>NC_134687.1:541501959-542701959 GCF_050947455.1 Rhinoderma darwinii | reverse complement strand
CTATTTTTTGGTCACCACCCTTCCCAAGATGTAGAATAAAAAGTGATCAAAAAGTCACATTTACCCCAAAATAGTACCAATAAAAACTACAACCCGTCCCACAAAAAACAAGACCTCCCGCAGCTTTTTTGACTATAAAATAAAAAAATTATGGCTCTCAGAATATGGGGTCTCAGAAAATAAATAATTTTATAGAAACGTAATATTATTGTGCAAACGCTGCAAAACATAAAAAACCTATATACATATGGTATCGCCGTAATCGTACTGACCCGCAGAATAAATTAAATCTTAATTTATTGCGCACAGTGAACGCCGTAAGAAATAAAGAATTTAAAACGCCAAAATCGCAGTTTTTTGGTCACCTTAGTCCTAAAAAAAAAAATTAATTAAAAGTGTTCAAGAAGTTGTGTGTACCATAAAATCAAACCAATAAAAGCTACAGCTCGTCCCGCCAAAAATAAGCCCTCACAGCGCTCAATCGACCAAAAAATAAAAAAGTTCTGGCTCTCAGAATCTGATGATACAAAACAATTCATTTTTTTTAACAAATAGTCTTTTCTTTGTAAAAGTAGTAACGTATAAAAAAAAACTACATAAATTTGGTATCACTGAAATCATATTGAGACGCAGAATAAAACTAAAGTTGTCATTTTTACCGCACGGTGAAAGACGTAAAAATAAAACCCCAAAAACAATGGAGGAATCAGTTTTTTCCAATTTCAACCCGCACATAATTTGTTTTCAGTTTCCCAGTACATTTTATGGTACTTTAAATGGTGTCAATAGAAACTACAACTCCTACCGCAAAAAATAAGCCCTCACACCACTCTATTGACGGAAAAATAAAAAAGTTATGGCTCTTGGAATGCGGGGAGTGAAAAACGAAAATGAAAAAGCAAAAAAGGATCAGTCCTGAAAGGGTTAATTAATTTCTAATAAAAAAAACCATTTATGACCACATGTGGGGTATTGCCGTACTCGGGAGAAATTGCTTTTCAAATGTTGGAGTGCTTTTTCTCTTTTATCCCTTGTGAAAATTAAAAAATTCAACATTTTAGTGGACAAAAATGTTGATATTCATTTTCACGGCTTAATTCCACTAAATTCTACAAAAAACTTTTGGGTCAAAATGCTCACTATACCCCTAAAAAAATTGCTTGAGGGGTGTAGTTTCCAAAATGGGGTCACTTTTGGGGGGTTTCCACTGTTTTGGTCCCTCCAGGTTGTTGCAAATGCGACATGGCACCGAAAACCTATCGAGCAAAATCTGCGCTCCAAAATCCAAAAGGCGCTCCTTCCCTTCTGAGCCCTGCTGGGAGTCCAAACATCAGTTTATGACCACATATGGGGTATTGCTTTAATCGGGAGAAATTGCTTTACAAATGTTGGGGTGCTTTTTCTCCTTTATTCCTTGTAAAAATTTAAAAATTCTATGTTTTTGCAAAAAAAAAAGGTGATTTTCATCTTCAAAGACTAATTCCACTAAATTCTGCAAGAAAACTGTGGGGTCAAAATGCTAACTATACCTCAAGAAAAAAGCCTTGAGGGGTGTAGTTTCCAAAATGGGGTCACTTTTGGGGGGTTTCGACTGTTTAGGCACCACAAGACCTCTTCAAACCTGACATAGTGCCTAAAATATATTCCTAAAAAAAGGAGGCCCCAAAATCCACTAGGGGCTCCTTTGCTTCTGAGGCCTGTGTATCAGTCCAGTAGCACACTAGGGCCACATGTGGGATATTGCTAAAAACTGCAGAATCTGGGCAATAAATATTGAGTTGCGTTTCTCTGGTAAAATCTTCTGTGTTCCAGAATTTTTTTTTATTACAAATGAATTTCAGCAAAAAAAATAGAATTTGTAGATTTCACCTCTACTTTGCTTTAATTCTTGTGGAATGCCTAAAGGGTTACAAAACGTTCTCAATGCCGTTTTAAATACTTTGAGGAGTTTTTAAAATGGGGTGATTTATGGGGACTTTCCACTTCAGAACTGAACTTGTCCCTGAAAAAACATAGCCTTTTGAAATTTTCTTGAAAATATGAGAAATTGCTACTAAATTTCTAAGTCTTGTAACATCCTAGAAAAATAAAAGGACGTGAAAAAAACAATGCAAACATAAAGTAGACATATGGGAAATGTTAACTAGTAACTATTTTTCTGTGGTATTACTATCTGTTTTACAAGTAGATACATTTAAATTTAGAAAAATGCACAGTTTTGCAAATTTTCGCTAAAATTTGAAGTTTTTCACAAATAAATATTGAATTTAATCGGCCAAAGTTTTTCACTAACATAAAGTACAATATGTCATGAGAAAACAATCTCAGAATCGCTTGGATAGGTAAAAGCATTCCGAAGTTATTACCACATAAAGCGACACATGTCAGATTTGAAAAAATCATCTGTGTCCATAAGGCCAAAACAGGCTGTGTCCTGAAGGGGTTAAACAATTTAGAAAGACAAATATTTTAGATGTCATTGACAACATGCAAAATGGTTAAGATCTACTGTAAAATCAGATTTTGAACGCAGCTAAACTTCTAATTTATCCTAAAACAAAAAAATAAATGGGTAATTTCAAAACAATTGAGCTTTTCTTGGCACTTTAGAAGAATTACGAAGAATTACTAAGCAAAATACTTCAGAATTCTGGCCCAAAGTGTGGCAAGAAGTGGAGTATGTGTTTTGCACCAAATTTATTACGGTATCTTTTGGCATCTACCTCGACAGTTTGAAAAAAGGGCATGACTAAGAGGAGTGGTAAAATGCGCTAATTGTATTATGAACGTGGCGTAAAAAAGAGAAGTATTTAGTGATGGTCGTTTCCAGAATGACTTGTCGTTCATGGTTGCTCCGTGAAGGTTGTCGTTCTGAATGAAGAAGCTGATCTGTGGCCTGGCCTGGTCTGGCCTTTGATTGACTTTGACTTTACAAGGCTGCTCCCAACAATGAGCAAAATATCAAACATGGCAGATCAACTTTTCCACAGATTTCCATCTTCGGTTATTCTCTGTCATGCTCGTCTGTGCCACGAAAAAGTGGCAACAGTCGTCAGAAAATGGTCTAAATCTGCATTTTCGGATGTCCAAAATCTGTAGTGCATGACCAGCTTAAGAACACATGTCCTGAGATCAGATCCTGTGAACTGTTTGAAATATAAAACTAGTGTAAAATTCAAGTGCAGATCAAAAATGTCAAGGTCTTAAAAATTGTAACAGTAGAAGCTATGCATGTTACATAATGAATATTTGGCATTTAACTATATTTGCACTCTAGCCAACCAGTTCTGTCGTGCTTCCAGTTATTATTTCAGTTGATGGACCCCACAAATTAGCTATAAAGAGGGTCATACTTCTGAGGGATTTCTTCTCGGATAGACAAATATATTCATATTTCTCTAGACAGTTTCCTTCTGTACAATACAATACAATACAATACAATACAATGTAAGTAAATGTAAATTAATTCATAATGCTCAGAGTTTGCTGTGAAGGAGGTGTGAGGATTCCTGCCAGACTGGTGAGGTCTTTAAATTATTTACTTTTTCCCTTCCGAGGTATATATCCGATTGAATAATCTGCAGGGCTGCTTCTCTGTTACTTGTTGACCCACTTTGAGGTTAAATTGGATATTTAACTTATATTTATAGTGCAAGTAAAATGTATTTAGGTTAAATAAACAATGTGTTCATACGCCATACAAATGCATTACATGAAATATTGGTTAATGCAAAAATCTAGATTAAAATTTATTAAAATGAATAAACTGTTTCCATGACTGTTATAACAGAAATGCTGAAACAATTGAGTTTTCCATTGTAATATGTTAACAGTTCAGTAGCAGCAAATGTGGCTTGTCCCACAAGCATCAAGGAGAGGTTGACGGCAGCCAGTACTCAGCGCTAGACTGTAGAGCTTTATCAGAGGGGACCTGGAGGGGGAGTTTTCCATTAAAGGGGTATTCCAGTTTCAGAAAATTTTATTTTCCTATAATGAAAAGTTATGTCATTTTCCAATATACTTTCTGTACCAATTCCTCACGGTTTTCAAGATCTATGCTTGTTAGGTAATGTATCTCTAGCAACCAGATTGGCAAAACTGTCTCAGTTGATCTGCTAAAAGCTGGATTGGCACAGTGCTGACAGCAGAGCAGGGAAAAGCATCCTAAGGCTGGGTTCACACGGCCATGTTACGTCCGTAATGGACGGAACGTATTTCGGCCGGAAGTCCCGGACCGAACACAGTGCAGGGAGCCGGGTTCCTAGCATCATAGTTATGTGCGACACTAGGAGTCCCTGCCTCGCTGCGGGACACTGTCCTGTACTGTAACATGTTTTCAGTACGAGACAGTTGTCCGGCAGAGAGGCAGGGACTCCTAGCGTCGTACATAACTATGATGCTAGGAGCCCGGCTCTCTGCAGTGTGTTCGGTCCGGGACTTCCGGCCGAAATACGTTCCGTCCATTACGGACGTAATGTGGTCGTGTGAATCCAGCCTTATTGTATTTCATACTTTCCAACCATCCTGGACAACACAGCAGAATAAAAAAAAAGGGTAGACTGCTGGAAGAGCAGGCAAATTTTCTGCAAAAATTTATTCAATATTTCTATGGTGCTGATCATTGTTAATAAATGTCTGCTTTGTCCAATGTCCGATTTTTTTGCGGTGGCTCATAGCAGCGTGACAACCTAGAGATCAGCTCATGCATTGTGAACCACAACTGTCCAAAGCGGACAACTTCCTGAACTAATAATATTGTGTTCTGTGTAACAAAGGCCTCTGCAGTGGTTTCTTTACAGTGGTATGTGTAATATTATATGACAGTTTATACATCCTTTTATCTACAGTGGTTTTAGCTACCACCCACAAGCTTTATTTAGTTCTTGTTCCTGTCTGATTATCACAATCAGTCATGTGGTGCACTTTTATTTTTCAGATCTAAGCTTTATAAAATTAACCATTAATTAACCCACCACATACATGCTGAGATATTGAAAAAGATTAAAATGTTTGTTATAGGTAAAATGGCTGTTTCATACTCCTTTACACTTCTCCTAATTTTTGCTGTAATGGCTCTTTTAACTGTTTAAATTTGATCAAGAATAAATATTAAAGTTGCAAGATCTGTATATATATATATATATATATATATATATATATATATATATATATATATATATATATAGAGAGAGAGAGAGAGAGAGAGAGAGAGAGAGAGAGAGAGATAAGCAGCACCGTGCAAAGGATTCCAACACGGTAATGGGTGCAAGCAGGTAATCCAGATCCGTGGATTATAGTGACAACTTGGGGTAAGTTAGCTCACAGGATCACACGGTTTTTCCCCAGACTGGGAGCCCTGTGTTAATAGATCACACCTTTCTTAAAGGGAATGTGTCGCTAGAATATTTTTTTTTTTTAGTTAAACAGTTAGTGTATAAATGATTAAACATTGTTCTAATTTTTTTAATTTTTTCACGAGTCAGGAAATATTATAAATTAGATTCTAATTTATAACATTTCCCAGTGCTGGTCACTAGATGGAGCAATTCCCAAAATTGCAGCATTGGCATGTGGTAAAGCAACCATATTGCTTTATGCTGCAAAATTTGAGAAAACACACTCGCTCTAGTGAGCTCTCAGAATCCCCCCTCCCTTATCCTGGCTAGTGCCAGGAGAAAGGAGGGGATTGAACGGTCAAACCTCCTACACTGTGTGTCGCCATTTTTTGAGCTAACACACAGTGTAGTAGGTTTACATACAGTAGTAAACACACAGTAAAACACGTACATACACAGAAATAACTTACCTGCTCCTGCCGCCGCCGCTCCCTCCGGTCCGTCCGGTCCGTCTGCTCCCTCCACTCCAAGTGCTTGCATTAGAACACAAGTCCGGAAGCCGCGACCGGAAGAAGTAATCTTACTGTCCGGCCGTGGCTTCCGGTCCACAAGAAAATGGCGCCGGACGTCGCTCGGCCGAAGACCTTCCATTTGGACTGTGTGGGAGCGGCGCATGACACCCGTCCTTTAAAAAGGAGCCTTCACAGGTGGCAGCTAATGAGACACCTAAGGCAGCCCAAGCCCTGGATTGTCCTAAAGACGGAGTGGAACTTCTCTCCCTCTCCAGCAACCCAGACCTTTTCCAGATTTCTTACATAATAAATAAGAGAGGACACTTTCTCCCGTAACATTCCTTTTAAGTATTACATTCTGAGCCCAAATCCTGGCTCTTAGTAGCTACAAAAATGGACAAAAGTATTTGGACACCACACCATTCAATCATTAAATTCAGGTGTTTAATTCAGTCCCATTGCCACAGGTGTATAAAATCCAGCACCTGGCCGTGCAGCCGCCATTACAAACAATTGTGAAAGAACGGGTCGTTCTAAAGAGCTCACTGAATTCCAGCATGGCACTGTAATAGGATGCCACTGCTGTAACAAGTCAGTTTGCGAAATTTCTTTCGTCCTAGATATTACGCGATCAATTGTAAGTGGCATTATTACAAAGTGGAAGCATTTAGGAACCACAGAAACTCAGACACGAAGTGTCAGACAACGTAAAGTTAGGGTGGTGTCGCCGTGTGCTGAAGTGAATAGTTCATAAAAGTCCATACGCTCTGCTGACTCAATAACTGCAGAGTTCAAAACCTCCTCTCGCATTAACCACCGCAAAAGAACTGTGCCAGGAGCTTCATGGCATGGGTTTCCACGGCAAGCAGCTGCATCACCAAGAACAATGCCAAGCGTTAGATGGAGTGGTGTAAAGCAGTGGAAATGTGTTTTGTGGAGTGACAAATCACACTTCTCTATCTGGCAGTCTGATGGACAAGTCTGGGTTTGGTGAATGCCAAGAGAAAGTTACCTGCCTGACTGCATTGTGCCAACTGTAAAGTTTGGTGAAGGAGGGATAATGCAATGGGGTTGTTTTTGAGGGGTTTGACCTAGGCCCCTTAGTTCCAGTGTAGGGGAATCTTATTTCTTCAGAATACCAAGACATTATGGACAATTGTATGCTCCCAACTTTGTGGGAACAGTTTGGGGAAGGTCCTTTTCTGTTCCAGCATGACTGTGCTCCAGTGCAAAGCAAGGTCCATAAAGGCATGATTGGGTTAGTTTGGTGTGGAAGAACTGGGCTGGTCCGCACAGAGCCCTGACCTCAACCCCATCAAACACATTTGGGATAAACTAGAACGGAGATTGCGAGCCAGGCCCTCCTGTTCAACATCAGTGTCTGACCTCACAAAAGCTCTTCTGGATGAATGGCCAAAAATTCACACAGTCACACTCCAAAATCTTGTAAAAAGCTTTCCCAGGAGAGTGAAAGCTGTTTTGCTTTAAAAGAAAGGACCAAAGCCATATTAATGCCTATGGATTTAGAATGGGATGTCATAACAGCTCCCGTAGGAGTAATATAGAGGTGTCCAAATGCTTTTGTCCATATGGTGTGGACATATATATATATATATATATATATACATACACACACACACACACACACACACACACACACACACACACACACACACACACACACACACTAGTCCTTCTCAATGAATTAGAATATCATCAAAAAGTTTATTTATGTCAGTAATTCAATTCAAGAAGTGAAACTCCTATATTATATAGATTCATTACACAGAGTGATCTATTTCCAGCATTTTTTTATTTTAATGTTGATGATTATGGTAACAGTTAATGGAAACCCAAAATTTAGCATCTCAGAAAATTAGAATATTATAAGCCCAATTTCAATAATGATTTTTAATACCGAAATGTTGGCCTACTGAAAAGTATGTCCAGTATATGCCCTCAATACTTGGTCGGAGCTTCTTTTGCATGAATTACTGCATCAATGCGGCGTGGCATGGAGGCGATCAGCCTGTGGCACTGCTGAGGTGTTATGGAAGCCCAGGTTGCTTTGATAGCGGCCTTCACCTCGTCTGCATTGTTGGGTCTGGTGTCTTTCATCTTCCTCTTGACAATACCCCAAAGATTCTCTATAGACTTTAGGTTAGATGAGTTTGCTGGCCAATCAAGCAGAATGATACTGTGGTTATTAAACCAGGTATTGGTGCTTTTGGCAGTGTGGGCAGGTGCCAAGTCCTGCTGGAAAATGACATCAGCAACTCCATAAAGCTTGTCAGCAGAGGGAAGCATAAAGTGCTCTAAAGTTTCCTAGTAGACGGCTGCGCTGACTCTGGACTTGATATAACACAGTGGACCAACACCAGCAGATGATATGGCTTCCCAAACCATCACTGACTGTGGAAACTTCACACTGGACCGCAAGCAACTTGGATTGATGCCTCTCCACTCTTCCCCCAGACTCTGGGACCTTGATTTCCAAATGAAATGCAAAATTTACTTTCATCTGAGAACAGGACTTTAGATCACTGAGGAACAAACCAGTCCTTTTAAAGGCTTAGGAAACCTTTGCCGGTGTTTTGTGTTGATTCGCTGATTAGAGTGCGACACCATGAGTCTACAATCTAAAACTTTTACCCAATATTATAATTTTCTGAGAGACTAAATTTTGGGTTTTCATTAACTGTTTGCCATAATCATCAATATTAAAAGAAAAAAATGCTGACAATAGATCACGATGTGCGTAATGAATTTATATATGTGTTTCACTTTTTGAATTGAATTGCTGAAATAAATTAACTTTTTGATGATATTCTAATTCATTGAGGAGGACTAGTATATATATATATATATATATATATATATATATATATATATACACATACACACACAGTTAGGTCCAGAATTATTTGGACAGTGACACAATCTTCATGATTTGGGCTCTGTATGCCACCACATTGGATTTGAAATGAAATAACTGAGATGCAATTGAAGTGTAGACTTTCAGGTTTAATTCAAGGGATTGAACAAAAATATCCTGTGAAACGTTTAGGAATTCGCAACCATTTTTCTACACAGCCTCCTCATTTCAGGGGCTCAAAGGTAATTAGATAAATTCACATTACCATAAATACAATATATATTTTTTAATACTTTGTAGAGAATCCTTTGCCGGCAATGACTGCCTGAAGTCTGGAACCCATGGACATCACCAAACGCTGGGTTTCCTTCTTTGTGATGCTTTGCCAGGACTTTACTGCAGCCGTCTTCAGTTGTTGCTTGTTTGTGGGTCTTTCTGCCTTAAGTTTTGTCTTAAGCAAGTGAAATGCAGCTCGATCTGGTTGAGCTCTGGTGATTGACTTGGCCATTGCAAAATATTCCACTTCTTTGCCTTAAAAAACTCCTGGGTTGCTTTTGCGGTATGTTTTGGGTCATTGTTCATCTGTACTGTGAAGCGACGTCCAATTAACCTTGCTGCATTTGGTTGAATCTGAGCAGAAATTATATCCCTGAACACTTCAGAATTCATCCGGCTGCTTCTGTCTTCAGTCACATCATTAATAAACACTAGTGATCCAGTGTCTTTGGCAGCCATGCATGCCCATGCCATCACACTGCCTCCACCATGGTTTACAGAGGATGTGGTGTGCTTTGGATCATGAGCCATTACAGGCCTTCTCCATATTTTCTTCCTCCCATCATTCTGGTACAGGTTGATCTTAGTTTCATCTGTCCATAAAATGCTGTTCCAGAACTGGGCGGCTTCTTTACATGTTGTTTGGCAAAGACTAATCTGGCCTTTCTATTTTTGAGGCTGGTTAATGGTTTGCACCTTGTGGTGAACCATCTGTATTTGCTCTCATGAAGTCTTCTCTTTATGGTAGACTTAGATACTGATACACCTACTTCCAGGAGAGTGTTCTTCACTTGGGTAAATGTTGTGAAGGGGTTTTTCTTCACCATGGAAAGAATTCTGTGATCATCCACCACTGTTGTCTTCCGTGGACGTCCAGACCTTTTAGAGTTCATGAGATCACCAGTGCGCTCTTTTTTTCCGAGAATGTACCAAACGCTTGATTTGGCCTCTCCTAACATTTGTGCTATCTCTCTGATGGATTTCTTCATTATTTTTCAGCCTAACGATGGTCTGTTTCACTGAGAGCTCCTTTGACCTCATGTTGTGGGTTCACAGCAACAGTTTCCAAATGCAAATGCCACACCTGGAATCAACTCCAGACCTTTTACCTGCTTAATAGATGATGGATTAATGAGGGAATAGCCCATGCAGCCCATTAAATGGCTTTTCAGATAATTGTCCAATTACCTTTGGTCCCTTGAAAAAGAGGCAGCTACATATTAAAGAGCTGTAATTCCTAAACCCTTCCTCAAATTAGGATGTGAATACCCTAAAATTAAAGCTGAGAGTCTGCACTTTAAGCCCATATTGATTATATAACGGTATATTCTATATATATTGGTAAACAGCTAAAATGCCAAAACTTGTATCACTGTCCAAATAATTCTGGACCTAACTGTATATACCGTATTTTTTGGACTATAAGACGCACCTGACTATAAGACGCACCCAGGTTTTAGACAACAGAAAATAGGAAAACATTTCATATTTTACTTCTTTTACAAAGAAAAAACTATTGGTTAAAAAAAATAAAGATATCTGCTTGCCGCCATAGTATAGGAACCTTGAATAGGTCATCCCAGAGAGTTGTAAGACAAAGTTTATAAACAATAAATACGCAATAAATAAGGTTCCCAATGAAGGACAGCAAGCAGAGATCTTGAAAACTGAGGAATTGATTTTTATTCTAAAAGAGAACCTTTATCAGATAAAACTGACACACCAACATCCCACGTGCAGCAAGTGTAGTAGCGGATATCAGAACTGCTCAGTTCCAAACCTGATATATTAGGGCATTGCTCATGATGCATATACCCGACGTACGCAACCACAAAACATCACCATTTCTGTTTGTCTTCTGTTTTAAATAAAGATGTATTATTATTGAAGAATAAAAAAAACTTGTTCTTCCACTCTGTGCGCCGTTGACATGTGAGGAGCGTCTGTGCGCCTAATGACGTATTGGCGGAGGGCGGAGTTGGCGAGAGGCGCTTGCGGCCCCGCCCCCTGCACCGTCAGTTCGGTGTGTGGCGCCCCCTCTGCTGCCGACGGTCAGACAGTGACAGGGAGGTGGCCAGAGTGCAGACGGCTGGGTGTGCAGCCACCGGGCTGACAGGCCGCGAGTCTCGTAGAAGGCACAGAGTAGCATTCACCCGTTCGCTTCCGTCGCCGGGCTGCTGTTAGTGGTGCTCGGGATGTCAGCGACTTATGGCTCGCTGGGGCTGATGACAGGAGGCGGGGAAGCGGCGACGCTGCCCACAAGTGCCCCGCTGCTGTCACAGCCTCAGGAGAGCTTTTCCCCGTTACCGCCGCTGCCAATAGCCTTCGAAGGCTTGGGGCTGGGCCCTGTGGAAGAAGCGGACTCCCTGGACGGACCCGAGTATGAAGAGGAGGAGATGGAGATCCCTCTTAGTGCGCCCCCTACCAACCAGTAAGTAACCCCGTGTAATACCAATCTGCAGTGGGTGATCATGCCAGGGCCAATGCTGCTCTCCGGGGTGTTGGTGTCTGTTCTTGTCTTCTCTCGGGCACACCCTACCTCCCTCCACACCCCGCACTGTCCTCCCATGCTTCCCTGCAGCCGCCTCACACCCTGCTCTACTAGTCCAGGGATGGAGAACACCCCCAGCATTCCTCAAGGAGTAGTGAATGCTGAGCCTTGTAGTCACAACAGTTGCAGGGTGTGTTGAAGCTGGGCACTGATGCTGGCTATTGATGTGTTTGGCCAGTGTTTGTAAGCTGGAGTACCAGTCATCTGAGGGGCACAAGACCTGGCACATGAAATATGTTGTATTAATGGATGGTTTATACATTTTCTTGACTGGTACATGGAATCTGGACGTGTCAGTCCTTTCACATCAGTAGATGGGTTTATAACTTGTCTTCTGTGTTATGTAACTGTAAAGAATAGGGCACACCGGCGACGAAAGCTACCGGCTCGTCCAATTCCCCGGGTTACAATGATGCACGGTCCTTTGTATGGCACAATAATAATTTTTGCCCGATGGAACTGCCCTATCAGTCATGAGTTGTGATGACGATGGTGCTCGCATTTCTTTCCACTCTTGATCTAAACAGATGAGTTATTTGCTGACCTCAGATTTTCCCCGCTGGTTATAGTATCTGATTGAAAAACTGATGGACTGATCTCTAATCTGTTGTCCATCAACTAATGGGGAAGGGGACAGGCCGTGATGAATACGTTTTTCAGCAGGGAATTGGAGAAGCTGCGCTTGTACTGTGATGAATCGATTGTTTTAGCAGGTTTTCCCCCCAGACATTGTCATGTCATTTGAATGTACTTTCAAGGTCTGATCTGTGAGATTCTGACCAATGCCTAAAGCACTTTCTACTTGTTTCCCTGCCACTCTGGTCCTAAATCTTGGACCCCCACTGATCAGACATTGATGACATAACCTAGAAGGCAGGGTTATTACCAACATAAACATTTGACATATCCATGGGTGATCCCATTCTGGAGATAGAGGTGGGTACCAGCTCTGGGGCACACATCTATCAGACATATATGGCATAGCCTGTCGATATGCCAGGAATGTTTACATTTGGAATAGCCCTTTAACCCGTTAGTGACCGCCAATACGTCTTTTCACGGCGGCCACTAATGGGCTTTATTCTGATGCATAAGCCTTTTTACGGCGCTGCATCAGAATAAATAAACAGAGCAGGGAGCCGTTAAATCTCCCTGCTCTCAGAGGGAGCGGAGGGCTGGGGGCGTCCCTGCTCGAACGTGTGAGATCGATATTAGTATCAATCTCACCCGTTTAACCCCTCAGATGCAGCGCTCAATAGCGAGCACCGCATCGGAGTGGTTTTGGAGAGAGGGAGGGAGCTCCCTCTCTCTCCCACCGACACCCGGCGATAAAATCGCCGAGTGTCTGTGACACCGATGGCAGCCGGGGGCCTAATAAAGGCCCCCAGGTCTGCCTGTAGTGAATGCCTGCTAGGTCATGTCGGTGAATTCCGTAAAAAATAAAATAACAAACGATGGAACAATTGCTGTTTTCTGTAAATCCTGACTTAAAAAAAAGTGTGATAAAAAGTGATCAAAAAGTCGCATCTACTCCAAAATGATACCAATAAAAGCCCTCCTACAACTGCATCGGCGGAACAATAAAAAAGTTATATCTATACAAATTTGGTGGTATTGCAATCGTAACAACCCGCTGAGTAAAGTTATTGTGTTATTTATACCACACGGTAAACGGCGTAGATTTGGGACGCAAAAAAGAGTGGCAAGAGTTCTGTTTTTTTTTTCTATCCCCCCCCCAAAAAAAAGTTCATCAATAAATAATATGTACCACAAAATGGTGCTATTAAAAAATACAACTTTTCCCCGCAAAAAACAAGACCTTATACAGCTATGTCGACGCAAAAATAAAAAAGTTCTATTTCTTGGAATTTGACTATGGAAAAAACATAAAAAATACCTTGATCATTAAGGGGTTAAAGAGGACCTGTCACCTCTCCTGTTATGTCTGTTTTAGTAAATACTTGTATTTCCCGTGAACTAATTCTGGAGCATCTTTTCGGAGAACTCTGCGTTGTTCCGTTCCTCTGGTATTTCTCTCAAAAATGTATGAATAAATTGACAACTGGGTGTTCGCATTTCCCTTGTCAAAGGGTCGTGTCCCTACACATTCTCACTCGGTCAGCACTGATTGGACAACCAGTTGTCAATTTATTCATATACTAGCTGTGCCCGCGACTTCAAACGCGCAGACCACTAAAAAAACGTACCCATCCCGTTTTTTATAAGTATACTCCTAGCCTGGGACTATACTCCGAACAAAGTGAAAAAAAAAACAAAGACCATAAACAAACTTCAATTAAAAATAGTTTTCTTTCAGTAGTCCGGTTCACTACGACAACGCTTCCCTGTAAACAGTGTTAGCAGTAGAACCACCAGGGATGTGGGCATAAAGATTGGTGGAGTCGCTAACATTGGAGAGAGCCACACAGAGCTGGCCATGTGCAAAGCAGGTGACACTGAGGTCCACGCCCGCAATGCACAGTGTTTGGCCCTGCGCTTTGTTGATGATCATAGCGTAACATTAGCTGACAGGAAACTGTACACGTTTAAAACTGAAGGGAAAATTAGTTGGAATGAGGGGGATTCAGGGTATAAAAACGCTATCACCTGCGCCGCATCCTGTTAAAATCTCAGCTTCTATCGGTATAACGTTGTGCCACAGACTTGAGCTCTTTAGGCAGGCTCTAATTTAATCTGCCCTCGTTCCTCATGGTATGACTGGCAAAGTCTGTCTAATATCGCCACACAAAAACATTCATACCACCCATGGGCTGGTCATTTTGTTTAATATCTCGCAAGGTTCCATCTACTGCTTGTACCGGTTCACGGTTTGCCATAGTGCACTCGTCCCATATTACTAAGCAGCAATCGCGTAGAACCCTTGCTTTTCAATATCGTCAACCTTTCGCAATTTGGCAAAAGAAGTATGTCCTCGCACTGTATGAAGAAGTAAGCGTAAGTAATAACATCCGGAGTTGTTTGGATGCACCGTATAGACTCTTCCAATGACATGTTCTTTTAAAATGCCTGGCTCGCCATTCACAGCTGTTCCACGTCTTCTACGGCACCTTGCTGCTTATTATAAGTATAATATGACGGAACTTCGTTTATAACAGTGTTTTTGCAAAATCATCTGTTTCACAAAGTTGAAAGTATGCCAGCAAAGTGGTTTGTCTCGGTTTTCCTAACCGCTCTGCCACATTTTCAGGGTTGAAGTACACCCGCTGCCCGCCTTCAAGGTGAACATCAAGATGCACCACTGGCGGATATCTCTCGTGAATGTGGAAGCTCAAAATGCGCCACACCGCCTCAGAAGAGCTTCTATATCGGCCAGGATGGAACCTAGTGACTTTGTCATATTCATTATTTCTCAACGCAAATGTGGCCTGGTCACTAACCTTGTTGACGTATTTACATATATATTTGATGGCTTTGACGCTGTTACATATTTCGACGTTGATGTGAGCTGGAAATGTTCTTGATTACACCAGTGAATAGGGTACAACCCATCGATTGTCCAAAATAATTTCTTGACCACGTAACCTGACTGTAGCTGTGAAACCGTCTTGTAGAGGTGATCTTCGACGATACAACGGATACCCACTACATCGTTTGCTCTAGTAGCGCTCTAGGGTATCTTTTAGAGCAATGACCCTCCTGCTTGCTAGGAGGGTTTCTATTTAAAGCGCCGCATGGCCCATGAACCATGTGCGTCTTTACAATCTCGTGAAATATCGGATCCTCGTTCCGGTCAGGAATTTCAGCACTTATGACGGTGTCAACAGTATCGTGACATTTTTTCTTGCGGCCACAGGAGAATGTGGGCGTCTGGCAAGCCACGCTTTAGCCACTCCACGCTGTACATGAAACGAAGAGCTGAACCGAGCTGTTTTGTGATCAGGTCGTTCATCAACTCTAATTTTAAGTAGAGAACTCTGTCTATAATATCATGCCTATCATAAGACGCCTGTCCCGTGAGATGTTCTTCGGAAATTTCGTACCACTTTGGATTAGTTGTAATCGTTATGAAAAGGTCAGGTCGGACGTAGCAGAAAGCATATTCATGTAACGCGGACCACCGGTAAAACTGGATGGCAGGATAAGTAATCGCCCTAAGTTTTCCACGTTGTTATCTTGTTGCATGGTGTCTCGCAGATGCACGTAATCTTCAGCGCGTAAACGCGTCTGGTTAGTGCGTATCTACACTAAATGCTCCATCTCTATTTTCGCATACATGTCCTCAATAAATTGGCTGAACATTGAAATCCTTGCAAATAGATAAACGATTACGCCTTATCTGCAGCAGGTATGAATACAATTGCTGGGCTGATATATTTTTATGAAGATTTGTTACCCTAGTAGTAGGATTAACTTGGTAGAGTCCAAAATTGCACCCATCTTCGCCGTGGCAATAAATTAAAGGATATTGCAAGGCATCGTAAATTGTGTGTTTCAAAAATGCGTTGCAGGCGATAATCGTGAGTGCGCAACACAATGTCACGCCTATCGCACTGCTGATCAACTAAAACCCTAAAACCACTGTAACTTCAGCTGTGACGGGTGTTCTATCTGGCGCGGTGTTCAGCAACAGGACGTCTATCTGCGCTGACGATCATTTTGGAATCATTGCTTTGCCCCTGCTGTATAGACTGTAATGCAGCATGAAACTATGCACGTGTGGATTCACCTGATGCAGCATGTTTTGAAGTTGATATACAAGGTTACTATTTAGTTCTGATTTCTGATATTGGCCTGTTCATTGTAATCTGATCAGAAATAAAGCTGAAGACATTTTGGCTCCTCTTGTGGTAGCAAAGACCCGATGAGATTGTAAACTTGACCTTGCACCTTGAAGGTTGGCATGAATGGTCCCTCTGTAATTAGTATTTGCCCCAAAAGATGTTGTTTGGAATGCGCTGTTATATAAACGGATACTGTCTTAGGCCTCATGCACACAAACATGCTTTTTCGGCCGCAATTCCCCCGAAAATCCACCGGAGAATTGCAGCCCCATTCATTTCTATGGGGCCATGCACACGACTGTAGTTTTTACGGTCTGTGCATGGCCTAGGAGCCCGCACCGCAGAAAGAACGTCAAGTCTTATGCCCGTGTTCTGCGGTCGAGACTCATTGAAAATAATGGCCGCGGCCAAGTGCATGGCCCGCAATTTGCGGGCGGCTCGCGGCTGATAGTCCGCTGCTGGCCGACCTAAAAATCACGGCCGTGCACATGGCTACGGTCGTGTGCATGAGGCCTTAGAAGTGTTTTGATTGTGAATGGTCACCATTTAAAAGTTGCTTAAAACCCTCTACGTGTTTTTGGACATCAGTTTATAGATTTTTTTACTTTTCGGTAATTGCTTCCTCTGCACCATATTCTTTTCTGGGCCAGTACAAACTCTGCCCCCTCTACTTCCTAGTCACGAGTAATTCTGAAACCAGAAGTGCAAAAATTCCTTGTCCTCTTCAAAATTTAGTTTTTGCTTTTGTGGTACTTCTGGTTTCTTAACTTTTTTTTTTAGAGACAAAGCTGTTCATGAGATAGAACCTGGCCAGCCAGCCTTGTTTTACAGAATGCCTGGCTCCACGTGTTCTATTCACTGGACGATGCTTGCCATTTGTCGTCTACTTCTACTTTAAAAAAAAATTGGATTAATGTCATGGCAAGGAATTGTAGAAGAGTTTCGAGCACTGCTTGAGTTATGATATGCTGGTTGCTAGAGATGTGGCTTCTGGCAGCAGTAAAGCCGTATCCGTCCTCATCTTGGGCTCTATGCACATTGGCCCACGTCTATTAATGCTGTCGTATAGATAGACAGCGTAAACTTAGACCAGGCAGGCACAGATTGCGGCAAATTTATCACGGTGCATTCTGTATGATCATTTTGGCACATCTTGTATGACCTGTTAGACACTTTTTTTATTCCTTTGATTTCACTTTCATTTGTGCCAGGCTTTTGGTGCATTAAAGCCATGCCCCTTTAATGGGAGCCACTACCCTTTCTTGTTAAACCTTGCCCCCTTTTCAAGACCCGTTGCTGTTTCCACCTCACAAAATACTTTTTAACCCCTTCCCTCTTTAGCCACTTTTGACCCTTCTGACAGAGCTTTTTCAAATCTGCCATGTTTTATTTTATGTGGTAATCACTATGGAATGCTTTTACCTATCCAAGCGATTCTGAGATAGTTTTCTCATGACGCTTTGGACTTTGTTACTGGCAAAATTTGCTCGATGCATTCAGTATTTAATTGTGAAAAATTGCAAAAATTAGCATTTTTCTAAATTTAAATGTATCTGCTTGTAAGGGCTTATTCAGACGAACGGGATATACGTCTGCAACGCGCGTGATTTTCACGCGCGTCGCACGGACCTATATTAGTCTATGGGGCCGTGCAGACAGTTGCGTGATTTTTACGCAGCGTGAGTCCGCTGCGAAAAACTCACGACATGTCTGTTCTTTGTGCGTATTTCACGCATCACGCGCACCACACGGAAGCACTTCCGTGGGATGAGCGTGATTCGCGCAACAGCTGTAAAACTATGAATGAAAACAGAAAAGTACCACGTGCTTTTCTGTTAACAAACATCCAAACGGAGTGTCATAATGATGGCGGCTGCGCGAAAATCACGCAGCCGTGCATCATACGGGGCTGACACACGGAGCTGTTAAGTGCCTTTTGCACATGCAAAACGCCGTGTTTTTTGCGTGCGCAAGACTCACACGCTCGTGTGAATCCGGCCTAAGACAGGCAGTTATACCACACAAAATTGTTGCTAATTAACATCCCCCATATGTCTACTTTAGATAGGAATTGTTTTTTGAACATCCTTTTATTTTTCTAGGACGTTACGAAGCTTTGAACTTTAGCAGCAATTTCTCACATTTTCAAGAAAATTTCAAAAGGCTATTTTTACAGGGTCCAGTTCAGTATGAAGTGGCTTTGAGGGACTTGTATATTAGAAACCCCCAATAAGTCACCCCATTTTAAAAACTTCACCTCTCAAAGTATTTAAACCAGCATTTACAAATTTTCTTAACCCTTTAGACGCTTCAGAGGAATTAAAGCAAAGTAGAGGTGAAATTTACAAATTTAATTCTTTTTTTTGCAGAAATTAATTTTTAATCCATTTTTGTTTTTTTTGTAACACCAGAAGTTTTACCAGGGAAATGCAACTCAATAATTGTTGCGGAGGTTCTGCAGTTTCAGGAAATATCCCACATGTGGCCCTAGAGTGCTAATTGACTGAAGCACAGGCCTCAGAAGCAAAGGAGCGAGCACCTAGTGGGTTTTGGGGCCTTCTTTTTATTAGAATATATTTTAGGCATCATGTCAGATTTGAAGGGCTCTTGCAGTACCAAAACAGTGGAAATCTCACAAAAATGACCCCATTTGGGAAACTACTCCCCTCAAGGAAATTTTTTAGGGGTATAGGGAGCATTTTGAAATGTAGGTTTAGCTATTTTTTTCTCATTTCCACAAGGACTAAAGGGGGAAAAACCACCACAAAATTTGTAAAGCAATTTCTCCCGAGTAAAACAAAACCCCACATGTGGTCATAAACGGCTGTTTGGACACACGGCAGGGCTTAGAAGGGAAAGAGCGCCATTTGGCTTTTGGTGCTCAAATTTAGCAGGAATGGTTTGGGGAGGCCATGTCACATTTGCAAATCCCCTGAGGGGACTAAACAGTGGAAACCTTCCACAACTGACCCCATTTTGGAAACTACACCCATTGAGCAATTAATTTAGGGGTGTAGTGTGCATTTTGACCCCGCAGGTGTTTCATAGAAGTTATTAGAATTGGGCAGTGAAAATAAAGAGTCCCTTTTCTTCAATAAGACGTATCTTTGTTTTCTCAACAAATAAAGGAAAAAAAAGAATCACAATGTGTAAAGCAATTTCTCCTAAGTACAGCAATACTCCATTTGTGGTCATGAACTGGTATTTGGGCACACAGTAGGGCTCAGAAGGGAGTGCAGATTTTTCTGGATTGGTTTCTGGGAGCTATGTCGCATTTGCAATGCCCCTGTGTGATCAAAACAGTGGAAGCCCAGAAGTGACCCCATTTTGGGAACTACACCCCTCAAGGTATTCACCTAGGGGTGTAGTGGGCATGTTAACCACGCAGGTGTTTTGCAGAAATTGGTGTGCACTCGATGTTGCAGAGGGAAAATGGGATTTTTCCCATAGATATGCCAATATGTGGTGCCCAGCTTGTGCCACCATAACACGACAGCTCTCTAATTATTATGTGGTGTTTCCCGGTTTTAGAAACACCCTACATGTGGCCCTAATCTTTTGCCTGGACATTTGACAGGACCCATGCGAAATTGAGGCCTAATTTGGCGATTTACAAAGTATTGATTCACAATTGCAGGGCTCAGATGTGAAATAATAAAAGAAACCCCCTGAGAAGTGACCCCATTTTGGAAACTGCACCCCTCAAGGCATTTATTAAGGGCTGTGGTGAGCATTTTCACCCCACAGGTCTTTTCCATAAATGGTTGCACTGCGGATGATGCAAAGTAAAAATTTCAATTTTTTCCCTAGATATGCCATTTCAGTGGCAAATATGTCGTGCCCAGCTTGTGCCACTGGGGAGACACACCCCAAAGATTGTTAAAAGGGTTCTCCCGGGTATGGCGATGCCATATATGTGGAAGTAAACTGCTGTTTGGGCACACTGTAGGGTTCAGAGGGGAGGGAGCACCATTTGGCTTTTGGAGAGCGGATTTTGCTTGGTAGTAGTTCTGTTTGGAGTTTTACTGGTATTTTAGTTTATAATGTGGGGGTACATGTAAGCTGGGCAGGGTACATCAGGGGGATAGTCAGGTGGTATAATGGGGTAAAAAAAACAACAATAAAATAATCCATAGATGTGTGTTACGCTGTGAAGCAATCCTTTATGCATAGGCTAGTGTCGCACTGATAAATGTCCTTCTTTATCCCTCTTTTGGTCCACACTCCGCGCCTTTGCAGTTTGGGGAATTTTTCTGGGAAGTGTTGTCCTGGTATAATACTGGTGCCCTCGCTTCCAGCAGATATGTTTGGACCCCACTCTTCCTGGTTCCCTAATTTTAGGGCCTTGATAATTTGCCTCTTGGAACAGAAGAAATGTTCCCCTCGGGTCGGCACAACTGCATATTTTTTTAATTTCCTGACTTATTGGAGCCTTAACTAAATTCATTTTTTGATAGACGTAGTGGTATGAGGGATTTTTTTTTTTGCGGGACAAGCTGTAGTTTTTATTTGTACCATTTTGGGGTACATGCGACTTTTTTGGAAGCCAGGTGACCAAAAGACAGCAATTTTGGCATTGTGTTTTGTATATGTATAATACACATATATACAAACACAGCGTTTACCATGTGTTATAAATTACATGTTAACTTTATTCTGTGGGTCAGTCCGATTCCGGCGATACCAAATTTATAGCACTTTTTATGTTTTACAACTTTTTGCATAATAAAATTCCTTTTTTTTTTTTTATTTAAGTTTTTATTACGTTTTCAACATAACAACAAAACAGTTAAGAAACAAAAAACAAAAAGGAGTAAAAAAAAAACATTTGCACTATATAATTTATCAAAAGAAAGGAAAGACAAAAACAATTCCATCCGTTGTCAACAGATTAGTGAAAAATCTTAATATTTTATAGTACAAATACATTATAAATACCAATTAAACAAGTCTCAGCTTCTTCGACTATAAGTAATAATTTTAACAGAGAAAAAGAAAAGCCGCCGTATTACCTTCTTCCAAAACATGGAAGTCTGAGCCAGAAGTTTTCCCCCTGCCGCATTATTTGGTTTATACAGAAAAGTTTAGAAAATGGAAAATGAACCTATAGCCATACGTTGCCCCCCGAACTACCAACGCCCATGAATAATAAAATTACTTTTGTAAAAAGAATGTGTTTTTTTTCTGTTTCTCTATGTTCTGAGAGCCATAATTTTTGCATTTTTTTAGTCGACGGAGCTGGAAGAAGGCTTGTTTTTTTTGGCTATAGTTTTTATAGGTACCTTTTTTGGATACACAATTTTTTTTACCGCTTTTTACTGCAATATTTGTAGGGCAAAGTGACCAAAAAACATATTCTGGTATAGTTTAAGTTTTTTTTTTTTTCTTTTTACGCCGTTCACCGCATGGAATAAATAACACAATATTTTTATAGTTCAGGCCGTTACGGTCGCGGCAATATTAAATATGTATGGTTTACTTATTTCTTTCAATAATAAAGGGCTTGATAAAGGAAAAATGTGATTGTATTTTATTACTTGAAACTTTTATTCTGTTTTAAAACTTTTTTTTACACTTTTTTTTTGTCCCACTAGGGGACTTGTAGGGCTAACTGTCTGATTTTGTTTTTTTTCTAATACATTGCACTACCTATGTAGCTCAATGTATTAGATTTGTCAGTCATTCGGCTTCCGTAATGGCAGAGCAGGAGGCCATTGTTAGGCTTCCTGTTGTCCTAGCAGCAGTCGGCAGCCCTGCCATTGCAGGGCAGAGCTGCCGATCTGCTTTCAACCTCTAAGATGCAGCGATCGCTCTCGATTGCTGTATCTAAGGGGGTTAATTGCAGTGGTCGGAGCTAGCTCCGGTTCCTGCCATTACAGGTGGAGATTAGTTGTAACCTACAGCTGACGTCCACCGATGACGCTGGCTTAGTTCCTGAGTCGGCGGCATCTTACCGTCGGCTGTGGAAGCCTTCCAGTCCCCGCCTCCGGGTAGGTTCTGAACGGCTTTTGTGCTATGCAGACCGGGAGGCCAGTATTAGCCCTCCAGTTGCCATTGCAGCTACCGGAACCCTGGCAATTTCATTGCTGTGGTGCCGATGATCTGCAAACTCTTTAAATCCAGAGATCGCTGGTGACTGCTGCATTTAAGGGATTAATGGCGGGGATCGAAGCTCATTTCGGTCCCCGCCATTACAGACGGATGTCAGCTGTATGATACAGCTGACATTCGGGGATGATGGCACCGACTCTGCTTCTGAGCCGGCGCCATCCATTTGTCGTATGGATACGGCAAAATGCAGGAAGGCACTGGCTTTCCATGACCTATACATACGACAAATGTCGGGAAGGAGTTAAATGTTGCGCTAATTTGTGCCAAAGTGTTGCGTGGTGTTTGACGTTTTCTAGACTCAGACACGGTAGTAAATCTCCCCCATTGTGTTTGAAGTACTCAATTCACATTGCTCCTGATTTATACCTCCAATATATGCACCTGCCTTACAGTTACATAAGTCACCCATAAGCCACCACTCATTAGTCATGGTACAGTCGACAGTTGTCTTATGACCTATGTTTATCCACTGGAAGTAAGGATAAGATTCCTATTAAATGACCACAAGCAGAGATGATCTTGAGGAAAAAAGTGAGGATTTGATAGAGAAAACGTATTGAAATGTTTTTAATTTTACAAAGTATTATCTTTTGTTTTAATTTAAATTTTTTCCCCTGAAACTGGAAAAAGGCCTGTTCACATCGGCGTTCGGTTCAGTCAGACCTTTCCGTTGGAGAAAGCTATCAACGGAAAGGCAAACGGAAACCATAGTTTCCGTTTGTATTACCGTTGATTTAATTGGTAAAGCTTCCGTTCCAAATGGTTTCCGTTTGTCTCTGTCCCGTAAGGTTTCAGTGTTTGTTTTTTGCGGAATCAATAGCACACTCGACTGCGCTACTGTTTCCGCCCAAAAAAAAACACGTTTGCCTTTCCGTTGATGGGTTCCTCTGACGGAATGGTCTGACGGGAGCCATCAACGGAAACCAAACGCTGATGTGAACAGGCTGTAACCCTTTAAATATCAGTCATCCTTTTCTTTCAGGGTGTTAATTCTCTTTACTTGTTTCTTAACCCCTCCCCGATGTATACGTCTCAAGCACACGACCCAAGGGTTTTTACGGTCTAAAAATACAGATCCGACCGCTGCGGATACACATCCGCAGCAGTCCGAGATTGCAATTAGACTTCTGCGGGCATGTCCATTCCGCAATTGCGGACAAGAATAGGACATGTTCTGTATTTTGCGGTTCATTTCTACGGGACGGACACACCGTAAATATGCGGAAAGGTGTCTGTGGCCAATAAAAATGAATGGGTCCGCAAATTCATGCGTAATTATGGATCCTGAAATACGGATGAAATCTACGGTCATGTGCATGGGGCCTAACATCATAGCCGGGGGAACTATCCGGACTCACGGGCTGTCTGTTGTACAATACAGCGGAGACTCCACTTAAACTAGCGGGATCCAGCTCGTTTAACCCCTTAGATTCTGGAGTTAATAGCGACCATGGCATCAGTCCAACCCCAGGGTTGGACTGGGAAAAGATGTTGGAGCATTTTGGAGAAACGGTGACGCCCTCGTTGCTCCAAAATGCTAATTTGCATGTACTGAATAAAACAATTTTCTCTGCAAAGGGGGCACCCATCTGAAAAAGGTAATAAACGTTCGATTTAGGTGAGCCTACTCGATTACCCTGGTTCTAGTTTGATAGGTAAATTCTAGTGACAAACACGTGCCACTTGCTCTTGCAGGAAATGTGGCTTTTGTATTGCTGCTGGCAGGATGTGCTTTCTACCTCCCATTACCACTAGAAGTTCTCATATGGGCTCTTCTCTTGCTGTCCTGGAGCCATTAGTGCCTTACATTACTAGAACAATACGTTCCATTGAGACAGGACAATTTCACCATGCCGTTTACAAAGAAACCAAATAAGCTTTCTAATGATTAGAAAATAGGAAGTTGTTGTTCCGGAGCTTCGCTTCAGTGGTGGAGATATAGCTGGCCTTACACAGGCACGGCTATTTCTACCGACTCCACTATAAAGACCACCATTATTTTGCTGGGGAGCGGGGAGATTTATCAACTCAACACTAGTTTTCTACGCTGACATACCTTAGAGCAGTATGTCCGTAGCCGTATATATTCCTAAGGCTGGGTTCACATGAGCATGTTCGGTCCGTAATGGACGGAACGAATTTTGGCCACAAGACCCGGACCGAACACAGTGCAGGGAGCCGGGCTCCTAGCATCATAGTTATGTACGACGCTAGGAGTCCCTGCCTCGCTGCAGGACAACTGTCCCGTACTGTAATCATGTTTTCAGTACGGGACAGTAGTTCCACGGAGAGGCAGGGACTCCTAGCATCGTACATAACTATGATGCTAGGAGCCAGGCTCCCTGCAGTGTGTTCGGTCTGGGACTTGTGGCCGAAATACGTTCCGTCCATTACGGACGTAACATGGCCGTGTGAACCCAGCCTAATAGTGTCCTGCAGGGTTTCTCTACTTTGGGGTCGAGTAATACATTCATGTTGCTGTACATCACTTCATCCCACCACACGGTGATACCCATGGGTGCTGCCATGCATAAGGTCTATGGGGCTTCTAGCCAGGCATATTGCAGCCCTGTATAGATATATATTTTTTATCCTTTTAAGAAATCAAATCGTATAGTCTGGGAACATTAAGGCCGCATGCACACTATGCTTATTATATGCGGATTTGCCGCACGTATTTTCGTGCATCTAATTTTCAGCGTAAAACAGTACCAACGAAGTAAATGAGGTTTGAAGAGATCCCATCTACACATTGCAGGTTTTTTTTCTGTACTTAAATTGATTTGCGGAGCGTATATTAAAATCCGTAACATGTCAATTTCCGCTTGCAAATTGTATCGGACTAGTTTTAAAAAGAAAAAAACGGACCAAAATCTGCATAATAAAAACTCTGCCTATTTCCGCATCAATATGTAAAAACCGCACTAATAGGTGCGGATTTTACCTGCGGAATTAACTGCGTTTACTTGCGGCTTTGATGTGGATTTTCTGCACCAAATTCCGCAACGTGTGCATGTAGCCTTAGAATTCTGAGATTGAGGAGATATACAAAGTTGAATTATGAAGACGTCACATTAACGTTCTACGTATAGGCAGTGTTTTTTTTTTTCGATTAACATTTCTGTGTGTGGAGATAGAAGCCGGGCAGCTGAAAGTTTCTATCTTACTTAAAACATTTGTTCTGCTACGTATATCCTGTTTTTTTGAAAATGTGTACGGTGAGGGGTTTCCTGAGGATATTGAGTTCATGCTTTTCTTTCTCTTAATTGCGGAATACTGCCTAAATGAACGACTACTCCTGAAATGAGTTTGTCTTAATCCCATTGTTCCAATCTTGTGTTTGCGCTTATTTTAATGATTGGTCAGTCACAATCGTCAGACTTGGTTATATGGTACCCGGGACAAGTTGATGCATATTTTGGCAAAATTCCATTTTGTGAAAGGTTGCTGGTTATCTTTACTTGGGTCATACTCTTCCTGTCCTTCAGTGCTCATTTTACTAGCCTGCTTTCATTTGATTTACTTGAAATTTCTGGTAAGTGGGGTCCTACAGCTGGGACCTTTCACTTGTTCCTGTACCCCATCCTGTCCTGCTCTAGAAGTGGCTGCTCGTACTTGCTCACTCTCCTTCTATTGTTTATGGAAGGTATGCATCAGATCAGACGTTTATGGCATATCAAATTGATATGTTTTTATGTAAAAACCCCTTTAAATAGGTTGGCTTGGAATTTCTATTCTTTATCCATCAATAAACCACATAGGACGCCGTGACTTCCATGCACTGCCTGAAGAAAACCTGCATCCTATAATAAAAGGAGTTTTTACTGTTAACATTGTGAAACTGTGCACTGGAAAGGGAGACGCTTTGATTTACAAATGTGTAAGGGCCTGTTTACATCATGTTTTGGCCCTACTTTTAGCATGCATGTTAAGTAAGCTCCCTACGTACACGCTTAATGTGTCCATAGGGCTCCACTAGTCCGACAGTCCTAAAGAGTGTCCTTTTGCCTGTCGGACTGGTATACTTCGGTGTAGTGTTTTTCTTTATTTATTTTTTTTTCTGGAGGTTGAATAATGTAGTATACTACGCTATTCCATCCTGAGGGATTCTGAAAACAAAATAAAAAGTACCCGGCCAGAGTGATTCTGATGCTCTGGCCGGGGACTCTGTAGTTTATAGCCATATGTCCATATATGTACAGTGACATCAGAAGCTCTCTCTAGGAGCGGAATCCCATGCCAGAGCGTTTGCGATGCCCTGGCCGGGGATTCTCGCATTACAAAGCCCCTAACGTCACTGTCCATATATGGACCGTGATGTCAAGGGCTTCCCCAAGACAGAAGTCCCGGGCCAGAGTGCTTGGGATGCTCTGGCTGGGGACTCCTGGTTGAAAGCCCCTGACATCACTGTCCATATACGGACAGTTGTGGCGAGGAGTTTGGGCGACGTCTCCCACTGTATGCCTATTTAGTCGGATATGTCGGTGCCTTCCGTCGGAGGTATACGTCAGGACTCCTCCTGACGTATACCTCCGATGAAAGGTAAAATGTGATGTAACCAGGCCCTAACAAATAAAAGAAAAAAAAAATGCACAAAATGCAAACACAAGAATGCTATTAAATGAATTGCTCTCCCTTGTGTATGCAGCTTAAAGGGAACCTGTCACCAGCATTTCCCCTATTAAACCAGCAATACCTGGTGGAAGTGGGTGAAAAATAATTTTTATGTAACCTACAATTATCTTGTAAGTAGGATCTGTACCTTTTAGTATTCAGTTTTTTAGTGTTCATGTGGCGTATTTTCATTTGAAAAGAGTTCTATCTTCATTCCTCAAGCCTTTGAGTTAAAGAGACTCTGTCACCACATTATAAGTGCCCTGTCTCCTATATAAGGAGATGGGCGCTGTAATGTAGGTGACAGTAATGCTTTTTATTTAAAAAAACGATCTATTTTCACAACGTTAGGAGCGATTTTGGTTTATGCTAATGAGTTTCTTAATGCCCAAGTGGGCGTGTATTTACTTTCGACCAAGTGGGCGTTGTACAGAGGAGTGTATGACGCTGACCAATCGGCATCATGCACTCCTCTCCGTTCATTCACACTGCACTAGCGATATAGTTATATCACTATGTGCAGCCTCATACACAAGCCCTAACATTACTGTAGTGTCCTGATAATGAATACACATGACCATCCAGCCTGGACGTCATGTGTACTCAGAATCCTGACACTTCTGAATCTTTTCTGTGAGATTCCGGCAAGTGAAACGAAATTTCGCGAGATTTTGCTTCACTTGCCAGAATCTCACAGAAAAGATTCAGAAGTGTCAGGATTCTGAGTACACATGACGTCCAGGCTGGATGGTCATGTGTATTCATTATCAGGACACTGTAGTAATGTTAGGATTTGTGTATGTAGCTGCACATAGTGATATAACTATATCGCTAGTGCAGTGTAAATGAATGGAGAGGAGTGCATGATGCCGATTGGTCAGCGTCATGCACTCCTCTGTACAACGCCCACTTGGTCGAAAGTAAAAATACGCCCACTTGGGCATTAAGCAACTCATTAGCATAAACCAAAATCGCTCCTAACGTTGTGAAAATAGATTGTTTTTTTAAATAAAAAGCATTACTGTCACCTACATTACAGCGCCCATCTCCTTATATAGGAGACAGGGCACTTATAATGTGGTGACAGAGCCTCTTTAACCCCACCTCCTTACTTTTAATTGACAGCTCCTCACTTCCCCCAGCACACACTAAATCCAACGCTTGCGCACTGATGTCCTGTTCTGGTGCATGCGCACAACGGGACATTATAGTGGTGCATGCTCAGTAACTAGATTTGATGCCCGGACGCAGCAGGGAAGGGTATTGGACCATACATGGCGGGCGCATATGCACAATCTCAGGCAAGATTTTGGCATTCGAGACGGGTCAGTTGGCGGGCATAGAAAGAGGAACGAACAAGACTGACGGAATATTAACATAAAAGTTGCAAAATATTTGCAAAATTTTATTTACAGTTGGAGGAGGAGTTTAGGAGCGGGGATAACGCCAATGAACTTTTGACAGCAGCGGCCAGCGAGGGGTGAGTAGAGTTCAATAGGTGAAATGCTGGTGACAGGTTCCCTTTAAGGGTGCATTTAGACATGTATTTTTACGGCACAAATTAGTCCACATGCTATCTGCAGCAAAATCCGCGTGTATTACATGCATATTTTGAAGTGCAATTTTGCGGATTTGCTACGGACTGTTGCTGCAGCAATTCCACTGCAAATCTGCATCCAAATCCGCATTTAACCCCTTAGCGACACAACGTAACACTGCGTAATGGCTCGAAAGTGTGAGTATGGAGGGTGCTCACAGGCTGAGCCCGTTCCATACTCGGCGGGTGCCATCTGTATGGAACACCCAAAGCTTCACTCTTAACGGCCGGGATCCGAGAACTCCAATCCTGGGCGTTTAACCACTCGGATGCATCAGTCAACAGCGACTGCAGCATCTAACAAATATATATTTTTTTCTTTTGTAAAAGTAGTAATTCGTAGAAAAAAGGTATAAACTTGGTTTTGCAGTAACCCTATTGACCCGAAGAATAAAGTTAACATGTTGTTTGTACCACAATGTGAATTCCGTACAAATGACACAAAAAGCAATGGAGGAAGCCCTGTTTTTTTTTTTTTTTTTGTTTTTTTTATCATCCACCCCACAATTTTTTCAGTTTTCCTCTACATTATATGGTACATTAAATAGTGCCATTAAAAACCACTCGTCCCACCAAAAAAAAAAAAAAGCTCTCATATGGCTGTATCAGCAGAAAAAGTTAGGGCTTTTGAAAGACTGTAAAATGGCTGCGGCACCAAGGGGGTTAAAAATAATTTTCTGCCTTAGGGCTTGTCCACACAACGGAATTGACGTTGTCCTGAATTGCGGATGGAAAATATGCAGCGGAATACAGTAGCAGCAAAGTGGGTGTGATTTATCAAATGTCATCCACGCGCTGCGGAGAGGGGAGTGCTTTCCTGCGGTTTTCTGATGTACTGCGTAATTTGCTGTGGAAAAGGTGCAGAACGTCTTAGAAGAGATGGAAGAAATATCCCCATCACACAGCCCTTGAAATAAAATTCACCAAAAAAAAAAAAACAACAAAAATCTGCACTACGTCCTACTTTAGACCCTTGATCTGACCAGCAAGTCTCATGTATAATCTGCTTTTCCCAGTCCAGAGCCAGGGGGGATGTGTTGGCGTGCAAGGGAAGGGATTATAGAGCGTCTATGAAAAAGCTTTGTTTGTTTCTCAGAATGATCATGTGATTTATATTAATAATGTTGAAAAGAAACCTGATGATGATGACATCCGGCACACAGCCATGAAATGAACACAATTGTATAGTCAAAGGGGGTATGCGGCACTTTAGTGGTGTTTAAAAAGCTGCAAACGATGGCTCACGCCATAATTGCTCAATAATTTGTGCCTTTTTCCGTTTTGTGCTGCTCTCGCAACGTTAAAACAATGTGGGTGGAGCTTAACAGTGGGGTAGAGCCACCTACGACCCGACACATCTACTATAATTTATGCCAAAAATTGGTGTAATTTAGAGCGAAAATCTATGCCAGCATGTGGATTACACTTTCTGGCACATCGACATTACGAGATGTGACTACGGTAATTTATTAAGAGGCGTCTCCACCTTAATAAATTCTTAGCGTCTTACTCTTGTGGGCTAAGATTGCTGTATAAAACGCCAGTCTTAGTAAATCTGCCCAACAGTTACCAGTGGTAGCAATACATGTGACATGCTCAGAATGGGCACTGTGCAGGTGTAAAAAAAATAAATGTAATTATATTGTAATATTAGGGAGTCACTTTGTTCCCTAGTGGTTTTTATTGGCTTTCTCTACAGTGCTGCAAGTAAGTTGTATTCTCGCTGCTGTACAACAGGCGCCAACAGCAGACTAACAGCGCTGTTTTACGGTAGCCTGTCTTCTGTGAATGGAGATCCTGTGGGAGGATTTCATAAACGGCACTTCTAGGGCAGCGGGTATTTTACCTTCATATTGTCAGCTATTGTTTATAAAGCACTTTGTGGTTCTCTTATTGTCTTGGGTGACTTCTATGGCTCTCTGTCGCTGTCACATGTGAAGCTACTATGTCAGTCCTGACATGATACCCTGGCAGAATTCTTCAGCTTTGTCACTTCCTGTCACACTTCCAGTTTTCACGGACTACAGCCAGGCAGTGTTTAGGTTGCTGGAGTTTGAGTGTAGTCAGACACTTCTGCTCTTCATCCCATTATACTGTGGGGTAAAATGACTACAAATTTCAGAATGATCATGTAAACATTGAACGAATTAAAGAGGTTTTTCCATCTGTGACATTTGTCGCCTATCCACAGAACAGGATCAGTGGTGGTTCAGTCGCTCGTCTCTCCTCACCAGGACTTGGGAGGGTGAGGCGTAAAATCTGAATTGCTGGTCCAACAGAAAACGTCTGTGTGAAAAAAAAACAAAGGATCTGATATTGTGTTGATGTAAAGTGCAGAGGGAGCTTAGTCTCCATCTCAATGAGCAGCTTGATTTTATACGTGTAGCGCTTAGTCTGGTGGTCCCCAGACAGCCCCCATACATCAGTACGCCCCAGTTGCCCTCTGATTTCCTTTTTCTTGATCTACCATCACTAATCGTCCCACATACAACACTATAGACCTCATTTCCATCTTCTGGGACTGTCATATGATGGCTAGAAAAACAACCTCATCCCTATGTCATGAAGCAAGTACAATGAAGCGTGTCATGCGGCCCTGCACAGCAGTGCTAAGGCAGCTTGGGGTCGAAAAATGAAAGCCTTTTGTTTTTAGTTTATTTTCATTAAATTAGATCTGTCTCTTGTAACAAAATAAACTGTAGAGGCCTCTAAAGATTAAACAACCTTCTTATTCCCAATGTATATAGAGGATGACCCCTCTATTCCTATCAATGTATATAGAGAACAGGGAACATATCGTTCTGTAACTTGTTGTGGCCAGAAAGAAGAACCATTATTTTTAACTTTATGCTCTATACGTAGTTCCTTCTTCTACATTCAAGCAGGCGTCTCCTCTGAATCCACACGTTATCTTCCCTTTTCTAAAAAGAGACATTTGCAATACCGAGTAACATTTAGAATTTGTACTTGTAAAGAGTCCATTTCATCTTTTCACGACGTATCCGTTAAACAGATCCCATTATAGTTTATTGGATTTTTTTTTTATTTTTTTTGGTAGGATGCCTCCGGATAGAATAGCATAGTTGTCTACACTACTCTATCCAGCCAAAAAGTGTTACCGACGTGTACAGCTCAAGAGGCCAAAAGGGAACGCTTTTCGCCTCCGCCTGTATATTGGGAAAGGGGAATTACTGTATCTGCACACGATGAGGGAGATTTAACAAGGCCGATGCAAAAGAATAGTCATGCAGTTGTTCCCAGAAACCCATCAAGTTACTGCTTTCTTTTTTCAAATGGACTCTTGAGAAATAAGTGCTGCAATCTATTTGGTTGCTATGGGGAACCGTCCACTAATTGTGTATTTCGTATCATTTCACTCTTTCCCCCTTTTTTTTAATTTATGAATATCTTTCTTTTTCTGTGTCGTCTTAGGTGGTATCATGGCAAGCTGGACAGAACCATTGCAGAGGAGCGACTTTACCAGGCTGGCAGGACTGGAAGCTACCTCATCAGGGAGAGCGATCGACGGCCGGGGTCCTTTGTGCTGTCTTTTCTCAGCAAGACCAATGCTGTCACCCATTTCAGGTAGGCCGTTAGACCGCCATCATAACTGGTCATTTTCGCTAATTCTTTTGTTGCTCTCATGAAAATGATTTCATAAAGCACAATGTAATGCACTATAATGCCTCACCTGCTATATGTAGGAACGCTCGAATCTGGAATGTGACGATCAGGCATGTATAGTTGTACTATTACACTGCACGGCCATACATATTGTGCACACTTGCCAACAGTCCCAGTTTTGGCGAGGCAATCGCGCAAACCGAACCACAAAAGGTGCTGAGTTTTTTTCAAATTTGCATCAGAGTGGGTTTCGAGGCATTTTAGGGGTATTTTCAGGTCACGCTTGTGAGGTTTTAAGTGTTTGTCAGTATGATTGTGTATTATAAAAAAAAGTATGAGATTGGGAGAGACTAGTGCTAAAGCTATATAAAATCATGGTGCATGTGATGTCAATGTTTCTAAAATACTGTGTAAACACACAGGAGCCCTCGCTTATTCCAGTTACGGATGCAGGATTGTTTTCTCATGTTTGGATAAAAACCATGACATCGTATTGTTCACCCTAATCCTTATAGTTCATGAACAGAATGCTAGGGCAACAGTGTGTTCAGACGCAGACAAAGTGGTAGGAGAGCGTGGCCAGAGGTGGAAAAGTAACACCGTAATCATGACATTGGTGGGGGACAACCTTAATAGGCTTCCATTGGTGTCCAATTTTTGTCTCTGTTGGAGACACACGTCGCGGGTTTATTGCGGATTTGACGCAGATCTCACCTGTTGCTTTGCAATCCGCAACGTGGGAACTCTATTCACACTGTGTTTGCAGAAATACTCCCGATGTATAAATCCGAACATGTCCATAGGGCCTCATTGACCTTATGTATGCCAATAACGTGTTGGGGTGGATGAGTCAACATAACGCCGCCTTCTTTTTCTTTCTTGAATACAGAGGCATCCTGGGAAAAAACTATTCGCAGTCAATGGGCAATATTTGCCCTGCAGTTGCATGCATCGGTTGTAGGTATACGTCGGGAGTATTTCCAGCAGTGTGATTTAGAGCCTTAGATAACTTGGAAATGGAGAATAGAATATAAAAAAAATGTCACACACTAGGGGCTGTATATCGGTCAATGTGACTTGCTGTCTTTTGTAATAATGTTGGTGACGACAGAGTTGTTCCCTCATGGTTTTATGTAAGGAATGAAGGCAAGCTGGAGATTATGGCGAATGCTTTATTTATAACCCCCTCGGTTTTGTTTTCCAGGATTATAGCAATGTGTGGTGACTTCTACATTGGAGGGAGACGGTTTTCTTCACTTTCTGATCTCATAGGATACTATAGTCATGTCTCTTGTTTACTGAAAGAAGAAAAACTACTCTTTCCTGTGGCACCACCAGAGGCAAGTCGGACAATAATCATAAATTGGCAAAATTCAGCTGCCACTGCTGTGATGAGACGCAGGAGTATCCTTTTTTTTTTTTTTTTTTTTAACCAAAACTTAGACTGTTTCATATGAAAAAAGGGCATACGTGTACTTACAAAAACGCAGGTATAAAGGAAAGTAAGGCTCTGTTCACACTAGTGTAATGGCTTCTGTTCATAACCGTTTTTGAACGGATCTTATGGACTTGTAATAGGGTCCATCATGTTTCCATTGGAGTTCCAATATTTTGACTGCAAGAATAGCTCTGCTGACTGTCTTATTTTTGCCATAAAAAATGCAGAAAGCGCTGATAGGAGAAAACACGAGTATGAGTAGAGTCTTAGTTGCATGGTTGCCAACCATACAGAAAAATATATGGGACTTTTTTCCAATATCTGTTAAGATAAAAATGAAGGTGTCGGAGATATTATTATTATTATTATTTTTGCTAGGGAGCTTGTGCAGGTTCTTGTCATTGTCATTATTTTACAGCTAATTTCTGTTTTAATTTGTCCATAAAAATGTTGGCTTTTCATGAATTTTCAAGAAGTTGTCAAGAAAAAAATAAAATCAGGTTGGCAATCCTGCTTAGTTGTCAAAAAGAAAAATACTTCAAAATATGTGAAAGTCCACGTGAAAAAGAAGGAAATAGAACTTTTTCTAACTTTGATGCCCTCTAAACCAGTTTTATACTTGTGAATAAGGGGGGGAAAAAAAGTTGTGAAAACGTTTTTTTTTTTTTTTTGCTGTAATTCAGACGCGGTTCCCGTTTCAATTAGCGCAAATTGTCTAAACTGGACATAAGGGAGAGGGAAGCCCCAAGTGACAGCAGTAAGAGAGATCGCAGCCTATTACGGTCATCTCTCCCCTGGGGTGGGGGGTGTGGTAAATGAATTTCTCTATTACCTCTCTCTTACCAATCAGGTAGGGTGTGTGCTCTCTCTTTATTTTTTCCCTGCCACAGGGGTGAGAAGTTCCACATCTAATCCCCCTATGCACCTTATCCGGCCATTTGTCTCCGTGGCTCAGATGTGTACCATCTGTATCGCAGAGATTTTTGGTTTGTTCAGTCATGTGAAGAGATGTGCATGTAGACAAAGACATATGTGGCATATATGAACTCTGCACGTCTTGTACTTTTATTTTTAGGGGGTATTGTTTATCTCGGGCTCTGCTTGGGTCAGACTTTTAGCCGGAAGCCATGCATTTATGGGTGTTTTTGCACAACGCTTTGATGCAAAATTGAATGAAGGCACCAATGAGTGTGAGCTGGGTGGCACTTTTATAATGTACTAGGTGTCTGCATTCAGAAAATATTTGGGTTGTTTGGTATAATAAAAATGTTTATTTTATAATTCAATTGTGTCAAAAGTATGAAAATTGTTGCAGCAGCAAAACGGTTTAGCTAATCTAGTCTAGGTTGAGAGTTTGTAATTGGCACACCATGAAATATGAGAGGGAAAAAAGCTCAGAGGTCGCATTAAAATATTTTTAATAGCTTATCTATAGTAAAAAAAACGCCAGTCCTAACTTTTTGCATTTTTTTGCCTTTTATTAGCCAGTGGAAGACAGGCGAAGAGTACGTGCCATTCTTCCTTACACTAAAGTACCAGAAACTGATGAAATCAGGTACATACATAAAGTAATTAACGGCTTATGTTCTCTGGAATAAATATGAATGTGCCATGTCTTGCATGGGGATAAACTTCTTGCACAGCACCATAAATATATAGCGCAGGGATGCTGCGTTCGCTCAGGAACTGTGCCCATGCCATCAGCAGCGGATGTCCGCTGTATCATGCTGTGTAACCACCTTAGATGCCGCTGTCAATTGCTATTTATTGATAGCTTTGTTAGCTTATCGGGACCTATGCGTCACAATCTCAAGGTGCCGGTAGGTTGCCATGGTACCCAGGGCCCTAACCAGGTCTGCCATGGATGTGAGCCTATGTCACACTGACAGGCATAATACACTGCAATACAGAATGTATTAAATAAATTAAAAAATAGACATAATTGGTATTGCCACAACCACAACAACCCGTACTATAAAATAACCATAACAATTACCCTGCTCGGTGAATGCTGTAAATAAATTAAAAAAATGCTTTTGCTCATTCCATTGGTTATTGGTTGCCCATTCCTGTCTTTTGGACAGGTGGTAATACTGTATTTCCCCTGCAGAAAAAAATTAACATTAAGCACGATAACCCCCTCGCCGATAACCGGGGTTCACAGCAGTGTGCCAAAGCCACCCATCCAAAAAAAATCCGCTGGTTGTTGAGGAACTTCTAGCAAGAAAAAGGGTTTTCTAAATGGGACAACCTGTTGGAAGAACATTAAGCTGAAATTTGTTACATTTTGTAGAACTAGAAATGTTTTCTTAATAAATATTGTAAAAAAAAAAGTAGCCACCACATATCTCCCCATGAAGATGCGGATATGATGATACAGGAGATGAATGCGCCTCTAGTCAAGCACACGTGCTATAACAAATATTCTTTCTTGTGTCTCTGCAGTTTCTTGAAAGGAGACATGTTTATTGTCCATAATGAATTAGAAGATGGATGGATGTGGGTTTCTAATCTGCGTACGAATGAACAAGGACTTATTGTTGACGATTTGGTGAATGAAGTGGTTAGTAAATATGGTTTCCTCCTTATTTACCGGTCATATGGACCCATAACGTTAAACGCTTTGTCTCCATGATGTTTTAAATAATTTTTTTTTCTATTTTTAGGGCAGAGAAGAGGATCCCCATGAAGGCAAGATGTAAGGATTTTTACTTGGGGTTTCAGGTTCTGTGAATTACCATTCCTTCAATTATCCTATACTTGCTGTTATTTTTCTGCACTTATCTGCTACATTATCTAGTTGGACATACAATTAAAAGTGGTTGTCCCATTCGGACAACCTCTCTCCACACGTCGCCACATCAGCTCTAATTAGAGTTTGCGAATGTCCGGCACACATTTTGTGTAGTGAGGCTGTGATATTGTGGTGTAAAGGACAGTACTTTTATACTGGGATTCGTCTTTTTTTTTTTTTTATATATAATTATTACCTGGAACTTCCACTACAATGTAGTCTGGAGAATTTGCTAAACTATTATCACTCGAGTCTGAGCATAAAAAATGTCAGATGTTTGTTCACTGCATCTTTTGTGTAATGACAGTGGATACGATGTTCCTATAGCGGTCTTCCAATAAGAGTTGGCTTTATGACATAGGGAGCACTGGAATACAACTAGCACTGGCCTCTAGCGCCAAAAACCTCTAGGCCACATCTGCATTTTGTGTTGTGGCTCTATAAATAAAATACTAACCCTTGGATAATTGTGACTGGAACGCCATCATTTCACAGTATTTTGCTCCATATTTAAGCAGACAATGATTATTGTTAAACTTTGTTTAGACAGGATTGTATTTCCATTGTACCTTTTTGGTTTACTCGCTGTTCACAGTGGGTATTTTTGATGGCTGGATGCAGCGCTACTCTTGCCGCCAAAACCCTGTTTATCACCGAGAGGTCAATCGTTTCTTTTGACAAGATCAGATGATTTCAGACATCTTATCTCTATGTTATGCTTTTCTTCAGATGGTTCCATGGGAAAATCAACAAGCAGGAGGCTTATAATCTGCTCATGACAGGTAACTACTGTGCTGGCTTTTCTAAAATCATCATATGATGGGGTGGGGGCTGTGACACAATATTATATTATGTGGTTTTAAAAGCAGTTTACGTTTTTGCCTTGAACTTACGGAGTGAGTCTAGATTTTATCAGATAAGGTTATTTAAAAAATTCACATTTAAAGGAGCTCGGTCACCACATTATAAGTGGCCTATATAGTACATGATGTGATCGGCACTGTTTTTTTTATTTAGAAAAACGATCATTTTTGACGGGGTTATGACCTATATTCGCTTTATGCTAATTACATTAATGGACAACTGGGCGTGTTTTACTTTTTGACCAAGTGGGCGTTGTACAGAGGAGTGTATGACGCTGACCAATCAGCGTCATGCACTACTCTCCATTCATGTACTCAGCACATCGTGATCTTACTAGATCACTATGTGCAGCCACATACACACACACACGCACGCACGCATGAACGAACGTTACTGAAGTGTCCTGAGAGTTAATGGACATCACCTCCAGCTAGGACGGGATGTCTATTCAGAATCCTGACACTTGGGTAACGTTTGTGTGAGATTTACAGCAAGGCAAGCGTAATCTCGCGAGATTACGCTGTAAACGGTCATTTAAAACGAGATTACGCTTCCCTTGCTGTAAAGTAATTATCATAAAGCTAATATAGGTCGTATCTCGTAAAAAATGATCGTTTTTCTAAATAAAAAAATACTGCTGTGATCTAGATTACAGCGCCGATCACATCATGTACAAGATAGGGCACTTATAATGTGGTGACAGAGCCTCTTTAAGGTAATCTTTATTTAGAAAAGAAGGAAAAACTACTTTACTCCACTCTTGCACATTAATTTGATGTTGGGGTGCAAAGTACCCTGTTATATTTGCCTTTCTTATAAACACTGTCTAACAGGAAAGTTGTCCTTGTTGTCAAACAACCAATCACAGTGCAGATTTAGTTTTCCTTTAAAAATATGGCCCAATGTTAAAATCTAGCAACTGAGAGGTGTTGCATGGGGCAACAGAATATGGCTTGAAAGAGAAACACGGATGTGTGTGTGAATGTGATATTCTAAGGCCCCACGCACACGATAGTAAAACTGCGGACTGTAACTGGTCCGCGGTTTTTACGGACCCATTCAGTTCTATTGGCCGCGGACACATTTCAGTATTTCTACGGAAGGGTGTCCGTGTCGTAGAACTGTCGGGAATTATGGAGCATGTCTGGTTTTACGGGCTGTGCTCCCATACTTTGTATGGGAGCACGGCCCAAAAATGCAGACGGCCTTGCCCGCAATCGTGGGCCGCGATTACGGGCACGGTCGTGTGCATTGGGCCTAAAGGTGTGCTCAAGTTCCAATTGTGTTTTTCCATCTTCCTTTTGTGTGATTTGTTCGTTGTCTATGAAGGCAAGTGATGTCAGACGCGGCGTTCCCTGGTGTGAATGTACTCTGTTAAGTCGCAGAGAATGTAAAAAGAAAAGCGGCATGGCCACGCTCACTGCATCTTCTGATCTTCTATCTGTTTTTGTTATACAATTATTAGGTTGACTTCTTTTCTCCTGATCACCATGCCCCTAGATTTCTGACTCTTATAAAAAAAAAAATTATCCATCAAAGTTTCTTCAGGAAAGATTCTACAAGGTGTCCATTTTTAACTTAGCAGTGGTATTAATTTAGTTTCCAGCAGAACAGAAAAAGGGTCACTACTCAAACCTCTTTTTTCTAAAAAAAAACAAATAGAAGTTAATCTATCGAACCTGGGCTCGATAATAATCAACGAGAAATGCAAACCAGTAACTGTAGAGAAAAGGACATTCTCGAAGTATGAACATAATGTGCAATCTGGCCTCGAGAAATCGGTCTTTCGTCCTCAAATTACTGAAAATTAGGCTAGGGTTACATGCAACTATGTCGCACGACCAAAGCGTGATGTGTTATGGCAGTGATGCCGCTGGCTGCATCACAGTGATCGGTGAAAGCTGGCAACAATGTTATTCTGCTGGGCAGAAGAGAATATTCTGTTCCTTTTTTGCAGCGATCTATAAAGGGATCAGAAAATACAATAGTGGACTTTCTCAACTGAAAACCTTTTAAATGTGAAGCAGTGGACTCTAAACCAGGTTTATCAAGATCTTGTTTGCCTCTGGGGAGAACACCAGATAGACCTCTTTGCCCTTCAAGACAAAATGAAAGAAATCTGCCTTTTCTCTAGACACTAAAGACCATTTATTGTTAAATGTAGCCCTGTCACAAAAGTGGAGTGTAAGCCTCGCTTATGCCTCCCCCTTTGAACCACATATTCCAAGAGTGCAAATTCCAATAGAGATAATGATAATTCCTCTTTGACCAAATATGAGTTGGTGCGCGCTTCTAAAAAAGGGATCTAGAGATCCGTCTTCATCTTTCTTCCTGTATCCTGAAAGGTCATTGTTATAAAAAGGGACTTTCAGATTGTGTGATATCTACACTTTAAGCCAGCAGGGAAAAAAAAAAGATTACGTCCGCCATCTCAATCTGGAACAAACTCTATTCATGGTTTGGTGACAACATACCAGATCAATCCAGACCTGTTATTGAGTTAGGCCTAAGGCCTGGCACTCTTTAAGAGGACCTGTCACATCCTTTGACATCTATAACAAGCTGGATAGCTTACCTGCTGCTGCAGTGCTGATTTTTTTTTTCTTTCTAGCCCCCCACATTTTCCTGCAATCAGTTCCGTTAGTTTCCATCACCTGTACGAGTAGACCGTCAAGTGGGCGGTCCCCAGCGCTCAGTGTCCATCTCAATGATAAACACTGAGCGCCGGGGACCAGGCTACCATGAAGACCAGCGGCACCCCTCAAACGCATCACAGGGGTCAATTGGCCGTCGGAGGGGACTTTCCCCTTTTTTCTTACAGTTAACATGCCATGGTCGCTATTGCCTGCAGCATCTTAGTGGTTAAACATTCCCAAATCTACCTGTTGCACTGAGGTGTCGGCTGTAACATACAGACACCCGCTGAGTTTAAAGCGTGCTTAGCCTGTGAACCCGCTCCATACTTTCCCTTGGCAGTTGCCACGTACATGTACTTGACATGTCGCTAAGGGGTTTAAGCCCATTGTATCCAAGCCATGGCCTTTTCTTGTGCCAAACGAGCAAGAGCATCTCTGGATCAGATTTGCAAGTCTACTACTTGGTTTAGTGTAAGATCTTGTGTAAAACCTTAGACTGGGCATATAAGCAAATAATAATCTTGCCTGTAGGAGAAAGATTCTACATTGCCATTGTTTCACAAGGATCTAGTATAGGAACGAGCGCTCGTTACTCCGATCGCTTGTCTCCATACATTAACGTGTCGCCAGTGCATCTCTCTGTTTACACAAGCAGATATGTGCTGCCGACAACGATAATTGTTTCAGCATTTAAAATTATACAATCAGCCGATTGCTCGTTCATGGGCTGATCGTCGCCCTGATTATACAGGGCAATTATCGGGAAGGAGAGTTCTGTGTACGCTCGTTTGCCCAATAATTGGCCACTCCAACGTGATGACACAAATATTTCCCTCCCAGTGTTTTTTGTTTGTGTGTGAAGATTGTTTTTCAAGATGCACAAGAGAACTGTGTTCCTGCTTTATATAACTTTCGCTGTAGTTACTTTTTGGTGACCGTTGTGGAGGAGGGGGGGGTTAAACCTCTCACGGTTCCTGCCCCTTCAGCGGTCAAGGGTCAACCAGCGGATTGTGCCATCATGGTATACTGTTGGAAACCTAATTACCGGAGAGACCGATTCTCATTTGGTGCCGCAAATTTTGCAAAAAATTTTGAGGTTTTATCTAACTATGGCGACTTTGCTGCATCATTTGGCCATAAATACAATATAACTGCTGTGTGTGAACACCGCCTAATGCCTGGTTCCCATGGATCGGATATGCTGCGTAAAAATCCACTGCAAAAGTCGCAGCACTTGGCTTTCTGTTGCGGGATTTGCATCCCATTTGAATTCAGTGGGGAAAACCCAAAACAGAAAATCAAATGCAATAAATTGACATGCTGTGGAATGAAATTCTGCATCGCAGGTCAATTTATTAAAGTTTACGTTGTGTGTTTCCGCAGCGTGGGCATGAGATTTTCTAAATCTCATCCACTTTGCTGCTACTATAAATGCTGCAGAATTTCCTCACAATTCCGCAGCGTTTACACTACATGGGAACCCGGCCTAATGGATAGAAATATTCTGCTTCTCAATTATTTACTTTGATTTGACAAAGTATCATTTCAACTTTAAGTCATGTGACGTTTTAGTTCTTTATTTTAAAAATTCATAGTTGGCCAGATCGGCAGTTTCCTGGTGAGACCATCGGACAATACTCCGGGAGACTATTCTTTATATTTTCGCACAAATGAAAACATACAGCGATTTAAGATCTGTCCAACACCAAACAATCAGTTTATGATGGGAGGTCGGTACTATAACAGGTAACAGATTGATAGCATGTTTGACATTTTTGCATTTTCATGTTTAGTTTGAGGAAAACATTGTAGAGTAATAAAAATCTGTCACCTCAAAAGAGAAAGTAGAAATTCCCTGGTTTTGCATTATTTGTGGAATGAACCAATCTGGCAGTGGTACTGTGTTTAGATTTTAACATGCAAGCTCTTAGGGAATTTGATGTTATCTTTCCCGTGCCCTGCAGTCCCTTTAGCAGAATATAAAACACTATTTATAGCAGACAATCATTTATGAATAAGACACGGATTATATAATGTTGCCTGCAAGCCCCAGTCTTACTAATGAGATACTGTTCCAGCTGAAGAGTGCTGTTGTGTTAATGGGGCAATGTTAAGCGAGTTACAATATACTAGTCCGTCTCAATGAATTAGAATATCATCAAAAAGTTAATTTTTCAATAGTTGAAAAAGTGAAACTCCTATATTATATAGATTCATTATACACAGTGATCTATTTCCAGCATATTTGTCTTTTAATGTTGATGATTATGGTAACAGTTAATGAAAACCCAAAATTTAGTCTCAGAATTTAGAATATTAAATAAGCCCAATTTCAAAAATGATTTTTAATACCGAAATGTTGGCCTACTGAAAAGTATGTCCAGTATATGCCCTCAATGCTTGGTCGGGCTCCTTTTGCATGTATTACTGCATCAATGCGGCGTGGCATGGAGGCGATCAGCCTGTGGCACTGCTGAGGTGTTATGGAAGCGCAGCTTGCGATGATTGCGGCCTTCAGCTCATCTGCATTGTCGGGTCTGGTGTGTCTCATCTTCCTCTTGACAATTCCCTATAGATTCTCTATGGGGTTTAGGTCAGGCAGGTTTGCTGGCCAATCTAGCACAGTGATACTGTGGGTATTACACCAGGTATTGGCACCTGCCCACACTGCCAAAAGTACCAAGTCCTGCTGGAAAATGAAATCACATCCCCATAAAGCTTGTCAGCAGAGGGAAGCATGAAGTGCTCGAAAATCTCCTGGTAGACGGCTGCGTTGACTCTGGACTTGATATAACACAGTGGACCAACACCAGCAGATGAACTTCACACTGGACCGCAAGCAACTTGGTTTGATGCCTCTCCACTCTTCCTCCAGACTTTGGGACCGAGATTTCCAACTGAAATGCTAAATTTACTTTCATCTGAAAACAGGACTTTGGACACTGAACAACAAACCAGTCCTTTTTCTCCTTAGCTTTTCTCAGGTAAGATTTTTCTGACGTTGTATCAAGGAATACGACAGTTGTAGCCCATGTCCTGGATACGTCTGTGTGTGGTGGCTCTTGAAGCACTGACTCCAGCCATAGTCCACTCCTTGTAAATTTCCCCCAGATTCTTGAATGGCCTTTTCTTGACAATCCTTTCAAAGCTGCGGTTATCCCTGTTGCTTGTGCACCTTTTTCTAGCACTCTTTTCTCTCAATTTTCCATTAATATGTTTGGATACAGCACTCTGTAAACAGCCAGCTTTAGCAAGGTCCTTTTGTGGTTTACCCTCCTTGTGGAGGGTGTCAATGACTGCTGACTTGATAGTTTCTAGAAGACAATCTTACCCATTATTGTGTAGCCTACTGAACCAGGTTGTTGGACCATTTAAAGGCTTAGGAAACCTTTGCAGGTGTTTTGTGTTGATTTGCGGATTAGAGTGTGACCTCTTGAGTCTACAATCTTCAACTTTTACCCAATATTATAATTTTCTGAGAGACTAAATTTTAGGTTTTCATTAATGGTTAGCCATAATCATCAATATTAAAAGAAAAAAATGCTGGCAATAGATCACTTTGTGTGTACTGAATCTATATAATATGAGCTTCACTTTTTGAATTGAATTACTAAAATAAATTAAGTAAAAACACGCCCAGTTGTCTATTAAGAAACGAATTGGCATAAATCTAAAATTGTTTATAACTTGGTCAAAAATGATCGTTTTTCAAAATAAAAACCACTGTTATCTACATTACAGCGCCGATCAGATTATGTAGGAGATAGGGCACTTATAATCTGGTGACAGAACCTCTAACTTTTTTTTTTCTTCGATTTTCAAATTTTTATTATTTTTTTTTAAATAAACCGGTATGACCACAAAAAAAGGACATCTGATTCATAATCCGATCAAATTACAGGCAGACCTCGCAGGGCAGCTAAAATATAATCATTACATAATCTGTAAAGACCATTCTCTTTGTACCGACATCCGAGGTATACATATAGAAAGGGGAAAAAAAAAAAATAAGTAGAAAAAACACAGATCCAAGTAACACTCCGATCTGACCAGACTTACAATTCACATGTAAAAAATAGGAGTCGTGACCAGGCTAAGCAAATGTAGACATAAAACTCTGAGTATAATAACAACTTATTGGGTGATGTATAGATATGAAAGATATTGTGTTTTTCTTCTGTAAGAAGTATGTACGTAGCACTAAATAAGGAGTAAACAATACAAATGAAAGGCAGTCCGAGTAATGTCTCACGGATCGAATTGTAAGAAAGAATAACTGTTCCCTTTCCCATTGCGTTTGTGAAATTTAGAAAGAATCCCTAAGTAGCTGCAAGGACTTTAGATTTATATGTAATCCATTTATCCCATGTGCGGAGGAACCGCTCTCTATTCCCAACTTCCCATCCTGCGAGTTCTTCAAAACGGTATAATTGATGCACCTTCTCTCTCCAATGTTGGATGGAAGGGGGTTCCATGTCCCTCCAGTGTAAAGAAATGAGCAACTTAGCTGCTTGTATTAACCATGTTACTAGACAATGCTTGGACGGTTTACAGTCCTGAGATGGTACCCAGAGAAGAAATTGAGTGAGATTAAGAGATCGGTTCACTCCACAAATCTCAGCTATTTCCTTCCAAAATAAATTAACACTTTGATGATATTCTAATTCATTGAGAAGGACTTGTTTCTTTTATTCTTAAAACTGTTTTGCTTTGTTTCGTTTTGTTTTTTGCTTCTGTTTTGTTCCACATTGTATTGCACCACTGACTATGCTGGCCCTACATGAATTATAATGATGCAATTCCCTAATCTATTCTTCCATTGTCACTAATGGTAAATTTATATTTCAAAGATTTTTTTCATGGTGCCAGTCTAGAAGTGGTTTATAAAGACATTTTGTGTGGTTAAAGTTTCATACGTGGTTACATAGGTTGGGGAAAAATACAAGGTGCTTCTCTATAATCTTTGTGAACTAGTCACCTGATATCTGCTCTTAAAGGGGTTATCTTTTCAAGGCATCCCCTTTCCATAGGCATTAAGGCATATGGGCCTCTCAGAGAAGTCGCCTAGCGAAAACCCACTATCAAACGTCTCTCTCGCTCTGGTGGACACGGCCCGTCCATGTATTATGAGGATGGCCATTGTTTTGAATGGCCGACATGGAATACTAAACTTCTGCATGGTTGGCCGCAGTTTCCCCTGGTAAATGGCGGTCACCCAACTACCTTATCAGTGGTTGTTACACAAATCGCTAAACATGCCAACACAGGATAGGATTGACACTAGGATATAGGCTGGCTTGTATCTCGTGGCATTCTGTCCACTTGACTGTCATTCTGTGTGGTTCAATAAATAAAAGTAATAATATGGCCAGTGAATACATATGTTTGAATTGTCTTGTTTTTTTAACAGAATTGATGATATTATAGAACACTACAGGAAAGAACAAATTGTTGAAGGCTATTATCTAAAAGATCCTGTTCCCATGCAGGTAAGGTTATAAAACGTATATTTTACATACATGGTAAATGCCATGTTGATTTAAAAAAAAAAAATCACATTTATTAAATGGTCTTAAAATGACAAAACACGCTGCTCTAACATTAACCCCTTACCGCAAAATGATGGGTCTGGTACATCGGCATAACTAGTACATTACCGTAATCCGACGTACCAGACCCATCATGAAGATGAAGTGGGACCAGGAGCCGTGCTTGCTTAATCTTCAGCGGTTTTCAGCTGTAGTATACAGCTGACATCCCGCTGCAGCGGCCGCGATGGCAGTTCTCGCTGATCGTAGTGCAGTGTATTGTACTGGGGATCAGAAGATCAGATCTTCAAGTATCCAGGTAAGTGTAAGAAAGATAAATAAATAAGTTTCAGGTAATGAAAACAATCGCCCTGTTTCCCTGATCAAGTCCTTTTATAATTGAAAAAAAAAATAATTAAAAAATCTATACATAATAGGTATTGCCGCGTTCGCAACTGCCTGAACTATAAAACTATCACGTTTTTACCGCACGGTGAACACCATAAAAAAGTTACATAAACAAAGATGGCATTTATTTTTTGGTCACATTGTCTCAGAAAAAATGTAATTAAAAAGTCACAAGTACTCCAAAATGGTACCCACAAAAACTACAGTTTTTCACGCAAAAAACAAGCCCTCCCAGAGTGAAATCAACTGAAAAATAAAGTTATGGCTGTCAGAAAATTGCGACACTAAAACATGATTTTTTTTTTTTTTTTTTTAGGGAGTATTTTTATTGCGGGAAAGTAGTAAAACGTAATTAAAAACAAACTATATGATTTTGGTGTCGCTGTAATCGTATCGACTAACAGAATAAAGTTAACATGTTGTTTATACTGCAGGGTGCACGCTGTAAGAAAGAAAAAACAAAACGGTGCTCGAATTGCTGTTTTTTTGTTTTCTCGTCTCCAAAAACGTTTTCTAAATAGTGTTAAAAAAAACAAAAACGCATGTACTCCAAAATGGAACCAATAAAAATTACAGCTCGTTCCACAGAAAACAAGCCCTCACACAGCTCCATCAACAGCAAAATAACACGTTATCAGTCTCCGAACTCCATGATGCAAAATAATGGCCCAGACTAATTTTTTAGGTCCAGTAGTTTTTCCACTAAAAACCTCATCATTTGCTAGACCCCACAGGTAGACCCCGAGGATGCATCAGAGATGGACACTTTAGGGCCTTCTGCTGCTTATAGGGCTAGTGAAGAAGTCAAAGATTAGACAATACTGGAGCGCAGATATTTTGTACAATACCGAAAAAACCCAGCCTGTGCATAAAGGATTGGTTCAAAGCGTACCACACCAATCCATGGATTATTAATTTTATTATTCATTCACCCCATTATGACATCATCCTATTATGCCCTGATGTACTCCGCCCAGCTTACATATACCCTGATGTACTCCGCCCAGCTTACATATACCCTGATGTACTCCGCCCAGCTTACATATACCCTGATGTACTCCGCCCAGCTTACATATACCCTGATGTACTCTGCACAGCTTACATATACCCTGATGTACTCCGCCCAGCTTACATATACCCTGATGTACTCCGCCCAGCTTACATATACCCTGATGTACTCTGCACAGCTTACATATACCCTGATGTACTCCTCACAGCTTACATATACCCTGATGTACTCCGTCCAGCTTACATATACCCTGATGTACTCCGTCCAGCTTACATATACCCTGATGTACTCCGTCCAGCTTACATATACCCTGATGTACTCCGCACAGCTTACATATACCCTGATGTACTCCGCACAGCTTACATATACCCTGATGTACTCCGCCCAGCTTACATATACCCTGATGTACTCTGCACAGCTTACATATACCCTGATGTACTCCGCCCAGCTTACATATACCCTGATGTACTCCGCCCAGCTTACATATACCCTGATGTACTCTGCACAGCTTACATATACCCTGATGTACTCCTCACAGCTTACATATACCCTGATGTACTCCGTCCAGCTTACATATACCCTGATGTACTCCGCACAGCTTACATATACCCTGATGTACTCCGCCCATCTTACATATACCCTGATGTACTCCGCCCAGCTTACATATACCCTGATGTACTCTGCACAGCTTACATATACCCTGATGTACTCCGCCCAGCTTACATATACCCTGATGTACTCTGCACAGCTTACATATACCCTGATGTACTCTGCACAGCTTACATATACCCTGATGTACTCCTCACAGCTTACATATACCCTGATGTACTCCGTCCAGCTTACATATACCCTGATGTACTCCGTCCAGCTTACATATACCCTGATGTACTCCGCCCAGCTTACATATACCCTGATGTACTCCGCACAGCTTACATATACCCTGATGCACTCCTCCCGGCTTACGTATAGCCTGATCTACTCCGCCCGGCTTACGTATACCCGGATGCACTCCGCCCGGCTTACGTATACCCGGATGCACTCCGCCCGGCTTACGTATAACCGGATGCACTCCGCCCGGCTTACGTATACCCGGATGCACTCCGCCCGGCTTACGTATACCCGGATGCACTCCGCCCGGCTCACGTATACCCGGATGCACTCCGCCCGGCTCACGTATACCCGGATGCACTCCGCCCGGCTCACGTATACCCGGATGCACTCCGCCCGGCTCACGTATACCCGCATGCCCTCCGCCCGGCTCACGTATACCCGCATGCCCTCCGCCCGGCTCACGTATACCCGCATGCCCGGCTTACGGATGCCCTCCGCCCAGCTTACATATGCCCCCACATTATAAGCTGAAATTCCAGTAAAACCCCAAACAAAACTACTACCAAGCAATATCTACACTCCAAAAGCCATATGGCACTCCTGAGCATGATCGTGTGCACAAACAGCAGTTTATGACCACATATGGGGTTTTACTGTACTCTGGAGAACACGCTTAACAATTTATTGGGTCTCTCTCCAGTGGCACAAGCTGGGGACAACATATTGGTCACTAAAATGGCATATCAGTGGAAAAATGGCAATGTTTAATCCGCAACATCCACTGTGCACTAATTTCTGCAAAACACTTGCGGGGTCAAAATGCTCACAATACCTCTAGATGAATTTCTTCAGGCATGTAGTTTCCAAAATTGGGTAAACTTTTTATTCTAAACATTTTTTATATTCATTTTTACGGCCTTATTACAATAAATTCTGCAAAAGACCTGTGGGGTCTAAATGTTCACTATATATACCCCTAGATGGATTCCTTTTAGGTGTGTAGTTTCCTAAATGGGTTCACTTTTGGGGGGCCCCTACTGTTTTGGGCCCGCAGGGGCTTTTGAAATGACAAGGCACCTGAAAGCCATTGCAGCTAAATTTGAGCTCCATCCCTTTTTGAGTCCTGCAGTGTGTCCAAACAGCAGTTTATGACCACTTATGGGGTATTGCCGTAATTGGGAGCAATTGCTTTTCAAATGTTGCAGTGCTTTTTCTCCTTTATACCTTGTAAAAAGTGAAAATTTCAGATTTTTTTTTTTTTTGGGGAAAAAATTTAGCTTTTCAATTGCATGGCCTAATTCCACTAAATTCTGCAAAAACCTGTGGGGTCAAAATGTTCCCTATAGCCCTAGATAAATTCCTTCAGGGGTGTAGTTTCCCAAATGGGGTCACTTTTGGGGGTTTTCCACTGTTTTGGTACCACAAGGGCTTTGTAAATGTGATAGGGCACCCGAAAACCATTGCAGCAAAACGTGAGCTTGAAAAGCTAAATGCCGCTCCTTCCCTTCTGAGGTCTGCCGTGTGTCCAAACAGCAGTTTATTACCACATATGCGGTATTGCCGTAATTGGCAGAAATTGCTTTTCAAATGTTGGGGTGGTTTTTGTCGTTTATGCCTTGTAAAGATTGAAAATTTCGACGTTTTGTTGGAAAAATAATTATATTTTTACAGCCTCATTCCACTAAATTCAGCAAAAAACCTGTGGGGTCAAATGCTCACTATACCCCTTGATAGATACGTTGTGGGGTGTAGTTTGCCAAATGGTGTCTTTTTGGGAGGGTTTCCCTGTTTTGACCGACAAGACCTCTTTAAACCCGCCATGATGCCTAAAATATTTCCTAATAAAAAGAAGGCCCCAAAATTAACTAGGTGCTCCTTTGCTTCTGAGGCATGCGTTTCAGTACATTAGGACACACGGGCCACATGTGGGATATGTCTAAAAACTTCAGAATCTGGGCAATAAATATTGAGTTGCTTCTCTGGTAAAACCTTCTGTGTTAGATTAAAAAAAAAAAAGGATTCAATTTGAATTTCTGCAAATAAAATGAATTTTGTAAATTTCACCCCTACTCCGCTTTAGGAGTCTCATAAGAATTAAAGAGTTAAGAACATTTCTAAATGCTGTTTTCAATACTTTGAGGGGTGCAGTTTTTAAAATGGGGTGATTTATGCGGCTTTGTATTGTATCGACCCCTCAAAGCTACTTCACAACTGAACTGGTCCCTGAAAAAATAGCCTTTTGAAATTTTCTTGAATATGTGAGTCATTTCTGCTAAAGTTTTATACCTTCTAACGTCCTATAAAAATAAGAGCGTTCAAAAAACAATGGAAACATAGTAGACATATGGGATATGTGAAATAGTAACTATTTTGTGTGATATTACTATCTGTTTTACAAACCGATGCTTTTAAATTTAGAAAAGCACAAATTTTTCCTAATTTTCGCAAAATGTTGGTGTTTTTCACAAATGTTGAATTTATCGACCAAATTTTTTCACGAACATAAAGTACAATATGTCGCGAGAAAACAATTTCAATCGTTTGGATAGGTAAAAGGATTCCAAAGTTATTACCACATAAAGTGACACATGTCCTGAAAGGGGGTATGTTCACACAGAGTTTTTTGCAGGCAAAAAATTCTACCTGGAAAAATCAGCTCTGGTTTTTTAAAGTGGTTTTGCACCACACACGTTTTATGATGCGTTTTTTTTACGCTTTTTATTTTAGCTCTCTTAAATAGAAAGGTGGCATAACCGCCAAAAAACGCGTCAAATCGCGCCAAAGAAAGCAACGGACTCTTATTTCCATCTCCCATTGATTTCAATGGGGTTTTTGAGGCGGAAAATGCCATAGGGCAAGTCGCTTTTTACCGCGAGCGTTATTTTCGTCTCGCGGTAAAGAAACCGCTTCCACCTCCCATTTGAAATCAATGGGAGTCAATTTCGGCAGTTTTTTGCCGCGGTTTCCGCTGCAAAAAATTCTGTGAACAGGGCCTTAATGAATGATTTTGAAGCCATAGTAGACTATAAGTAGTACTCCAGAAGACATAGTAGAAAATTTAATCCTTTTATTCGTCCACAGTATGACATTTTGACTCCTTTCCCAGGGCCTTTATTAAGCAAAAACACTTGGTTCAGTTCATAAATATATAAATTCTAATGCAAGTTTTGTTTTTTTTCTCTGTAAATTTTTTATTTACAGTTTTCTCAAAATGGGAAATAATAATGAACTGAACTCACAATGAAACTAAAGTTAGTTCAGACAAATCTGAAAAGGGTCCCAACTTTTTACAGGAGTGTCGGGTAGCCCATAGTAACTATAGAAGGTAACGGGAGAAGAGACGTAGCAGTCCTCCTGAAAGGGGTTTGGGGGGGGGGGGAACCTACATACAAATAATATAAGAACATAAGACCTAAATTCCACAGCGCCTTTAAAACTCTTCCAATGGTGCCATGATTTTAGAAACTTGTTTTGGGATCATAGCAAACCATTGATCCCCTATTTTCATTACCTCCTTGTATTTTATTGGACTACGTCAGAATCGAGGGAGGGGTGGTTTGTCTCCATAGTGCCGGGATCCAGGCTCTTTCTGCATTGACCAGCTGCCGAGCCATGGAACGCATGTATGTGGACAGAGGGATATCGCAGAGATGTAGCAGAAATTAGGTCAGGGACTTGGAGGTTACGCATTATTAGTCTGCCCTAAAAAAAACTAGCCAAGGCTGGACCAGAAGACATGCATAAGTAGATCCGTCACCGTTCTACATCTCCAACGGAGAGGGAAGATTGAGTGCAGCAATAAGAGTGTAATCTGGAAGGGACCCTCTTTAATCTTGAGAAGATCTTGAACCCTGCCTCTTGTATTCTACTAGCAATAGATGTTTTGTATGTCAGAGTTTACAAATAGTCCCTTTGTTCAGTTGTGAAGGTGGGGCCTTGGTCCCTCTCCCAATTGAGCTAATAAGTAGTCAGTTGGAAGCTAGGGGTGACTGAGGTCCCCCGATGCAGCTCAATGTTGCTTGAAGGGAGTTTAAGGGCGAGTGATAGAATACTTCCTGGTTACTCTACTCTATTTCACAATTTGTAAGAAAATAGAGATCTGTAGTAGTTAATAGGATCTGAGTGGGTATTCCATTCCCATCACACACAAAAGGCTAGGCCTGGAATTTGTTACCAGACTCCCAACTTCTAAATCGATCATTTTCCATGCCAGGGGAGGGGGGGGGGGGTGAAGGCTTGCCCAGGATGGGATATAACTGGGGAGAGGAAAACGTCCATTCTGAGAGACCGTAGAGGCCACCTTTTTGAAGTTGGTCCTATACTGGAGTAGTCTCAGAAGAGTTTGTTCGCCAAGCCATTGTGTCGCCTGGAGTGGGAAGGGATGTTCTATGGTTATTTATTGCTTAACCTGCCTATGTCTGCACCTATTCAATGTTTTCCATAAGTGAGAAGTGTGAGGCTAGGCCACAAGTCCAGGTGGCAAGTACCTCCATTATGTTTAGGGAATTAGAGGGTAGTGCACACTATGTGAAGGAGCTTCCTAGCCCATATAAATTTAGTCAAGATGGATAGCAATGCCCTAAAAAATAAAAAAATGGTCGAGAGATATGGATTTAGAGGAAGAGATAGGGGAACCTGGGGGAAAAGTTCATCTGAAAGGCAATTTTTATGTTGAAAAATCCAGTACAGGGAAATGAGCTGAGCAGATTTAAGTTTTATGGGAAAAGATTCAGTATAACTTGTAATTTATTAATTTAAACCTCTGCTCATTCTGTGCTTGAGTCTAGTGGGCGGTCCTACGCAGTGATTGACAGCCCTCCCTGTATGAGAGATTAGAGGTAGCTGTCAATCAATGAGTAGGACCGCCCACTAGACTCCTGAACCCAGAATGACCAGATGTTTAAATAAATTACAGGTTTTACGGAATCTTTTCTCACAAAACTATATATCAATCTGTTCAGCTCCATTTGTTCTGTAACATGCTGCCTACAGATTCAACTGCGTTTTTTTTTAATGTGACAAGTTCTCTTTTAATGGGGAGCACAATCCAAGCCAAGTGAGGAGGCTTCCGTTAGTTTCGCAAGTCCCAGGATCAGTGGAAGGGGAAGGATTCAGCAAGCACAATGACCATGGACTGTGGGAGAGTAACATGGAGCGCCTCCGAGTGTTGGCCATTTATTACTCGGGCACCTCCACTATTAGGTGAGGTAGGGAAATCAATGGGGGGGGGAGCGAAAGAAAAGGTGATCTTTGATATAAGCTGCCACCTTATCTGAAAAACAACAATGTCCGTAGTGGCACGAATATGGCACCTAAACGGGTCTAGACAAATGAAGGGATATGGAATAGACTTGGTGTGTGCCATTTGGTTAGGGAAAAGTGGGCGAAGAATGACCATTTGCTTTTAAAGATGCCGATAGAGAAGAATAGAGGCTGGCTATCCATGTTAGCACCCAGACCAACATATGTAAATAAATTCCTTATTGACTAAAATCGGGGGCCGTTTCGGTGTCCAGTGATTAAAGGGCAGATAGTTATTAATAAGAGAAGTTTATAATTTATTTTTTTTTCTTGCTTGAGAATGACTGGAATGGGAGCTGAAACATCGCTCCATAGGTGAATAAGGTTGAGAATTGAAAAAATTTATTGTAATTGTTACCTTTTTATAGCACTTTTGAATAACAATCCCTTTTGATTTACTTTTTACATTTCTTCCACAGCATCAAGAACAAGTACTGAATGATCTTGTGGATGGGAAGGAAATATACAACACAATCAGGCGAAAAACAAAGGATGCCTTTTACAAAAACATTGTGAAAAAAGGCTATCTTCTAAAGAAGAGTGAGTATATTGGACAGATGTACACTTATGGATAATGTGTAGTATTGTCAGATTTCTAACCCGGCTTTCCTCTACCATAGGGGAGTCTGCTTTAGATCTAGTTGGAATGACAAGTAGAAGTTCTTCCTTTTTTATATTTCCTATTCCGTTTGAAACCACTTCTGTCAGTTTTCTAATCTAGGAACATTAGGTCCGATTCACATTGTTCACATACCAAGCTGTTTTTTTTTTTTATAAACCACGGAGTGCTATATCGGTGATCCATACGTATGTATTAGGGTATGTTCACACAGGGCGGATATGCTGAGTAAAAGCACAGTGTTTCCGCCCTGTGTGCCGCAGTGAATTATGGCGTAAAAATCGCACCAAATTGTGGTGGTTTTCCGATCTAAAATGTCCACTGCAGAAAATGGCACAAAAAAAAAAAGAGATTCATACTTGCATAACCATGGGAAAGCGTCCCTCCGCTGTCGTGCAACCTGAACTCCTGGGATGACGTTTCGTCCCAGGAGGCCGGCCTGGACGAAGAAACACAGAATTTTGGGTAAGTATAAGTTTTCTTTATTTTTTTTTTCCTCCGTTACGTTTTTTGCAGCGATTTTTGCTTTTCCGCTGCAAAACACACTATCTCCTATTTGCAGGTTATACTTCCCTACTAAATTCAACCTGCAACAAACAAGCAGCGTTTACGCATATACGAGTGACCTGCTGCGGATTTAAAAACCGCGCCGCGAGTCAATTTCTGAGCGTTTTTTTTTCTGCTCCGCATTTACGCAGTTTGGGGAGGAGATTTGTTAAATTCTTATCCACTTTGGCAGCATAATATAGTAGCAGCAGATTTTTCGTAATAAATTCCGTTGCAGAAAATCTGCAGTATTTACGCTACGTGTGAACTTACCTTTACAGATCTATATTGTACGGTTCTGTGAACACCTCTAGCTCGCTATAGGCTTGTACTTTGTGTGAGTCCAGATTTTTAACAATGAAAAAATTACGCGTTCCCCATCGCATGCTATTATGTTATGCAGGTTTTTTTCCTTCGAAGCATTGCTTCTAGAGGAGAATATAGTGCCTCCTTGAGGTACCATGCGGTAAGCCAAGTGTTATTGCTGGCTGTCACTTCTTCCCTGCTGTAATTGCACTTGAAAAAAAAGAGAGCAGTAATTTGATAGAACTGGTTTTTAGAACTGCTACATTGATCTCTTATGTTACTTCATTGCCAGGTGTGACATTCTTGTGCCTCAGTTATGAAAGCTAGTGCAGACAAGAACTGGAAGTGTCGCTCATAGCAACTAATCTCATTTCAGCTCTTATATTTTCAAAGCCGGTCTGAAAGTGACGGCAGTGATTGGTTCTCTAATCTCCAAGGCCACACACAGACCGATGTCTGGCGCCAAATGTCAGTGACGCATTGATCCAGCCCTGAACCAGTGCTGTGGTGCAGGCAGTGTGGCAAGGTGCCAATTCATTTACATTACTCTGTATTTAGAACATAATGTAACTTTCTCCTGAGCAATAATGAGCACTTAGAATAGCGATTGTTACCTGGCCCCTGACACGTTTAGTCCGCTTAGAAGTAACTGAGTGCTGTGTCAGACGGGGAAAATTCACCGTGTTCCAAATTATTATGCACATTGGATTTAAGTGTCATAAACATTTAATTATTAGTTTTTTAATTAAACTCATGGATGGTATTGTGTCTTAGGCTGGGTTCACACGACCTATTTTCAGGCGTAAACGAGGCGTATTATGCCTCGATTTACGCCTGAAAATACGGCTCCAATACGTCGGCAAACATCTGCCCATTCATTTGAATGGGTTTGCCGACGTACTGTGCCGACGACCTGTAATTTACGCGTCATCGTTTGACAGCTGTCAAAAGACGACACCTAAAATTACAGCCTCGTCAAAAGAAGTGCAGGACACTTCTTTGGACGTTTTTGGAGCTGTTTTCTCATAGACTCCAATGAAAACAGCTCCAAAAACGGACGTAAAAAACGCCGCGAAAACGGCGCGAAAAACACCGCGAAAAATGCGAGTTGGTCAAAAAACGTCTGAAAAGCAGGGTCTGTTTTCACTTGAAAACAGCTCTGGATTTTCAGACGTTTTTGGTCACTACGTGTGCACCTACCCTTAGGGCTCTTTGGATCATTGTAATCAATCTCAGACACCTGTCATAATTAGTTTGCCAGGTGTGCCCAGTCAAAGGAAAACTACTTAAGAAGGATGTCCAACATTATTAAGCAGGCCACAGGTTTTAAGCAATATGGGAAAGAAAAAGGATCTCTCTGCTGCCGAAAAGCGTGAAATAGTGCAATACCTTGGACAAGGTATGAAAACATTGGATATTTCAAGAAAACGTAAGCATGATCATCGTACTGTGAAAAGATTTGTGGCTGATTCAGAGCACAGACCGGTTCGTTCAGATAAAGGCATAATGAGGAAGGTTTCTGCCAGACAAATTAATAGGATTAGGAGAGCAGCTGCTAAAATGCCATTGCAAAGCAGCAAACCGGTATTTGAAGCCGCTGGTGCCTCTGGAGTCCCGCGAACCTCAAGGTGTAGGATCCTCCAGGGGTTTGCAAGTGTGCATAAAGCTATTATTCGGCCACCCCTAAACAATGCTCACAAGCAGAAACGGTTGCAGTGGGCTCAGAAATACATGAAGACTAATTTTCAAATCGTGTTGTTTACTGATGAGTGCCGTGCAACCCTGGAAGTTCCAGATGGATGAAGTAGTGGATGGTTGGTGAATGGCCATCATGTCCCAACAAGGCTGCAACGTCAGCAAGGAGGTGGCGGAGTCATGTTTTGGGCTGGAATCATGGGGAGAGAGTGGTATGCCCCTTTAGGGTCCCTGACTTTGTGAACATAACCTCTGCAAAGTACGTAGAGTTTATGACTGACCACTTTCCGTGGTACAAAAAGAAGAACTGTGCCTTCCGTAGCAAAATTATCTTCATGCATGACAATGCACCATCTCATGCTGCAAAGAATACTTCTGTGTCATTGGCTGCTATGGACATAAAAGGAGAGAAACTCATGGTGTGGCCCCCATGTTCCCCTGACCTCAACCCTATTGAGAACCTTTGGAGCATCCTCAAGCAAAATATCTGAGGGTGGGAGGCAGTTCACATCAAAACAGAAGCTCTGGGAGGCTATTCTGACATCCTGCAAAGATATTCAAGCAGAAACTTTAAAATGTTTTGATCTCTGTTGTGCATAATAATTTGAAACCGTGCATTTTGAGTTTTTTACTTCTAAAAAAAAAAAATCTGTTCTCATTAGGAGATTTGTTCAATAAAATTTGCATTATACTCCAACAGTTGATGGCTTGAAGATTATACTGACTGTCATTTGCATCGACTATTTAGGAAAATCATTTTGAATGCGGTGTAAATTAACTGTTGGAAGATTTCTCTTCTAGGAAACTTTGACATTGCTGTGAGAAGACCTCTAGTCATAGCTAACGTACCGTGTATGTTTCTTCTTTGTAGGTAAAGGAAAACGGTGGAAGAACCTGTATTTTATCTTAGAGGGTAATGATGCCCAGCTTATTTTTTTTGAAAGTGAAAAGCGTGCAACAAAGCCCAAAGGATTAATTGATTTGAGTGTGTGTTCTGTCTATGTAGTCCATGACAGTCTGTTTGGCAGGTGAGAGGTTCCAACCAAATGTGTTTTTTTGTTCTCCTCTTTCTATCCTGTTGCAAAAATTTAATTGGGTGCAATTTACACTTCATTTTTTTTATTTTATTGGTAATTGCCTCGGATTAAAGCTGCCATACGAGCAGAAGTCATTTAGGAGTCTTGCTTAAAGAGGCTCTGTCACCAGATTTTGCAACCCCGATCTGCTATTGCAGCAGATAGGCGCTGCAATGTAGATTACAGTAACGTTTTTATTTTTAAAAACGAGCATTTTTGGCCAAGTTATGGCAATTTTTGTATTTATGCAAATGAGGCTTGCAAAAGTCCAAGTGGGCGTGTTGAAAAGTAAAAGTCCAACTGGGCGTGTATTATGTGCGTACATCGGGGCGTGTTTACTACTTTTACTAGCTGGGCGTTCTGATGAGAAGTATCATCCACTTCTCTTCACAACGCCCAGCTTCTGGCAGTGCAGACACAGCCGTGTTCTCGAGAGATAACGCTGTGACGTCACTCACAGGTCATGCATCGTGTCAGACGAGCGAGGACACATCGGCACCAGAGGCTACAGATTATTCTGCAGCAGCATCGGTAAATCGATGTAGCTACTTACCTGCAAACGCTGATGCTGCTGCAGAATCAACTGTAGCCTCTGGTGCCGATGTGGCCCACTTGGACTTTTACTTTAAACACGCCCAGTTGTACTTTTGCAAGCCTCATTTGCATAAATACAAAAATGGGCATAACTTGGCCCAAAATGCTCGTTTTTTAAAAATAAAAACGTTACTGTAATCTACATTGCAGCGCCGATCTGCTGCAATATCAGATAGGGGTTGCAAAATCTGGTGACAGAGCCTCTTTAAAGAGGTTGCCCGGTTTTTTTCAAATTATGGCTCTACTCACACAGTTTTTTCCCGCGGAAACCGCAGCAAAAAAATGGCCAAAATTTACTCACGTTTTTTACGCGTTTTTCTTCAAAAGACGCACGCAGTTATTTAATCTTTCTATTGAAGAGATAGCTAAAAAAACAGCGGCAAAACATTGCGTAAAAAATCGCAGGCAAATAACGCATGTGGTGCAAAACCACTTAAAAAAAAAAACTGAGCTGATTTTTCCTGGCATAATTTTCTGCCTGCAAAAAACTCAGTGTGAACTAAGGCTGCGTTCACACTGAGTTTTTTGCAGGAGGAAAATTCCTCCTGCAAAAACTGCTCCAGACGTTTTTTGCACAGTGGTTTGACGAAAACTCGTCAAAACTCTCGGCGAGTCGTTTTTTGTCCTGTTTCTGACTGATTGAAATGGGGTTTTGGAGGCGAAAACCGCCTCAAGATAGGTCATGTCGCTTCTTTTTACCGCGACGCGTTTTTTCTGCTTGCGGTAAAAAAAAATTGTCCGCCTCCCATTGAAGTCAATGGGAGGCATTTTCGGGCGATTTTTGACTAGTTTTGCAGAGCGGTTTCCGCGGCAAAAAAACGCGTCAAAAAACTCTGTGTGAACAGGGCCTTAGTGTTTTTTTTTTTTTGTTTTTTTTTTTTTGTATAATTGCAAGTTAAACCATTTTCCAATATATTTTCTGTATCCACTTTTCATGGCTTTCAAGATCTTTGCTTGTTGTTATTCAATGGGAACATTAACTCTTTCAGGACGCAGCCATTTTTGGGATTTTCATTTTCATTTTTTTCCTCCCCACCTTCCAAAAGCCATATTTATAATTTTTTTTGTCGATTATAGCCATATGAGGGCTTGCTCTTTGCGGGACAAGTTGTAGTTTCTCAATATTTTGAGAGGCTTCGTTTTTACAGCTTTCATGATACGTTAAAAATGGCATGTTCACGTCTACTGGTCAATATGATTACGGCGATACCAAATTTTCTATAGTATTTTTTTTGTTTTACAACTTTTATGCCTAATTTACACAAACGTGTTATACGTCCGTGTGATGGCCGTTAAAACAACGGCCGTCATACCGACCTATGTAATTCAATGGGGCCGTTGTTTCAACGTACCGTGTGAAGGGTCCATAAGAAAATAGGACATGTCCTATTTTTTCACGCTTCACGCATCCCTCCATAGACTCTAGTCTATGGGAGATGCGTGATAACGCGTCCCGCAGCGCAGAGCACGGATGCACCTCGGACCTGAAAAATGGCCGTTTTTCAGGGCCGAGATGCGCAACGCTAGTGTGAATCTGGCCTTACAAGGAAGAAACTAATTGTTAAAAATAAAATTTGTGTTTTGTCGCCACGTTCTGAGAGCCATAACTTTTGTTTATTTTTTCGTCGATTGAGCTATAGTTTCGATTGGTACCACTTTGTGCTACATGAGACTTTTTGATCACTTTTTATTTCCTTTTTTGTGGTATATGAAGTGACCAAAAAACAGCAATTCTAGCGTTCTATATATTAATTTTTTTACGGCGTTCACCATGCATGGTAAATAATGCTATAGAAATCTGACTTTTACGAACGCTGCGATACCAATTTTTTTTTTACATTAAGAGAAAAATGGGGGGAAAGTTTTTTGTTTTTTTTCTGGTACAATACAATGTATTGCAGTAAATTGTCGGTTTTACGGGTTCCTGTTAACCCCTGCCACAGGCATGGCTTAGTAGATGAAGGGAATGCAGTCCTGGGGGCCTTCATTAGGCCCCTGGACTGCCATGACAACCAACGGCACCCCCCCCGATCGCATCATGGGGGGGCCCCATGCGCTGTCAGAGTGGGGCACCCCCTCTTCCTAATGTCTTAGATAGTTCGATTGTGCTTGATCACAGCATCTCAGGAGTTAAATGGCCAGGAACAGCACGATCGCTGTTCCTGGCCGTTAGTCCCGGGTGTCAGATGTAAAACACAGCTGACACGTACAGAGCAGGTTCAGCGGGTGAGCCTCCTCCGAACATCACCCCCCCTCGCACCATGACGCTATAGTACGTCGCTATAGTACGTCGTGGTGCACGAACAGAGGTTAATGGTCGTCGTCTTGTGTATAAATCTCTGTTATGATGGACACACAGGTGCACGGCTCGTTACATACTACCCTATGTTTTCATTACATTGCACCTGGTTTATTTTATATATTTTTAACTGTCTATAGTATATACTTGGGAGGGGGGTTATTTTTGTATTTCTATTTTTGTATTTGTGTATTTAATATCATGATTAATAAAATTATGTTTGAATTAATAATGTATCAAGATTTATTTTTGGTTTAATGGATATAGGCATCTGATTTCTTGAGTATGATATATTGGCTGAGTAAATATATATAGGTTATAGCACGGCTCGTTACAGTATGTATATCAGAGCTATGTCTTCTAATGATCCCAGCACCTGTGTCCATCACATGACCATAGAGAAAATCTTAGGCTATATTCACACGACAGTGAAAAAAATGTCCATTAAAAACTAATCAACTTTTCATGGCCATTTTGCATCAGTGTGTCCCTAAATTTTAATCAATTTCCAGTCCGTTTTTAATGGCCGTTTGACATCCGTTTTGCATCAGTTTTTCATGGCCTTTAAAAAAACTGATGAATTTCATTGGTCAGGCTTTTTTTTGTCCCAGCCCCCTGAAAACACCCAAAGGAAGGTCAGATGTTCACCTAGACACTATTTACAGCCTCCCTGTCTGTGATGCCACACGCCTCCCTGTCTGTGATGCCACACGCCTCCCTGTCTGTGATGCCACACGCCTCCCTGTCTGTGATGCCACACGCCTCCCTGTCTGTGATGCCACACGCCTCCCTGTCTGTGATGCCACACGCCTCCCTGTCTGTGATGCCACACGCCTCCCTGTCTGTGATGCCACACGCCTCCCTGTCTGTGATGCCACACGCCTCCCTGTCTGTGATGCCACACGCCTCCCTGTCTGTGATGCCACACGCCTCCCCCTGTCTGTGATGCCACACGCCTCCCCCTGTCTGTGATGCCACACGCCTCCCCCTGTCTGTGATGCCACACGCCTCCCCCTGTCTGTGATGCCACACGCCTCCCCCTGTCTGTGATGCCACACGCCTCCCCCTGTCTGTGATGCCACACGCCTCCCCCTGTCTGTGATGCCACACGCCTCCCCCTGTCTGTGATGCCACACGCCTCCCCCTGTCTGTGATGCCACACGCCTCCCCCTGTCTGTGATGCCACACGCCTCCCCCTGTCTGTGATGCCACACGCCTCCCCCTGTCTGTGATGCCACACGCCTCCCCCTGTCTGTGATGCCACACGTTGGGAGTTAATACCATAAGTATATTGTAAAATTTTATTTAAAAATAAATAATTATTTGCTGAAACGGACAACCCCTTTAATGTTTTCTATCCCCCCTGCACACCGACCTTGCCTGTAATCACGACCAGTAATTACAGGCGCGGCCGGCCCCGAACAGTCACCTGCATTTGTGGGCCGTGCTCCCATTATAAAGTATTGGAGCACGGTACATAAAATGAAAAAATAGGACATGTCCTATTTTTTGCTTGTCATTTCTATGGCTTAGACACCTTCCCGTAAATATACGCGAAGGTGTCCGTGGGCAATAGAAATGAATGGGTCTGTACTTTGATCCGCAATTACGGTCCGTAATTGCACATCAAAATTATGGCAGTATGCATGGGGCCTTAAGGGCTTAAAACCAGCTGCACCAGAGCTCTACAGTAGATTACGCCAGATCAGTAGGTCATAACAGCTTTGTTTTAGGCCCCCTGCGCTTAACCGTGCCCGTGATTACAGGCACGGCCGGCATTTATAGGCCGTGCGCCCATATAAAGAATGAGAGCACTGTCCGTAAAAAGCAAAAAATAGGACGTGTCCTATCTTTTGCGGAGTCTTCCTACAGCACGGACACCTCCTTCCTGTAAATATATGGGGAGCTGTCCGTGGGTAATAGAAGTGAATGGGTCTGTAATTACGGATGAATTCTACGGTAATGTGCATGGGGCCTTACAGTCCACATTGGAGAACAAATGGTTTAAATATGTACAATTTGGTGCATATTTAATGTTTCCCTATACATTCTATCAGTGTGTTTGGACCATGACTGTGTGTTGTCCTCCCTTGCCATATACTTTTCATATAGAGGTAAAGATGTGTCCACTCTTACTTTTTTTTTTTTTTCTTTTTTTTGCGTTCACTTATTCATGATGTCAATACAATCTCACGCCATCAAGTAAAAAAAAAGTAGATTTTTTTTTTTTTTTAACATGGGAGTCTAATGGTAACGGATGGCCGAGGTCGCACATAGACTCATGTTTTTTAAACCCTTCACGACTGCCATGCAGTTAGCACATATATAGACGTTTGCAGCATGCATCAGGGGTTTGAGTGCAGAAGCGGCTTCAGCGTCAGCGGCTCTGCACTAATCTGTGTCCGCTCTCTTTACAAGTACCGACACCTTTTTGACTTAGTTTAAAAAACAAACGTGTTTTTTTGTATGAAACTAAAGTTAAAAGTGCAGCTCATCTCACAATGAAGCAGTCTGCAATTTTCTCTCTCCTACCGTGTGTGTCGGCACCCCACCCCCCCTTCTCTCTCCCTTGGCTTCTGCCCAGAGATAACGGAGCCAGTGTGCCCGTTATCTCGGCAGATAAGGTACTAAAAGTTTTGTTTGAACTCTTTAGTCTTCTTCTTCTCTCCTGGAGAGTGAAGAAGACTATGGGTATGTTCACACGCTTAGCAAAAAACATCTGAAAATACGGAGCTGGTTTCAATGGAGAACCGCTCCTGATTTTCAGAAGTTTTTTAAGCCACTCGCGATTTTCGCTGCTTTTTTTTACGCCCGTTTTAGGAGCTGTTTTCAATAGTCTATGAAAAACTGCTCCAAAAACGTCCCAAGAAGTGACCTGCACTTTTTCACGGCCGTTTTTTTACGAGGCCGTTTTTAAAAAAAAAACACAGCCCGTCATTGCAATGAGAAAACTGCTTTCTGCTATCAATGGGCAGATGTTTGGAGGCATTCTGCTTCCGATAATAGGCTGTGTGAACATACCCTTACTGTTAAAGGTGTGTGTGTGTGTGTCATATACACATGTATGTACGTACAACTAGGAAACACTGGGCCCCCCTCCCCTGGGTGCCACACACAGCCTGGCCTTGTAGATAGTGCCCCCTCTGTAAATAGTGCTATGCGCCCCCCCTGTAGACAGTTCTATACAGCCTCCCCATACAGTGCTATACAGCCCTCCTTGTAGACTGATATACTTTCAAGTATCACAAGGAGGGACAATCGATGTGGCGCTCAGCAGCAATATATATATATATTTTTTAAGCCACGCCTCTAATCCCACCCAATCCTAGCTCATACACACCTGGTTGAGCCCACACGGTATAATGCTGCAGTAGCTGCCACCATACAGTATAATGCCCACACAGATGCCCCGTGCAGTAAAATGCCCAAACAAATTCTCCCGTGCAGTAAATTGCCAAAACAAATTCCCAATGCAGTAAAATGCAAAAACAATTCCCCCATACAGCATAATGCCCACATCGCTACCCCCACACAGTATAATGCTCTCCATAGCGACCCCCACAGTATAATGCCTCATAGCTGTCCCACACAGTATAATGCCCTCATACAGTATAATGCCCCCCCATAGCTGTCCCCACAGTATAATGCCCCCCATAGCTGTCCCCACAGTATAATGCCCCCCGTAGCTGTCCCCACAGTAGAATGCCCCCCGTAGCTGTCCCCACAGTAGAATGCCCCCCCGTAGCTGTCCCCACAGTATAATGCCCCCCATAGCTGTCCCCACAGTATAATGCTCCCCCATAGCTTTCCCCACAGTATAATGCTCCCCCATAGCTGTCCCCACAGTATAATGCCCCCCATAGCTGTCCCCACAGTATAATGCTCCCCCATAGCTTTCCCCACAGTATAATGCTCCCCCATAGCTGTCCCCACAGTATATTGCCCCCCATAGCTGTCCCCACAGTATAATGCCGTCCCATATAGTAAAATGCTTCTATAGCTGCCACCATATCAGCTCCCTTCCCTACCCAGTATAATGCCCCATAGTGCCTAAAAATAACAAAAATTACTTACCTATCCCCGTTCCCACGACGGGTGAAGGATCCTTCTCCAGTCTGTGCTTTGACTCGGCGCAGACAGGCAATGACGTCCCTACATCGTGCCTGCGCTGAGCCGCTCACAGCAGAATGAATGCTGGAGCACGGAGCTGTCTGCTCCTTGCTCCAGCATTCAGAAAGTGGGACCAGCACGGTGAGCTGTGTGGCTACGGAGATGCCTCCCTGCTCTGTCATAGTGTTCAATAGTATCCTCATCCTAAGGACGCAGACACTATTGAATGTGGTGTTGCTACCGCTGTAGCAGCCATAGCGGCTGTTAGCGGAGCCTCCGGGCATGGGGTGCCCGTGCCGACTGGCGGCATGGGCCCCGCTCATCCTGCGGGCACCATATGCGTTCGTCCGTCTGTCCTGTAAAAATAGGATATTCAATGCGGTTACAAAATTATTATCGTTTAAAGAACTGCACATCAGAAATGGAAAATTTGACCATCTGTCAAAAGCATCATTCGAGGTACAATTTTTTTTTTTTCACGCTTATTTTACATCTCGTGCCATACATCTCAGGATTTAGATAGAAAGTAAAGACGGAATCCTCCGTATTAGAGGGGTGAGGGGGTTCTCTCTGGTTTGGGATTGTAATGCTACATGATTTTTGAAGTGCCTCTGACCATAATAGCCGATAGTTGTCCAACGTGCACGTCCTGTATGTTTGTAAATAGCCTTTTTTGGGTAAAGTAATCTTTAGTACAATATTTTTCTTTCAGGCCAAACTGTTTCCAAATTGTAGTTCAGCACTTTAGTGAAGAGCATTATATATTCTACTTTGCTGGAGAAACTCCAGAACAAGCAGAGGTAATTTTATATAATTCACATGTGTGTATATGTAATGTAAACACAAGAAAGTAATGAGGTATGTGTGCTCTTTTTTTTTATTTTTATATTTCTTAATTCTCTAATGCAAGCAAGTTTTACTCATCTTGAAGTTAATATTTAAAGACAGCAGACCATTAATTCTCTTTCTCTCTCTCTGCGTCTCTCTCTCTGCGTCTCTCTCTCTGCGTCTCTCTCTCTGCGTCTCTCTCTCTGCGTCTCTCTCTCTGCGTCTCTCTCTCGCTCTCTCTGCGTCTCTCTCTCGCTCTCTCTGCGTCTCTCTCTCGCTCTCTCTGCGTCTCTCTCTCGCTCTCTCTGCGTCTCTCTCTCGCTCTCTCTGCGTCTCTCTCTCTCGCTCTCTCTGCGTCTCTCTCTCTCGCTCTCTCTGCGTCTCTCTCTCTCGCTCTCTCTGCGTCTCTCTCTCTCGCTCTCTCTGCGTCTCTCTCTCTCGCTCTCTCTGCGTCTCTCTCTCTCGCTCTCTCTGCGTCTCTCTCTCTCGCTCTCTCTGCGTCTCTCTCTCTCGCTCTCTCTGCGTCTCTCTCTCTCGCTCTCTCTGCGTCTCTCTCTCTCGCTCTCTCTGCGTCTCTCTCTCTCGCTCTCTCTGCGTCTCTCTCTCTCGCTCTCTCTGCGTCTCTCTCTCTCGCTCTCTCTGCGTCTCTCTCTCTCGCTCTCTCTGCGTCTCTCTCTCTCGCTCTCTCTGCGTCTCTCTCTCTCGCTCTCTCTGCGTCTCTCTCTCTCGCTCTCTCTGCGTCTCTCTCTCTCGCTCTCTCTGCGTCTCTCTCTCTCGCTCTCTCTGCGTCTCTCTCTCTCGCTCTCTCTGCGTCTCTCTCTCTCGCTCTCTCTGCGTCTCTCTCTCTCGCTCTCTCTGCGTCTCTCTCTCTCGCTCTCTCTGCGTCTCTCTCTCTCGCTCTCTCTGCGTCTCTCTCTCTCGCTCTCTCTGCGTCTCTCTCTCTCGCTCTCTCTGCGTCTCTCTCTCTCGCTCTCTCTGCGTCTCTCTCTCTCGCTCTCTCTGCGTCTCTCTCTCTCGCTCTCTCTGCGTCTCTCTCTCTCGCTCTCTGCGTCTCTCTCTCTCGCTCTCTCTGCGTCTCTCTCGCTCTCTCTGCGTCTCTCTCGCTCTCTCTGCGTCTCTCTCTCGCTCTCTCTGCGTCTCTCTCTCTCTCTCTCTGCGTCTCTCTCTCTCGCTCTCTCTGCGTCTCTCTCTCTCTCTGCGTCTCTCTCTCTCTCTCTCTGCGTCTCTCTCTCTCTCTCTCTCTCTGCGTCTCTCTCTCTCTCTCTCTCTCTGCGTCTCTCTCTCTCTCTCTCTCTCTCTCTCTCTCTCTCTCTCTGCGTCTCTCTCTCTTGTACATAGTAAAACATTTTTCTCATTATTTTATAATCCATAGTTTTAATCCCTCAAAGATAGCCATCTAGCCCATTTTCTAGTTGTTTGTTGCATATTTAGTATTCCAATTTCTGCTAAGCACATTTCATAAGTATAGCACTGGTTCACTTTACCAATTACCATTGGAATATTCATAATTTTGTCTTCTTTCCAATTGGATGCTATGAGTGATCTTGCCGCTATTAGAATCTGATTAGTTATCCATCTACATTCTAAAGGGATATATTTTCATAAGACATATTTAATATCGCCAACTCCGGTATCTGAGATTTGTCTCGGATACAAATCTGTGATATTAAGCCGAATATCTCTTTTCAAAAATGTAGAACTGTGGGGCAGTCCCCCTCCCCACCACATATGTTTGATTCGCTTTTACATTGCATTTTCTCCAGCACATGCCCAGATATTTTGGATACATCTTATTTAGTTTCAATGGAGACCAATGCCACCTTAGTTGTATCTTTTTTGTGGCTTCTATGTGATTAATACAATAGGAGTACTTATTTTCTTGTATTATTGCTTTGCGCCATACTCTCAGTGAATAGCTCTTTTTAAACTCCTTTTACCAACTTCACCTATAACGCCTCATGCACACGACCGTGTGTGCCGTCCGAGTCCCGTCAGTGATCCGAGGAAAGATAGGACATGTTCTATCTTTCCTCGAATCAGAGGCTCGGACCTTTTTTTCACGGACCCGATTCACCCGCGAAAGTGAATGGGTCAGGGAAGACTATCGGGTGCCACTTAGATGCCGACAAAGAGTGGCACAACAGTTGTGTGCAAGACACCTAGGTGAGCTTCCCTCGCGCTTTAAGGTCAAGTAACATTTCAATTTAGTATGCAGATAATATATCCATTCTCCCAGCTGCTTCTTACAGCAGTAACTGCCCACAATCCCAGTGCTACTCGCTTGGCTACAGAAATAAATATGACATCTGTGTTACTACCAGTTGGTTCATGCTGTTTTCTGTGCTGAATCCATAAAGTGCAGTCATGTTAAATTGTATCTGTGATTATGTAGATGAGACACGTAGATCATGAATTTAATATGAGAGTACAGATATGCTCAATCTTTCCTATTTCTTCATATTTTATTAGGACTGGATAAAAAGTCTACAGGCATTTTGCAGTCTACGAAAATCAACGCAAACCACCTCTAATAAACGGCTTAGACAGGTTTGTCTTACTATAGTAAATATTGTGATCAATTCTGTATACATAAAGGAAATGCTCACCGCATACTTTACACTGTCAGGCCTCATTCACACGGCAGTGTTTCCCGGCCGGGTGCCGGCCGTTCGTAAATCGGCCGGCACCCGGCTGCATTAGGAATAATAGACCCCTAATGGGGCTATTCACACGACCGATTTTTTGACGGCCGGGAAATCCGGCCGTCAAAAAATAGGACATGCTCTATCTTCGCCCGGGTACCCGGCCGCCCGGCTCCCATAGAAGTCTATGGGGCCGGGTATTACACGGCCATCACCGGAATGTGTTCCGAGTGATGGCCGCTTTTCCCGGCGCTTGCGCTCTATCTCCTCCTCCTCACAGCGCAGAGTGCATGTGAGGAGGAGGAGTTGATGCCATTCTGACGAATGGCATCGCTGTACACTGTGTGGCAGGGCCGGGGTGTACAGCAGGTGGGAGCGCTGCGCTGGCTCCCTTCCCCTGCTTGTTTTAAAAGCACCCTGGCCCGGCGACACCTTCGCTGGTGCCGCTTGCAGCTGCTGCTGCTGCGGCTGCTACTACTGTAGCGACGCCGCTATAGCAGAGCGGGGAGGTATCTCCCCGCTCTGCTATGTGCTAGCCGCACTTTAGCTCCTTGAAGGAGCGGAATCCCCGTGTTTTCGGGGATTCCGCTCCTGGACAGAGCGCTTGATGTCTCTGTCCATATCTGGGCAGTGACATCAGGGGAAACTCCTGAAGCGGAATCCCCGAACACATGGGGATTCCCCTTCAGGAGTTGCCGCTGATGTCACTGTCCGGATCTGCCCGGCCCGGCACGGATGCAAAACTTAATGCAAACCGGCCGGGCAAAATGGCCGATTTTACCGGCCGACACACTGGCTCGGGAACGACCCGGTCGTGTGAATCCCGCCTAAGGCTGGGTTCACACAGATTTTTTTGCAAGAGGAAAATCTGCCTGCAGGCCGATGTTTGCAGCTTTTTTCGCCCGCGGTCAATGAGCGCAAAATATGCTTTCTTTGCCTCCCATTGTCACATGTCAATGGGAGGTCAGGGGCGTAAACGCCCGAAGATAGGGCATGTCCCTTCTTTTTCAGAAACCGCGTCAAAAAACGTCCGAAAATGCCTCCCATTGATTTCAATGGGAGGCGGAGGCGTTTTTTTCCCACGAGCGGAAAAAGCGGCTCGCGGGGAAAAAAACTTAAACTGCTGCGTAATATGTTGCCGCTATATAAATAAAGATTATTATTAAATCAATGGGAGGCATTTTCGGACGTTTTTTGACACTGTTTCTGCGTATAAAAACGTGTAAAAAAAACTCAGTGTGAACTGGCCCATAATGATTAGGTGCTTGACAGACTACTGCAGTTGTGTTTGAAGAAGCCTGTACTCAGTTACTGTAGCAAATGTTTAAAAGCGTTTCCCCACCAGACACATTTATGTTTGATAGCTGATCTGTAGAATGGGAAACCTGAGCCCCTTCTTTCCTCCTCGCCCCCTCTTTCCTCCTCGCCCCCTCTTTCCTCCTCGCCCCCTCTTTCCTCCTCGCCCCCTCTTTCCTCCTCGCCCCCTCTTTCCTCCTCGCCCCCTCAACCGTGAGCTGTTTGTATAAGCCTGCACGCTGCCACTCCATACAAAGTGACAGCACCACATATCTTAAATACAGTGAAACACATCTTGAGTATCAGTGTAGTATACCTCTAGTGTATAAGATCTTTTCCGTATAATTGGTAGCGTTCTCCTCTTTTGCTAGCAGTACCTTCTATTGTATACATAGGAGTGGTGTACCAAATATTGAAAAGTTACCTACCCAGAAAATATCTGCTCAAAATTGTTCAGTTTTACTGCTGTTTCAATTTCCCTTTTTGGACAGTAGACATTTAGAAACTTTACCTACTTTTTATCTTAATTTTCTTTTTCTACCTTCTTCTAGGTCAGCAGTCTTCATTTGCACATAGAAGAAGCTCACAAGCTCCCTGTCAAACATTTCACTAGTCCGTATTGTAATATCTGCCTGAATATTGTACAGGTAGCAAAAACACATGCCAGGGAGGGCCAGAATCCTGTTTGGTCAGAAGAGTTTTTCTTTGAGTAAGTACTGTTTAGAGGTGTTGTCAAGTCTCCGGACACCAATTACTAGTACTAGCATCAGAGGGTATTGCCCACACCATAACCCAAGCACTGATGCAAAAATCTGTTTATTCATGCTTCTTGTTCCAAACCGTAACCCCTAGGGTATGTGCACACACAAAATAAAAAACGTCTGAAAATACAGAGATCTTTTCAAGGGAAAACCGCTCCTGATTTCCAGATTTTCAGATTATTTTTTTAAGCCACTCGCGAATTTCGCAGCATTTTTTACGGCTGTTTTTCTATGGAGTCAATGAAAAACAGCTCTAAAAACGGCCCAATAGTGACATGCACTTCTTTTTTGCGTAAATAACGCTCCGTCGGAACAGAGCGCCGTTTTCCCGTTGAAATCATTGGGCAGATGTTATGGCCCGAAAAAACGTCCATACTACAGAGCCGCTCTTTATGTCTCCGTATTGTGCCTCCATATGGCACAATATTAAGAAAGCTCCTAGAGGAGAATAGCTCCGTAAGGCTATGTTCACACAGAGTTTTTTGCAGCCGGAAATTCTGCCTCAAAATTCAGTTTGGAAGTTTGAGGCAGATTTTCCTCTCCCTGCACGCCGATTTTCGCTGCGTTTTTCGCCCGTGGCCATTGAGCGCCGCGGGCATAAAACGCAGAGAAATACGCTTTCTCTGCCTCCCATTGAAGTCAATGGGAGGTCAGAGGCGTATATGCCCGAAGATAGGGCATGTCTCTTCTTTCTCCCGCGAGGCGATTTTACCGCTCACGGGAGAAAACCACCCCGCCTCCCATTGAAGTCAATAGGAGGCATTTTAGGACCGTTTTTGACGAGTTTTGCGGCGCAGTTTCCGCATAAAAAAACTCGTCAAACTCTGTGTGCCTAATACAGCCTCCAATTCATGCAGAAAAAACTCAAATATGAAATTGGTGGTGCAGTACGGCCCCATAGACTTCTGTAGGTGCTGTGTTATGCTCCGTACAGTTCAGAGCTTGTACAGAGCCATAATACAGTAAAGCGCTTGAGCCTTTGCTTTTGGCAGACAACATAGAAACACACTGTATGGTTGTTGGCTATTATAGCTTATACATACGTATATTAACTCCTTCAGGACAGCCTGTTCTGGCCTTGAGGACAAAGCCGATTTTTTCAAATCTGACGTGTTACCTTATTTAGTAATAACTTGAATGCTTTTACCTATCCAAGTGATTCTGAGATTGTTTTCTCGTGACATTGTACTTTATGCTAGTAAATTCGATAAATTCAATTATTGTGTGAAAAACACCCAAAAACGTGCAAAAATTAGCATTTTTCGAATTTTAACCCCTTAAGGACGCAGCCTAGTTTTGGCCTTAAGGCTCAGAGCCCATTTTTCAAATCTGACTTATTTCACTTTATGTGGTAATAACGTCGGAAACCTACCCAAGCGATTCTGAGATTGTTTTCTCGTGACACATTGGGCTTCATGTTCGTGGTAAAATTTGGTCGATATATTCAGTGTTTATTGGTGAAAAATTTCAAAATTTTGAGAAAATTTTGAAAAAATTGCATTATTCAGAATTTAAATGCATCTGCTTGTAAAACAGACAGTTAAACCACCCAAAATAGTTACTAGTTCACATTTCCCATATGTCTACTTTAGATTGGCATCGTTTTTTGAACATTCTTTTATTTTTCTTGGACGTTACAAGGCTTAGAACATAAACAGCAATTTCTCATATTTTTAAGAAAATTTCAAAAGCCTTTTTTTTAAAGAGGCTCTGTCACCAGATTTTGCAGCCCCTATCTGCTATTGCAGCAGATAGGCGCTGCAATGTAGATTACAGTAACGTTTTTATTTTTAAAAAACGAGCATTTTTGGCCAAGTTATGACCATTTTCGTATTTATGCAAATGAGGCTTGCAAAAGTACAACTGGGCGTGTTGAAAAGTAAAAGTACAACTGGGCGTGTATTATGTGCGTACATCGGGGCGTGTTTACTACTTTTACTAGCTGGGCGTTGTGTATAGAAGTATCATCCACTTCTCTTCACAACGCCCAGCTTCTGGCAGTGCAGCACTGTGACGTCACTCACAGGTCCTGCATCGTGTCGGCACCAGAGGCTACACTTGATTCTGCAGCAGCATCAGCATTTGCAGGTAAGTAGCTACATCGACTTACCTGCAAACGCCGATGCTGCTGCAGAATCATCTGTAGCCTCTGGTGCCGACACGATGCAGGACCTGTGAGTGACGTCACAGTGCTGCACTGCCAGAAGCTGGGCATTCTGAAGAGAAGTGGATGACACTTCTATACACAACGCCCAGCTAGTAAAAGTAGTAAACACGCCCCGATGTACGCACATAATACACGCCCAGTTGTACTTTTACTTTTCAACACGCCCAGTTGTACTTTTGCAAGCCTCATTTGCATAAATACGAAAATGGTCATAACTTGGCCAAAAATGCTCGTTTTTTAAAAATAAAAACGTTACTGTAATCTACATTGCAGCGCCGATCTGCTGCAATAGCAGATAGGGGTTGCAAAATCTGGTGACAGAGCCTCTTTAAGGTACCTCTTCAGTTCTGAAGTGGCTTTGTGGGGCCTATGTATTAGAAACCCTGATAAAACACCCCATTTTAAAAACTAGACCCCTCAAAGTATTCAAAACAGCATTTAGAAAGTTTTTTAACCCTTCAGGCATTTCACAGGAATTAAAGCAAAGTGGAGGTGAAATTTGCAAATTTCATTTTTCTTGCTGAATTTCAATTTTATTCATTTTTTTTTCTGTAACACAGAAGGTTTTACCAGAGAAACACTACTAAATATGTATTGTCCAGATTCTGCAGTTTTTAGAAATGTCCCACATGTGACTCTACTGCGCTCGTGGACTAAAACACAAGCCCTAGAAGCAAAGAAGCACCTAGTGCATTTTGAGTCCTCTTTTTTATTAGAATATATTTTAGGCAGCATGCCAGGTTTGAAGAGGTGTTGAGGTGCCAAAGCAGTAGGAATCCCCCAATAGTTACCCCATTTTGGAAACTACACCCCTCAAGGAATTAATTTATGGTTGTTGTTACCATTTTTACCGCACAGTTTTTTCACTGCACGTATTTGAATTGGGCTGTGAAATGAAAAAAATGTAATTTTTTCAAATAAAATGTCATTTGTGATCAAAATTTCTTATTTTCACAGGGAACAAAATACCCCATTTTGTTGCCCAATTTGTCCTTAGTGTGGCAATACCCCATTTGTGGTGATAAACTGCCGTTTGGGCCCATGGGAGGGCTCAGAAGGAAAGGAGCGCTGTGTGTTCTTTGGAGTCCAGATTTTGCTGGATTGGTTTTCGGGTGCCATGTCTCATTTGTAGAGCCTCAGAGGTATCAAAGCAATGGAAACCCACCAAAAGTCACCCCATTTTGGAAACTACACCCCTCAAGGAATTCATTTATGGTTGTTGTTAGCATTTGGACCACACAGTTTTTTCACAGCACCTATTTCAATTGGGCTGTGACATTAAAAAAATGACATTTTTTCCAAGAAGATGTAATTTTTTATCAATTTCTTATTTTCACAGGGAACAAAATACTCAATTTTGTTGCCCAATTTCTCCTGAGTGCAGCAATACCCCATTTGTGGCAATAAACTGCCGTTTGGCCCCGTGGGAGGCCTCAGAAGGGAAGGAGCGCTGTGTGTTCTTTGGAGTACAGATTTTGCTGGTTTGGTTTTCGGGTGCCATGTCGCATTTGCAGAGCCCCAGAGGTATCAAAGCAATGGAAACCCACCAGAAGTGACCCCATTTTGGAAACTACACCCCTCAAGGAATTAATTTATGGGTAATGTGACCATTTAGACCCCATAGTTTCTTCACAGAACTTATTTGAATTGGGCTGGGAATTTAAAAAATATATATTTTTTCCAATAATATGTCATTTTAGCTCAAAAATTCTTATTTTCACAAGAAATAAAATACTCAATTTTGTTGCCCAATTTGTCCTGAGTGCGGCAATACCCCATTTGTGGTGATAAACTGCAGTTTGGGCCCATGGGAGGGCTCAGAAGGAAAGGAGCGCTGTGTGTTCTTTGGAGTCCAGATTTTGCTTGATTGGTTTTCGGGTGCCATGTCGCTTTTTCAGAGCCCCAGAGGTATCAAAGCAATAGAAACCAACCACAAATGCTCCCATTTTGGAAACTACACCCCTCAAGGAATTCATTTATGGGTGTTGTGACCATTTTGACCCCATAGTTTTTTCACATAACTTATTTGAATTGGGCTGGGAATGAAAACAAAATTATTTTTTTCAAATATGTAGTTTTGGCTGAAAATTTCTTCTTTTCACAAGAAATAAAATACCCCATTCTGTTGCGCAATTTGTTCTGAGTGCCGCAATACCCCATTTGTGGTGAAAAACTGCCGTTTGGGCCCATGCGAGGGCTCAGAAGGAAAGGACCACCATTTGGCCTACTGGGGATTTTCTAGTGCGAAGTCATGTATGCAGAAGCACCTGAGGTACCAGTAGAGTTGAAACCCGCAAGAAGTGACCCCGTTTTAAAAACTACACCCTTAAGGCATTCATCTAGAGGTGTAGTGAGCATTTTGACCGGAGACATACACCCCATAAACTGTAATGTGGGTTCTCCCGGGTATGGCAATACCCTACATGTGGCTGTTATCAGCTGCCTGGGCACACAGCAGGGCTCAGAGGGGAAAGACGAGGGGGGATAAGCTGTGCGGAGTGCATCAGGGTAAGTAAAATTAGGGTAAATTATAAACCAAGGGATGTATGATCAATTTTAAAACACTCTTTCATACAGAGCTCTGGTTATTCGGGACACGTGTTACATTGATATATTGTGTCATCCCTTATCGCCCTCTTATAGCATCCCTCCCATGTACCTATTGTAGTCCAGGATGCAGTCTGGTTTGGGGGTGGCCTTTCCTTCATATATCCTAAACCTGTAGGTATACCCTGATGCACTCTCGCAGCTTATACATCTTCATGCCATACCTTGCCCTCTTACCCGGCAGGTACTCGCGGAATTGAACCCTCCCTTTAAAATGTACCAGGGACTCATCAATAGAAATACACTTCTCGGGGGTGTATGCTTGGGAAAACCGGGCACTGGAACGGTCTAATAGGGGTCTCCGTTTATACAAACGGTCAAAACTGGGGTCATCTCGGGGTGGGCACGGCTCATTATCAGTATAATGTAAGAAGCGAAGTATTGGCTCATTTATTTCTTTAGGTTCCAGTTCAGTTCTGAAGTTGCTTTGAGGGGCCCATATATTAGAAACCCCTATCAAATACCCTATTTTAGAAACTAGACCCCTCAAAGTATTCACAACAGCATTTAGAAAGTTTATGAACCCTTTAGGTGTTTCACAGAAATTTAGAGCAAAGTAGAGGTGAAATTTACATTATTTTTTTTGTCAGAAAATCCTCTTTATACAATTTTTTTTATAACACAAAAGAATTTATCAGAGAAACGCAACTTAATACGTATTGCCCAGATTCTGCAGTTTTGAGAAATATCCCACATGTGGCCCTAGTGCGGTAATGGACTGAAGCACCGGCCTCCGAAGCAAAGGAGCACCTAGTGGATTTTGAGGCCTCTTTTTTTATTAGGCACCATGTCCGGTTTGAAGAGGTCTTGTGGTGCCAAAACATTGGAAACCCCCCAAAAGTGACCCCAATTTGGAAACTAGACCCCTTGAGGAATCCATTGTAGTTTTCTTGGGGTGCATGCGACTTTTTGATCAGTTTTTATTCTATTTTTAGGTGGTGTGGTGACTAAAAAACAGCAATTCTACTATTGTTTTTTTATTTTATTTTTTTACAGCGTTCACCGTGCGCTACAAATGACATTCATTTTATTCTGCGGGGCGATACGATTACGGCGATACCAGATGTTTATAGTTTTTTTTTATGTCTTATGGCGTTTGCACAATAAAATACGTTTTGTAAAAAATCATTCACTTTTTGTGTTACCTTATTCTAAGAGCCAGAACTTTATTATTTTTCAATCAATAAAGCCGTGCGAGGACTTATTTTTTGCGTAACGAACTGTAGTTTCGATCAGTACCATTTTTCGGTACATGCGACTTTTTGATCTCTTTTTATTCCATTTTTTGGGAGGTGAAGTGACCAAACAATTGTGATTCTGGTCCGGTTTATTATTATTTTCTCTTACGGCGTTCACCGTGCGGGATAAATAATGAAATAATTTTGTAGTTCAGGCCGTTACGGACGCGGCGATACCAATTATGTATAGTTTATTTGTTTGTTTATATATTTTTATTAATAAATGACTGATAAGGGAAAAGGGGGGATTTTTACTTTTAATACTTTTAAAACTTTTATTTTCTTATTTTTACACATCTTTTTTTTACTTTATTACTTTGTCCCACTAGGGGACTTGAGGGCAGGAGGCCCTGATCGCTATTTAAATACACTGCACTACATGCGTAGTGCAGTGTATTAGAACTGTCAGCTACTCACTGACAGCAAGCATAGTGGGTCTTGACGTTGTCAGGACCCACTAGGCTTCCGTCTATGGCATAGCCGAACGCCATTGTTTGGTGTCCGGTTGCCATAGTCACCATCGCCGGCCGCTATCGTGTAGCAGGCCGGCGATGGCAGCTTAACCCCTAAAAAGCTGCGATCTCTATAGAACGTGGCTTTTAAGGGGTTAATTGAGCAGGGACACAGCGATCGGTCCCCGCTGTAGGAGCTGTGACAGCTGTTGTACGAGACAGCAGCTGTCACAGCTCCTGTATGTGTCGGGAGGACGGCCGAAACGGCCGTTACTCCCGAGACGTACTATTAGGTCATGGAGCGCGAACGATACAGCTGCCATGACCTAATAATACGTCCAGGAGCGGGAAGGGGTTAAAGAAAATTTCAAAAAGCTATTTTTTTCAGGGACCAGTTCAGTTCTGAAGTGGCTTTGAGGGGCCTTATATATTAGAAAGTCACCATAAATCACCCCATTTTGAAAACTTCACCCCTCAAAGTATTCAAAACCGCATTTAGAAAGGGTTTTAACCCTATGGGCGTTTCTCAGGAATTAAAGGAAATTAGGGGTGAAATTTACAAATTTCATATTTTTTTTTTGCCAAATTTCATTTGTAATACAGTTTTTTCTGTAACACAGAAGGCTTTACACGAGAAATGCAGCTCTCTCTATTTATTGCCCAGATTGTGCAGTTTTTAGAAATATTCAACATGTGGCCCCAGTGTCCTAATAGACTGAAACACAGGCCTCAGAAGCAAAAGAACACTTAGTGGATTTTGGGGCCTCCTTTTTTTTATATGTATATTTGAGGCACCATGTCAGGTTTGAAGATGTCTTGTGGTGCTAAAACAGTACAAAAATACAAGTGACCTCATTTTGGAAGCTACACCCATCAATGAATTTATCTAGGGGGCATTTTGACCCCAGTTTTTTTGCTAAATGTATTTGAATTAGGGCTTGTTTAGACGAACGTGTAATACGTCCGTGCAACGCGCGTGATTTTCACGCGTGTCGTACGGGCCTATGTTCGTCTATGGGGCAGTGCAGACAGTCCGTGATTTTTGCGCAACGTGAGTCCATTGCGTAAAACTCACGACGTGTCCTATATTTGTGCGTTGTTTGCGCATCACGCACCCATTGAAGTCAATGAGTGCGTGAAAATCACGCATGCCACACGGAAGCACATCCGTGGGACGAGCGTGATTCGCGCAACAGCTATCAAACTATGAATGTAAACAGAAAAGCACCACGTGCTTTTCTGTTTACAAACATCCAAACGGAGTGTCATAATGATGGCGGCTGCGCGAAAATCACGCAGCCGCGCATCATACGGGGCTGACACACGGAGCTGTTTAGTGCCTTTTGCGTAGAAATTTTTACAAGGAGTAAAGGAGAAAAAAAACATCCCAACTATTGTAAAGCAATTTCTCCAGATTACGGCAATACCCCATATCTGGTAATAAACTGCTGTTTGGATCCACAGCAGGGCTCAGAAGAGAAGGAGCGTCATTTGGATTTTGGAGCGCTGATTTTGCTGGAATAGTTTTCAGTGTCACGTCGCATTTGCAATAAACTGGAGGGACCAAAACGGTGGAAGCCCCCCAAAAGTGACAGTAATTGTTCTTTACGGTTTTTTTTGCGGTGTCCCTTGCGGGAAAAATAACATCATAGTTTGGGTCGTTACGAACAAGGTGATACCAAATATGTGTAATTTTTTTTTTTTTTTTTTTTACCGTGTTAAATGTTTTTCCTATAATAAAAGATTTATTGTAGGAAAAAAAAACATTTTTTGTTTATGCAACTTATAGCTTTTATTTGTAAACTTTTTTTATTAAATGATTTTTTTTTTTTTTTTACTTGTCCCACTAGAAAACTTAGACTTGCAGCTTTGATCACTGCTATAATACATTACACTACCCACGTAGTGTAATGTATTCTAACTGTCATTGTGACGTGACCGTCACTCTGACAGTAAGCCTACGCATATGCTTCTGTACATGGCAGCCCGGAGGCCACGGCAACCATCGCCGATATGCTCTAAACTGCTAAAATGCGTCAATCGACTGGGGTTAACTGTCTAAATCCACAGCGATGGGCTGCTGATCGGCAACGGGGAGAGCAGGGCAGACACCCTGCACAGTTAACCGCCGCTGCGGTGTCTCGCCAAGCGGCGGTTAACTGTCAAAGTATAGACGTAACTGCACGTCAACGTGTGCAAAGTTATTGCTCACCCTGACGGGCAGTTACGTCAAGGTGTGGGAAGAGGTTAATGAACAAATTATTCTAAGATTGCATTGTGTCTGCCTTTTAATGTCGCTTATCACTTTTGCCTCCAACTGGTTGTACGTGCCAACAAAATTGGATTTTGATTGCTGGGACGACTTCTAGTAGGGCTGGGTGATTTTGCCAAAAAATTAAATCTAGATGTTTTTTCAACCCTATGGGCGATTTTCTATTTGAATCTCTATTTTCTTATTACTGTTAAACTGAAAAATATATCAAGAGGCTTTAATAAATTATTTTCTTTATATAAATAGCTTTTTAACATATATTACTATAATGATTGTACGTAACTTAACAACTTTTAACCTCTGCAAATACTTTTTATCAGAAATAAAATTGGAAAAATGTATATCTAATTGATTACAACTTCTGTGTTCCCTGGTAGGGAAAAGGTTAACAGAATCTATAATCAATGATGTACTGCGTCCCTCTGTGTCAGTCTCAACATTGCATTGTGCTTATTACATCACTATGTGCAGCAACATAAACACACAGTAACGTTACTGCAGTGTCCTGACAGTGAATATACAGTACCTCCAGCCAGGAAGTGATGTGTAATCAGAATCCTGACACTTCTGTAGCGTTTCTGTGAGATTTACAGCAAGGCAAGCGTAATCTTTTTAAATGACAGGTTACATCGTAATCTCGCGAGATTACGTTTGCCTTGCTGTAAATCTCACAGAAACGCTACAGAAGTGTCAGGATTCTGATTACACATCACGTCCTGGCTGGAGGTAATGTATATTCACTCTCTGGCCACTGCAGTAACGTTACTGTGTGTATGTGGCTGCCCATAGTGATGTAATAAGCACGCTATCTGCTGTGTAAATGAATGGAGAGAAGTGTATGACGCTGATTGGTCAGCGTCATATACTTCTCTCCACAAGCCCACTTTTGTTCAAAAAGTAAAACACGCCCAGTTGTCCATTATGAAACTCATTAGCATAAAGCTAAAATAGATCATAACTCCGTCCAAAATGATTGTTTTTCTAAATAAAAAAAACACTGCTGTAATCTACATTACAGCGCCGATCATATTATGTACAAGATAGGGCACTTATAATGTGGGGACAGAGCCTCTTTAAATAAATTTCATTAAAGAGAACCTTTCACCTGCCCATACATGTGCAGCATGTAAAGGGGAGGGCTGCACAAACCCTGGGGCACTTTACATTTTTTTTTCCTACCCTCCTCCGTTATTTAGATATCGGTGCCGTTATAATTTGGCGCCCGATGTTTAAATAACCCCCTGAAATGTCAATGGGGCGTGTAATGGCAAGGGGGTCTGTAACATCGCTGTGACACTGTCCAATCCGCTACTAGCAGTGCCACGGCTAGAGCTGGAGAGAGGAGAGCGTGGGCGCCCATATATGGACAGTGACGTCAAGGGCTTTCCCAAGACGGGTGTCCCCGGCCAGAGAAATTGCGATGCTCTGGCTGGGGACTCTGCTTTTAGAGGGAGCCCCTGAAGTCACATTACATAAATAAATAGTGATGACAGAGGTTGCAGGGGATTCCGCTCCCAGAGGGGGCTACAGCAGCACTATCTACAAGGGTGGGTGCTTGCTTCCCCACTGAACTGCTGTTCCATACTGTATCATTTTGTTCAATACAGAATAACCGTTCCGTGGGGAAGCAGGGACAGAACGGGGAGGAGCTTCTAAGAAGGGGCGGACCAGGCAGGCGAAGAGGCAGCTTCCTCCAGCAGCACGGCACCACTAGAGAATCGATTTAACAATTCTGTTAAAAAAAAAAACAGAATAGTCTGAGGCCTTGAGGGCTTATTAATCAAATGAATTTGATCGCCCAGCCCTAGCCGCAATTTATAAAGGGGTTGCCCTTGGGAAACAACACTTTTTAATTTTAGGAACCTACCCTTATGTGTTAGGTGATTAAATGGGTAGCAGTAGCCCATTTTTGAGGCTATAGAAGTTTAGAAAAAAAAAATGACTACCTTTTTAATAAGAACTTGTCCATGAAGGTGAAATCTTTGAAATGATTCTTTGTTTTGTAGTGATTTATCAACGGATATAAACAGATTTGAAATTAGCCTAAGTAACAAAACAAAGAAAAGCAAAGATCCTGACATATGTAAGTAGTGGCTTATTTGTTCTCTACTGCAGATTTTACTATAAATGCAGAACGCAATAATCTTAGTTGCCGGTGTACACATGACTTTCTTATATTCCTGTCCCCTAGTATTTATGCGCTGCCAGTTAAATAGACTGCAAAAAGGGCATGCGATAGATGAATGGTTTCAACTCAGTTCTCACATACCACTGAAAGGTATAGAGCCGGGGTCCCTGCGTGTCCGGGCAAGGTACTCCATGGAGAAAATCATGCCAGAAGAAGAGTACAACGAGTTTAAAGAGGTACTGCTACAGTTGGCATTGTCAATTTGTATTGGTGGAAAGTTTTTACATTTCATCTGTTTATTAGCATAACTAGTTTGGTTTGTGTACATATTCATGTGTAAACTTGTTAACTGTTGTTGAGCGTAGTCTGAGGTGTATTCATCTTAGATGTCCCAGAATTGCTCTCTCTGCAATAAGCCGTGTATCACAGGCCGACCATTCAGATAAATGGTGTCCGCTAGTGTGAGTGCCACTCTGGCATATAGAGGGGGGTCCGAAGAAAACTCCTTCACTATATGACCTGCAATAATTCTGTAATGTGCTTAATTTTTGTTTCTTTTGCAGCTTATACTTCAGAAGGAGCTGCATGTTGTAAACGCATTGTCACATGTATGTGGACAGGATCGAACACTACTTGCTAGCATTTTACTGCGGATCTTCCTGCATGAAAAAATTGAGTATTTACTTTTGCGAACACTAAATGACAAAGAGATCAGCGTGGAAGGTATAGATCTTATTTAGGAGGTTTTTATGCATCCATATATTTTTTTGTGTGTGAAATCCCTGTTTACATGGGGGGGATTTATACATCATGATTTGCAACCAAATTGTTTCATTTAACCTCTAAGTGTAAAAAAAATTGTACATTATTTATGGTCATTATTTTCTCTTACTGATCCTATCCTCCTTGTGCAGTCCTGATTCTATATAAATGCAATGTAATTAGTGGTCTGCATTCTGTTAATAGTTATAAGTGTTTATTAAGACATGTTCTGTTTTCCCATAATGCAGATGAAGCTACAACTCTTTTTCGAGCTACGACCTTGGCAAGCACACTCATGGAGCAATATATGAAAGCTACTGCTACTCCATTCGTTCATCATGCTCTGAAAGACACAATATTAAAAATAATGGAAAGCAAGCAGTCGTGTGAGGTGAGAACTCTACTGATTTGTGATCTGCTCACATTGCCATTAGACTTTAATGTTTACAGTTAGAATATTTAATTAGTCAATGTCAAGTCTGCCACATCAGTTTTTACATCTTTTATCCCATGGACTTCACATTTACCCATCCATCATTTGCTATTGTATCTACCGTTTATACAGCTGAATCCCTCAAAGCTGGAAAAGAATGAAGATGTGAACGCTAACTTGGCTCACCTCTTGGCTTTACTTTCAGAGTTGGTGGAGAAAATTTTTATGGCAGCGGAAATACTTCCTCCGTAAGTAAGAAGTTCTTGTTCATATTGATGTATCTGAATAATTTATTGTAGGTTGGTCACTTTTGCTGGCCATACACCTTCAATAGCAGTCAACCGCTTTATTCCCCTACTGCCCCATAAACAGGTACTCAGATCACACAGGCCTGCTTATTTTATTGTGTGACAATGGATTGGACAAGCTCATATCCAACAAGTCTGCTCCTTCTTTGTCTCTTATTTGGGGAATACCCGGCTGTGCCTATACAGATAAGATTTTTGTGAACATTACTTAAAGGGGATATATTGTGATGTGGAAAAAAATACATGAGTAGGCTAAAATTAATAGGCTCTTCTCACCATCTTCGTTGTTACGGATCCGGCACCCAATGAAACCCATTGATTTTAAAATTAGGTGCGTCTGGTTCCGCAGTGGTGTCTGTTGTTTTGATAGGAAAAATAGTACTGCATGCATCAAAGGCTAATGGAACCTCCGAAGCAGATGTGAACAGAGCCTACCTCTACATCTTCTTCCTTCTTTTTTTGTGTGTACAGTATTTAATTTACTTCTACTTTTTTACATATTTTTTTTTTTTTTCCTCCTGTAGTACTGAAAATTTGCATTCATTCCATTTATTACCACTAGAGTGCAGAAAAACAAGAAACCCGTGTTTTGTAGCCGCTTAACTATGACTGCTGTGTACACCGTGGGTTAATCTCCTCCCACTGTAACAGACTTGTCACTTCCGGTCAGGTCACACAGCAGGAAATGGAGCATCTCTCACAAAACATAAAGTAGAGTAGCATTGTGGAGGTGAACTCGGTTGGGTTGTTCCACAGCAGCAGGGGATGTACAGGTGAGGGGTTACTCGGGGAAACGTTGGCTCCACTGCAACCATGAAACAACCACTCCCAGCGTGTTCTATTGCAGGGGCTTGGACAGGGAGGTAATAAAGCTGAGTGGTTACTTGGGAAATCGTTGGCTCCACTGCAACCATATAACCACCATCCTCGGCACATTCAATAACCGAGGCTTGTGCGTGCTGGGAGCTGTTTCACAGTAGTGGGGGGAGGTGCATAGGCCATAATATACATTAAGATGAGACAATATAGTAACAATAATTAATGGCTTTTATTAGACATACAGTCTCATGTCTTACATTACAATTCTGTTCAGGAGGTTTTGGCGCTCTCTCCCGTCTGTGGCCCTTTCTTCCCACTTGTCAGCTTCCTGCCATCTCGCCTCTCTGCACAACCCATTAATCCCATTCCTTTACTGCCGACAGTCCAGTTCTCTGTGCTGCTGTCCCTCTCTCCCTCTCCTCCGCTCTGAGCCAGAAGCAGCAGAAACTAGAGTCCATAGAGGATGAAGAGGTAGGGATGATCTATTGTCAGCTTGTTTCTTCTGCACTGTGGGTGTTCCAAAGCGCAAGCCCCAGTGCTGTTTCCTCAACATGCTGGTCTTCATTATAATGGCTCCCATACTTAAATAACATAAATCCTTTTTTTTAAAAATGTACAATGCACCAAAAAATAAACTACACAACAATATGTTTTAGATTGCTTCATTACTAAACTACTTCACTAAAAAGAAAACAATACATTCATTTAAAACTGATCAATCCTTAGACCATGCTGCCTGATGTAAGAGCAGCACAGTATAGGGACAGTTCCACTCTCCTATTGGCCAAAAGGACACAAACATTGTGCAGTTTAGCGAATAGTACAATGGACTCCGTGCTGTCCTCCTCACAATGATTGATTGGCTGCTGCCTATGTAGATACACAGCAGCCAGCCATTAATCACCCATGAGAGAGAAAATTAGACTCGCTTTTATTAGCCAAACACCACCATGTTTTTGTGCCGCTTTGGCTTATGGCAGAGCGGACATGTCCCCATACTATGCCGCGTTTACATAGTATGATGACTGATGACGCTTTAGATGTGTACTGAAGCCAATGACTTTGGATTCTGACCATGAAATGTGACGCTTGTGTCTGTCGTTACCTCAATGGCCGAACTTGTAAAGATTTTGCTCATTTATCTTTTCACAGTACTTTGAGATATATATATGGGTGCTTACAGAGAACTGTACAACAAAAGTGGCCTTCTAATACAACGATGAGGACAAGGGTTGTTAGGTAAGTGGCTACGTACAATCAACCAAAAAAGGACAAAATTCCTATCTTAAAGATATATATACTGTATACAGTATACAGAATGCAGAGCAGCTGTATCTCAAAAGTAAAGCAAATTTTTAATTAAGACTAATTATAAAGTTACACCAAACACACTGATCTGTTTATTTAAAAAAAAAAAAAATAAAATATATATATATATATATATATATACATACATACATACATACATACATACATACATACATACATACATACACACACACACCCCTTAAAGGTCTACATAGCCCTTAAGCTTTTGCCTGGTGTGTGCTTTTAAAATGTTTGCTTTTGAGAATAACCAGAACATACATGGTCCTGAATGTGGTAACTATAAGCATATAAAATGAGGGGTGAGGCTATTCACTTGTCCATTACCAAAATGTTTCCTTTATTCTAATTTTCAGTGGCTTTGTTTTTCTGCGATTAATCTGCCCTGCTATCCTCAATCCAAGGATGTTTAATATCATCTCAGGTATGTCCAGCCGTTTGCACTTCTGTTGTCAATGTATTTTTAAGGGGAAATACTATTTATTAAAAAGTTTTCTCGTGAGCTGGGAACCCAATTGCCATTACTTCAAAAATGTATTCTTTAAAAAAATATATACAGTGAAGGAAATAAGTAATTGATCCCTTTCTGATTTTGTAAGTTTGCCCACTGTCAGTCATGAACAGTCTAGAATTTTTAGGCTAGGTTAATTTTACCAGTGAGAGATAGATTATATAAAAAAAAAAAAAGAAGAAAATCACATAGTCAAAATTATATATGTTTATTTGCATTGTGCACAGAGAAATAAGTATTTGATCCCCTACCAACCATTAAGAGTTCAGCCTCCTCCAGACCAGTTACACGCCCCAAATCAACTTGGTGCCTGCATTAAAGACAGCTCTTACATGGTCACCTGTATAAAAGACTCCTGTCCACAGACTCAATGAATCAGTCTGACTCTAACCTCTACAACATGGGCAAGACCAAAGCGCTTTCTAAGGATGTCAGGGACAAGATCATAGACCTGCACAAGGCTGGAATGGGCTACAAAACCATAAGTAAGACGCTGGGTGAGAAGGAGACAACTGTTGGTGCAATAGTAAGAAAATGGAAGACATACAAAATGACTGTCAATCGACATCGATCTGGGGCTCCATGCAAAATCTCACCTCATGGGGTATCCTTTATCCTGAGGAAGGTGAGAGCTCAGCCGAAAACTACACGGGGGGAACTTGTTAATGATCTCAAGGCAGCTGGGACCACAGTCACCAAGAAAACCATTGGTAACACATTACGCCGTAATGGATTAAAATCCTGCAGTGCCCGCAAGGTCCCCCCGCTCAAGAAGGCACATGTACAGGCCCGTCTGAAGTTTGCAAATGTACATCTGGATGATTCTGAGAGTGATTGGGAGAAGGTGCTGTGGTCAGATGAGACTAAAATTGAGTTCTTTGGCATTAACTCAACTCGTCGTGTTTGGAGGAAGAGAAATGCTGCCTATGACCCAAAGAACACCGTCCCCACTGTCAAGCATGGAGGTGGAAACATTATGTTTTGGGGGTGTTTCTCTGCTAAGGGCACAGGACTACTTCACCGCATCAATGGGAGAATGGATGGAGCCATGTACCGTCAAATCCTGAGTGACAACCTCCTTCCCTCCACCAGGACATTAAACATGGCTCGTGGCTGGGTCTTCCAGCACGACAATGACCCGAAACATACAGCCAAGACAACAAAGGAGTGGCTCAAAAAGAAGCACATTAAGGTCATGGAGTGGCCTAGCCAGTCTCCAGACCTTAATCCCATCGAAAACTTATGGAGGGAGCTGAAGGTCCGAGTTTCCAAGCGACCGCCTCGAAATCTTAATGATTTACAGATGATCTGCAAAGAGGAGTGGGCCAAAATTCCATCTAACATGTGTGCAAACCTCATCAACTACAAAAAACGTCTGACTGCTGTGCTTGCCAACAAGGGTTTTGCCACCAAGTATTAAGTCTTGTTTGCCAAAGGGATCAAATACTTATTTCTCTGTGCACAATGCAAATAAATATATATAATTTTGACTATGTTGTTTTTTTTTTTGTTTTTTTTTATATAATCTATCTCTCACTGGTAAAATTAACCTAGCCTAAAAATTCTAGACTGTTCATGTCTTTGACAGTGGGCAAACTTACAAAATCAGCAAGGGATCAAATACTTATTTCCTTCACTGTATATATATATATATATATATCAGAGTAATTGAGAAACACTCACAGCACACAACGGCTGTCAAGTATTTCTATACCTTAGGTTATGTGCACACGCTAGCTGGCTTTTTCGTCTGAAAAGACAGACTGTTTTCAGGAGAAAACAGCTGCGTCGTTTCAGATGTAAAAACTCCTCCTCGTATTATGCGAGGCGTTTGAGACGCTCGTATATCTTGAGCTGCTCTTCATTGACTTCAATGAAGAACGGCTCAAATTACGTTGCAAAGAAGTGTCCTGCACTTCTTTGCCGAGGCAGTCAATTTACGCGTCGTCGTTTCACAGCTGTCAAACGACGACGCGTAAATTACTGGTCGTCGGCACAGTATGTCAGCAAACCCATTCAGATGAATGGGCAGATGTTTGCCGACGTATTGGAGCCGTATTTTCAGATTTAAAACGAGGCATAATACGCCTCGTTTACACCTGAAAATAGGTCGTGCGAACCCAGACTAACCATATACGTAAACTGGAGAGCTTAAATCCTGAAGCCTGTTTTCTCTCAGAAATGAATAATTTGACCCACGAGGTCTCCTTTGTAAATGCAGTTTAGCACAAGTGTTTGCCGTGATTTTTAGAAATGATAGTGTTCTGGTATTCTGCAATGACACTGCTGATATTACTATGATGGCAAACCTCTTAAAGGGTTTGTTTTATGCTAGTGATAGGCCACCTTTGTCTTTGGGATAAACCTTTTAACGCTTTTTTTTTTTATATTAAATTCTTCATCTGCCCAGTGTCTGCATTGTACACTTGTACTAGCTGTGTCCATCTAGTTCTATACCCATGGTTGCTGTGTCCATCTAGTTCTATACCCATGGTTGCTCTGTCCCTTCAAGACATGAGCAAATAATGGGTTTCCTGCTTGGCACTTATAACCTGGGTTGTCTGCCCCTGCTGTTACGTCCATTGACTTGTTCATCAACACCCTTGGGGCGTTTTCAGATAAAATATACCCCTTCTAGATGTTATGATACAGAAACTTAAATTTCTTATGCCGATGTATGGGAGTCTCATGACAGACGACGTGAAAGCAATATTTACTATTTAATTGGCACTTTATACTCTGTACACTGGTGTTTAATGTTCTCTTGCCCCTGACTGGCAGAATAGCATAGTCTGCTGTGCAATTCTGCCTGCTTAAAAAACAAACCTAACACCTGAGGGGACACCATTATAGGTCTGCAGGTTCTGTGAGGATGGATTCTTTGTATCTGCAATTTTTTTGGGTGGAATCGGTATTCATTTATTAAATATTCCGTAGTGGGCATTCAGGTAAATTATATTGTTTACTGTATTTGTGCCATTTTTGGCATTAGTTGGAGGAATAGGGCCATATGGATATGGAAACACTACACATTGCAGTGTATTTCATAGTCCCTCAAGCCACATTCACACACTGCTGATTTTGGTGAGTATTTTGCATCTGTATTGTTAAGCAAAAACAAAATGCATTGAAAAAAAAGTATAAATCTTTCCGGTATACTTTCCGGTTTATGTTCCAGTCTTCAGTTTGGTTTTAAAATTCGGGTGTAAAATACTGACCAAATCCACAATCTGTGAAAGTGTGTGTAGTAACGGGAAAGGAAAAGGGGAAAGTAGTGTGATCAATTAATTTTTTTAAATAATAAATTCTGTATTAGTAAATAGTTAAAGATAACAATGTTAAATGAAAATCCGTAGTGCCAATGACCCCTCACTTGACACTAAAGACAAATAAATGTCTTGAATAGTCGTACTCTATTACAGAACATTTTCTGTATTTCCTAATAAAGAATTTATTATTTTCAAAAATTAATTGATCACACTACCTTCCCCTTTTCCTCTGCTGTTACTACACATACTATATCAAAATGTGGTGGTGTACACCTAGTGTGAATCCTATTGCTCCAACATTATATATAAAACTAGGAGGGTAGTACCGATCAACGCATAAATCTGTGAACGTGGCCTAACACTTCAGTATAGAAACTACTACATTAACTTAGTGAGACTTGGTACAATATTTTGCTTATTTCTCTTAACCTCCACTTCTCTACTCCGGCAGACTCTCCTTCGCCAACTGCAGCAAGAACGTTGACGCTAGTCGCCAAGTCTTTACAAAATTTAGCAAATTTGGTCGAATTTGGAGCCAAAGTAAGAAAAGTTTTTTGCACAGCTCATAATAACAATCTATATTGTGTTTGTTTTATAGGTATTCTGTACTAAGAACAGACTTTTCCACATGCACCTAAGGGTTGTTTACACGGGCCAGCGATCAGTCGACAAACTAGCAAACGCTCGTTCGACGGCTGATGACGGTTTGTGCGGCCTATAAAATCATTGTCGTAGACGGCACATCTCCCCTTATAAACGTGGGAAGTAATAATCCTTCGTCCCCATACAGAAAGCTTCGACACGTGTTAATGGGCCTGATAACAAGTGCCAATAGACTTGTTATATCATTGATCGGTGCTCGGTGTGTGCAGACATCTCGTGTAAACCAATCTTTTAGTCGCTGAGCCGATCTGTTGATCTAAAGTACCTCTCTTGGATTGAATTTTAAAGGGTAATGGCACTGTTGCTTTTAATCTGCCATCTGCTGGATTATTGAGTCTATCAAAAAAGAATCCATGTGTGCAGCGACCTTTCAAGGTTTCTTTTATCATTGGTAGCCCCTGGACAACTTTCTGTTCACATCTGCAGTAACTTCACCATTCTCCCTTTACGAGCTGGAGTAATCCCCCCTTTTTATTTTGGATACAAATATGGTGGCAAGAAAGCGTTTTCCTAGCACTTTCAATAAACCTGCATATAAGGTACAGTTTAATTGTGAAAACCTTCTGGTGCTATTCCATTGCACATGCATCATTGACTTCTAATCTGCATAACTAAGGATTGTGTAGAATTGTGAACAGATACATTTGTCTGAGATTCTTTATTTTATAAACAACAAAGACATTCAACTTGAGCTTTCCCAACATCTGCAGTGATCACTCCTAGAACTGTGAAGACGACTGCTCCTGGTAGAAGAAAGTAGCGCCTACTCTGAAGTCTATTCCCAAATGTCAGCGTTCACTGGAATTAAATGGATAACTTTGTAGCAAACAGATGAATACACATTGATAGATCAGTGCGATATACACAACGAAAGCCTAAGGCTATGTTCACACAGAGTTTTTTGACGCAGAAACCGCGCCGTAAAACTCGTCAAAAACGGCCCGAAAATGCTTCCCATTGATTTCAATGGGAGGCGGGGGTGGTTTTCTCCCGCCAGCGGTAAAACCGCCTCGCGGGAGAAAGAACATGCCCTATCTTCGGCGTTTACGCCTCTGACTTACCATTGACTTCAATGGGAGGCAGAGAAAGCGTATTTCGCTGCGTTTTATGCCTGCAAAAAACGGTGTGCAGGGAGAGGAAAATCTGCCTCAAACTTCCAAACTGAATTTTGAGGCAGAAATTCCGCCTGCAAAAAAACTCTGTGTGAACATAGCCTTAACAATGCAATACCGGAGCATAAAAACATGCAGCATGCCTGGCTGAAATACCCATGTGCATTCACATGTTTGTAGAATACGTGATGGGGGAGCTTTAAATGGGGTGGTAGTGTGCCGCGTTCAAGAACTGCATGGTAAAACTTATTTTACCGTCATTTTGCATTGTGGTTGTTAGCTGCACAGTTTTTATAGTTGATACATGTTAAAAACGTGTTTCACGTGTAAAAACTGGGCAGCTAATAAATTTATCAATTTGCGGAACCATGGCATTGTTAAAAACGCATGTAGACCATAACTGCGGGAATCCAGCCTTAGTGATTATGTCATTTCTCTCTATGAATTGCTTGCATGATTGAGTACCATGGCTATGTAGATCCCTTGTTGCTTTCATTTGTCTGAATCCATTTCCTGTTTGGATTTCACAGTTTAAATCTACATAAGCAATCGAGTAACTTTGCTTAACTGTTTTTGTACTGATTTTCAGTTATGAAGTTTTCTTCATATAAATGCAAAATTCATCTACAGTAGTTTCGGCGCCACTCAGCTGTCAGACGTGACCCAACAACCACTAATGTTTACACTTCACTTCTTTTCCATCATGTTTCCTTTGCTTTTTGATTCACAGTTCTATCCAGTAAAATACAAATAATAATTTAATGGAGGCCTAACCGAGCCTCTCACAATCTACTGCTCTCTGGTAATAGGAAACCAGCAGGTTTACGAATTTGGTTTCAGACCTAAATGGAGAAGGAACTCCTCAAACTGAAAATGAGTGCAGTATACATAAAGGATTTTCTGACTTTGAGTTCTGTATAGATTTTAAAGGGGTTTTCCAGCCACTAAAATTTGATGGCCTATCCTCCGGATAGGCCATCAATAGCTGATGGGTCGGGGCCCGACTTTTGGGTCCCCCGCTGATCAGCTGTTAAGAAGGGGAAGCAGCACTGGTATGAGCGCTGCTTCCCCTTCATTTCTTCTTGCTCACTGTGAATCGAGGACATGCATGTAGCAGTGCTTCACAGGTTTTGCAGCCTTTTCTCCCATTCACTTCAATGGGAGAAAAGGCTGCAAATACCTGTGAATCGCCGCTAAATTTGTGTTGACGATTCACAATGAGCAAGTAGAAATGAAGGGGAAGCAGAGCACCCCTTTTAGAACAGCTGATCGGCGGGGGTCCCGAAAGTCGTACCCTGGCCCATCAATTTTTAGTGGCTAGAAAACCCCCTTTAACCATGGAGTTCTGTTTATTTATTTTTTATCCACGTGATTGGTGAATATTCACTTTCAGGTAAGTTGTGCAGGGAAACGCCTCTCTTGCCACCTTGCCTTTGCATTCAGGATTGTGGCCAGTACATATGCAAGTTAAAATTGCTCTGAATCCGTGCATCTAGTCTATAGCAATATATCATGGTAACAAAAAAAAATTTTTTTATATAAAGTAACCAGAAATGATTTACAACGTTGCTGTATATTTGTTTGGACACTTGTCAAATGATCTTCCATTGAGTTCACGAGTGCCCATGAATATGAACAGAATACAAGTCATCCCTTTAGACCATTCATTTCAGTTTAATATATTGGCTTACACTGTGTACCAATAACCCTTGCTTCATTCTTCGTCTACATGCACGAGATACAAAATACAATCTAATAACAATTCCTTTTATTCTGGTTGGCACGGGAGGGACATGATGCTGCAGTGCCACAAAGCTGCGTTATTAACTCCGGAGCTGTAAGAAAACAAGCTTTATTTACTTTAATCTTCTAACTGGAACTGCTTCTGCACTTGTCATTGCATGACTTCCATTTCATTGTAAGTGTAGATCATCATTCATCCTATTTTGCCACTCTCACTGTACTGTAGCCACAGAATACATTTTCCTCATTTAAATTTTTTCTTATATTGGATCTTGAAATTAACCCGACGTCTTTCTCAATTGGAACTGCTCCTTCAACACATTCAAAATGAGCTCAAACTATGATGTTCTTCAACTTACTGTGAGAGAGGTTTCAATATGTATATCTTCATTGCTTTACTGTTCAATGCCTGGGGTAATGAAAACCTTCAGCACACTGCAGTCATCTGGCCTTTTACAGCAGTCACACATGACGAAGCTATGCAAAAGCACTAATGCCAATGTAAAACTGTCATGTCTGAGCTCCCCTGTAGTTTGGAGCCTCTTAGGCTGTTATATTAAGAATCTGCTCAACTTCCAATTCCCTAATATAGTTTTATCAGCTTTGTTCCCTGTACAAGCAGGCGAGAGGATATTAATACTTTCCTGGAGTTTCCCTGCAAGTGCCATCAGCAGGATCCAGGTCTTTTTAATGGCAGTCTCCAAAAGGGCTGACAAACCATGCAGGAGCCCTTGTAAGAACTCCATTACTGCAAACGGCTTGAATGTCATCTTTGTAGCCCTGAGGGCTTATTGGCATCAATTGCCGTTGTAAAGGAATTAAGTTATATAATACAGTAATATTGGGGAATAGCTCATACAGCAATCCTCTAATATAATCATTACGTTGGCACTAAACTAAAGCTATACTTTATAGTCATTCACAGTTAGTATTAATGACACAACTTGGCCTAAAAAGTGGTGCACGTATGGGGGCAGATTTATAATTCGTAAGTCTCCCCCATTATGTAGAGCATGAGACACCAACAGTTGTAATGGGGGCATTATGTACAGCGCATTTAGTCTCTCTCCACATTTTGTTTCTTCATAGCCTTGTTCTAAAATGGGCCTCCGTTTTTCCCTATCCATCTACACACAATCCATCATAATGACCGAAATATTACGTTTGCATAAGTATTCAGACCCTCTGGCTTCTGATACACGCAGCGGCTGTGCTGCGGTAGTGTGGCGCTCAGCCAAAAAATGCATTTAAAAACCATGGCCAGCACTGCGTGTACTGGCAACCTTTGGTGGGACACACAAAATTGATCTCAGATGCATTATGTTTCCATTGATCATTTTTGAGAAGTTTCCCCAAGTTGATTGGAGTCCACCTGTCGTAAATACGGTCCATTGGACCTGATGTGGAAAGGCACGCACCTGTCTATATATAAGGTCCCACAGTTGACCGTTCGTCAGAGCAAAGAAAAAGTCATGAAGTGGAAGACCTTGTCTGCGGACCTCCGAGACAAGATTGTGTCAGTGCGTACATTTCTTCAGGATTGATCTGAATTTTTTTATTTATTTTTTTCCCCAATCTTTATTTAAAGAATTTTTGTGTTGAATTTGGAACAGCAGGAAACTTACTGGGGTTAAAATGCCTCTACTCTGTCTGCATCGTTCTTTAATGGAAGAATTTCAGAACCACCAGGGCTGTAACTAGAACTTGCTCCCTTGCCGAACCGAACAATTGGGGAAGAATGGTCTTGGTCAGTGACCCTAAGCACACAGCCAAGACAACAAGACAGGAATAGCTTTGTGACAACCCGAAGATTGTCCCATCTTAGACATCTATGGCATATCCACAGGATATACCAGAAATGTCTGATAGATGCGGTCTCACCTCTGGGATCCCAGCAGGGAATCCGTGCAAAGGTGGCCGGGAATTCCAGAAAAGGCTGAGCTGCTACGCTGTTTCTGTAAGTTGCGATATATCCTGTGGATATGCCATAAATGTCTAAGATGGGAATATCCCTTTTTGTGGCAAAACCAGGCCTCTTGACTTGAACCTGATCAAATATCTCTGGAGAGACCTTCAGTCTATGCATTGATGCTCCCCATCCACCCTGACCGAGATGGAGATTATCTGCAGAGAAGAATGGAAGACTCGCATACCCATCTTCGTACCCAAGAAGACATTGAGGGTATGTTAACACGTACAAAAAGTGGCTGAAAATTACGGAGCTGTTTTCAAGGAAAACGATCCTCTGATTTCAAGGTGTTTTTTTTTAAGCTGAAAATGAAGCTTTTTTTTAGGCGTTTTTCATAGTGTATATGGAAAATCCGCTCAAACGCCTCAAGAAATGACATCCAACTTTTTTACAAGGCGTTTTTTTTAATTCAGCGGCGTAAAAATACACTGTGCTTTTCACATAAGATGTATTTCCCACTGAATGCAATAGGAAGCGGTTTGTAGGCGTTTCATTAGCGTTTTTTCCAGGTGTATTCCAAGGCGTTTACGCTCAGAAATACTCCTGAAAAAGCTACGTGTGAACATACATTAAGGTTGTAACCACTGCATAAAAATTCTCAACACAGTCCTGAGTAAATAGTTTGAATCGTACATAACCTAGTTTGTAAGGCCGAAAAAAAAAAACACAAGTCCCGCAGAATCTCTCGCGATGTTAATCCAGAAGAAAGCAAAAAGGCCAATTTTCCTCATCTCTGGGGAAAAAATTAATTCCCAACTCTAATATGGCAGTCCTAATTAATCCCGGGATCAATGACCCATCTCCAGAAATCTAGTAACCAACTTGCAATATTACGCTCAAAGGCATTCAGGTCCCGTTTGAAGAAGTTTAGAAGTGATATTTCAACTTTCAGGTATTTCAATTATTCATTTTTTAAATACCTTTATGGAGTGTCCAAACCTGATTTTTTCACCTTGTTAATATGTGGTATCATGCGTAGATTGACTGAATATTAACAGTTTTAGACTAAGGCTGTTACATAACAAAATGTGGAGAAAGTGAAGAGGTCGGTGCTGCTCCGTGAACATAATCCAGGAACTTTATTAGAACTTAGGACGGAGTGCATGGGTAAAAATGTTTCTTACCCAGCCAGCACTTAAATCTAATAAAATATCCTTGTACATAGAAGATAAGAAACATTGGCGCTTTGTGTATCAAATTGAGTTACATGTCTAAGCGTCTCCCATCATATAGGCTCCTGCAGAATGGCCCTCATAACCTAATATGAGGGATAGTTTTATTTTACCCGTCGTACAGCCGGCTGGGTGGTTGTTTTTCAATGTCTTTGCCCTCCTTTACAGCGGTTAGACAGGCCGCATACACATACGTGCGTGGTACATTGATTATACATATACATACGTTCTGTAAAGTCAACAAATATTTTTATTATTTTTTGCCTAGAAGGAATCTTTAATTGCATCAAGTTCTGAAGCCGCTTATGTGCCACCCAATCCAATGTATATCATACCAGATAAGAGAATAGTCCTTAGTAACTGGAGTAGAGTCACTACATTACATGTGGGAGGCATCTGCAAGTAAACCTCTCCTCATAACTATGTAGGTCATCTTTTGTTTCCCTTTTCATTATAAATGCCCTTCACATTTTAAGTAGCGAATAGGAACTTGAATGATGCCAATAATTTATCTATTCACAATTTCCCCGTGTGACTCATACACACAACCGCTTAAACCCAGTTGTTCTAACTTGAAATACTAGACTGACACTGTATGAGCGCCTGTATGTGGCTTGTTGACATGTCTACAGTATTTGTATAGTGGGGGTGTAAATACTTTTGAAAGTGCAATTTTGTATGTTCAGTAATTTGCCCACATGCCCTTGCCGCACGTTTTACACTCTTACCATTTCTGCATCCTTTACAGTTGTCTTGTTGGTACTTTTATAAGTGATTGGTTTAAGAACACGTCTTCTGTGTGTTGTATTTCATAACGTGACTAAAAGCTGGAGTTGCCATTACTGGAGTTACATTTTCCTTTTGGTTGCACTCTTTCTTCATTAATCATGCAGCAAAGTGAAATGGTCCTTGTAAACTGAGCCATACTCATACATGTTTCATGTTTTTTATATTTTTTTTTAGGAACCTTACATGGAAGGAGTGAATCCATTCATTAAAAGTAACAAACACCGCATGATTATGTTTTTAGATGAACTTGGGGTGAGTTCCAATTTTTGGTGCAAAGGCAATTAATGTAATGTATCTCCATGTGCTTCCACCTAGAGTATTAGCCGACTTTCATGGCGCAACACAGATATCATGCTGAATTCTGTGATGTCTATAGGTCAGTACTTCCCGTGGGCACAGTACCGCTGGTATCCGTGCCCGTGGTACAGTCTGCTCCCGAAACACTGTAGCAGGTCTGCAGGGAGAGCTCAGCGGACAGGTCAGGTGTGTGCAGAAAGGGAATCTCCATGACACACGGTCTCGAAGCAGCATCCGTTTCCATGCTGTTGCTGTGATTTGTCTCCTCAGTCATCAGTGTCCCCCTTTGTGGAGTCCCCTTCTCTGGGCAACGCGGATTCCAGACTCAAGCTTATTGATGCTGTCCGTCCCCATCATCAACATTGCGTGCTTCATCAAGCCCTACCGGATAGAACATGATATGGACGCCCCTCAGGCAGGCTGTTTTGTACTCTTACACTATTAGCGATAGCAGCTTTCCCAAAGGGCTCACATGTACTGGTAGATTAACAGCCTAAGGGGTGTCCACACCGTAATTCATGGCTGCTTTTTACCTCCGCCCCAATGTCTATGTGGACAGTTACGTTACTGGGGCTACCCCAGGGAAGCAAGAAAGACCTAGCTTTCCGAGGCAGAGGTAAAAAGCAGCAGCCGTCGAGGGTTGTACCGTAGATTTAAGTAATTGTTGATATAGAATACTTTTTAACTTTTTTTTTTTTTTTGTATGGTCTGTCCAGATAGGCCAGTTCCTTCCATCCATTTTTTTTACAGTTCATTGCATACATTGTGGTGTCTTCCTTGTAGGCAGCAGTAGTGTTGTACTGTGTAATCCTACAAATACAATTCTTGTCCCTATGGAAGGCTACTTGAGTAGATTACAGAAGCAAGCTTTTGAGACCGCTTAAATTTCTTTTTTCAGAAATTTGTGTTCACAGACCAGCAAAAAGATGTTAAGATACAGTTTGTGCAAATAGAATAATTACAAAACATGTTTTTGGTGTTGATTGAATTGATGCCTATTTGAACAACTTGAACTACAGGATATCAAATCTGGAACGTTAATGGTTAATACATTTGGACTATTTCAGAACGTTCCTGAGCTACCGGATACTACTGAACACTCGAGGACTGACCTGTCCCGCAATTTGGCAGCTTTACATGAGATGTGTGTGGCACATTCTGATGAACTCCGAACCATTAGTAATGAACGAGGTGCACAGCAGGTAATGTTAAAAACTTGTACAGAATTCAGCTCCTTCAAGTCTGATCAGTCTTAGATCAGTGTTCTGATGTGCATCACTATTGCCTAAAACATTAAGGTCTTGTTCACACAGTGCAGATTTGATGCAGATTTTGATTGTATTTTTTTTTCTGCTAAAACCAGGAACGTAACTTAAACAGAAGAAATATCGAAATAAAGGCCTTAAAGTGTCTCCTCTCGTGGATCCAATTATGGTTTTGGCTTTTTTTTTAAAAAAAAAAAGCAAGCAAAATCTTCACTGTGTAAATAAGATTTAAAGCAGGCCTTGGCAGAGCCACCGACCAAGAAATGGCCAACAAAAATCTGTCTGTGATGTCTGGCAGACAGTCGCCCAAACCCATCAAGGATCCTAAAGCTACCTATGCACTTATAGGGGTTGTCCTGCCAAGTATATTGTCTATACTTAAATCGAGCCTCAAAATATGAAACTTAACTATGAATTATGACAGGCTATTGTGTAGAAACAGCAGGTGGCGCTATACTAACATTCCTAGAATATATGGCGATATAAGCATTTTTTTTAATAACTGTAAATACACAAATTTTCATAATTTAGGGCTTTATTTAACTATAAATAATAATCTTCATGAGACAACCCCTTTTGGGATAGCGGTCTCCCAAACACTCACTATTCTTACAGGTTTCCGCATACACGCGCATATGCATTCAGTGGGGGAGAGAAACAAGCTGAAAATTGGCGAGTTCAGCTGACACTCATCTGATGTGTATGGGCAACTCTTTAGGTTGGATTCCCCCCCCCTCATAGAAATCAGTGTTCCCCAGTATTAGGTAACATGCACATTCAGGAATGCTGAGTGCATTTTAATGGTGAGGTCCTAGACTTCAGATGAGATTTAGAGTGCCTGAAAGGCTGGTTTTCCAACTGTACATTTTGCTGATGCCACCATAAACATAAAGCAGGAAAAATGCATGTAATTGACATTTTATTCGAAAAGATCGAACACTATAGATCAAAATAGGCAGGTTATGTGTTATTGACCAATAAATGTGAGAAATAGTTGCAGGGTTTTAGTCAATATCTCTATAAAGTCTTTAGCCTGCTTAAGGCTGGGTTCACACTGAGTTGTTTGCAGGGGGGAAATCTGCCTCAAAATTCCGTTTGGCATTTTGAGGCAGATTTTGCTCTGCCTGCACGCCAATTTTCGTGGCGTTTTTCGCCCGCGGCCATTGAGCACCACGGGCAAAAAAACTTTGCGAAATACGCTTTCTCTGCCTCCCATTGATGTCAATGGGAGGTCAGAGGCGTAAACGCCCGAAGATAGGGCATGTCTCTTCTTTTTCCCGCAAGACGGTTTTTCTGCTCGCGGGAAAAAACGCCTCCGCCTCCCATTGAAATCAGTGGGAGGCATTTTTGGCCGTTTTCGTGTAACAAAACTCGTAAAAAAAAAACGTGTATACTCCCCCCTAACATTCGAGAAATTTGACATATGCACAGGATATGTCCTAAATGTCAGATATATGCGGGTCCCACTCTGATGGGAAAACCCCTTCCCGCTTTGGCCAATTTTGACCTTCCTGACAGAGCCTCATTTTTCAAATCTGACATGTTTCACTTTGTGGTAATCACTATGGAATGCTTTCACCTATCCAAGCGATTCTGAGATTTTCTGGTGACACATTGGACTTTGTTACTGGCAAAATTTGCTCGATACGTTTAGTGTAAAAAACACCAAAATTTTATGAAAAATTGCAAAAATTTGCATTTTTCAAAGTTTAAATGTATCTGCTTGTAAGACAGGCAGTTATACCACACAAAATTGTTGCTAATTAACATTCCCCATATGTCTACTTTAGATTGACAGTTTTTTGAACATCCTTTTATTTTTCTAGGACGTTACGAGGCTTAGAACTTTAGCAGCAATTTCTCACATTTTTCAGAAAATTTCAAAAGGCTATTTTTTTTACAGGGGCCAGTTCAGTTGTGAAGTGGTTTTGAGGGCCTTATATATTAGAAACCCCCAATAAGTCATCCCATTTTAAAAACTTCACCCCGCATTTAGAAACTTTCTTAACCCTTTAGACATTTCGCAGGAATTAAAGCAAAGTAGAGGTGAAGTTTACAAATTAAATAATTTTTTTTGCAGAAATTCATTTTTAAACCAGTTTTTTTGGTAACACAAAGTCTTACCAGAGAAATGCAACTCAATATTTTTTGCCCAGATTCTGCAGTTTTAGGAAATATCCCACATGTGGCCCTAGTGTGGTAATGTACTGAAGCACCGGCCTCAGAAGCAAAGGAGCACCTAGTGGATTTTGGGGCCTTCTTTCTATTAGAAAATATTTTAGGCACCATGTCGGGTTTGAAGGGCTCTTGTGGTGCCAAAACAGTGGAAATCCCCCAAATGTGTCCCCATTTGGGAAACTACACCCCTCAAGGAAATTATCTAGGGGTATAGTGCGCATTTTGACCGCACAGGTTTATTGCAGAAATTATTATTGGAAGTAGGCCGTGAAAATTAAAATCTACATTTAGGTTTAGCTAATTTTTTCTTATTTCCCCAAGGACTAAAGGAGAAAAAGCATCACAACATTTGTAAAGCAATTTTTTATGATTAAAACAATACCCCACATGTGGTAATAAACGGCTGTTTGGACACACGGCAGGGCTTAGACGGGAAAGAGCGCCTTTTGGAGCTCAAATTTAGCAGGAATGGTTTGCGGAGGCCATTTCTCATTTGTAAAGCCCCTTAAGGACCAAAACAGAGAAAACGGCCAGAAAGTGACTCCATTTAGGAAACTATAACCCTTGAGGAATTCATATACAAGTGTAGTGAGCATTTTGACCCCACAGATGTTTCATATATTTTATTAGGATTGGGCAGTGAAAAGAAAAAAAAATCCTTTTTCTTCAATAAGATGTAGCTTTAGCACAACACTTTTCATTTTCTCAACAAATAAAGGAAAAAAAGAACCACAAAGTTTGTAAAACAATTTCTCCTGAGTACGGCAATACCTCATATGTGGTCATAAACTGCTGTTTGGGCACACGGTAATGCTCAGAAGGGAAGAAGCGCCATTTGGCTTCTGGAGTACAGATTTTGCTGGATTGGTTTCTGGGCGCTATATCGCATTTGCAAAGCCCCTGTGGGACCAAAACAGTGGAAACCCCCCCCCCATAAGTGACCCCATTTTGGAAACTACACACCTCAAGGTATTCACCTAGGGGTGTAACGAGTATGTTGGCCCCGCAGGTGTTTTACAGAAATTAGTGTGCACTCGATGTTGCAGAGTGAAAATGTTTTTGTTTTTTTCCATAGATATGCCAATATGTGGTACCCAGCTTAACAAGACAGCACTCTAATTATTATGCTGTGTTTACTGGTTTTAGAAACACCCTACATGTGGCCTTAATCTTTTGCCTGGACATTTGACCGGGCTCAGGAGTGAAAGCGTACCATTCGATGTTGAGGCCAAATTTGGCAACTTATACAGTATTCATTAACAATTGCTGAGGCTCTGATGCGAAATAATAAAAGAAGCCCCTGAGAAGTGACCCCATTTTGGAAACTACACCCCTCAAGGCATTTATTAAGGGGTGTAAGTGAGCATTTTCACCTCACAGGTCTTTTCCATAAATGATTGCGCTGCGGATGGTGCAAAGTAAAAATTTTAATTTTTCCCTAGATGTGACATTTCAGTGGGAAATATGTCTTGGCCAGCTTGTGCCACTGGAGAGACACACCCCAAATATTGTTAAAAGGGTTCCCCTGGGTATGGCGATGCCATATATGTGGAAGTAAACAGCAGTTTGGTCACACTGTAGGGTTCAGAAGGGAGGGAGCAACATTTGGCTTTTGTAGTGTGGATTTTGCTTGGTAGTAGTTTTGTTTGGAGTTTTACTGGTATTTAATTTGGGGGCATATGTGAGCTGGGCAGAGTACATCTGGGGAATAGTCTGGTGGTATAAAATGGGGTAAGCCATAAAATAATCCATAAATATTTGTTCCGCTGTGAAGCAATCCTTTCTGCACAGGCCAGTGTCGCACTGATAAATGTCCTTTCTTATGCCCCTTTTGGTCCACACTCCGCACTTTTGCAGTTTGGGGAATTTTGCTAGGAAGTGTTGTCCTGGTATAATACGGGCACCCTCGCTTCTAGCAGATATGTTTGGGCCCTCCCCTTCTTGGTTCCCTAATTTTAGGGTCTTGATAAATCGCCTCTTGAAACAGAAGAAATGTTCCCCTCGGTCCTGCACAACTGCATATTTTTTATTTCCTGACTTATGGAAGCCTTAACTAATTTTATTTTTTGATAGACGTAGTGGCATGAGGGCTGTTTTTTTGTGGGACGAGCTGTAGTTATTATTGGTACCATTTTGGGGTACATGCGACTTTTTGATCACTATCCTTTATTTTTGGGAGGCAAGGTGATCAAAAAACAGCTATTCTGATATAGTTTTTTTATATAGCGTTCACTACGTGTCATAAATTACGTAACCTTTATTCTGCAGGTCAGTACGATTCCGGCGATACCTAATTTATTTATTTAAATTTTTTATGTTTTACAACTTTTTGCACAATAAAATTACTTTTGTAAAAATTTGTTTTTTCTGTCGCCATGTTGTAAGAGCCATAACTTTTTTAATTTTTTGTCGACGGAGCTGTATGCGGGCTTGTTTTTTGCTAGACGAGCTATAGTTTTTTAAAGGTACCATTTTTGGATACATGCGACTTTTTGATCACTTTTTATTAAAACATTTTGACGACAAAGGGACCAAAAAAACAGCAATTCTGGCAGTACTTTTTAGGTTTTTTACAGCGTTCACTGCGCGCAACAAATAACATAATATTTTTATAGTTCAGGTTGTTACTGACGTGGCGATACCAAATGTGTATGGTTTCATTATTTTTTTTCATTAATAAATGACTTGATAAGGGGAAAAGGTGTGATAGTGTTTTATTTTATTACTTGAAACTATTATTTTTTTACATTTTGTTTTTTAGTCCCACTAGAGGACTTGAAGGTCCAATTGTTTGATTGATGTTCTAATACATTGCACTACCTATGTTGTCCACTGACCGCAAGCCGATCAGGCTCCGGTTGGAGCCCAATCTGCTTCCGTAATGGCAGACAGGAGGCCATTGTTAGGCCTCCTGTTACCATAGTAGCAGTCAGCATACTTGCCACCGCATGACAGGCTGCCGATTTGCTACAAACCACTAAGATGCAGCAATCGCCTTGTATCACTGCTTCTAAGGGGATAATGGCAGGAATTGGAGCAAGCTCAGGTTAAAGCGGGGTGTCCGCTGTAACATACAGCGGGCACCCACTGCTGATGACGCCGGCTCAGCTTCTGAGCCTGCGCCATCTTGCCGATGGTACCGAAGCGGTTAAGATACCTTTCAGGTGAAGTACGGTTAGCCAGCAGTTATCATAATTAACAGGCATATCTGGCCCCCCCCGAAAGTGCTTGTCATGAGAATAGGCGAGCAGTTTTTATCTAGGGAGAACAAGGGGGGAGTGGCCAGTAGAATATTCATCAGTTTAAGTAACCTTTATGATGGGCTTGTTCTGTCATTTTGATATTTACTGAATAACTTTTTTTTTTTTATTTCTCTTTCACCAGCATGTCCTCAAAAAGCTTCTGGCAATCACAGAACTACTTCAACAGAAACAAAATCAGTATTCGGTAACTAACAACTCCAGGTAGCACCAACTTCTGCAGCCTACGCCGCATGCCAACCTGGAAATAATTTCACAATATCACTTCCTTTTTGCTTTTTCCCAAAAAAAATAGCACATAATAGCCACATGTGATGTGGGACTATGCAGCAAAAAAAATAAATATGTAAGGTTTTATGCTGACAGACCTGTGCCAGCAGCATTAGGGGTTCTATCCCGGTAAACCTGGTGCAGAGGAATTGCACGTTTCACACTTTGAACTGACTATTACAAACCTGAGCCTTTGCCTACTGAACTCAAAAACATCCCAGTTCACTGCATTATGCCAAAGTCTACAATCCAAAAACCCGGTGGCTGACAGTAGACGTGTTCTGCTTCCCGACCGTCATTTATAACTGGATTACAAGCTATTTTTATACTGGTATTTTTAACTGGTTTCTGTTATTGCTCACGACTGTTAAACCACCCCGATAATCTATGTAGTTTTGACTTCAAAAACTGACAAAGAAACAAGTGCTATTATTTTTATTTGTGTCCTGTCTTTCTGGGATTGTTTTTGAAAATTGTTTTATCGGTCACTGATTTATGGTAGATGTTTTCCATCAAAACCATGTGTAATGAAAAGCTTTTGTAAAATGTTTACACCAGTAAATAATTGATTTCATTAAATTTATTGATTGTTGTATCTGATGTGCATGCATTAAACAATTTTGTAAAGTATTTTCTGATTAACTTATTTTTATTCATTTCTACAGGAACCTTTACCTCATTTTGAAGAGCATTGAAAGGGTTATTGCCGTCTTAGAAATGTATGGCTTTTCCAAGGTATATGCCATAAATGTCTCATAGATGCAGTTCCCACCGCTGACTCGAACCTTTCCTTTGATTTAGTCCCACCTGCTGAGGAGGCCAGTGGATCCAGATGGAAAATCTGTGAATTTGACTGGGAATTGCAGAAATAGCTGTGCTCACTGTTTTCGTAACTCCCATAGAAGTGAATTGGAGTTACGGAAACGGCAGAGTGCGGCAGTTTTGGTAAATCCCAGCCACCTCTCCATTGATTTTATGCCTGGATGTGACGGGCAGTGGCCACTTCACCAGGCGGGCCGGAAGACCCCGTTTTGGAGATATTGGTACAGGTCCCAGAGGTGGGACCCACATCTAAGTAATTTATGGCATACCCTGGGGATGTCTAGGATGGAAATACCTCTTTAATCCCTTGGTGACATCCGCCCAGACTCGTGACACCATGGTCGAACGATCAGGAATGGAGATTACACTGATTCCAACTGTTTAACCACTTCGATGCCACGGTCGCTATTGAGTTGCAGTATTTTAAGTTGTTAGACAAAGGGGGGGGTCCTATGTCACCCCCTTTGGCCCCACGAGTGAAGGCACCCCACGTCTGCCATTATCGCCCTCCTAATAAGCCCTGACAGAGGCAGGGCTTAACCCCTTCACTGCCCGGATAAAATGTGATTTATTCAGTCAACATAAGGCTGTGCGACATTTCAATCCCGCATTGGGACGTTTTTCAAGCATAGTGATACAAAGCGGTTTACAGTACCAGCATATTTCTATTGTTCCCCATTATTGCCCATTTTTTTTATCACTATAGGGGTTATTACCCGCTTTTGTTCCCTAATTGGAGAGTCCAAGATGTTACAGGACATATGGATTGAGTGTATGGCTGAGCAAACTAGTTTAAAAGTCCCATGTTGCCTGTTTAGAACATTGCTTAGAGCTCCGGCCGCTAGGCTATACTGGACGCTATTTGACTGAATAGGACTAAATATGGTGTCACACTCACTCACTCTAACAGTCACTCACACACACCACACTCACACTGTTGGGGCAACATGGGCTATGTGAATAGGACTAATGGTGGAATTATGATAAACAATTGATTCACTGTGTCGGTATTCACAGTCTATATGATTTACAAAATAACCGCCTGTCTCTAGGGGATGTTGTCATGTTAATAAAGTTACATTTAAAAAAAAAAAAACAGACGACCGTGAAGAATGTAAGAGCTTCCCCTCACAGACACTGACGGACATGATGATGAGATTGTTGCTGGAGGTAGTTGCAGTTGTCTTATGGGTGCTTTTCTATGGACACATCTGTGGGCTATACCACTTTTTTGTATTTTTTAGACATAGACAACTCCACTGATATAAGAAAAGTATATGAGCAAAATTTTAAATACAAGTATATTAGACATCTGTATGATTTTCTATTCTATAAATAAATTCATAGAAAAAATAAAGTGGACAAACTTTTTAATATTAATGAAGTACCTCTCTTGTGATTTGGTGTGTGGTCCTGCAGTCCCAGCCCCTGACATACCTGTTGAATGTTGGAGGTTACACTAATCATGTATTTTTGTCACTTTATATTTATTATGATATTTATTCACTAACACTTTCTGTATCCATTCAATACTTTGACACCTTAACCCCTTCAGGATGAAGCAGATTTTTTTTTCAAATCTGACATGTTACTTTAGAGGCTCTGTCACCACATTATAAGTGCCCTATCTTGTACATAATGTGTGTTTTTTATTTAGAAAAACGATCTATTTTTTTTTAAGTTATGATCTATATTAGCTTTATGCTAATGACTTTCTTAATGGACAACTGGGCGTGTTTTACTTTTTGGCCAAGTGGGCGTTGTGGAGAGAAGTGCATGATGCTGACCAATCAGTGACTAATCAGCGTTATACACTTCTCCCCATTCATTTACACAGCACATAATGAACAACGCAGGATCACTATGTGCAGTCACATACATACACACATTAATGTTACTGAAGTGTCTTGACAGTGAATAGACATCACCTCCAGCCAGGACAGGATGTCTATTCAGAATCTTGACACTTCGGTAACGTTTGTGTGTGACTTACAGCACAGCAAGCGTAAATTTGCATTTTTCTAAATTTAAATATCTGCTTATAAAACAGATGGTAATACCACACAAAATAGTTACCAGTTTACATTTCCCATATGTCTACTTTATGTTTGCAGTGTTCTTTGAACGTCCTTTTATTTTTCTACGACGTTACAAGGCTTAGAACTTTAGCAGCAATTTCTCACATATTCAAGAAAATTTCAAAAGGCGATTTTTTTTTTTTTTTTTTTTTTTTTTTTTTTTTTTTTTTCAGGGACCAGTTCAGTTCTGAAGTGGCTTTGAGGGCCTTATATATTAGAAATCCCCATAAATCACCCCATTTTGAAAACTACACCCCTCAAAGTATTCAAAACAGCATTCAGAAAGTGTTTTAACCCTTTAGGCGTTTCACAGAAATTAAAGCAAAATTCACTTGTAATAAACAAAATTCTGTAACACAGAAGGTTTTACCCAAGAAATGCAACTCAATATTTTTTTGCCCAGAGTCTGCAGTTTTTAGAAATATCCCACATGTGTCCATAGTGTGCTAATGGATTAAAACACTGGCTTCAGAAGAATCAAAGGAGCACCTAATGAGTCTTGGGCCCTCCTTATTTTTTTTTAGAATATATTTCTAAATATATATTAGGCACCATGTCAGGTTTCAAAATGTCTTGTGGTGCCAAAACAGTAAAGGCCCCCTCAAGTGACCCCATTTTGGAAACTACACCCCTCAAGGAATTGTTCTAGGGGTATAGTTCGCATTTTGACCCCACAGTTGTTTTGCTGAATTCATTCAGTAAAGGTAAAAATAAACTTGTTTTTTTTCTGAAAAAACATAGCCATTTTTAATTTTTACAAGGAATAAAGGAGAAAAAGCACCCCAACATTTGTAAAACCATTTCTCTCGATTATGGAAATATGCCATATGTGGTAATAAACTGCTGTTTGGACCCACAGCGGGGATTAGAAGGGAAGGAACGCTATTTGGCTTTTGGAGCTCAAATTTAGCTTGAATGGTTTTCAGGTGCCATGTCGCATTTGCAAAGCCCCTGAGAGGCCAAAACAGTGGAAACCACCCAAAAGTGACCCCATTTGGGAAACTACACCCCTTAAGGGATCTATCTAGGGGTATAGTGAGCATTTAGACCCCACAGGTCTTTTGCAGAATTTATTAGAATTAGGCCATGAAAATGAATATCAACATTATTTCCACTAAAATTTTTAATTTTTTCATTTCCATAAAGGAGGAAAAACCACCCCAACATTTGTAAAGCAATTTCTCCCGAGTACGGCTATACCCCACATGTGGTCATAAATGTTTGTTCATTAGAAATTAACCCTTTCCAGACTGATCCATTCTTTTTAGTTTTTCCCTCTCTTTCAAGAGCCATAACTTTTTTATTTTTACGTCAATGTGGTGTGAGGGCTTATTTTTTGCGGGAGGAACTGTAGTTTCTAGTGACACCATTTAAAGTACCATTTAATGTACTGGGAAACTGAAAATAAAATTATTTTCAGGCTGAAATTGGAAAAAACTGCGATTCCGCCATTGTTTTTTGGGATTTGTTTTTACCATGCAGTAAAAACGACAACTTTAATTTTTTGATGCAACTCAATACTACAACAGTGATACCAATTTATATAGTTTTTTATTTTTATTATATACCGTATTTTTCGGACTATAAGATGCACCTGACCATAAGACGCACCCAGGTTTTAGACAACAGAAAATAGGGAAAAAAAATATTTGTTAGAAAATAATTTATTCTGTTTCACCACATTCTGAGAGCCCAAACTTTTTTTTATATTTTTTTTTTATCGATTGAGCGGTGTGAGGGCTTATTTTGTTGCGAGACTAAATTTATTTTTTACGTTGTGCTTGGGGAAAAATGGGAAAAGTTTTTTTTTTTTTACACTCCTAAAAATGTATCTAACAATTTTTTTTTTTAACACATTTTATTAGTTCCCCTAGGGGACTTGTACAGAAAGCTAGAAAGAGGTTTAGGGGGCCCTGTTCTAGAGATAGGTGCGGATCTCAGAGGTGGGACCTGCATCTATCTGACATTTATGACATATCCTGTTTTCATAGAAAAACCCTGTCGCTATTGACCACGGCATTTAACTAGTTAAAGGGGTTTGCCATAAAACACAGTAATCCCCTATCCACAGAATAGGGGCTACATGTGAGATCGCTGGGGGTCCGACCGCTGGGACCCCCAGCAATAAAGAGAACAGGGGACCGAAAGTCACCCAGAGCGCTACATGAGAAGCCTGGACTTCCGGGTTCTGTGTCCGACTTATCAATGGAGAGCCGCTCGCGCACGCGCAGAAGAATCCCATTGATCTCTATGGAACTGCCGGACACCGAAAGCGGAAGTCACATCTTCTCATGCAGCGCTCTTGGTAACTTTCAGTCCCCGTTCTTATCGTTCACACATGTATCCCCTATCCTATGGATAGGGGATACATGTGTTTTATGGCACAAGCCCTTTAAACTGCCAGGAACAGCGAAATTGCTGTTCCTGGCCGTTATAGCATCGTGTCAAGCTGACACCTGCAGTGGATGGAGCGGGCACGTCATGGGTCAGGAAGGGGTTAAGTAATGAAGTGGTCAGGGGGCCCGGCGATGCCGGGTCCCTTGACTTCCGACTATAAGACGCAGGGACTTTTTAGCAAGATTTATTCTTGCTAAAAACTGCGTCTTATAGTCCGAAAAATACGGTATATATATTTGACTACTTTTACAAAGTAAAAACTATTTGTTGAAATTTTTTTTTATTTTGTTTCACTATTTTCCGAGAGCCCGCCCCATACATCACCCCCCACACCACGACATGCTATTAAGTCGTGGTGCGCGAAGGGCTGAATGCGCAGCGGATGCTGCAGAGTGAAAATTAGAATTTTCCACTGATATGCCATTTTAGTGCACTATATGTTATGCCCAGTTTGTGCCACTAAATACAAATACCTCATAAAATATTAACCGGGTTCTCCTGGGTATTGCGATCCCATATATTTGGACGTATACTGCCGCTTTGGCACGCTGTAGGGTCAGAAGGGAGGGAGTGGTTTTTGGAGCGCAGATTTTGCTTGATAGTTTTTCTGTTTGGGGTTTTACTGGTATTTCAGTTTATGATGTGGGGGTATATGTTATCTGTGCAGGGTACATCAGGGCATAATAAGAGTATAATAATGGGATAAATATTTCATAGATATGTGGCCGGTGTCGCACTGATAAATGGTGCACAATCTTATCCACTTTAGGAACACTGCACATCGCCATATTCTGAGGGCCAGAACTTCTTAATTTTTTCACCGGAGCTGTGTGAGGGCTTATTTGTTGCGGGACAATCTGTAGGTTTCATTGGGACCATTTTGGGGTACATGCGATTTTATTGATTTTTTTTAAAATAAATTTTTACTACATTTTTTTGGAAAGCAAGGTGAATGCCAGCAATTCTGACTGTTTTTTATTATTTTTTTTTTTTTTACGGCAGGCTATAAATGACCATTTTACTTGTGCGGGTCAATACGATTACTGCAATACCATATGTATATAGTTTTATGTTTTGCAGCGTTTGCGCAATAAAATCACTTTTTCTAAAAAAAAAAATATATATTTTTTGTCACCATATTTTGAGCCCCATAACTTATTTTTCAGTCAAAAAAGCTGTGCAAGGGCTTGTTTTGCGGGAATGGTTGTAGTTTGTATTGGTACTATATTGGGGTACATGCAAATTTCTGATCACTTTTTACTCTCTATTTTGGGAGGGGTAGTGACCAAAAAATAGTGATTCTAGCAGCATTGGTTTTTTTTGCGGTGTTCACCGTGCGGGAAAAATAAATTTATACGTACTTATATTATATGTACTTTTTTTAACGTGTTCATTTTTTCCCTATAATAAAACATTTCTTGTTCATGTAACGTATAACTTTTATTTTTACACTTTTATTTTTTTTCTTGTCCCACTAGGGGACATTAAGCTCTGATCGCTGCTAGAATACATTATATTACCTATGTAGTGTAATGTATTCTAACTGTCATTGTGATTTGACAGTCACTCTGACCTGAAGCCTATGAGGACCAGCCTCTGACTGGTCCTCATAGGCTTCCGTACATGGCAGCCCGGAGGCCATTGTCTGGCCTCCGGTTGCCATGAGAAACATCGGCAGCCCCAGTAAATGCATGTGGGGGCTGCCGATCTGCTCTACACCTCTTAAATGCGGTAATCGACCGCCGTATCTAAGGGGTTAATTGCCAAAATCAGCGGCAACTGGCCGTTGATCGGCAACATGGAGAGCAGGGCAGACACCCTGCACAGTTAACTACCACTGCGGAGTAGTGCCGTGCGGCACTTAACTGTTAAAGCGTGGACGTAACTGCACGCCCAGGTGCGCGAAGTTACTGCTCACTTTGACGTGCATTTACGCCCAGGTGCACGAAGGGGTCAATTGTTTTATCACTATGTAATATATATCTTTATACTTTAACCCTTTCAGGACACAGCCTGTTTTGGCCTTAAAGACGGAGTTAATTTTTTTCAAATCTGACATTTCAATTTATGTGGTAATAACTTTGGAATGCTTTCACCTATCCGAGCAATTCTGAGATTATTTTATCGTGACATATTGTACTTTACGTAATTTAAATGTATCTGCTTGTAAGACCGATAGTAAGGCGGGATTCACACGACCGGGTCGTTCCCGAGCCCGAGTGTCGGCCGGTAAAATCGGCCATTTTGCCCGGCCGGTTTGCATTAAGTTTTGCATCCGGGCCGGGCAGATCTGGATAGTGACATCAGCGGCAACTCCTGAAGGGGAATCCCCATGTGTTCGGGGATTCTGCTTCAGGAGTTTCCCCTGATGTCACTGCCCAGATATGGACAGAGACATCAAGCGCTCTGTCCAGGAGCGGAATCCCCGAACACACGGGGATTCCGCTCCTTCAAGGAGCTAAAGTGCGGCTAGCACATAGCAGAGCGGGGAGATACCTCCCTGCTCTGCTATAGTGGCGTCGCTACAGTAGTAGTAGTAGCAGCCGCAGCAGCTGGTAGCGGCGCCATCGAAGGTGTTGCCGGGCCAGTGTGCTTTTCAAGCAGGGGAAGGGAGCCAGCGCAGCGCTCCCTTCCACCTGCTGTACACCCTGGCCCTGCCACACAGTGTACAGCGATGCCATTCGTCAGAATGGCATCAACTCCTCCTCACATGCACTCTGCGCTGTGAGGAGCAGGAGATAGAGCGCAAGCTCTGGAAAACCCGGCCATCACTCGGGACACATCCCGGTGATGGCCGTGTATTATCCGGCCCCATAGACTTCTATGGGAGCCGGGCGGCCGAGTACCCGGGCGAAGATAGAGCATGTCCTATCTTTTTGACGGCCGGTTTTTCCGGCCGTCAAAAAATCGGTCGTGTGAATAGCCCCATTAGGGGTCTATTATTCCTAATGGTGCCGGACGATTTATGAACGGCCGGCACCCGGCCGGGAAACCCTGCCGTGTGAATGAGGCCTTAGTAATACCACACAAAATAGTTACCATTTTGTTTGCATCGCGTTTTAAACATTCTTTTCTTCTTCTAGGACGTTACAAGGCTTAGAACTTTAGCAGCAATTTCTCAGTTTCAAGAAAATTTCAAGACTTTTTTTGGGGTCAAGTTCAGTTTTGAAGTGGCTTTGAGGGGTCTATACAATACAAACCCCCATAAATCACCCCAATTAAAAAACAACCCCTCAAAGTATTCAAAACAGCATTAAGAATGTTTCTTAACCCATTAGGTGTTTCACAAGAATTAAAGCAAAGTAGGGGTGAAACTTACAAGTTAAATTTTTTTTTTTTTTGCAGTTCATATTTAAGCCTTTTTTTTTTTCTGTAACACAGAGGGAAGGAGCACCTTGAGTATAAACATGTTAACTTCATTCTGTGGGTCGATCCGATTAGCGATACCAAATTCATATTGTTTTTCTACTTTCTCACAATAAAAATACTCTTATAACAAAAATCTGGTTTTAGTGTTGCCATTTTCTGACAGCCATAACTTTTTTATTTTTCAGCTGATATCGCTGTGGGAGGGCTCGTTTTTGCGTGACTAACTGTAGTTTTCGTGGGTAATTTTTTTTCTGAGACAAGATGACCAAAAAACGAATTCTGTATTTTTTACGGTGTTCACTGTGCGGTAAAAATAAACTTTTTTCATTTAGAAAAGGACTTGATCAGGGAAACAGGGCGACTATTGTTTTTAGTACTTAAAACTTGTATTTTTCTTAAACATTTTGTTTTACTTATTTCACTTATTTTTTGTTTTACACTTACCTTGGGACTTGAAGATCTGATCTTCTGATCCCCAGTATATTATGTAGTGCAGTGTATTGTAACTCATTTTCCATCTGAGAGTTAGCCTATTAGGTCCTGCCTTGCAACCAGGAAGCAGTTGCTTGGCTTCCCGATTGCCATAGCAACCATCGCCACTCGCAATCTCTCACAACAGGGGGCCGGGGGGGCTACAGAGGGAGCCCCCTCCCTCTGTCAACCACTTAAATTCAGCAGATGCCATTGACTGCCGCATTGAAGGGGATACGCGGTGATTGCAGTGGGATGTCAGCTGTATATTACAGCTGTCACCCACTGAAGATGAAGTATGCACAGCTCCTGTGCCCGCTTCATCTTCATGACGGATCTGGTATGTCGGATTGCGGGAAGCGGCTTGTTATGCCGACGTACCAGACCTGTTATTTTGCAGGTAGGGGTTAATGAAGCTGATTATGCTAATTAGACACCTGCTTTATAAACCACTGTTCACACACCCTTTTTTCACCCATTCGCACAACCTATTTTCAGCCCTCTTTAGGGCCATAAACACCCCGAGAAACGGCTAAAAATGCAGGGGCTGAACGCCTCCAAACATCTGCCCACGGGGCAGTTTTTACGCGACTGGTTTTAAAAACGGCCGCGTAAAAAGGAGTGCATGTCGGTTCTTGAGCCATTTTTCGGACAATAGAAAAACCTCGCAAAAACCGCTAGTTGCTTAAAAAAAACAACTGAAGTCAGGGTGTTTTCACTTGAAAACAGCTCTGTATTTTACAACTGTTTTTGGCTTGCCCCGTGAACATACCTTCATTTTGACTGAATAAATCACATGTTCTACTCTTTCTATTGTAGTGCTGAAAGATCTTCATATATCTGACCAGTCCTAAGGATCAGGATTATTTGCTGGCATCCAGTCATATTCTCTTTATTTTTTTCTGAGTGCTGCTGCTTTCTTCTGAGTGACTTCTATTTTGGTTTTTACAAGCTGGTTTATAATTTCCTGACTTGTTTTCTAAACCTGTTCAATCATTCACTGGGACACACAGTAACATGGGTATAGGCTGCTGTCACTAGGAGGCTGACAATAGGTAAATCTAACAATTGTGTGGCTCCACCTAGTGGCCTATACCCTCTCCTGAGCACTCCACTCCTCCGTTTTAGTCTAGTGTCCATAGGAGGCAAACATGTCCTGCACTGCAGGCAATTCTGCTAGATTTTTTTAATTTTAGTTTATTCATTTTTTTCAGGTGCAGGCTGTGAGTCACTCGTGTGTTCCACTTGGTGACTCCCCTGCGGGGGGAGGAAGGAATTGCAGCTTCAGTGGATGCCTGTTATTTTGGCAGGTGCTCTTCTGACCTCCTTGAATGCCCACCTCCCTGGGGGATGTTCCCCGCCTTGGTCACAGTCCCCTATTACCGCACCAGTGGTTGAGGATGCCAGACAGCCACACTACGTGTGTACGTGTGCGTGTTTTCTGAAGGGGGGACAGTCTGAGCCTGAAACCGACTGACAGGTAAGTATTTACAATGTCAGCAGGCTTTGTGACATTATTTATAGAGGGGATTTTTTATTCTGAGGTGCTGTGTCCTTACTAATGTTTTTTTTTTTTTAACACTTATGTGCTGGCAGACATACTTCAGCATTATCTTGTTTTTTTACTACCCTTAATTTAGGCCCCAGCTCTGGTTCTCTGCTAGGCTGCATGCTGGCCACGCTCCTGCCTGCCATTTTCATGTTCTGATTGGTCACCAGACAGGACCTGAGTCACATGCCCGCTCTGTCCAATCACCACGACACGCACCTCATTTGCTACTAAGGTTTAATGCATCCAACACTCATACATTTCCCTGCTTTTGTTTTTTTTGTTGTACTGTTTTTTTTTTTTTAGACTAGCACAAAAGCTAAATCTCAACTTTATTTCAGTTCATTACAAAATATAGGGAAATAATGAAGTACAGAAATGAGATACACTTTAATCAAAAATATACCATTTATTATTTACACAAACAGGATGGCGTGAACAGTTACTACAAAGAACCGAGAAGATCTTCATCGCTCCACTCCTCCTAGAAGAAAATTAATAACTACAGTCAGACAAAGGTTGTAAAACTAAGCCAAAGTTAGAAGAAAAAAAAAAAAAAAGTCTTTCTATACAACACATCTTATTGCAGTTCATCCCAATTCATGTGGACAGGCCTTACTGGTAATAGACCCAGCACTGGTGCGGTGCGGGTTTGTTGAGGATTTCGAAGCCGATCTTAATTTTTTCTAATACTAGGTAGCTGCTTTTATCTATATATGTTGCTTTGGCTATTTGCATAAAAAAAAAAAAAAGCCTGTAGAATATTTGCCAACCACACTGCAAGACATGCTTAAATTTTACACTCTCAGATCTTACAAAATTGGATTTGAAATAAAATAAACTGCTGTGTATAGATATTGCTGTTACATGCTTGTTATGGTGCCCCCTATTGATTCCATCTCAGAACATCCACCGAATGTGTTCAGTGCTGGGAGAAGCTGCTTCTTGTTCAGCGGATTATTATTTTTATTGCTTGGCCTGCACAATAGAAGGAATTTCTCCCCCGCCAGAGAATCCGGGTGCTAGGACAGAGCATGTCTGACTACCCACACTGGACACATTAGGTGGAGGTTCTGAGAGAGCATTAAAAGAACACCATGAAGGGCCATAAGTATATAAATAGCAATCTCCAGAGGCCGCAGCATTATTCAAAAATTTAGTATTGAAAACATGTTTTTTGTTATCTAACAAAGCAATGTAATATTTAATCATGGGACAATCCCTTAAATAAAATAATTTATACTGATTGCAAATATTGTAACTGCAGCACAAATCACATGGAATAAGCAGGACAATAGGAGTCGAGAGGCTTTGTATGGAAACAGATCCTAAATACCCCTGGAGCGAGGGAACCTGTTCATAGACACTGACACATACTGCCAAACATTAACCAAATCTATTGAAAACAGGTTCTCTTTATAACTTTATAGTATCTAAAATGATCGAACATGCTATTATCTTACTCCTACTGTGTGCTTCATCTCATACAGGCATGACTAAATTCACACAGTGGAACAAAAAAAAAAAAAAAGGGTTACCATTCTAGTGTACAAGATGTGGTCTATAGGGGAACGAGTTAACTACAGAGCATTTTTCCACGGATGACATTGTAGGAACGTTTCTTAGAACAACTTCTTTAGCATACGTTAACATGGTCGTGAGAGCCTAGTCTACAGTATACAGCTCTATGGTCACGGAGATGGAGGGCGGGTTGTGATGTGCCTCCCACTTTCTCACCCTTGTTCCAGTGCCCTCCATTACCACAACTATTGTTATTAAATTATAAATGTGTAGATGGAAAATACAAACCTCTTCCATTTTGGCCTTTTTTGAGATATAACCATCATCTTCATAACCTTTTCTTTTTCTCCTAGAATAAAGCACATTTTGTACGCCGGATAACATTTTAGCCAGTTTGTGGTAATTGTTGTGAAGATTATTTTTTGTTTAGTAATCCAATGTTCTGTACAGGACATCAATAAGAACAGAAGGCTTGAAAGATAAGCAAATGCTAACAAGTGACCAGATTGGTTGCTATAAGACCCATTTTTTTACATGTGCTACAATTAAAAAAAAATCATTACAATCGTTGCCACATAAGCCTTGCGTATACAGTGACGTTATAAGGCTGGGTTTACACAAAGCACACCGAAAAACAATGGGGAATTAAATGGGGCTATAACAAATCCACAGTGGATACTGGGAATAGAGGAGACTAAAGTCAACAGATAATCTATTACCATGCAATGGGTGACGTCTGCATCTAAAACGTGCAAAATGCAGATTTTATACGTCATGTGCAAGGGCCGGTTCACATCACAGCGTCGACTGCGCTATTGATTCAGTCGGAAAAACTGAATCCTGCAGGAACGGTGACAAACGGAAACCATTAGCAGTGTTTCCGTCACCATTGATATCAATGGTCATGCAAACGTAAGCTGTGGTTTCTGTTGCGGGGTTCCACGACAGAAACCTCAGACAGAACCCCCTCAACAGAAAGCGAACGCTGATGTGAACAGGCCCGAACAGTGAATTGTCAATAAAACGAGTGTTGTCCTAGGGAGCCTCTGAAAACACAGTAAATAGATTTTTAGATCTTCTCTACACAAATAAGCATTCTATTAGAAACCTAAACTCCTGGACACCCAAATAAATATGTAGAACAAAAATATTCTTCAACTACTTACACATTGCCAGCAGATAAAACTTCAAAGTTGTGGCACTTTTCCAACTTCTTCTCGATCATAGCAACTTCTTCAGGCTTGGCAAACTCATATTTTGACACCAGTATCTTTAGTCCTAAAACCAGTTATTTAAAGTGTTAGGGTATGTTCACACGGCGAGGGTCCGTAACGGCTGAAATTACGGGGATGTTTCAGCCTGAAAACATCCCCGTAATTTCAGCCGTACCGGCATGTGCAGGCGCTTGAACGCTGCGTCAATTACGGCCGTAATTAGCGCTGCTATTCATTGGAGTCAATGAATAGCGGCTCCAATTACGGCCAAAGAAGTGACAGGTCACTTCTTCTACGCGGGCGTCTATTTACGCGCCGTCATTTGACAGCGGCGCGTAAATATACGCCTCGTGTGAACAGACAAACGTCTGCCCATTGCTTTCAATGGGCAGATGTTTGTCAGCGCTATTGAGGCGCTATTTTCGGGCGTAATTCGGGGCAAAAACGCCCGATTTACGTCCGTATATAGGCCGTGTGAACATACCCTTAGGGTATGTTCACACAACCTATTTTCAGATGTAATTCAGGCGTTTCACGCCTGAAAAGACGGCTCCATTACGCCTACAAACATCTGCCCATTGCTTTCAATGGGTTTTACGATGTTCTGCTCAGACGAGGTGTAATTTTACGCGTCGCTTTCAAAAGACGGCGCGTAAAAATATGCCCGCGTCAAAGAAGTGCATGTCACTTCTTCGGACGTTTTTGGAGCCGTTTTTCATTGACTCCATTGAAAAACAGCTCCAATTACATCCGTAACGGACGCCGGGAAAAACGCGAGTACTTGCAAAAACGTCTGAAATTCAAGAGCTGTTTTCGCCTGAATTTCGCTCCGTAATTTCAGACGTAATTTGTTAAGACGTGTGAACATACCCTTAGTATTCTTGAGGAAAACTTTATCGAACGTTCGTGAGTCTTATTGTTATTGTCTTGTTGGGAACACAGAGGGTATAGTATGGGTGCTGTACTCTGGATTTGTACAACACTAATCCGTAATCGATAAACTGCTATAGTGGCCAATACTATACATCCTATTTTATACAGACACATGAAAGGTTATTCTGATGGATTAAAAAAAAAAGGAATCCGTGAGGAAAACTATAGTGGCACGATTCATTGCATGCTGTATCATGGAGCTATCCTCTAGAAGCATTGCTTTTATTGAAGGGAACTTGTGGTACTTGAGGGTCCATAATACAAAACCATAGGAACCCTGTCCTGGTCATACAGGCTCCAAGCACACTGCTTTGCCATATACATGAGGCCTAACACTAGCTACATTGCTTGTATACCCAGTGATGCGAGGGGCTGAAGAGTTAAAGGGAAGGTGTCGCTAGAATTTTTTTTTTAGTTAAACAGTTAGTATATAAGTGATAACACATTGTTTTAATTTTTTCACAAGTCAGGAAAGATTATAAATTAGACTCTTATTTATAACATTTCCATGTGCTGGTCACTAGAGGGAGCAATTCCCAAAATTGCAGCATGGTCAATGTGGTAAAGCAACCTCATTGCTTTATGCTGCAAATTTGGGGTAGACACACGCTCTCTAGTGTCCTCACACAATCCCCCCTCCCTTATTCTGGCTAGTGCCAGGAGGAGGGGGTTGAATCTTCAAACCTCCTACACTGTGTGACGCCATTTTCGGAGCGACTGCACAGTGTAGGAGGATTAAATACAGGGCTCAGCAGACAGTATCACACGAACATACACGAACATAAATTACCTGCTCCTGCCGCCTCTGCTCCTCTTCCTTGAACATATGGCCGGAAGCCGCGGCCGGAAGTCGTCATCTTACTGTCCGGGAGGGGCTTCCGGTCCACATGAAAATGGCGCCGGATTTCGCTCTGCGAACGAGCTTAGTTTTGGTCTGTGTGGTAGCGGTGCATGCGCCGTTCCCACACAGACGGCGTACGCTTCTGAGAATGGAACGGCTCCCGTTCGCATTTTCTATGGGGTTGTATGTGCCGTATTCCATCTCTGTATGTGTCGTTAATCGACACATACAGAGATGAAAAAAAATGGCAGCCCCCTAGAGAAGTAAAAGTAAGAAAAAAGTGGAACATGAGAACACAAATAAATAAAATTTGTTAGTATCATATTAAAAGCAATATGATAAAAAAAAAATAAAAAATTCATGACACCTTCCCTTTAATGACAATGACTATATTTGACATCAGATATATAAAACCGGCTATATCACAACTGCTTATATATTAGCGGATACTGTCAATCTATATACATACTTTTACATACATTTAAAGTGTGTAAGTGCCACTAAACAACAAGCTGAACATAGAGGACAATTATGATCCAAGTCCATTAGGATAAATGCAGGCGGAAACATACATAGGAAAGTTATGTAACATACTTCTCATTCCATCCAGCAAGTGTGTCATGGTTTCCCTGTTCTCCTTTAGCGACAGACACTCCAATAAATAACTGCAATACAAAAGGAGAAAATGTACCGATTTCTGTTAAGTGGAAGAAGAACCCTCCTGATAAAGACTAAATAAAAATTGTCTAAATAAGAACAATTCACATTTAGAATTTTCCTTGTACCTTTCCATGTTAATTCCTGCCCTGGACGCGCTGGATAGAACAGCGGTCAGAGCAATTATTGATGGTGTGAACAGCAGGCAAGCATCAGTCAGTGCAACCCGGTGTAAGAAGTCATCAGCTGTTTTCCTCAATACTTCAGGATTTTCTAACATTGGGTATCGAGTCTGAAAAGTTAAAATGGATTTATCATTTAGTAAATGTTCATAATGACTGAGACCTGTATAAACAAGGCCCTATGCTTTTCTTTTTGGCTCAATTCCATAACTGCATGCAAAAACTGTACCAAAATATAAAGCGTGAACTGAGCCCAGAGCCGCTTTCAGGTTTGATAGGAACAAGTAGTGCAGAACGCTTTATTCCACAAAGGAACCGGATGGGCCCCATTGTAAGTCACGGGGCTCCATCAGGAGCCATTTGTATCCTTCGTTATAAACGGAAGCCACATCACAAATGTGAACACAGCCCAATACGGTTGCATTTCACCATCCATATTATGACCGTAACATCCGGATCTCCCGCGGGTTCAACAGAACCGAACTTCGATTGCCAAAGGACCTAAGTCTGGTTACTAGAACAGCGGGCGATCCGGGCATTGCGGCTGTTTGAAACTTGTCTAAAATGAATTCTCAAATTAGGACCTCATACACACTGCTGTATTACAAATCCTGGTTTTATGAATCCATCTCATGGTGCCCGCAGTCTGCTTTGAGCCCATACTGTACCTTTCATTTTAGTTGCAGACCAAGTACAACCAACTAGACCAATTCTAGACACAACAGGTTTTTTTTACTCACACATTCATATGGAATTAGCTATTCTACCCCAGAAGCATTGCTTGTATGGGAGAATACGGTGCCCCACGGAGGCCCCATATGGCAACACATGAAGTGTTAGAAACTTGTAGGAGCGCCATGTGCCTCCATACCAGATCAGTGCACACGGCTTTGCTGTATGCATGAAACATAAATGTAGAGCTAATATTCTAACTATTGTAGCCCAGCTGTAGAAACCAATACCTAAATAACAGATCAGGTTTTGGGAATATCCTCAAAGATGTCTGAGGTCGTTTATTCTAAAGAATACATGTATACAAATCACAACTAATAAAAAGGAGCGAATATCTTTCACAAATCTGAAGGCTGTGTAGTTTCTCCCAACCGAAGATCTGCATGAAAGTAGTGATCATGGGGCAGACATTGCTCTGGTCTGGGCAGTCATCCCATTTAAGATCACTACAATCCGCATCTATACAGCCTGAAAAAGGAACAAGAGAACGTGTTACAGCAATGCAATCGTGGGAAGAACTTAGTAGTGCCCCCTAAAGCCAAATGCACCCCAAATGATAGGATTAAAACGTTCCAGTACCTTCATATCAATTAAATATCCTTCAAATGGGCGATACGGATTGTGCACGATGAGGTGAAAATTCAGCTGTTGGATGAGAAGCAATTCATATTCCAAGATTTGTTCAAGGATATTCTCTTGAGTTGTGGGATTTTCTGGCAGGTTCCCCACAAACTGAACACTGGACACGTTGAATTCATCTACTTTACAAGCCAGGAACGCACAGGTAAACCTGCACACACAGAATATTGTACTTTATCCAATGGTAAATCACAGTCATCATACAGGGCTTTTCCTTCAGTCTCCAGAGCCGTATTAAAATATTAGAAGAGTGCAGTCTCTCCATTACATGGTTAAAGGTGTTTTCCCATAAACTACAAGATAGGTGATAAATGTCCGATCCCTGGGGCTCCGAACGATGGGACCCCCAGCGATAACAAAAACGCAGTTCTCCGAGTCCCCTGTGTGCATGCATGACCACTGCTCTATATAGGCGAGCACTGTACTCTGCTACCTCCAGTAGTTCTCTAGAGAGTGAATGGAGCGGTGGCCCAGCATGCACATTACTGCGCCATTCACACAGGGACCTGCCTTCTCCTTATCGCTGGGAATCCCAGTGGTTGAACCTCCAACGATCAGACATTTATTACCTAGACTGTAGATAGGTGATAAATGCTGTTTATTGGAAAACCTCTTTAACTAGTTGCTGACTGTCTAGAAACGTCCTATCGCTGCAAAGATGTCCTGCAGAGTCTTCCCCTCCACACCTCCCCCACTCTAGCGTTAAATAGATCACTTATTTTATTACACAATATCAAAGCCCTATATGTTCTGAGAAAAACAAGACCAAATAAAAATAGGTTGGCAGAGAAATAAAAACGATTTGCTTCTAAATTGGCACAAGGCTAAAACGTGAAAATATGCTTGGTCAGGAAGGGGGGGGGGGGGTAAAGCATCTACAAATAAATTATAGGATATATTTCTATATTATAGGAAAACAATCCGCACTTACATTATTATACGAGGATTGTGCTCCATGACTGAATTATTCAGGTAAAAGCGTTTGAAGTACATACAAGCGGTTCCCTGAAGAAAAAAATAAATAAAATACACAATTAAAAAAAAATACATTTAAAAAAAATTCTGCAATGAACAAAACTGGATTAGCATACACTTAAAGAGGCTCTGTCACCAGATTTTGCAACCCCTATCTGCTATTGCAGCAGATAGGTGCTGCAATGTAGATTACAGTAACGTTTTTATTTTTTTTAAACGAGCATTTTTGGCCAAGTTATGACCATTTTTGTAGTTATGCAAATGAGGCTTGCAAAAGTCCAAGTGGGCGTGTTTAAAAGTAAAAGTCCAAGTGGGCGTGTATTATGTGCATACATCGGGGCGTTTTTAATACTTTTACTAGCTGGGCGCTCTGAAGAGAAGTAACATCCTCTTCTCTTCAGAACGCCCAGCATCTGACAGTGCAGATCTGTGACGTCACTCACAGGTCCTGCATCGTGACGGCCACATCGGCACCAGAGGCTTCAGTTGATTCTGCAGCAGCCTCGGCGTTAGCAGGTAAGTCAATGTAGCTACTTACCTGCAAACGCTGATGCTGCTGCAGAATCAACTGTAGCCTCTGGTGCCGATGTGGCCGTCACGATGCAGGACCTGTGAGTGACGTCACAGATCTGCACTGTCAGAAGCTGGGCGTTCTGAAGAGAAGAGGATGTTACTTCTCTTCAGAGCGCCCAGCTAGTAAAAGTATTAAAAACGCCCCGATGTACGCACATAATACACGCCCAGTTGTACTTTTACTTTTAAACACGCCCACTTGGACTTTTGCAAGCCTCATTTGCATAACTACAAAAATGGTCATAACTTGGCCAAAAATGCTCGTTTTTTAAAAATAAAAACGTTACTGTAATCTACATTGCAGCGCCTATCTGCTGCAATAGCAGATAGGGGTTGCAAAATCTGGTGACAGAGCCTCTTTAACATTCCTTACAGATGACCAACATTTTTATTTATTTTTTTATAAAAGAAATAAATAAAATTAGCAAAATGTCTACACATATGGACTTTGGTGAAGATTTATTTAAAACTGGCATAAAGAGGGGAATTTACCAAGCACTCTGCCTTACAACCTAGATAGAATTGTTTGTTAACCCAATGCTCAGCCAAAGACAAAGCAACGTTATCTGCTGTAGTTGTAACTATGACATAAACGTCTATCAATGCGCTTCTCCGACAATTCATTTCAGTGTGAATGACGAGATTGAAGAGCTCCCGACATATACCTACAGAGGCATTCATGACCATGGACTGTAATAGGTTAAGTGGATACCATAATAGCCTATGGGTGACAGATGCCACGATTAGGCATCAGTTTAACATATCCTTCACCTATAGATTATAATGGCATCCGTTTAATGTATATGTCAAGGTCCAGCACCGACCTATAGGCCTTATGTAATTTTTTTTCCCAACACATGATAGAGGAGTCCCTATACGCTTTTATTTCCATTTTTATTCTTCCATGACCGATAGAGCATTATGTACTAATGTAATAGCCGGTGTCTTTTTTTTCTCAGACTAGTCGAAGGCATTCCTCCCGGGACTAGAATGTTCCAGCCCTGATTGCATCAGCACTGCCCACACTGTATCTTCCCCAGCTGCTCGCCAGGGGTGAGAAAATCCAAAGCCGTGAACGTCACGCCGGCCTCTTTTTAAATAACCCATTTTATGTTTACTCCAGTCTTTGCTCCTAATCTTACTCACCGCTACAGATTTAGGCATGGCAGGCTTGAAAGCATTGCAGAAATCCAGCATCTTCTTGTCATAATGTTTACAAATGGTCAACTCTTCAAGGGGATCCAGATTAAACACATCAGACAGATGAGCCTGCAAATAAAGGGATAGGAAGTTATTAAGGAGTTTGTGGCACCAGATGAGTAGGCGGCCCAGTGTCTTTTCTGTTTCCATCGCTCAGAAATCCAACCTCATCCTCCTCTCACCAATCCTGAAAAGAATTAGGGTATGTTCACACACAAACGCAAAAACGTCTGAAGATACGGAGCGGTGTTCAAGGGAAAACAGCTCCCGATTTTCGAGTCAATGAAAAACGGCAAAAAAAACGTCCCAAAAAGTGTCCTGCACTTTTTTTTTTGCGGGCGTTTGTTTACGCAGCCGTTTTTTAAACGGCCACGTAAAAAAAAACAGCCCATCGGAACAGAACGCCATTTTTCCCATTGATTTCAATTGGCAGATGTTTGGAGGCGTTCTGCTTTCGATTTTTCAGCCGTTTTTCGGGCGCTTACGGCGCGAAAACAACTCTGTGTGAACATACCCTCAGGGTTGTTAGGCTGTCTAGTTAGACCCAGCAGCAGCCTCCCACTGCAGCATCCTGGAAATCAAGTGACCAGATTCTGCATAGAAAAGTCGCGGATTAGCCCCAGTGAATGAGTCACATGATCACCAGGACCAATAGAGGCAGTGGCGCCGGCACCGCCTCTGTTCTATACACAGCTTCTGCTCCACGGGAGGTTTCTGTCCTCCCTGAGCTCGCCTTAGGACACCTGCGTTACGGTTTGACAGAAAAGACAGAAGCAGTGAAAAACGCTTCGATCTTCTTTCCAGGGTGGCCAGCAGCAGTCAGAAACCAACTAAAAATGTCTCACATAGTGAGTGTGGTTTATCAAAGGAGCGTGTTGTAAACTAAGCCAACCAAGAGGTGGTACAAGGAAGAGAAATCAGTAGTGATATCCTATACTTGTCATGTGACCACAACAAGCAACGCCTCGAAGGCTTCTTTCACACCGTTAGTATATGTTTACCTCTCTTTCGTCAGAGGAAGAGAGGATCGAAAGATTAAACGGAAAGCAACGGTTCCGCTAGAATGACCATTGATTTCAATGGTAATTCTTTTGTTTCAGTTGCTTTCCGTTTTGTTTTTTTCACGGAATCAAAGAAGTTCTGTAGACTGTCTCCGTTCACTAGGTTTTTGGACGGAAGCAAAACGGAAAGCAACAGAAACAACATACTTAGCATTGAAATCAATGGTAATTCTAATGGAACCGTCACTTTGTTTTATCTTTCGATTCCTTCAGGAATTTTGAGGCAGATTTTGACCTGCCTGCATGCGGTTTGCCACGTTTTTTCAGCCACGGCCATTGAGCGCCGCGGGAAAAAAAAACGCCATGAAAACCGCTTTCTCTGCCTCCCATTAATGTCAATTGGAGGTCAGAGACAGAAATGGCCGAAGAAAGGCTTTTACCGCTTGTGGGAAAATAACGCTTCTGCCTCCCATTGAAAATCACTGAGAGGAGATCTCTGGCGTTTTTTGGCACTGTTTCCACATCAAAAATACTCTGTGTGAACATTTTCTTAGGCGGGATTCACACGACCGGGTCGTTCCCGAGCCCGAGTGTCGGCCGGTAAAATCGGCCATTTTGCCCGGCCGGTTTGCATTAAGTTTTGCATCCGTGCCGGGCCGGGCAGATCTGGACAGTGACATCAGCGGCAACTCCTGAAGGGGAATCCCCATGTGTTCGGGGATTCCGCTTCAGGAGTTTCCCCTGATGTCACTGCCCAGATATGGACAGAGACATCAAGCGCTCTGTCCAGGAGCGGAATCCCCGAACACACGGGGATTCCGCTCCTTCAAGGAGCTAAAGTGCGGCTAGCACATAGCAGAGCGGGGAGATACCTCCCTGCTCTGCTATAGTGGCGGCGCTACAGTAGTAGCAGCCGCAGCAGCTGCTAGTGGCGCCATCGAAGGTGTCGCCGGGCCAGGGCGCTTTTAAAACAAGCAGGGGAAGGGAGCCAGCGCAGCGCTCCCTTCCACCTGCTGTACACCCCGGCCCTGCCACACAGTGTACAGCGATGCCATTCGTCCGAATGGCATCAACTCCTCCTCCTATGCACTCTGCGCTGTGAGGAGATAAGAGCGCAAGCGCCGGAAAACCCGGCCATCACTCGGGGCACATCCCGGTGATGGCCGTGTATTACCCGGCCCCATAGACTTCTATGGGAGCCGGGCACCCGGCCGAAAATAGAGCATGTCCTATTTTTTGACGGCCGGTATTCCCGGCCGTCAAAAAATCGGTCGTGTGAATAGCCCCATTAGGGGTCTATTATTCCTAATGCAGCCGGGTGCTGGCCGATTTATGAACGGCCGGGAAAACCTGCCGTGTGAATGAGGCCTTAGGGGATTTCTGGAGCAAAACAATTGATCGGGGGGTTCAACTCTCAGCACCTGACGATAAGCTGTTTTCAGGGGGCAGCAGCACTCATGCAAGCGCTGCTTTCCCTTCAGACCCCATTCACACAGTTGTTGCCGCTGTTTTTGAATTGGAAACCACGGCAAAAAATAGCCGACATCGCCACCCATTGATTTCAGTGGGAGGCAGAGGCGTTTTTTCCCACGAGCGACGAAAAAAGCTTGCAGGAAAAACAGCGACATGCCCTTTCTACGGGCGTTTCCGTCTCTGACCTCCCATTGTACGCAATGGAATGCGGAGAAAGCGTTTTTTGCTGCGATTTTTGCCCTCGGCGCTCAATGGCCGCGGCCGAAAAACGAGGCAAAGAGTGCAGACAGGTAAAAATCTGCCTCAAAATTCCTGAAGAAAAATGCCTGCAAAAAAAACCAAAACTCAGTGTGAACAGGGCCTTACTGCTCATTACATTCAAGTGAATATCAGAGGGCTGTAATACTGTACTCCGGCACTACAAGTGTGATGGTATTTGACAACATTGAGCAGTATGCAATATTGCGCTGAGAGTCAGATCCCCATCGATCAGATATTAATCTTGCTTCTGAAATACTCTTTAAAAGGGCTTTATGAGCTGAATAACTATTTCTGATCACACAGGGCACACTTCCATGCAAACCAGTCCCCGAGCACTGTCCGCAGCTGCACTTGGAGTAAGGGCTCATGCACACAGCATTTTTATTGCTCCGTTTTGTATATAGATGGAATATAGCGGCCATAAGTGTCATACAGCAGCGGTATACAGAGGTGTTTTTCCACCAGATTCTGTACAAATCCAACAGAGGCATTCCCATTCACCTCGGAATATACAGATATTCTCCTCTAGTAATGTTACTTTGGGGGGAAAATATCTTCATACACAGGGAATCCAACAGAGCCTTTAGGCCTCATGCCGTGTGCACGGTCCGCGATTATGGCACGGACGGCCGCGGAGTGTCATCCGCAATCACAGACCGTGCACACAGAAGACGTGCATTTCTTTCAATGGAGCCAGCCCGCAGTCGCGGACCGTAAAAGGACTTGTCCGGAGCTTTTACGGCCCGCAATTGCGGCCCCCACACGGTCCGTGTAAACCACAGTCGTGTGCATGGGCCTATAAAAATGAACAGGTCCTGCAAAATCGGCCGCATTTTTCGCGGATGAATTGCGGACGCAAAAACACACTCCCATGCACGAGACCTTACTCCAGTGCTTAGAGTCTGCATGTGAATCAACCCAGGGCGAAAAGGGGGTTCTTTACGTAAGGTCACACATAGGGATCTATGCAGGTACACTTTCCATAAAGATAAGTAGATAAAAAACAGCAACGAGCGGTGTCTATGTTTTCATGGGGATGGAAACAGCACAAAAGGTACAAGTTATGTGGATCACTGACAACATATCAAACCTCTATGGACAGGAACAAAACTAAACACTATCCCCTGCAGCCAGTTTCTAGGGTTAGCACTTAGGGTAACAAGGCTTTGACAGTGAATACCTAGTACAACCACATCGCTAAACTAGTGCAATGAAAACAGCGATCTGATAGTGATGCCAATAGCAGCCTAACACTCGTTTTTATACATGAGATGAAGTACTGAATCAGCTCTGCTACATCAGCCGCAGACACACAATCAAACACCTAAGCATCAAGCGCACGATTCATCTGTAGAGTCGCTAGATTCAGCCAAGTCCAGCAGAGGAAAATACTGGTAACAAGTGCACAGACTGGTACAGAGCGCCCTCCACTGTCCCCACCTGCCCTGCCGCTCGTATCCTCGCCCGACAGCGGGTATTGGCCTGGACTCTGAGGCGCTGCGGCTCGTCCTCGCTAGAAAAGGTCCAGTGCTTCCTCTGAGTGCTGTTATGATACATGTTTCTGCCTCTTCTACCACGCACGCGTTATACGTCATCCACCTGACAGTCGCTTTCTAAACACGTAACGCTGACGTAGGAAGCATTTCTTTTGTGACGAAGAGTGTGCGGCTCTCTGAGATGGTTATGCTGCGTCTTGTGTATTGTTTTTTTTTTTTTAAATAAACTTTATTTAAACTGTCTATCAAGGACAAGCAAATGATAGCAGCTACAGCTTCCACTTCAATAAGAATGTATATGTTTTGCATGATCAGAGAAACGTAATATTAACCCCTTAGTGACCAGCCCATTTTAGGCCCTAATGACCAAGCTATTTTATTCGTTTTTCTATAGTCGCATTCAAAGAGCTATAACGTTTTTATTTTTTTGTCTACATAGCTGTATGAGGACTTGTTTTTTGCGGGATTAGTTGTGCTTTTTAATGGCACCATTTTTGGGTACATATAATTTTTATATTAACTTTTATTAACTTTTTTGGGGGGGATTATAAAAAAAAACTGAAATTCCGCCATTGTTCTATGCGTTTTTAAATTGACGCTGTTCACTATGCGACGTAAATAACATGTTACCTTTATTCTATGGGTCGGTACGATTACGGCGATACCACATATGTAGAGATTTTTTTATGTTTTACGACTTTTGCACAATAAAAACACTTTTGAACTAAAATTATTTGCTTTTGCATCGTCGCTTTCCAAGAGCCGTAACTTTTTTATTTTTCCATCAATGTAGTGATTTTTTGGGCTTGTTTTCTGCGGGACAAGACGTAGTTTTGAATGGTACTGTTTTGGGGTGCATGGGACTTATTGATTCATTTTTATTATGACTTTTTTGGGGGGCAATGGAAAAAAATTGCAATTTCGCCATAGTTTTTTGCGTTTTTTTTTTACGGTGTTCACTTTGCGGTTTAAATTACATATTAACTTTATTAATGGACTCATTACGGTCGCGACGATACCACATATGTGTACTTTTTTTTTTTTTTACACTTTTACTAAATAAAACCACTTTTTATGGAAAAAAATGGTTTTATTTATTTTTTTACTGTACTTTTTATTAATAATATTTATTTCACTTTGATGACTGATTTTATTAGTCCCACTAGGGGACTTTACTGTGCGATATTCCGATCGCTGCTATAATGCTCTGGTATACTTCGTATACCAGAGCATTATTGCCTGTCAGTGTAAATCTGACAGGCAATCTGTTAGGACGTGCCTCCGGCGCGTCCTAACAGGAATATGTCCAGGGCAGACCTGGGGGCTTTTATCAAGCCCCCGGCTGCCATTACACCCCATCGGAGACCCGCGATTTAATTCGCGGGCCGCCGATGGGTGACAGAGGGAGCGCACTTCGATCGCAGACAGCAGAGCCCCGGCTCCTGCCTGCATGGGAGACCCGTGCAGGACTTAGACTAGGCTGACGTGAAAAGGCGTTAGCCTAGCCTAAAGCCCATTAGTGAATCACGTGAAAAGGCGTATTAGTGGTCACTAAGGGGTTAAGGCCTCATTCACACGACAGGGTCCGAGTGTCGGCCGGGAAAATCGTCCGTTTTTGGCCGATTTTCCCGGCCTATTTGCATCCGTTCCGGGCCGTGTTGCCGTTTTTACCTGCCGATTTGGACCCGATTTGCATCCGGTTTTTTCCCTGACCGTTTTTTGATCGGATGAATTTTTTGCACTTTACTTATTTTTTTATTATTATGGTCTGTCCCTCAAAAAAGACCTTTTTGGAACTTTTAATATTTTTTTTCTTTCTTTTACACCAGGCTTTTCCACTGTAACTGGAGCTGCACAGCAGCCCCAGTTACAGGGGAAATCAGCCCTCTAATAGTGACGATTGTCACCAACTGCGCTATGCTGGGTCTAGTAAGACCCAGCAGCAGTCTGTCAGTAACGGCACCCGGCGATCATGTGACCAGTCACATGAACACCGGGAGGAATAGAGACAGCGGTGCGGCCGCTGCCTCTATTCCTATACACAGCGTTCATTGAGCGCTGTGTAAAAAGACATCGGAGAAGACAGAAGCAGCGAAAGCTGCTTCTATCCTCTCCTCAGGATCCCCGGCAGTCTCTGACAGCCGGAGACCCCACATTCAGCTGCCCGATCGCGCGGGCAGAAAGTTAAAACCCGAGCCGTAAAAAGTCTATGGCTCGGGTTTTAAGAACCCTGACCGCTGGCCGTAAAAACACAGCCAGCGGTCGGGAACCGTAACAAGCAGGGGAAGGGAGCCAGCGCAGCGCTCCCTTCCACCTGCTGTACACCCCGGCCCTGCCACACAGTATCACCAGCGTACAGCCATTCGTCCGAATGGCATCAACTCCTCCTCCTCACATGCACTCTGCGCTGTGAGGTGGAGGAGAGAGTGCACGAGCGACGGTAGACCCGGCCATCACTCGGGACACATTCCGGTGATGGCCGTGTATTACCCGGCCCCATAGACTTCTATGGGGGCCGGGTACCCGGCCGAAAATAGGCCATGTCCCATTTTTTGACGGCCGGTTTTCCCGGGCCGTCAAAAAATCGGTCGTGTGAATAGCCCCATTAGGGGTCTATTATTCCTAATGCAGCCGGGTGCCGGACGATTTATGAACGGCCGGCATCCGGCCGGGAAACCCTGTCGTGCGAATCCCGCCTTAATCTTGAGACCACCCCTTTGAAGTGTCCCTCCATTTCAAGTCCTAGAAAACCCACACACCTAGTGGATTTGTTGCAAAATTTTCAGCCGCATTGCTGCAACAAAATCCGCACGTCATAAGGGTGTGTTCACATCAGCATCACCCTTCCGTTCATGGGTTACGTTAGGCGCCGGAGGAACCCATGAATGGAAAGGCGTATGGAAACCATAGCTAACGATTGCATTACCATTAATTTCAATGGTAATGCTTATATTGCAAATGGTTTCTGTTCCATAAAGTTTCCATTTTTTTTTAGAGGAAACAATAGCGTAGTCGACTGCGCTATTGTTTCAGCAAACCAAAAAAACTGAAACCTTACAGTATGGAAACCATTTACAACTGAAGCATTACCATTGAAACCAATGGTAATTCAAACAGAGGCTATGGTTTTCGTTTGCCTTTCCTTTCATGGAGTCCTCCGACGGAAAGGTGTAACGAAACCCATAAACGGAAGGGCGACGCTGACGTGAACCGGCCCTAACAGCTGCGGATTTTGCTGCAGATGTTACCTCTTCTAAGCATCCACTTGCCTACAATAGTCTTTCGCTGCAAATTTTCCGCCTGCAAATCCAGACGGAAAATCTGCAAACAAATCTGCGTGTGCAGGGGGCCCTAATGGTCATCCCTTATGGCGCACATACAAATGAAAGCTACGGAACTGAATGTTGCATGACTGCCCAAAATCATGTTCTAGGCCTGCCCGAGGACTGATGTCTGACATACTGTATATAATTGCCTTTGTCCATCTGTGTATAGCTGTATTTGTCAATTGGAAATATGCAAACAATATTGCTGCTACATACTTGTTATTGCGCCCCCTGGTGTTCTTATGATTCTCCCTCAGAGCGTCAATCTAATGTGTCCAGTGCCTGTGGTCACACATGCTCAGTAGTTCAGTACCACCGCCTGCATCCTCTTGTACACGGGCGGCGGAGTGTTTCCAGCTATTATGCAGGCCATTCAAAAATAATTGGTGCACTAGAAACAGCTTCTTCACTGGCACTGGACTCATTAAGTTTACATTTTTAGATGGAATAAAAACAAACACCAGTGGGGCACAATAACAAGTATGGCAAATACTGGTATGCATTTTAAAAAGAATCCGTCACAGAAATTCAAAACTCACACTTCAATTTTTGCCACAGATGTGCCAGCCGATCCGCACGTGGATTAGCCCCCATTGTCATTCAATGAGGGTAATCCGTGGCTTTTCCATGCGGAATCCATGGAAATAATGAGCATGTCACTTTTTTTTTTCCTCATCGCAGACTTTCTCCGATTCATGTAAATGTAGTATAAAACACTACATTGACTTGCATTGGATGCAGAATGTTAGTGGATTTGATGAGGATTTAGGTACGGAAATCCTCATTGAATCCTGAACATGGTAACACATTATGGTTTGTATGATCTAAGAAATTTAATATTCATTCATGGGATGGGACAACCCCTTTAAAACAACATTCAAACTCTAGTAGAAATGTGATGACATAACGTTGCACATGAATCGGGATTGCGACACAATTTCAGTTGTTCCTTATAGGGAAGCAAAATTGCAAAATATTTTGGTTTGTCTCAAGTCTTCTTGTAACTATTCTTACCATAGGCAACAATTAAAGTCACGATGGAAATTTTCACAGCCCCACTCTCATGTAACCACATGATACAAATTTGCCTTTAACCCCTTGTTGACATTTGACGTAACTATACCTCATGGTCAGCAATGGGTTCTCGCCATTTGCTACACAGTATATTACAGCTAACACTGCTGTAATAACTCCATAGATGCTGCAATCAATAGCAACCGTGGCATCCAAGTGCTTTGTAGCCCATCGGCTATGGCTCCTATGGCAACCGAAGCCCTAGCAATGGCCTCCAGCTCTGCCATGTACGTAAGCCTATTAGGCCCTGGCTAAAAACTGAACAAAAAAACTATGCAAGAATTACTTTTTTTTGGTCACCTTGCTTTCCAAAAAATGGTGATAAAAGTGATCAAAAGTCACATGTACCTCAAAATGTTACCAATAAAAACTACAGCTCACGCCACAAAAAACAACCCTCATGCGGCTACATCTTTACCTGTGTGGTGGGGATAAAAAACATCCCAATGTGCAGACCAGAGGGGAATATTTCTTCTGTTTCAAGAGGTGGTTAGCAAGGCCCTAATATTTGGGAACCAGGTAGGGGAGGGCCCAAGCCAGGGCCGGTTATAGACAAAGTGTGACCCTGGGCATAATTGAAAGTGTGGCCCGAAATGCTGAATAATTGTATCAGTCATTTCAGAAAGCAGTGTGCTGAAAGGTGCAACACTGATTTTGAATGCGTCCAGGAGTGTTGCAAGCCCCAAAGCATATGTCCCCCCTCTAACACACACACACGCACACACACACACATACACAAATTATGTATGTACATATGCAGTTATAAAATCATACCACTATACCAGGATCAAATATTTCCACCATATAGAGATGAAATATTACCTGCATACTCTTACTGAACATAACTCACTATACAAAGACCAGTATTACCAATAGTAACACTATACAAGGTCCAGATAATACCTCCACACCATGACCATATAGTGACGGAATACCATACTGTTACTGTATAAAAAACACTTTACGAAGATCAATATTAGCACCATACAGTGACCATATAGTGGTAGATACCGGGTCCACGTAGGTGGTCTGCAGACCATATAAGTGATTACAGTGTAGTTACATGCAGTGACTCACAAATGACGTTTTCTCTGATTAGTCGTTAACTTTTCCTTTTCGTCTCCATCTTGCTCAGACCACCATGACGAATTCTTTCAGTCATGTCTACAGAATTTGACACATAGACATGTTGGTTCCTCGCTTTTAAAGTATCCTTCCCACCTGTACCCCACCCTGTAAACAAACTCGCCATCCACAGTGCCACAGACAGAAATAATGATCCCTTGTTGCATGACCCAATAAAAGTATCCCCTGTAGATAGTGCCACAGTGCCCATGTAGATAGTGCCACAGTGCCCATGTAGATAGTGCCACACACTGCCCCCTGTAGATATTGCCACAGTGCTCATCTAGATAGTTCCACACTGCCCACTGTAGATAAGGCCAGAATTACATAGTTACATAGTTAGTACGGTTGAAAAAAGACACATGTCCATCAAATTCAATCAAGGGATGGGAAAAGGGAAGGGAAAATCTTCTACACATAGGAGCTAATATTTTTTTGTTCCAGGAAATTATCTAAGCCTTTTTTAAAGACATCTAATGTCCCTGCTGTGACCAGCTCCTGCGGTAGACTATTCCACAGATTCACAGTTCTCACAGTAAAGAAGGCTTGTCACCTCTGCAGGTTTTTTCTTCAGACGGAGGGAGTGCCCCCTTGTTTTTTTGAGGGGTTTTACATAGAACAGGATTTCACCATATTTTTTGTATGTGCCATTAATATATTTATATAAGGTAATCATGTCCCCCCCCCTTAATCGTCTTTTTTCAAGACTAAATGGGTTTAATTTTTTTAATCTTTCCTCATAACTTAGATTCTCCATGCCCCTTATTAGCTTCGTTGCTCTTCTTTGTATTTTTTCCAACTCCAGGGCATCCTTTCCATGAACTGGAGCCCAGAACTGAACTGCATATTCTAGATGAGGCCTCACTAATGCTTTGTAAAGTGGTAATATTATATCCCTGTTCTGCGAGTCCATGCCTCTTTTAATACACGACAATATCTTGCTGGCCTTTGAAGCAGCTGATTGACATTGCATGCTGTTATTTAGTTTTTGATTTACAAGTACACCCAGATCCTTCTCAACAAGTGACTCCCCCAGTGTAGCTCCCCCTAGGACATATGATGCATGCAGGTTGTTGGTACCCAGATGCATAGCTTTACATTTATCTACATTAAACTTAATTTGCCAAGTGGACGCTCAAACACTTTGTTTGTTTAAATCTGCTTGCAATTCACGAACATCTTCCATAGACTGAACATTACTACATAGCTTGGTGTCATCTGCAAAAATAGAAATAGTGCTATTAATCCCATCCTCTATATCATTAATAAATAACTTGAATAATAGTGGTCCCAGCACGGAACCCTCGGGTACACCACTTATAACCGGGGACCATTCAGAGTAGGAATCATTGACCACAACTCTCTGGATACGGTCCTTGAGCCAATTCTCAATCCAGTTACAAACTATACTTTCTAAACCTATAGTCCTTAATTTACCCATTAGACGTCCATGAGGGACAGAGTCAAATGCCTTTGCAAAGTCCAAAAACACTACATCTACAGCGTCCCCTCTGTCTAGGCTTCTGCTCACCTCTTCATAAAAACAAATCAGGTTGGTTTGACAAATTCTGTCCTTAGTAAAACCGTGCTGGCTGTCACTTACAATACTATTTTTTGTCACATAATCCTGTATATAGTCCCTCAATAGCCCCTCAAACATTTTCCCCACGATGGATGTTAAGCTTACTGGTCTATAATTACCCGGGGAAGACCTAGAGCCCTTTTTGAAAATAGACACCACATTTGCCCTGCGCCAGTCCCTTGGCACTATACCAGTCACTAGAGAATCTCTAAATATTATGAAGAGGGGGACAGAAATAATTGAACTAAGCTCTTTAAGAACTCTAGGGTGTAACCCATCTGGTCCTGGGCCCTTGTGTACATTTATTTTATTTAATTTAGCTTGGACCATATCTACATTCATCCACTTCAGTTTATCAACTGATATATTAACAGCACTGGCATCGGCTACATCAGCTTCTCTTTCTTCTGTTGTATATAAAGAGCTAAAGAACCCATTTAGTAACTCTGTCTTCTCTTGATACCCTGTTACCAACTCCCCATTACCACTATCTAGGGGTCCTACATGCTCAGACCTTGGCTTTTTTGCATTTATATACTTGATTAATTTTTTGGGATTTGTTTTACTATCCTTGGCCACCTGTTTTTCATTTTGTATTTTTGCTGATTTTATTACCTTTTTACAGTTTTTATTAAGCTCTTTGTAACTTAAAAAGGCTACAGCTGTACCCTCAGATTTGTATTTTTCAAATGCCTTTTTTTTGTCATGTATTGCCATTTTCACAGAAGGTGTAAGCCATGTGGGGTTTAATTTTAGTCGTTTATACTTGTTACCTATAGGAATAAATTTTGCACTATAATTACCCAAAGTAGATTTGAAAATCTCCCATTTATCATTTATACCATTATTTGACATTAGTTCTTCCCAGTCTATATCCTGAATTGCAGCCCTCATCCTGGGGAAATTGGTCTTCTTAAAATGAAATGTTTTTGCCCTCCCATCCTGTGTTTGTTTTTTACAGTATAGGTAAAATGTAGCTATATTGTGATCACTGTTACCAATGTTTTCACGAACATTGACATTCCCAACAAGCTCTGCATTATTAGAAATGACCAGATCCAACAGAGCTTCACCTCTAGTCGGGTCTTCCACAAATTGGCCCATAAAATTTTCCTGCAACAGGTTGAGGAAATGTCTCCCCTTTGCAGTTGAAGTCGAACCATGACACCAATTAATATCCCGGTGATTAAAATCTCCCATTATCACTAGAGTACCAGCCTGTGCAGCCCGCTCCATCTGTTTGTATAGTTGACCTTCCATCTCCTCAGTTATATTGGGAGGGTCTATAGATTACACCGAAAGTATTTTTTTCAAGGTGTACATCCCTTTGTAATTCCACCCACAAGGTTTCAATCTCCTCACAATCTTCACCCACTATTGTCACTTTCACACTCACCTTCATATCACTTCTCACATACAGATATACACCACCGTCTTTCCTATTTGTCCTGTCTTTCCGAAACAGTGTCAAACCCTGTAGATTTACAGCCTAGTTGTCACTGTGTGTGGGTATGTGGACACACTAGGCCGCACCGCTGCAGCAGGGAGGCAGCTGGCCAAACAACAGGGAACCCCAGCAATACAAAGTCCCGCATAAGGGTACCTGGATAGTCCAGACAGTGGCCGCAGCTCTGGCACGGATGGAGATGGGTGCAGCAGGTAACGCCAGACATGGCGGATGACAGCAGGTGCCGCAGGTTGCGCCAGACGTGGTGAATACCTCTGGACGTGGCAGGTGACAGGATGTGGCAGATGACACAGGTGCAGTAGACACGACTCCAACTAGTAGGACAGGACAGCACAGGATACAGGAACAGGTAACAGTGCACGGGTAACAACTGGAAGGGGCAACACTAAGGGACCATTTGCAAGACAGACTTAGGAATTACTAACAATGCTCAGGCAAAGATCAGAAGGGCTGGGGCCTTCTTATAGTCCAGGAAATCATGTGTGTTGATGATGATGATTTTATTCATGTGCGTGCGCTGGCCCTTTATGAGCGGGCACGAGCGTGCGCGCACACCCTACGGGACACAGTGGACCGGAGCGGAAGTGAGTGCTGACGTCTCCTGGGAAGAAGATGGGGACCAGCGCTCACAGATCCATGGCTGCGGGCGTCAGGAGGTGAGTAGACCTGACGGCCATGGACTCTACAGTATCCCCCCTCTTACGCCCCCTCTTCTTAGGACCAGAGCGAGAGAGGAACTTCTTAACGAGAGCAGGGGCATCAAGGTTCTCATCCGGCTCCCAGGACCTCTCCTCAGGACCAAACCCTTTCCAGTCCACCAAATAGAAAGTCCTTCCTCCTACCCTCTTGGAGTCCAGGATCTCCCTCACCTCGAACACATCAGAAGAACCGCTGGGAGCAATTGTGGAACTGGAAGTCTTGCTGTAGCGGTTCAGGACCACTGGTTTCAGGAGGGACACATGAAAGGAGTTGGGGACTCTGAGGGTAGGAGGCAGCCGCAGTTTATAGGAGACAGGGTTAATCTGTTGCAGAATCTCAAAAGGACCGAGGAATCTGGGAGCAAACTTGTATGAAGGCACCTTCAAACGAATGTTCCGTGAGGACAGCCAGACTTTGGTACCTGGAAGGTACTGAGGCGGCTCTCTTCTCTTTGTATCCGCCTTTAGCTTCATGCGATCGACAGCCAGCAAAATAGAGGACCGAGTCTGTTGCTAGATTTGCAGAAAGTCCCCAAATGCAGAGTTAGCAGCGGGCACCTGAGAAGTAGTAGACACTGGAAGAGGGACTCTAGGATGTTGACTGTATACAATGTAAAACGGAGTGGAAGTGGTGGACACTCTTGTGTGGTTGTTGTACGAGAACTCGGCCCATGGAAGAAGCTGTACCCAGTTATCATGCTGTAAGGAGATGAAGTGACAAAGATATTTCTCCATGATCTGGTTGATCCTCTCTACTTGCCCATTGGACTGGGGGTGATAGGCTGAGGAAAAGTCCAATCTCACATCCAGGAGTTTACAGAGAGCCCTCCGGAATTTCGAGGTAAACTGAAGAAATCCAAAACCCCTACCCGCCTGGTTCGAGTGGTCAGTGGTAGGTTGCTAGGCAAGACTCAGGGATAGAGTAATAATATTTTTCGGGACTGTCAGGGATCATTACCATGTATATTGTTTGCAAAAATATTATCTTTACATATATATGTATATATATCAGTATATTACACAAAGAACTGGAATGTAACAAAATGGACCATGTATCAGGAACACGCCTATGGAAGACACCGCCCCTGGAATGCAAGAGGAGTGTACAGAAGAACTCACAGCTGAGGAGCCAATGGTGCTTAAGCACGTCCAACATCTCTAGGGAGGGGACTTGTGTTTCTTTCTTTTGTTCAATAAAAAGTTCAGTTCACTTCCTACCTCACTGAGGGAGGATGTATACCACCATTCGTCTGTTTGGTACATATCTTCCATGCATGCCCTCAGTTCCAATTTACAGAGGTGGCTATTCGGTGTGGAATAACAGGGAGAAGGAAGTTTGCCCTGACATAGTAAGCGTTTTGACCCCACAGGTTTTTTGCAGAAATTATTGGAAGTAGGCCCTGAAAATGACAATATAAATTTTTTCAAAGAAAATGTAGGTTTAGCGAATTTTTTCTCATTTCCGCAAGGACTAAAGGAGAAAATGCACCGTAAAATTTGTAAAGCAATTTCTCCCGAGTAAAACAATACTCCACATATGGTAATAACCGGCTGTTTGGACATACGGCAGGGCTTAGAAGGGAAAGAGCGCTATTTGGCTTATGGAAATCACATTTAGCAGGAATGGTTTGCAGAGGCCAGGTCGCATTTGCAGAGCCCCTGAGGGGACAAAACAATGAAAACACCCAAAAAGTGACTCCATTTAGGAAACTACACCTCTTGAGGAATTCATCTAGGGGTGTAGTAAGCATTTTGACCCCACAGATGTTTCATAGAATTTATTAGAATTGGGCAGTGAAAATAAAAACAATCCTTTTTCTTCAATAAGACGTAGCTTTAGCGCAAAATTTTTCATTTTCTCAACAAATAAAGGAAAAAAAGAACCCAACATTTGTAAAACAATTTCTCCCGAGTACGGCAATACCCCATATGTGGTCATAAACTGCTGTTTGGGTACACGGCAGGGCTCAGAAGGGAAGGAGCGCCATTTGGAGAGCAGATGTTGCTGGATTGGTTTCTGGGCGCCTGTGGGCCCAAAACAGTGGAAACCCCCCAGAAGTGACCCAATTTTGGAAACTACACCCCTCAATGCATTTACCTAGGGGTGTAGTGAGCAATTTAACCCTGGAGATGTTTTGCAGAAATTAGTGTGCACTCGATGTTGCAGAGTGCCAATATGTGGTGCCCAGCTTGTGCCACCATAACAAGAGAGCTCTCTAATTATTATGCAGTGTTTCCCGGTTTCAGAAACACCCTACATGGGGCACTAATCTTTTGCCTGGACATTCGACCAGGCTCAGGAGTGAAAGCGTACCATGTAAAATTGAGGCCTAATTTGGCGATTTACAAAGTATTGGTTCACAACTGCAGAGACTCAGATGTGAAATAATAAAAATTAACATTTTCACCTCACAGGTCTTTTCCATAAATGATTGCACTGCGGATGGTGCAAATTAAAAATTTATATTTTCCCTAGATATGCCATTTCAGTGGCAAATATGTCATGCTCAGCTTATGCCACTGGAGACACACACCCCAAAAATTGTTAAAAGGGTTCTCCCGGGTATGATGATGCCATATATGTGGAAGGAAACTGCTGTTTGGGCACATTGTAGGGTTCAGAGTGGAGGGAGCGCCATTTGCCTTTTGGAGAGCGGATTTTGCTTGGTAGTAGATTTGTTTGATTATTGCCGGTGTTTCCATTTATAATGTGGGGGTACATGTAAGCCGGGCGAAGTATATAAGGGGCATAGTCAGGTGGTATAATAATGGGGTAAAAAAACAATAAAATGATCCATAGATGTGTGTTACGCTGTGACACAATCCTTTTTGCACAGGCCAGTGTCGCATTGATATATGGCGTCCTTTCTTATGCCCCTTTTTGTCCACACTCTGCACCTTTGCTGTTTGGGGAATTTTGCTGGGAAAGTGTTGTCCTAGTATAATACGGGCACCCTTCCAGCAGATATGTTTGGGCCCTCCCCTTCCTGGTTCCCTAATTTTAGGTCCTTGATAAATCGCCTCTTGAAACAGAAGAAATGTTCCCCTCGGGCCGACACAACTGCATATTTTTTATTTCCTGACTTATTGGAACCTTAACTAATTTTATTTTTTCATAGACGTAGTGGTATGAGGGCTTTTTCTTGCGGGACGAGCTGTAGTTATTATTGGTACCATTTTGGGGTTCATGCGACTTTTTGATCACCTTTTATCCTATTTTATGGGAGGCCAGGTAAACAAAAAACCGCAATTCTGCCATAGTTTTTTTTATACAGCGTTCACCATGCGTTATAAACTACATGTTCACATTATTCTGCGGGTCAGTACGACGATACCTAATTTATAGAACTTTTTTATGTTTTACAACTTTTTGCACAATAAAATCACTTTTGGAAAAAGAATGTATTTTTTCTGTCGCCAAGTTGTGTTTTTTATTTTTTTTGTCGACGGAGCTGTATGAGGACTTGTTTCTTGCGAGACAAGCTATAGTTTTTATAGGTACCATTTTTGGATACGTGCGACTTTTTGATCACTTTTTTAAGCTGTTTACCGCGTGCAATAAATAATATAATATTTTGATACCTCAGGTCGTTACGGTCGCGGCGATACCAAATACGTATGGTTTATTATTTTTTTCAATAATATAGGACTTGATAAGGGAAAAAGGGCGATTGTGTTGTATTTTATTACTTGAAACTTTTATTGTTTTCAAACTTTTTTTTTTTTCACTTTTTTTTTTAGACTTTTTTATGCTTTTTTTTTTGCACTTTTTTCCAAGTCCCACTAGGGGACTTGAAGTTCCAACTGTCTGATGTTTTTTTTCTAATACATTGCACTACCTACGTAGTGCAATATATTAGATCTGTCAGTTATTCACTGACAGCAAGCCGATTAGGCTTCGCCTCCCGGCGGGGCCTAATCGGCTTCCGTAATGGCAGAGCAGGAGGCCATTGTGTCTCCTGTTGCCATAGCAGCAGTCGCCAGTCCTGTTGCCTGTCAGGGCTGACGATCTGCTAGTAACCGCTACAATGCAGCAATCGCTTTCAATTGCTGCATCGAAGGGGTTAATGGCAGGGATCGGAGCTAGCTCCGGTTCCTGCCATTACAGGTGGATGTCAGCTGTAACATACAGCTGACTTCCACCACTGATGACGCCGGATAAGCTCCTGAGCCGGTGCCATCTTGCCGGCGGCTACGGAAGCCGATCAGGCTCCGCCGCCGGGCGGATCTAGACCGGCTTCCATGCTAGGCAGCCAGTATTAGGCCTCCGGTTGCCATTGCAGCCACCGGAACCCTGGCAATTTCATTGCTGGGGTTCCGATGAGCTGCAAACAGCTTAAATGTAGCGATCACGTTTGAACGCTGCATTGAAGGGGTTAATGGCGGGGATCGAAGCTAATTTCGGTCCCCGCCATTACAGCCGGATGTCATATGTAAGATACAGCTGAGATCCGGCGATGAAAGCACCGGCTCAGCTTCTGAGCCGGTGCCAAATATTTGGCGTAAGTATACGACATTTTGCGGGAAGCACTGGCTTTCCATGTCGTATACTTACGACAAATGTCGGGAAGGGGTTAAATACTCCACCACCCAGCTAGAATTCTCTCCCCCAGCACAGCGGACCCCCTTCCATTTAGGTGCAAATCATCTGCAGAATACAGTCTGTACCCCAATGAAAAGTTAGCACAGTGCTCTAGGAACTCAAAGCCTTCTCCTCTACACCAAGACTTAAGCCATGCATTTAACTCTCTGGAGATAGTGCCACAGTGCCTCTGCAGTGTTTACAAGCTTACCAAACGCTGTTTTGAATACTTTAAGGGGTGCAGTTTTTAAAATGGGGTGTTTTATAGGGATTTCTAATATTTAGGACCCCAAAGCCCCTTCAAAACTGAATTGGTCCCTAAAAAATTCTGTTTTGGTAATTATCTTGAAAATGTGAAAAATTGCTGCTAAACTAATAAGCCTTCTAATGTCCTAAAAAAATTAAACAATGTTTAAAAAAATTATGCCAACATAAAGTAAACATTTTTTAATTGTTAATTAGTAACTATTTTATGTATTTTAACCGTTTCCCGACCGCCCACAGTAAATTCACGTCGGCGCTTGCTGGGCTCTGTGCAGCGCCGACGTGAATTCACGGTAGGTATTAAAAGCACAATCGGGTGTCTCAGATTAGCGCTGACACGCGGATCGCGCTGTTAACCCCTGCCTCTGGTCCCGGAGACATGAACGGGACCTGATTAGTTCAGGTCGCGATCATGTGATCGCAGGGAAAGTTTGTTGTAGCAACAAACTGGAAAGTTTGTTGCTAGAACAAACTTTCCCGGGGACCGATTGTGGGTGCTGCCATCGGTTGTCATGGGAAAACCGGAGGCCATACAACGGCCTCCGGGTCTGCCATGCACGGAAGCCTATGAGGACCAGCCGGAGGTATATGGTATCGCCGTAATCGTATCAACCCGCAGAATAAAGTAAAATGTCCTTTTGAGAGCACGGTGAACACTGTAAAAAAAAAAGGACAAAAAACATTGTCAGAATTTATGTTTTTTTGTCACCTTGCTTGCCAAAAAAATCTAATAAAAAGTGATCAAAAAATAGCATGTACCCCAAAATGGTACCAATGAAAACTACAGATTGTCCCGCAACAAATAAGCCCTCATACAGCTCCGGTGGAGAAAAAATAAAAACGTTTTGGCTCTCAGAATATAGTGACAGAAATTGTGCAGGGCGTCCCAAAAGCGGATAAGATTGGGCACCATTTATCAGTGTGACGCTGGCCACATATCTATGAATTATTATTTATTTACCACATTATTATACCCTCTTATTATGCCCTGATTTACCCCGCACAGATTACATATGCCCCCACATTATAAACTGAAATACCAGCAAAACCTCAAACAGCACTATTACCAAGCAAAATCTGCGCTCCAAAAGCCAAATGGCGCTCCATTTTTTCTGAGCCCTACAGCGTGCCCAAACACCAGCTTACTTCCACATATATGACATTTTATACCCTGAAGAACCCGCTCAACATTGTATGAGGTATTTGTCTACAGTGGCCAAAACTGGGCACAGCATATTGTGCATTAAAATGGCATATTAGTGGAAAATTTTCATTTTCACTTTACACCATCCACTGCGCATTAACCGCCTCGCGCACCACGACTTAATAGCATGTCGTGGTGTGGGGGGTTATATATGGAGCGGGCTCAGCTCCATATGCTGCTGGTGTCAGCTGTGTATTACAGCTGACACCCAGGACTAATGGACAGGTACAGCGATCGAGCTGTTAGAGGAGCCTGTAAATATGACATTACACTGAAATACATTAGTCACTTTTTTCAAGCCTGGTTCAGGGTCGAAACGCATAGCTTTTATTCCGATTTTATGACATAGCATGTATGTCTTTTAAAAATTTTTTTTTTTTTACTACCTATTGAATTTTGTCCGACTGGAATTCAGTTGAATTTGATTTACAAGTGCGGGAGGGCCTTCCATCAACAAAACCAAAGTGGTATCGCTGCATCCGTAAAAGTCCAAACTATTACAATATACCATTTTTAACTTGCACGGTGAACGCCGTAAAAAACTAAGAATTTAAAACTCCGAAATCGTTGTTTTTTTGGTCACCTTAGCTTTTTAAAAAATGTAATAAAAAGTGATCAAAAAGTTGTATGTACCAAAAAATAATACCAATAAAAACTACAGCACGTCCTGCAAAATACTCAATTGACCAAAAAATAAAAAAGTTATGGCTCTCGGAATGTGGCGAAACAAAAAGTTGTTTTTTTTAACAAATAGTTTTTACTTTGTAAAAGTTGTAAAATATAAAAAAAACTGTATAAATTTGGTATTACCTTAATCGCATTAAGTCTTAGAAAAAATGTAAGTTGTCGTTTTTACCGCACCGTGAAAGCCTTAAAAACGAAACCCCAAAAAATGGAGGAATCGCAGCTTTTTCCAATTTCAGCCTGCAAAGAATTTTATTTTCAGTTTCCCAGTACATTAAATGGTACTTTAAAAAGTGTAAATAGAAACTACAACTCCTCCCGCAAGAAATAAGGCCCCATGCACACGACCGTGTTTTTGCGGCCGCAATTCCCCCGAAAATCCACGGGAGAATTGCGGCCCCATTCTTTTCTATGGGGCCATGCACACGACCGTAGTTTTTGCGGTCCTTGCACGGCCCGGGAGCCCGGACCGCAGAAAGAACGGGCATGTCTTATTACGGCCCGGTTCTGCGGTCCGGGCTCATTGAAAACAATGGCGGCGGCCATGTGCATGTCCCGCGATTTGCGGGCGGCTTGCGGCTGACAGTCCGCAGCCGGCCGACCCGAAAATCACGGCCGTGCACACGGCTACGGTCGTGTGCATGAGGCCTAAGCCCTCACACCACTCTATTGATGGAAAAATAAAAAAGTTATGGCTCTTGGAAGGTGGGGAGTGAAAAACTAAAATAATAACGCAAAAAATGGATTAGTCCTGAAAGGGTTAATTAATTTCGAATGAAAAAAACATTTATGACCTCGTGGGGAATTGCCGTACTTGGGAGAAATTGCTTTAGAAATGTTGGGGTGCTTTTTCTCTTTTATCCTTTTGTGAATATGAAAAAATGCGACATTTTTTGTATAACATTTTTTAATATTCATGTTCACGGCCTAATTCTAATAAATTCTGCAAAAGAACTGTGTGGTCTAAATGCTCACTATACCCCTAGATAGATTCCTTAAGGGGTGTAGTTTCCAAAATGGGGTCACTTTTGAGGGGTTTCTACTGTTTTGGTCTCTCAGGGGCTTTGCAAATGCGACATGGCACCTGAAAACCATCCCAGCTAAATTTGAGCTCCAAAAGCCAAATATTGCTCCTTCCGTTCTGAGTCCTGCCATGGGTCCAAACAGCAGTTTATTACCACATATGGCATATTGCCATAATCAGGAGAAATTACTTTACAAATTTTGGGGTTCTTTTTCTCCTTTATTCATTGTAAAAATGAAACATCTCTATGTTTTTTCAGAAAAAAAGTAGATTTTAATTTTCACGGTCTAATTCCACTAACTTCAGCAAATAAACAGTGGGGTTAAAATGCTAACTATACCCCCTAGAAAATTCCTTGAGGCGTGTAGTTTCCAAAATGGGGTCACTTTTGGGGGGTTTCAACTGTCTTGGTCCCTCCAGGGCGTTGCAAATGCGACGTGGCACTGAAAACCACGCCAGCAAAATCTGCACTCCAAAATCCAAATGGCGCTCCTTCCCTTCGGAGCTCTGCTGTGGGTCCAAACAGCAGTTTAGTACGACATATGGGGTATTGCCGTAATCGGGAGAAATAGCTTTACAAGTTTTGTGGTGCTGTTTATTCTTTATTCCTTGGAAAAATTAAAATGTTTTATATTTTTTCAGAAAAAGAAGATTTTCATTTTCACAGACAAACTCCAAAAAATATAGCAAAAGACCTGTGGGGTCATGATGCTAACTATACCCCTAGATTCCTTAAGGTGTGTAGTTTCCAAAACCGTGTCACTTTTGGGAAGTTTCCACTGTTTTGGCACCACAAGACCTCTTCAAATCTGACATGGTGCCTAAAATATATTCTAAAAAAAAAGGAGGCCCCAAAATCCTGTGTTTCAGTCCATTAGCACACTAGGGCCACATGTGGGATATTTCTAAAAACTACAGAATCTGTTCAATAAATATTGAGTTGTGTTTCTCTGGTAAAACCCTTTGTGTTACAGAAAAAAATGTATTACAAATTAATTTTGACAAAAAAATAAAATGTGTAAATTTCCCTTCTGCTTTGCTCTAATTCCTGAAACACCTAAAGGGTTAAGCAACTTTTGGAATGCTGTATTAAATACTTTGAGGGGTACAGTTTCTAAAATGGGGTGATTTATGGGGTCTATCTAGTACATAAGGCCCTCAAAGCCACTTCACAAATTAACTGGTCCTTAAAAAATAGCCTTTTGAAACTTTCTTGAAAATGTGAGAAATTACAACTATTTTGTGTGGTATTACTATCTGTATCTACAAGCAGATACATTTAAAATGAGAAAAATAATATTTTCATTACATTTTGGTGTTTTTCACAAATAAGCAATTTATTTATTGACCACATTTTTCCACTAACATAAAGTACAATATGTCACGAGAAAACAATCTCAGAATCGCTTGGATAGGCAAAAGCATTCTAGAGTTATCACCACATAAAATGACACATGTCAGATTTGAAAAAATGGGTCTGGTCCTGAAGGCCAAAATGAGCTTGGTCCTGAAAGGTTTAACTATCTGTCTTGCAATCAGATAAATTCAAAAATGTACATTTTTCCAAATTTTATATACGTATAATCACACGAGCGCTTCAGCAGCTTCGTTCCAGCGATTGGTGGGGGTCTCAGTGCTCGGATCCAATCCAATCACTATGACATGTCAGAAGTTTGTCAAACGTTATGTAAAGGATCTGCCAGGCACTACATCTGGGTATACTCCCAGGATTAATCAGTCGACACCTGAGGCCAGACCTCTGAGACTGACACCTGCTCCCACCAATCAGGGTGGCAGGCTCAGGAGTGGGAGAGCCTATCGCGGCCTGGTCAGTCAGAGTTAGCTCCGCCCCCTGTCCATTTATACCTGCCGTTTTCTCTTCCTCCTTGCTTGTTATTCTTTTTGGATTCCTGGCCCCACTGCTGCCTTGCTCCAGCCTGCTTCTGCCGTGCTTCTGCCTTGCTTCAGTTCCGTTTATCCTGCGTTGCTCTGCCCCTGGCTTGCTTCTGCTCCGTGCTCCCGTTTGTATACTCCACTACTTCCTGATCCTGACTGGCTCATTCACCGCTCCGTTTCCTCGCGGCGTTCCGTGGGCTACTGTATTCCCTTGCGTGTTCCCTGTTTGTCTCCCTTGCACTTAGACAGCGTAGGGACCGCCGCCAAGTTGTACCCCGTCGCCTAGGGCGGGTCGTTGCAAGTAGGCAGGGACAGGGCGGAGGGTAGATTAGGGCTCACTTGTTCCCTTCACCTCCTTCCTGCCATTACATAAAACATTACAGGAGATTTATTGCCAACTTCTCGGTCGTCGCTAAGCCTCTTACGGACCTCACTCGCAAGGGTGCTTTTGAGACCCTCAAGAAGTGCTTTATCTCGGCCCCCGTGCTGGTTCAGCCCAACCAAAGGGAGCCATTTATTGTGGAGGTTGACGCGTCCGAGGTGGGAGTGGGGGCCGTCTTGTCCCAGGGTACCAGCTCCCTCACCCATCTCCGCCCCTGTGCTTACTTCTCTAGGAAGTTTTCGCCCACGGAGTGTAACTATGATATTGGCAACCGCGAACTTTTAGCCATTAAATGGGCTTTTGAAGAGTGGCGTCACTTCTTGGAGGGGGCCAGACACCAGGTAACGGTCCTTACTGACCACAAGAATCTGGTTTTCCTAGAATCTGCCCGGAGGCTTAATCCTAGACAAGCTCGTTGGGCACTGTTCTTTACCAGATTTAATTTCTTGGTTACCTATAGGGCTGGGTCCAAAAATATTAAGGCTGATGCACTGTCACGTAGTTTCATGGCTAATCCTCCTTCTGAGAAGGATCCTGCTTGTATTTTACCCCCTGGTATAATTGTTTCTGCCACTGATTCTGACTTAGCCTCTGACATCGCGGCTGATCAAGGTTCAGCTCCCGGGAACCTCCCTGGGGACAAACTGTTTGTCCCCCTGCAATACCGGCTAAGGGTACTCAGGGAAAACCATGACTCCGCTCTATCTGGTCATCCTGGCATCTTGGGTACCAAACTCCTCATTACCAGAAACTATTGGTGGCCTGGGTTGCCTAAAGACGTTAGGGCTTACGTCGCCGCTTGTGAGGTCTGTGCTAGGTCCAAGACCCCTAGGTCCCGACCTGCGGGCTTACTACGTTCCTTGCCCATTCCCCAGACTTTGGACCCATATCTCCATGGATTTTATCACCGATTTGCCTCCATCTCAGGGCAAGTCGGTGGTGTGGGTGGTAGTAGACCGCTTCAGCAAGATGTGCCACTTTGTGCCCCTTAAGAAACTACCTAACGCCAAGACGTTAGCTTCTTTGTTTGTGAAACACATTCTGCGTCTCCACGGGGCCCCGGTCAATATAGTTTCGGACAGAGGGGTACAATTTGTTTCCTTATTTTGGAGAGCTTTTTGTAAAAAGTTGGAGATTGATCTATCCTTCTCCTCCACCTTCCATCCCGAAACTAATGGCCAAACGCAAAGGACTAACCAATCCCTGGAACAATATTTAAGGTGTTTCATTTCTGACTGTCAATTTGATTGGGTCTCATTCCTTCCCCTCGCCGAATTTTCCCTGAATAACCGGGTCAGTAACTCGTCAGGGGTCTCCCCGTTTTTCTGTAATTTCGGGTTTAATCCTAGGTTCTCCTCCGTTTCCCCTGGTTGTTCCAATAATCCCGAGGTAGAGGACGTTCATCGGGAACTGTGCACAGTCTGGGCCCAGGTTCAGAAGAACCTAGAGGCGTCCCAGAGCGTACAAAAGATTCAGGCTGATTGTAGACGTTCTGCTAACCCCCGGTTTGTCGTCCGGGATCTGGTGTGGTTGTCGTCGAGGAACTTGCGCCTTAAGGTCCCGTCCAGGAAGTTTGCTCCCCGATTTATTGGACCTTATAAGGTCATTGAAGTCCTCAACCCTGTATCCTTCCGTCTGGAGCTGCCCCCATCCTTTCGCATACACGACGTCTTCCATGCCTCCCTCCTGAAACGCTGCTCCCCATCCTGGTCCCCCTCGAGGAAACCTCCTGTTCCCGTTCTCACCCCTGAGGGGGTGGAATTCGAGGTGGCCAAGATTGTGGACAGTAGGATGATCCAGGGCTCCCTCCAGTACCTGGTCCATTTGAGAGGATACGGGCCGGAGGAGAGGACTTGGGTACCTGCTCGAGATGTTCACGCTGGGGTATTGATAAGGAGGTTCCACCTTCTCTTCCCCACTAAACCGGGTCCTCTTAGTAAGGGTCCGGTGGCCCCTCATAAAAGGGGGAGTACTGTAAAGGATCTGCCAGGCACTACATCTGGGTATACTCCCAGGATTAATCAGTCGACACCTGAGGCCAGACCTCTGAGACTGACACCTGCTCCCACCAATCAGGGTGGCAGGCTCAGGAGTGGGAGAGCCTATCGCGGCCTGGTCAGTCAGAGTTAGCTCCGCCCCCTGTCCATTTATACCTGCCGTTTTCTCTTCCTCCTTGCTTGTTATTCTTTTTGGATTCCTGGCCCCACTGCTGCCTTGCTCTAGCCTGCTTCTGCCGTGCTTCTGCCTTGCTTCAGTTCCGTTTATCCTGCGTTGCTCTGCCCCTGGCTTGCTTCTGCTCCGTGCTCCCGTTTGTATACTCCACTACTTCCTGATCCTGACTGGCTCATTCACCGCTCCGTTTCCTCGCGGCGTTCCGTGGGCTACTGTATTCCCTTGCGTGTTCCCTGTTTGTCTCCCTTGCACTTAGACAGCGTAGGGACCGCCGCCAAGTTGTACCCCGTCGCCTAGGGCGGGTCGTTGCAAGTAGGCAGGGACAGGGCGGTGGGTAGATTAAGGCTCACTTGTTCCCTTCACCTCCTTCCTGCCATTACATAAAACATTACAGGAGATTTATTGCCAACTTCTCGGTCGTCGCTAAGCCTCTTACGGACCTCACTCGCAAGGGTGCTTTTGAGACCCTCAAGAAGTGCTTTATCTCGGCCCCCGTGCTGGTTCAGCCCAACCAAAGGGAGCCATTTATTGTGGAGGTTGACGCGTCCGAGGTGGGAGTGGGGGCCGTCTTGTCCCAGGGTACCAGCTCCCTCACCCATCTCCGCCCCTGTGCTTACTTCTCTAGGAAGTTTTCGCCCACGGAGTGTAACTATGATATTGGCAACCGCGAACTTTTAGCCATTAAATGGGCTTTTGAAGAGTGGCGTCACTTCTTGGAGGGGGCCAGACACCAGGTAACGGTCCTTACTGACCACAAGAATCTGGTTTTCCTAGAATCTGCCCGGAGGCTTAATCCTAGACAAGCTCGTTGGGCACTGTTCTTTACCAGATTTAATTTCTTGGTTACCTATAGGGCTGGGTCCAAAAATATTAAGGCTGATGCACTGTCACGTAGTTTCATGGCTAATCCTCCTTCTGAGAAGGATCCTGCTTGTATTTTACCCCCTGGTATAATTGTTTCTGCCACTGATTCTGACTTAGCCTCTGACATCGCGGCTGATCAAGGTTCAGCTCCCGGGAACCTCCCTGGGGACAAACTGTTTGTCCCCCTGCAATACCGGCTAAGGGTACTCAGGGAAAACCATGACTCCGCTCTATCTGGTCATCCTGGCATCTTGGGTACCAAACTCCTCATTACCAGAAACTATTGGTGGCCTGGGTTGCCTAAAGACGTTAGGGCTTACGTCGCCGCTTGTGAGGTCTGTGCTAGGTCCAAGACCCCTAGGTCCCGACCTGCGGGCTTACTACGTTCCTTGCCCATTCCCCAGAGACCTTGGACCCATATCTCCATGGATTTTATCACCGATTTGCCTCCATCTCAGGGCAAGTCGGTGGTGTGGGTGGTAGTAGACCGCTTCAGCAAGATGTGCCACTTTGTGCCCCTTAAGAAACTACCTAACGCCAAGACGTTAGCTTCTTTGTTTGTGAAACACATTCTGCGTCTCCACGGGGCCCCGGTCAATATAGTTTCGGACAGAGGGGTACAATTTGTTTCCTTATTTTGGAGAGCTTTTTGTAAAAAGTTGGAGATTGATCTATCCTTCTCCTCCACCTTCCATCCCGAAACTAATGGCCAAACGCAAAGGACTAACCAATCCCTGGAACAATATTTAAGGTGTTTCATTTCTGACTGTCAATTTGATTGGGTCTCATTCCTTCCCCTCGCCGAATTTTCCCTGAATAACCGGGTCAGTAACTCGTCAGGGGTCTCCCCGTTTTTCTGTAATTTCGGGTTTAATCCTAGGTTCTCCTCCGTTTCCCCTGGTTGTTCCAATAATCCCGAGGTAGAGGACGTTCATCGGGAACTGTGCACAGTCTGGGCCCAGGTTCAGAAGAACCTAGAGGCGTCCCAGAGCGTACAAAAGATTCAGGCTGATTGTAGACGTTCTGCTAACCCCCGGTTTGTCGTCCGGGATCTGGTGTGGTTGTCGTCGAGGAACTTGCGCCTTAAGGTCCCGTCCAGGAAGTTTGCTCCCCGATTTATTGGACCTTATAAGGTCATTGAAGTCCTCAACCCTGTATCCTTCCGTCTGGAGCTGCCCCCATCCTTTCGCATACACGACGTCTTCCATGCCTCCCTCCTGAAACGCTGCTCCCCATCCTGGTCCCCCTCGAGGAAACCTCCTGTTCCCGTTCTCACCCCTGAGGGGGTGGAATTCGAGGTGGCCAAGATTGTGGACAGTAGGATGATCCAGGGCTCCCTCCAGTACCTGGTCCATTTGAGAGGATACGGGCCGGAGGAGAGGACTTGGGTACCTGCTCGAGATGTTCACGCTGGGGTATTGATAAGGAGGTTCCACCTTCTCTTCCCCACTAAACCGGGTCCTCTTAGTAAGGGTCCGGTGGCCCCTCATAAAAGGGGGAGTACTGTAAAGGATCTGCCAGGCACTACATCTGGGTATACTCCCAGGATTAATCAGTCGACACCTGAGGCCAGACCTCTGAGACTGACACCTGCTCCCACCAATCAGGGTGGCAGGCTCAGGAGTGGGAGAGCCTATCGCGGCCTGGTCAGTCAGAGTTAGCTCCGCCCCCTGTCCATTTATACCTGCCGTTTTCTCTTCCTCCTTGCTTGTTATTCTTTTTGGATTCCTGGCCCCACTGCTGCCTTGCTCTAGCCTGCTTCTGCCGTGCTTCTGCCTTGCTTCAGTTCCGTTTATCCTGCGTTGCTCTGCCCCTGGCTTGCTTCTGCTCCGTGCTCCCGTTTGTATACTCCACTACTTCCTGATCCTGACTGGCTCATTCACCGCTCCGTTTCCTCGCGGCGTTCCGTGGGCTACTGTATTCCCTTGCGTGTTCCCTGTTTGTCTCCCTTGCACTTAGACAGCGTAGGGACCGCCGCCAAGTTGTACCCCGTCGCCTAGGGCGGGTCGTTGCAAGTAGGCAGGGACAGGGCGGTGGGTAGATTAAGGCTCACTTGTTCCCTTCACCTCCTTCCTGCCATTACACGTTAAGCTACACTTTAATGAAAACTATTCCAATAGATAAGTGGCTTAGTTGCCAATTGAAGTCATTCAGATTGCTACTTTAATTTGAAAATTTAATTTGAAAAATGAGAGCTGGAATCTGATTGGATGCTTTAAACTAATGTACCACTTTTGGTTTGCACTATGTTTGATAAGTCTCCGCAGTTATGTCACAACACAGGGTTAATGAGCAAAGTAAAGTAACACCATAGGTATAATAGTCACAATTATGTCACCCTACAGGGATAATGCACACAGTGATATCTCAAAAGAGGAATAGCAAAGGACAGTGATGTCACAGAACCAGGATAAGACACAGCCGTTATAATATACAAATAATTAGTATAGTGAATTGATGTCATAGTATAAGGGTAATGAAAACAATAATATTACTGTTCAGGAATAATAACAAGGATGCACACAGTAATGTCACAGAACAGAGATAACAAACCCATCAAAGCAGAGGTGCTGGCTTATCTCTTTAGACTCTGCCTAAATTTCCCCTATTTTGTGGGACAACAGTCTGTTTTTAGACATTGATAAATTTGTTGTAATATAACTAATGACAATAATAAATATGTTGTAATAAAACTAATAAGCGCCCGCTGACCACTTACCTGCAATTGGCTTTTTTTCAACACATAATTAGAGTGTATTCACGCGTGCTGGTTTGTGCGTGTGAGAGGTAACCAGTAGTGAAACATTTTGGAAAGTCGCATATAAAAAGATATGTATTTTTTTTCCAATCTGTTTTTTAATCAGTTTGTGGCAGCACGGTTTCAGTATCGGCTACCACGTGTAAATGCACTCTTTGGTTTCAGAGGAAAATTCAATGTCTCATCTAAGAGTTTTCTGGATGCTCTTAAACCAGTTTTACAGCTGTAGCACATTAAAGGAGATGATCAGATAACCTGATAGTGGGGATCCCATAGCCAGGACAATTCCTAAAAACAGCTGTTATTAATGGGGAAGCAGTTAGCTAGGCTTCATTTCTTCTGCAACAAAAACATTACGCATGGCCCATTGAAATCAATGGGCTGCCCATATAAGACACAGACACCCCCTTCTATTACATCCATGTGCCCTAATAGGCCATATGGAAAGGATTTGTCTAAAGCAACAACCTCTTTTTATAAGTCTTCTCCATGGCTATTGTCTCCATCCCACTCAATTAAGAGTTATCCCTGGGGAAAACAGTAGAGGACTGGCCTGAAAAAAAATCCAGCATGGCCAGTCTTCGACTATTTTAAAAGGAATTGTCTGGTTTAAAAATATCATTTTCAAATATGCTTCTAGGGTATTCTGAGTTAGTAGAAGATTGTCCCCGATTAAGGACCTCCATCAGTTAGCCTGAGCAAAAAGTGGCTACGAATTTTGTCCTTCTTGCTGGAGGACCTGGCAAGTTCATAAATTACATGGACAGCTTATTGATTTTTATGGGCATCTTGTAATGCTTGATTTCCTATGTGGTGGTGGTGGTGCATGGGACTCCAGGTTCATCTGCAAATTATAGTTGATCACAGGCAGAAGGACACCCTGTGATCAGCTTACTTTCAGAGAGGGGAGGGCTTCTAACAAGAATTCATTGTCTATAGTGTACAACCCCTTTAACTAATATTCTTTCTAAATTTTAAATATTAAAGCCATGAGTGTCTACCCATATACAATAAAATGACTGTACATAAAAATATGAAGTAATAAATTTCACGTTATAAATTGGATTTTATGCCTAAGTGAAAACGAAAAATCCAATGATTGTTCTCTTTGTGCCTAGTCATGCAGTATTACAAATTGTGGTGTGATTTCGGAGAAACACGATTCTGTTAATTACCTCTGTTTTCTATGCTGCCAGTTATTGCCAGTCTGTCACATAATCGGCTGCAAGCATATTGTAATCAACAAATAAAACAACTTCATGGTCCACAAGCCCAAAACCCTTAATTACTTATTTTATGTTATTAAATGAATGTATTCTTACTTCCAAAAATGAAAGTCTGCTGCTGCTGAAATTGAAATTAAAATGTTTCGTATTTCCCTAAACCTCAGCAATTCCTAATTACATTTGTATTGTGCCTCCTACATTTGCAGTCTTTACCTTACTATCTGTCTATGAGCTATCATACCTAGCAATATTCTTTTGTTCTTGGTCTGTATATAGATCATTATCTATCTATCTATCTATCTATCTATCTATCTATCTATCTATCTATCTATCTATCTGTCTGTCTGTCTGTCTGTCTGTCTGTCTGTCCATCCGTCTGTCTATCTACGAGGGTGAGTCAAAAATTATCCGCACTCTGACTGTAGATTTTTATTTTAATCAACTTTCAGACAAATACATATTTTTTCAACATAATCTCCCTGCTTTTCAATACACTTTGTGCATCTGTCAACAAGCTTTCATATTCCCACATTAAAAAAAATATTTTAGGCTGAGCTCCGAGCCATGAATGCATTGCTGTCTTCACCTCTTCATCACATATAAATCTTCATCCTCGCAGGGCTTCTTTCAGGAGACCATGTTGGAATATTACATCTGCAGCTTAATGCTGGAGGAACTATCTTGAACTGACAGTAGATGTCACTGTGTTAAAGAGGCTCTGTCACCAGATTATAAATGCCCTATCTTCTACATAATCTGATTGCCGCTGTAATGTAGATAACAGCAGTGGTTTTAATTTTGAAAAACTATCATTTTTGAGAAAGTTATAAACAATTTTAGATTTATACTAATGACTTTCTTAATGGTCAACTGGGCATGTTTTTACTTTTTACCAACTGGGCGTTGTACAGAGGAGTGTATGACACTGACCAATCAGTGACCAATCACTTCTCATTGTTCCAGCTCAGCTTCTGTCACTGCACAATCACACTGTAACAATGGGCTGTAACAATGAGAAGTGTATGACGCTGATTTGTCACTGATTGGTCACTGATTGGTCACCGTCATACACTCCTCTGTACAACGCCCAGTTGGTAAAAAGTAAAAACATGCCCAGTTGTCTATTAAGAAAATAATTAGCATAAATCTAAAATTGCTAATAACTTGCTCAAAAATGATCGTTTTTCAAAATAAAAACCACTGTTGTTATCTACATTACAGCGCCAAACAGATTATGTAGGAGATAGGGCATTTATAATCTGGTGACAGAGCATCTTTAACTATTAGTTATTATCTATATGTATGCTCTGGTGATGATGTGTTGGTTATCTCTTGTATTCTCCATCTTGATATTGTTACTGATGTTGGTTGCTGTTTGTCCCAAGTAAAAACCAGTTTGATTCTCCCACAATGTCTGAGTGCTGTTGAAAGCTGCAAATTCTGCAACAGGTTATGGACCCAGTCACAAGACAAGGAACAGAACAGCACAGCTTCGTGATCAGACTGATACCAGGAATTATCCAGAGGTCTCATCTCCTGAATACTAGTAAGAAACATATAAAGGAAGATGGCCGCAGCTCAGAGCTGAAACTTACTGTGGCCAAACTGAACAATGACAATTACCAGCTATGGAAGATTAAAGTAGAAATGTTACTATCCGGACATGACCTGTGGGAGGTCATTACTACAGAGAGACCATCGATCAATTATCAGGAATGGGACAAGAAAAATAGTCAGGCAAGGGCCACCATAAGCTTATTAGTGGAGGACGACCAACTTATCCACATCAGACATGACAGCACTGCAAAAGGCACGTGGGATGCACTGCAAAAGCTGCATGAGAGATGCAGTTTAAATAGCAAGTTATTTCTGCTGAGAAAACTGTATAAAGTGAGACACAACATAGAAAAAGATCTGCAGGAGCATATAAATGCAATGCTGGAGGTGGTTGCACAACTCAGGTCAGTCAGTGAGGACATTAACCCCTTGCGTACCTTCGCCGTAATAGTACGTCGCTGGCAGCTTATTCCAGCATACCTTCGACGTACTATTACGGTGCAGGAATAAACTGTCACTATGTGAAATCACATAGTGACATAGCAGCGGCGGCAGCTGTCATTGACAGCTAACCATCTCTGCTACCGGCCTGGGGACCAATTAGCAGTCCCCAATGCCGGCGATTGCTGTGATTGGTCAGTCTCTGAAGACTGACCAATCACAGCCGTCTGTGACGTCGTCTGCAGGAGAAAGCTCCTGTCACTTTCTCTGATCTCCTCACTTCTGTGAGATACGTGAGGAGATCAGAGAAAGCGGTGTAAAAAAACAAAACACTATTTTTATTAACCCCTTCCCGAAAATGGGCGTATAGTAACGCCCTGAGGATGAAGCGGGCACAGGAGCTGTGCTCGCTCCATCTTCATCGGATGTCGGCTGTAATATACAGCCGACATCCCACTGCAACTACAGCGATCACTGTCCTCTCCGATCGCTGTAGTTTAACCCCTTAAATGCCGCTGTCAATAGCGACAGCGGCATTTAAGTGATTGATACAGAGGGAGGGGGCTCCCTCTGCACCCCATTGCCCCCCCCCGCGAAAAATCGCGGGGTTCTGATGGTTGCAATGGCAACCAGGAAGCCTAGCAACGGCTTCCTGGTTGCCAGGTATGGGAGCCTATTAGGTCCTGCCCAAGGCAGGACGTAATAGGCTCAACTGTCAGTTGTAAAGTGACAGTTACAATACACTGCACTACATCAGTACATACAGAAGTAGTGCAGTGTATTGTACAGGGGATCAGAAGATCAGATCTTCCAGTCCCCTAGTATGTGTAAAATAAAAAGTGAAAAAAAAGTAAAAAAAAAGTTTTAGATAAATAAATAAATACAAGTTTTACGTAATAAAAACAATAATTGCCTTGTTTCCCTGATCAAGCCCTTTATAATTAGAAAAAAAATGAAAAAAAAGACAAAAACTAGACATAATAGGTATCGCCGCGTTCGTATTGGCCTGACCTAAAAAAATATCATATTATTTATCCCGCACGGTGAACACCATAAAAAAAATACCATAAAAAACAATGGCAGAATTTCCTTTTTTGGTCACGTTGTTTCCAAAAAAATGGAATAAAAAGTGATCAAAAAGTCGCGCGTAGCCAAACATGGTACCAATAAAAACTACAGTGTGTCACGCAAAAAACAAGCCCTCACAAAGCTCCGTCGACAAAAAAATAAAAAAGTTATGGCTCTCAGGAAATGGTGACACTAAAACATTTTATTTAGAAAAAAGTGTTGTTTTTTTTTGTAAAAGTAGTAAAACATATAAAAACTATATAAATTTGGTATTGCCATAATCGTATCAAACCGCAGAATAAAGTAAACATGTTGTTTATGCTGCACAGAGAACGCCGGTAAAAAATTATAAAAAAAATAGTGAAAGAATTTCTGGTATTTGGTCTCCTCACCTCAGAAAAAATGGAATAAAAACTGATCAAATTATCGCATGTACCCCAAAATGATACTAATAAAAACGACAGCTCATACCATGAAAATCAAGCACTCACATAGCTCGTCAACGGAAAAATAAAAAGTTATGACTCTTGGAACGCAATAATGCAAAACGACGGCCCAGACTAATTTATATGTGCAGCAGTTCTTCACCTAAAACCCCACGTCATCATTTGCAGCCCCCACTGGTAGACCCTGTAAATGCAGCGAAAACGATGACATTTTGGGGTCTGTGCTACATATGGGGCTAGTGAAGAAGTCAAAGATTAGGCAATACTGGAGTGCGGATATTTTGTACAACACCACAGACACCCTTTAGAAGTGCGACTCCTGTACCCAATAATCCGGCCTGTGCATGAAGGATTGGTTCAAAGCGTACGTCACTATCCAGGGATAGTTAATTTTATTATTCATTCTCCCCATTATTACATCATCCTATTATGATGTACTCCGCCCAGCTTACATATACGCTGATGCACTCCGCCCAGCTTACATATACCCTGATGTACTCCGCCCAGCTTACATATACCATGATGTACTCTGCACAGCTTACATATACCCTGATGTACTCCGCACAGCTTACATATACCCTGATGTACTCCGCCCAGCTTACATATACCCTGATGTCAGTGGTGGATTAAGTAGACCATGGGCCCTGGGCTGTTACCCAAACTTGGGCCCCCCTTCCTCGCCGCCGCCCTGCCGCACCGTAACTATTTTTAACACTACTTTTTGGGGCAAGCATTAACAGTGTTACGATTCCCCTTGTCACAGCGCGGTGTCCCTACATACTGACAGTATCACACTGTGCTAGGACACATCCTCCTGACAAGGGGAATTGTCTATCAGTCCTTTGACTGCAGAAAGACTTTTTGTGAAATACAAGGATTTCCTATAATAAACATGTCAGGAGAGGTGACAGATTCTCTATAAATCTAGTGACTCACAGGTGACGACGTAGTTTTTTTCCTCTTCTCCATCCAGTTCAGACTTCATGACGACTTTTCCCGGCCATGACCCATTTCTGCAGAATTTGCCACTCAGATGTCTTTGGCTCCTCACTTTTCCAACATTTCCACACCTATAAACAAAGATAATATTATCATGGTGCCACATACTGTGCCCCTAAATATAATAGCACCAAACACTGCGCCCCTGAATAAAATAGTACAAACACTGTGCCCCTAAATATTATAGCACCATAGACTGCGCCCCTGAATATAATTGTGCCAAACACTGTAGATAGCACCACACACAGCCCCCTGTAAATAGCGCTACACAGTCCTCCCCCTCTGTAAATAGCGTCACATAGCCCTCCCCCTCTTGTATATAGTGCTACACAGCAATCCCCCTTAGATATAGTGATACACAGCGCTCCCTTCTATATAGTGCTATACAACAATCCCCCCTTATATATTGTGCTACACAGCGTCTCCCCCCTTGGACCTGCAGCTCTTGTAATTGCTCAGTATAATGTCCCCCATAGCTGCCCCCACAGTATATTGCCACCCATAGCTGCCCCCACAGTATAATGCCCCATAGATGTGACACAGTATAATGCCCCATAGATGTGACACAGTATAATGCCCCCATAACTGCAACACAGTATAATGCCCCATAGCTGCGACACAGTATAATGCCCCCATAGCTGCGACACAGTATAATGCCCCCATAGCTGACACAGCATAATGCCCCATAGCTGCGACACAGCATAATGCCCCATAGCTGCGACACAGTATAATGCCCCCATAGCTGCGACACAGTATAATGCCCCATAGCTGACGCAGCATAATGCCCCATAGCTGACGCAGCATAATGCCCCATAGCTGACACAGCATAATGCCCCATAGCTGACACAGTATAATGCCCCATAGCTGACACAGTATAATGCCCCATAGCTGACACAGTATAATGCCCCATAGCTGACACAGTATAATGCTCCATAGCTGACACAGTATAATGCCCCATAGCTGACACAGTATAATGCCCCATAGCTGACACAGCATAATGCCCCATAGCTGACACAGTATAATGCCCCATAGCTGACACAGCATAATGCCCCATAGCTGACGCAGCATAATGCCCCATAGCTGACACAGTATAATGCCCCATAGCTGACACAGCATAATGCCCCATAGCTGACACAGTATAATGCCCCATATCTGACACAGTATAATGCCCCATAGCTGACGCAGCATAATGCCCCATAGCTGACGCAGCATAATGCCCCATAGCTGACGCAGCATAATGCCCCATAGCTGACGCAGCATAATGCCCCATAGCTGACACAGTATAATGCCCCATAGCTGACGCAGCATAATGCCCCATAGCTGACACAGCATAATGCCCCATAGCTGACGCAGCATAATGCCCCATAGCTGACGCAGCATAATGCCCCATAGCTGACGCAGCATAATGCCCCATAGCTGACGCAGCATAATGCCCCATAGCTGACACAGCATAATGCCCCATAGCTGACACAGCATAATGCCCCATAGCTGACACAGTATAATGCCCCATAGCTGACACAGTATAATGCCCCATAGAGGTGACACAGTATAATGCCCCATATGTATGTACCTAATAAAAAAAGAAAACATAATTGCTTACCTATCCCGGTTCCCACGACGGTGGGGGATGCGATGCTTCTCCTCCTCTGCACTGTGCTGTGCTGTGAGTGACTCCGTGCAGACAGGCGCGATGACGTCACTACATCGCGCCTGCCTGCACCGAGCCGCTCACGGCAGAGTGAATGCTGGAGCGAGGCTCCAGCATTCAACCAAACTGAATCTGCGTCCTGCGGATGCAGATTCAGTCGGAAGCAGGCAGCGCGGCAGCGCTGCATAGTTTTTTAAGTTTGTGTGCGGTTCGGGCCGCGATGGGCCCCCTGGCAGCCTCGGGCCGCGATGGGCCCCCTGGCAGCCTCGGGCCCCGATGGGCCCCCTGGCAGCCTCGGGCCCCGATGGGCCCCCTGGCAGCCTCGGGCCCCGGGTGACCGCCCGAAACGCCCACATTATAATCCGCCATTGCCTGATGTACTCCGCCCAGTTTACATATGCCCTGATGTACTCCGCCCAGCTTACATATGCCCTGATGTACTCCGCCCAGCTTACATATACCCTGATGTACTCTGCACAGCTTACATATACCCTGATGTACTCCGCGCATCTTACATATACCCTGATGTACTCCGCCCAGCTTACATATACCCTGATGTACTCCGCACAGCTTACATATACCCTGATGTACTCCGCACAGCTTACATATACCCTGATACACTCCGCCCAGCTTACATATGCCCCCACATTATAAACTGAAACACCAGTAAAACACTAAACAAAACTACTACCAAGCAAAATCTGCGCTCCAAAAGCCAAATGGCGCTCCTTCTGGGCCTGGCAGTGTACCCAAACAGCAGTTTATGACCACATATGGGGTATTACCGTACTCTGGAGAACCGCTTAACAATTTATGGGGCGTATGTCTCCAGTGGTACAAGCTGGGCCCAACGCATTGGGCACTGAAATAGCATATATGTGGAAAATGTCAATTTTCAATCTGCAACATCCACTGTGCACTAATTTCTGCAAAACCTTTGGGGGTCAAAATGCTCACTACACTTCTAGATGAATTCCTTGAGGGGTGTAGTTTCCTAAATGGGGTCACTTCTCGGGAGTTTTCACTGTACTGGTACCTCAGCGCAATGCAACATGGCGTCAAAATTTTTTTTGTCAAATCTCCACTCCAAAAACAAAATTGCACTTTTTCCGTTTAGGCCCTTGCCGTATGTCCAAATAGCCGTTTACAACCACATATGGGGTATTTCCGTAATCAGGAGAAATTGTGTAACACATTTTGGGGTGTCTTTTCTCCTGTATTCCTTGTGGAAATGAAAAATTCGGAGCTAAAGCTACAGGTTATATGAAAAAAAAAATGTTTTCATTTTCACGGACCAATTCTAATAAAATCTATAAAACACCTGAAGGCTCAAAATGCTCACTACACCTCTAATTTAATTCTTTGAGGGGTATAGTCTCCAAATTGGGATCACATCTGGGGAATTTCTACTGTACTGGTACTTCAGGGACTCTGCAAATGCGACATGGCCCCCAGAAACCAATTCAGCAAAATCTGAGCTGCAAAATCCAAATGGTGCTCCGTCCCTTCTGAGCCCTGCCGTGGGTCCAAACAGCAGTTTATTACCACATAATGGGGTATTACCGTAATCAGGAGAAATTGCTTTACAAATGTTGAGGTGCTTTTTCTCCTTTATTCCTTATAAAAATTAGAAAATTCTGTGTTTTTTCCCAAAAAAAGTCTCTTTTCATCTTCACAGACTAATTCCAATAAATTCAGCAAAAAACCTGTGGGGTCAAAATGCTAACTATACCACTAGAAAAATTCCTTGAGGGGTATAGTTTCCAAAATGGGGTCACTTTTGGGGGGATTCCACTGTTTAGGTCCCTCCAGGGCGTTGCAAACGTGACACGGCACTGAAAACCATTCCAGTAAAATCAGAGCTCCAAAATCCAAATGGGGGTCCTTCCCTTCTGAGCCCTGCTGTGGGTCCAAACAGCAGTTTATTACCACATATGGGGTATTTCCGTAATCGCGAGAAATTGCTTTACAAATGTTGGGGTGCTGTCTCTCCTTTATTTCTTGCAAAAATTTGAAATTTTTACGTTTTTCCAGAAAAAAAGTAGATTTTAATTTTCACAGACTAACTCCAGAAAATATAGCAAAATACCTGTGGGGTCAAAATGCTAACTATACCCCTAGATAAATTCCCTGAGGGGTGTAGTTTAAAAAATGGGGGTCACTTTTGGGGGTTTCCACTGTTTTGGCACCACAAGACCTCTTCAAACCAGACATGGTGCCTAAAATATATTCTGAAAAAAGGAGGCCCCAAAATCCAAGAGGTGCTCCTTTGCTTCTGAGGCCGGTGTTTCAGTCCATTAGCGCACTAGGGCCACATGTGGGATATTTCTAAAAACTGCAGAATCTGGGCAATAAATATTGAGTTGCGTTTCTCAGGTAAAACCTTCTGTGGTACAGAAGAAAATGTATTACATATGAATTTTGTAAAAAAAAAAATGAAATTTGAAAATTTCAGCTCTACTTTCCTTCAAATCCTGTAAAACGCCTAAAGGGTTGAAACACTTTCTGAATGCTGTTTAGGATACTTTGATGGGTGCAGTTTTCAAAATGGGGTGTTTTATGGGGGTTTCTAATATATAGGGCACTCAAAACCACTTCAGAACTGAACTCATCCCTGAAAAAATCGCTTTTTGAAATTTTCTTAAAAATATGAGAAATTGCTGCTAAAGTTCTAAGCCTTGTGAGGTCATAGAAAAATAAAAGGATGTTCAAAAAACGATGCAAACATAAAGTAGACATATGGGAGATGTTAATTGGTAACTATTTTGTGTGGTATTACCATCTGTTTTACAAGCAGATACATTTAAAATTGGAAAAATCATAATTTCTTCATATTTTCGCTAAATGTTGGTGTTTTTCACAAATAAGCAATGAATTTATCGACCAAATTTTTGCACTAAACTAAAGTACAATATGTCACGAGAAAACAGTCTCAGAATCAATTGGATAGGTAAAAGCATTCCGGAGTTATTACTACATAAAGTGATACATGTCAGATTTGAAAAAATGGGACTGGTCCTCAAGGCCAAAATGAGCTGGGTACTCAAGGGGTTAAAGACAACCATGTTGTAGCCATACTGCTGTGTAGTTTACCTGACTCATACGGTGCACTGATCAATGCGCTGGAGACAAGACCTGAGGCAGATCTGACACTAGAATTAGTGAATACCAGAAAGGAAGAAAGGAAATCATGCAGGACTCCACATTAAGTGACACTGGAATAGCTCTTAAAGCTACAGAGACAAAATATCAAAAGAAGGAAACAAGCGCATGTTTCAGATGCAACAAAGAGGGACACTTGAAGAAAGATATGGAAGGCAGAACAGCAGAAACAATTTTCAAAGCCACAATCTCTGATCCATATGCAGATAAACGGAATGGCAACTTTAAAGTGAGGAATGGTCAGATATTGCTCGACTGGTGTATTGACTCCGGAGCAACAAGTTACATGACAAGTGATAAAGTTTTTTTTCACAGAACTTGACTTAAATACAAAGGTCACACTTTATCTTGCAGATGGAAGGAGAATAAATGCAGAAGGAACCGGGCATGGGATCTTAGTAAGCCCCAGTCAAAATTGACACAACTTCGCTGTACCAGTAGAAGACATGCTATATGTTCCCAGTCTAGAAGGAGGACTGTTATCTGTGAAACGTTTGACAGCTAAAGGACTGACTGTAAAATTCCAAGTTGACAAGTGTGTCATCCTGCACGGAAAACGGGTGATCGTGTCAAAGCAGATGAGCATTTATATAATCTCAACACTGTGAAGGAACAGGTGGGACTCTGCACGCATGGACACAATGACTGTATTCACATGTGGCATAGACGTTTAGGTCACAGACATCCAGAAACCATGCAGGAACTGCAAAAGCGGAACCTAACAAAGGATCTTACAGTGTCCACTTGTCCAGTCACTGTTAGATGTGAATGTTGCATTAAATCTAAAGCTACAAGGGCTACACCTGCTTTTCGGCTAAATACTATAGAAAATGTGCCCCACAACTGCTACCCCATCTATTGCAATTCCTCAATACCTTCATGTCTGGTAAATGCCCGGTCCCGGAATATCTCTCGGCACAGATTACAACAATCCCAAAGCCTCATAAAGACCCTACTAATCCAGCTAATTATCGTCCCATTTTCCTACTCAATTTAGACTTTAAACTTTTTACTTCTATTTTAGCGTCCCGACTAAATAAATTGCTCCCTGGTTTGGTGGATAGTTATCAGGTCGGTTTTATACCAGGTAGACAGGCGGCGGATAATGTTCGAAAAATCTTGAATGTGATTCACTATGCAAGAAGAACCACTACTCCCATGATAGCACTCGCCCTTGATATAGAAAAAGTGTTTGATAGTCTAGCTTGGCCTTATCTCCTACGCACTTTGACTAACATGGGTATCAGTGGTTCCTTCCTTTCTGCGGTCACTGCCCTCTATTCTTCCCCTACCGCTACTCTAAAAATTCCTTCTCGCCATCCTAGACCTATTAAAATATTTAGCGGAACACGGCAGGGGTGTCCCCTCTCTCCTGCCTTGTTTGCGTTAGCAGTGGAGCCTTTAGCTATAGCTATAAGGAACAATGTTAATATTTCAGGAATGGAAATCGGCAGGAAACAATATAAATTAAATTTTTTTGCTGATAACTTGTTGCTGACTCTTACTAAACCCTTGCTCTCATTACCTAATCTAACTAGCCTTTTAGATAAGTCTGGTCGCATATCAGGGCTGAAAATAAATCGCACTAAGTCGGAAATAATGTTTAGCAATATATCTGATGCGACCCAAAAACTAGTGAATTTGAACTTTGGATTTAAACATTGTGCGACTTACATTACTTACCTAGGGATTAAATTAACAATGTCTTTGCAATCCCTATATAAGGTCAACTACCCACCAATGTTGTCTTCTCTTAAGAGAGACCTAGAAAAATGGGACTCGCCGTTTCTGTCATGGATTGACCGCATACATTGTGTCAAAATGGTCACTTTACCGAGATTGTTATATTTATTTCGAACACTACCTATCCCAGTTCCTAAACAGGATATTGACTCTTTTCAAAAATCAATCTTTAGGTTTATATGGCGCTATAAACGTCCACGTATCTCACGGTCTGTCATGTATCTACACAAAACGAAGGGTGGATTCTCTGTGCCTCAATTATTTAAGTATTATCAGGCTGCTAGACTCTCTCAATTGGTTACTGTCATGTCGGGTACCCTAGCACCTCTCTGGACTAGTCTTGAAGCCCATTTAATTTCCCCTATGACGTGGCCCACGTTAATTTGGACCTCTGATCTGTATCCTAGCAGTTTCAGACAGGTATCTCCATTTTCCTACTTTGACCTGGTGTTATGGCGGAGCGTTAGGTTTAAGTTCGCTTTACAGGGTAGGCCTTCCCTACTAACGCCTATATTTTGTAATCCTGAATTTCCCCCAGCTTTAAACACACACTCCTTTGGATGGTGGTTGGACAATGAACTGCTCATCGTGAGAGACTATCATTAATGGCAAATTGATGACTCCTAATTATTTCAATATTAAGTTCCACCCACCATCTACTGAACTTTTCCGTGCTCAGCAGATTTTTTGAGAACAATCACCTCTGCCTCTCCTAAGTTAGACTTAGCACCTATGGAATCCCTATGTCTTTTTAGAGCTAACGTACCAGGATCATTGTCTTTTCTTTATTCTACTTTAAACTGTCCATCTACTGGAGGCAAGTTGCCGTTCATGCTCAGGTGGGAGGAAGAGCTGGGCCTATCACTTGATCGTGAGCAATGGAATTTCCTTTGCACTTCTGCTAGTAGGGGGAGTTTACAAATCACCCTGATGGAGACCTCTCTTAAATTGTTGCATAGAGTATATATGGTACCGACCAGAATACACACCATGTACCCTGATATTCCTGACACATGCTTTAAAGGGTGTGTGGACCCCGGCACTCATCTGCACACGTGGTGGACTTGTCAAAAAACCAAATGCTTTTGAAGATCGATTGTGACACTTGCTAATTCAGTGATGAACACTCATATAGAGTTAACCCCTGAGGTTTGCTTACTAGGGGTGAAACCAGTAGGTTTTTCTTACCCTTCCTTTAAATTGCTTCAACTCCTTATGATGTCAGCTCGTATACATATTGCTCAAAATTGGAGAAAGCCGTCACTTTCAATTATAGCAGTAAAAAATCGCATGAATAAAATTTGGGTTTACGAAAAACTTAATGCCGTTAGACAAGATACTGTAGCACAATTTGATAAGATTTTGTCCCCATGGCTGCAAACTATGGCAGTCCCAAACCTTTCTTATTATTTGGCAATGTGATGTTCTCTATGTGTGGTGGAGGAGTGCTCGGGTCCCTGTCCTTTGCGTATTATCGGGAATTTATGGTTTGGTCTACCCTAAGGCTGTTTCTATACCCGCCCATAGGACTCGCTGAATTTTCAGACATATGTTTGTTTGTTTTTGTTTTTTTTTTATTATTGTGTTTCCTGCAAGCTTCCTGCTTCATGGACACCATGTTCATAATGTTTAATTTTATCTCGTTCCTTTAAATAATATACCCTGCTGGATATCGTTTATTTGACTTCCTGCGTGAAGTCCCGATTTATTGTTTGCAAACCGCTTATTGTATATCTGAATTATGTTGTAATTCAATAAATTATTTTGAAACTAAAGAAAGCAAGACCAGAGTCTTACGACCACTTGACCTAATACACAGTGATGTTTGTGGTCATATGAAAGTGTCTACACCGAGCGGCAACAGGTATATAGTGACCAGGGGCGTAACTAGGAAAGACTGGGCCCCATAGCAAACTTTTGACTGGGCCCCCCCCCCCCCCTCTGCTGGGTATCACACAACCCCCCCCTTGTAGATAGTGCCTCCCTATAGATTCCACCACACAGCGCCCCCTATAGATAGCACCATACACATCCCCCTGTAGATAACGCCATACAGCCCCCTCTGTAGATAACGCCATACAGCCCCCTCTGTAGATAACGCCATACAGCCCCCTCTGTAGATAACGCCATACAGACCCCCTCTGTAGATAACGCCATACAGCCCCTCTGTAGATGACGCCATACAGCCCCCCCTGTAGATAACGCCATACAGCCCTCTGTAGATAACGCCATACAGACCCCCTCTGTAGATAACGCCATACAGCCCCTCTGTAGATAACGCCATACAGCCCCCCCTGTAGATAACACCATACAGCCCCCTCTGTAGATAACGCCATACAGACCCCCTCTGTAGATAACGCCATACAGACCCCCTCTGTAGATTACGCCATACAGACCCCCCCAAAAAAAAAACGGCCTATAGTTTGTCCTACAAAAGACATGCATCCCCTATCCACAGGATAGGGGATACATGTGTGATCGCTGGCAGCGATAAGGAGAACGGGGGACCGAAATTCCCCCGAAGTTCTCCATGACAAACCTCGGACTTCCGGCGTCTGCGCAGTTCAATAAAAATGAAAGGAGCGCTGGTCACGCATGCGCACAAGCATGACCGGTGCGCAAGTCATTTCCATGGAGCTGCAGACAGACTACGGAAGTCCGAGGTTTGTCATGGAGAACTTAGGGGGGACTTTCGGTCCCCCGTTCTCCTCATCGCTGGGCGTCCCAGCGATCCCACATGTATCCCCTATCCTGTGGTTAGGGGATGCAGGTCTTTTGTAGGAACAACCCCTTCAGTGGCGTCGCGCTGTAGCAGAGCCTGCGGCCATGGGAGGGGCCGTGCCGGCGGGTGGCACGGGCCCCCTCATGCTGCAGGCCCCGTAGAAGTCGCTACGGCTGCTATAGCGGTAGTTACGCCACTGCGCATAGGTTTGCACGGCGTAGAACTACAGCTCCCAGCATGGCCGAAACAATGATAAGGATATGCTGGGAGATGCGGTTTCACAAAAAAAAATCATACCACCATCATCTCGCTGCAGATCATACAGTGACTACAATACTGATTAGAGGCAGAATAAACATTTACATTAAGTGACTCACCGGTGACGTCTCAGATTCTAGTTCTTTTCTTCTCACTCCGGTTCAGACATCTATGATGGATTTCTCCCGGCCATGACCCATTTCTGCAGTTTTCCGTTTAGATGTCTTCAGCTTCTCACTTTTAAAACATTTCTGCACCTATAAACAAAGTTACAATTCTCAACACATCTAAATATAACACACACACACACACACACACACACACACACACACACACACACACACACACACCCCGTGCCCCCTGTAGATAGTGCCCCCTGTAGATAGTGACCTACATAGAAGCCCCTGTAGATAGTGCCCACATATGGACTCCAGAGCTTCAAGGCAATAGTGCTAACCACTGAGCCACCGTGCTGCCCTACATATAGCTTCCCCTATAGTTAGTGCTCCACGTATAGCCCACCTCTGTAGATATTGTCCCACATATAGCCCACCCCTGTAGACTGTGCACTACATATAGCCACCCCTGTTGCTAGTGCCCCACAGGTAACCCACCCCTGTATATAGTGTCCCACACATAGCCCACCCTATAGAAAGTACCCTAAAAAATAGCTCCCCTATAGATAGTGCTCTACATATAGCCCACCCCTGTATAGTGTCTCACATATACTGCCCCACATATAGACCCCCCTGTAGATAGTGGCCCACATCCCCACATACAGACCTCCCCTGTAGCTAGTGCCCCACATATAGACCCCCCTGTATATAGTGGCCCACATATAGACCCCCCTGTATATAGTGGCCCACACCCCACATATAGACCCCCCTGTAGCTACTGCCCCACATATAGACCCCCCTATATATAATAGCCCACATAAAGACGACCCCCCCTGTAGATAGACCCCCCCCCCACTATAGATAATGCCATTCACATTTTTATGTGGAAAAAAATATATAAAGTTGACATACTCACATTCTCCGGTTCCCACGCTGTTCACTGGCGATGCAGACATGCTCTCTTCTGAGCATGTCTGCAGGAGCTGAATGAGCGTCCTTCAATGACGCTGATTGGCGGGGCAGAATGACTTGCCCAGCCAATCAGCACCTTCCAAGCATGGAAGCGGCACAATGATGTCATCGCGCCGCTAGCCAATCAGTGTCATTGTAAGGCACTGGATGGTCAGGCACGGAACATGCCCGGCCATTCAGTGCTAATACATGTATTTGGCTGCCACTAGCACCGGGGCCCCCTCAGGTGCTAGCGACACCTACAGGCATGAGAGTGCCTGTGTAAGGCTCGGTGGCGCGGGCCCCACAGTAGCGGTGCTACCCCTGTAGCAGCCATAACGGCTGCTAGCGGCGCCACCGGGCATTTGGGTGGGCGTGTCGGCTGGCGGCACGGGCCCCCTCAAGCCCCGGGCCCCGTAGCAGCCGCTACTGCTGCTACCGCGGTAGTTACGCCACTGATAGTGACATTTATAGATGGCCATTCAAGATACACAGTCAGTAATCTAATGAAGAGCAAAAACAAAGTTTTGGATAAATGACAAGACCATGTAACAAAGACAAGCAACAAGTTTCAGAGGAAGCCTCTTATACTTCGCCGTGATAAAGGAGGGGAATTCACAGGACACAAAATAGAAGACTATTTGAAACAACATGGGATAGAGCATCAAAAGACAGTTCCATATACACCAGAGCAAAATGGGGTAGCCGAAAGGAAGAACAGAACTCTGACTGAAATGATCAAATGCATGCTGACAGATTCTGGATTACCTGAAAAATATTGGGGTGAAGCCGCAATGACAGCTACTTATTTACAAAATAGCTCTTCTCCAGAACGTTGGAGAAAACTCCATATAAACTGTGGCATGGCGGGAAGCCAAGTGTAAAGCATTTAAACATTTTTGGATGTAGAACATTTGTGTATATTCCACAAGAAAAACGCACCAAACTCCAAAACAGAGCAGTAGAAGAAATCTTTGTCGGATACAGTGACTACTGTAAAGGTTACAGAATCCTAAACCCTAAAACAGACAGAGATACTATTAGCAACAGTGTAACTTTTGCTGAGGATCTGAAAGATGGTGTGATGACATCACCAGAATTAAGAGCAGAACATATGACTGACACTGATCAGACTACCTGTATGTATCCTGAGCAAATGGCTGAAGTTAGTGCAGGCCCAAGCCCTGCCAATGTACAGACGCTACCAAATCCAGACACAGAACCAAGGCGTTCAACAAGAGAAAACAAAGGTAAAACACCTGTACGTCTCTCATACAAGGCAAGCACAGCCACTGTATATGAATCCACATCTTGGGAAGACGTATCCCTGCTTCCAGTAGGGGAAGCCAATAAATGGTTGAAGGCTACAGAAGATTAAATTAGGTCCATGATTGACACCAAAACATGGATGCTGACAGAGCTGCCACTAGGTAGAAAAGCCATAGGTTGTAAATGGACTTTTAAAGTTAAAGGGAATATGTCGCTAGAAATTATAATTTTTTTTTTATTTAAATAGTTAGTGTATACATGATTAGACATTGTTTTAATTTTTAAAATTTTTTCACAAGTCAGGAAATATTATAAATTAGATTCTAATTTATAACATTTCTATTTGCTGGTGACTAGAGGGAGCAATTCCCAAAATTGCACCATTGGCATGTGGTAAAGCAACCTCATTGCTTTATGCTGCAAAATTGAAGAAGACACACTCGCTCTAGTGTGCTCAATTAATCCCCCTCCTTTATCCTGGCTAGTGCCAGGAGAAAGGAGGGGGTTGAATGTTCAAACCTCCTACACTGTGTGCCGCCATTTTTTGAGCGAATGCACAGTGTAGTAGGCTTACATACAGTGGTAATCACACAGTAAAACACAAACATACACAGACATAACTTACCTGCTCCTGCCGCCGCCGCTGCTGCCGCTCCCTTCGCTCCGTCCGCTCCTAGAACTTGCTTCTGATCACATGTCCGGAAGCCGCGACCATAAGTAGTCATCTTACTGTCCGACCGCGGCTTCCTGTCCACATGAAAATGGCGCCGGATGTCGCTCGGCTGAAGACCTTCCTTTTGGACTCTGTGGGAGCGGCGCATGCGTCGTTCCCACACAGACGGCGTACACCATAGTGAATGGAACGGCTCCCGTTCGCATTCTCTATGGGGATGTATGTGCCGTATTCCATCTCTGTATGTGTCGTTAATCGACACATACAGAGATGAAAAAAATGAATGGCAGCCCCCATAGTGAAGTAAAAGTTAGAAAAAATAAAAAAGTAAAACACAAACACACAAATAAATAAAATGTATTTAAATAACACAATAAAAGCAAATTTATATAAAAAAAAATGTTTTTCGCGACACCTGTCCTTTAAATACAATACAGATGGCACAGTGGAACGATACAAAGCAAGGCTCGTTGCCAAGGGATATTCACAAAAATATGGAGGGGACTACATTGAGACATTTACTCCAGTAGTCACACATGCTACCGTCAGAAACTTGCTCGCAGTAGCAGTTACAAGGAAAATGCAGGTCAAACATTTTGATGTGAAAACAGCATTTCTGCATGGTGAAGTAACTGAGAACATTTACATGGAACAACCACCAGGATTTAAAGATGAACAAAGACCTGACTTAGTTTACAAACTCCAGAGAAGTATATATGGTCTAAAGCCGGCTGCAAGAGAATGGAACGTAAAAATAAATGAAGTGCTTACAGACGAAGGCTTCCAGAGGAGTAAGGCCAACCCCTGCCTATACACAAAGAGACTCACAGATGAAGGCTTCCAGAGGTGTAAGGCCGACCCCTGCCTATACACAAAGAGACTCACAGATGAAGGCTTCCAGAGGAGTAAGGCCGACCCCTGCCTATACACAAAGAGACTCACAGATGAAGGCTTCCAGAGGAGTAAGGCCAACCCCTGCCTATACACAAAGAGGCTGACAGATGAAGGCTTCCAGAGGAGTAAGGCTGACCCCTGCCTATACACAAAGAGGCTGACAGACAGATGAAGGCTTCCAGAGGAGTAAGGCCAACCCCTGCCTATACACAAAGAGGCTGACAGACAGATGAAGGCTTCCAAAGGAGTAAGGCTGACCCCTGCCTATACACAAAGAGGCTGACAGACAGATGAAGGCTTCCAGAGGAGTAAGGCCGACCCCTGCCTATACACAATGAAGTGCTTACAGATGAAGGCTTTCAGAGGAGTAAAGCAGACCCCTGCCTATACACAATGAAGTGCTTACAGATGAAGGCTTCCAGAGGAGTAAGGCCGACCCCTGCCTATACATAAAGAGACTGACAGACAGATGGATTTTTGTGCTCATATATGTGGATGATCTTCTAGTCTGTTTTGATCAAGAAGGGGATGAAACAAAAAAACTACAAATTCTAAATGAGAATTTTGAGATCACAGATCTTGGAAACATAAATGATTACCTCGGTATTCAAATTGAAAGACAGGAAGGTGGCAGTTTTCTTCTGAACCAAAGGAACAAGATTCAAGAAATGATCAAAATTTCTGGCCTTAAAGATGTAAAACCAGTAAAGTCTGCTATGGAAACCAACTACTTGAAGGAGATGAACAGCCAAGGTACTTTGCTACCAAATGACAGTCAGTACAGGAAGGCAATAGGAAAATTGCTATATGTTACCACTGTTACAAGACCTGACATTGCAGCAGCAGTAGGAATCTTATGTAGAAAGGTCTCAATGCCAAGTCAGATGGACTGGAATGCTTTAAAAAGTGTCATACATTATTTAAAGGCAACCTTGCATTTCAAACTAAGGTTACCAGCAAATGATAAATATAGTCTGACTGGATATGTGGATGCTGTCTGGGCCGGGGACCCCTGTGACAGAAAATCCACCAGTGGATATCTGTTTTTTCTTTCAGGTGGTGCTGTCAGTTGAACTAGCAGAAAACAACTTTCTGTAACACTTTCATCAACAGAAGCCGAGTATGTGGCAGCAGCGCAGGCAAGTCAAGAAGTTCTATGGCTGAGGCAACTGTTGGCAGATTTGGGTGAACAACAGTCAGAGCCAACAAAGGTCTTTGAAGACAACCACGGTTGCCTTGCACTTGCACAGATGGAAAGGGTTAATCCCAGAACCAAGCATATTGATGTGAAGTTCCATTTTCTGAAGGATGTTCAAGAACAAGGACTTCTGGACTTGCAGTAGTGCCCAACTGAAGACATGATGGCAGATATATTCACAAAGCCCCTGAATGCTGAAAGACATTCCAGGCTGGTGAAGAAGCTGGGACTTATGGATTAAGCCTTAGCTGTTGAGAAGGGGTGTTGGAATATTACAACATCTGCAGCTTAATGCTGGAGGAACTATCTTGAACTGACAGTAGATGGCGCTGTGTTAACTATTAGTCATTATCTATGTGTAGCTCCCCTAGTGATGATGTGTGTGTTCTCTCTTGTATTCTCCATCTTGATGTTGTTACTGATAATGTTGTGGTTTGTCCCAAGTAAAAAACAGTTTTGTTCTCTTACAATGTGTGAGTGCTGTAGAAAGCTGCAAATACTGCAACAGACCAAACAGGTGATAGTCTATGCAATAGAATCAGTTCACGTGCACGCTCAATGTTGTCATCAGTCGTGGTCATAGACGGGTGTCTGGCTCCTTCTTCATGGCTGACACTTCTGCAACCTTCCTTGAACTTCTCTATCCATTCATACACACTTATTAGTGACCAAACGCTCTCTCCATACAGTGCACAAAGTCTTCGATAAATATCGGCACCAGTCAGATTACAAAAAAAGAATCACTGCAGACTGCTCTTTTTTAGGTCAAATCACAAGTGGGGCAGCCATTGTTTCTCGCAATGCAGTCACAAATAAACAGACGTAACACGTTGTGAAGGATGGTTTATTTGCTTATATTCTCTGTATGAAATGACATTATGAATTATCAAGCAGGATGCCGAATTACTAAGATATGTATTATGTGAAAGTGATTATAATAATGTTTAAATGATTTAGTTTCGTGCAGCAGCCATCTTGTCTGGAGTTCCCATCTTGTTTTTTTTTGTAGTGAATAGGAAAGTCATTGTTCCTTTAATACAAGTAATGTTGATTTCGTATGTTTTATCTTTGACCTTGGTTCCCATGCGAAGTTTGTAGAGAAGGAACAGGGAGTGAGAAGGGAGGGTGGCAAGTATGCGTGAAGGAAGGTCTCCCCCCCATCTCCACGGGAACATTCTGTCCAAGCGAGATAAGGCCTGCAAACCTAATGTGTGAAGAATTATAATGATGTATCTGGGATATATCTTATGGTATGCTTTTTACTGAATAACAAATATTGTCACATTGTCTCTGATTGGTTAACCTCAAGCCTACACCCCTTCTGAATTTCAGTATTATAGTTTGAGCTTGGAAATAAACTTTCAGAGAAGTATTTTGAGCATATCAGCAGCGTCTGTGTGTTTTGTTCTCCTCTCTCGATATATATCGGTGAAATATCCTAATTCGGATACTGAATAATAGGGGCCTGGCCTGAGAGTCTGTTTGGACTCGTATAAATTTCAGTCTAATATATTTTGAGTCATTGATTTCCACGACAGTAATGGTGCCGATAAAACCCGAGAGATTGCACGTCTGATAAGCTGTCACTGGAGAGGCCTGGCTTTGCATCTGTGAATTACAAAAAAAACGCGGTAGGTAAGGAGCTTATTCTTACACCATTCACACATGTATTGCGTAAGCCTTGGAATCTAGCTGTCATGACGTCACATCTTCTGGACGGGGCCCCCTTATTCAGCAGTGGGTTGAAAGATGGATCCAAAAAGGTATGTTGAAGCTTTTTGTGTAATGAAGGATTGCAGGTGTGTACGTGATCTTAAACTGTTGATATGAAAGACATGAGAGATTTTTTGCCAGCAATTACATTGTTAACCAGAAAAAAATTGTGAGAAGTGTAAGACCTCCGCCTTTGGAATGCAGTGACGTAGCGCATGGCGGAGAGAAGTCGTAACTCACATGTGAAATAATTGAAATGAAAATATTGTAGTCTGGACAGTAAGAAAAAAAAACCTTGTGCTTGCTGCTCTGTTGTAGTGTCATCTGTTATTTAGTTGTGTGTAAAATTGTTGAGGATTAATAGTTGTTCTGTTACCTGTTTGTCTGGGATTATAGTTGGGAGGTACTGACTGTTTGTAGGTGAGAGAAAAGTTGGATAGTTGTGAGTAATATCCTGTAGTACCACAAGGGCTTCAATGGTTAAGTCCTGATAATGGAGAATCCAGTGCAACAGGGAAAACTTTGAATACTGTATTAGAAAATCATTTATATGTTAAGGGTCCTTAAACCAGTTGTATGCATTGCCAGAATGGCATAAGGTGGGAATCAGTACAGACTGATTTCTAGCACATGTGATAATCCGGCATATACACTTTGATGTAATATAACATCCAAGTAATTAAGTGTGTAGTAGAATAACATCAGACCGCTGGATTGAATACCGTTGTAATATAACATCCTGTATTCAATGAATGACCCTGACACTTACCCCAGGTGCCACCTGTGTCGTAGTAGTAATTACAGTGAAGGACATTGGTATTGGCTCAGACCCAGAGCCCCTAAAGAAATCATCACCAACATACATAACAGCCACCTAAACTACAACCCACAGAGTGAACGGCTGAGCGGGGAGGATAACATATATGTTACCAAATATAATTTGCATGTGAAACCATTGCAAAGTGCTAGAGGAAAGAGTTTGGGATATACGCTACAAGATGAATCCAAGAAAATATGATCGACTAAAGCACATGAAATTTATAGAGAAAAATACAAAATTTTATTGACATGAAAACATGACACAATTAAAACTGGAACAGGGAATGAGTCACTCAATAAAAAGACATCAAATCGATCATGCACCGGATATGAATGTTACGTAAGTATGTAAGTAATATACATGTTGTAGAAACAGCAAAAGAGAATTATGTAGATACTCATGCAGACCTGTATCTATTGGAGCCGAGGTAGATTATGACAAAAGAAAGTCCAATAGGATCCAACACATGTATATACTCTAGCCCACCTATGTGAAGGCGTGTGACAACAATTACATATGAATACAATTACATATGAATACAGTTCACAGGCTGTATGAACCGAAAGACACACCCCAGCAGCAAGTGTTCTGCATAAGTGAATGTGACCAACTCCTGCTTGAATCAATGGAGGTTCATGAATGTCGATTGTGTTGAAGAATTTGCTCTTGTAATTGTTGATTGGCAGCATTTTGTCTGATCTTGATGTTCAATACAGTGAGGGATCAGAGGAAAGGGGATCCTACTGCTAGAATGTCTGGAGGAACGACTTTTGATATCGTATTGGTAAGAGAGTCTAGGAGATAGACTGGTCTGAGATATCTGTCGGCAAACGTGGCCAGTTTGCCTGGAGGTGGGGGATTTACCGGAAATCACCCTACTGCTCTCCGACCATGGGGTCAGGAGGAAGTGAGACAAAAATGCTTTGGGGCACGGGTCCCGGCCATCATTATAGTAGAATGAGCAAAAGGAGCTGGGGCTTTAATTGTAAAGTATGTGAAGGCAAAATAACACACTGTAAAAAAAAAATGTTGAAGAGGCTGGCAGCTGTAAGATGGATGTTTGCATGTGATAAATAGAATGGTTTGTGGAAAGTTGAGAAGTTAAAAGGACAAAGTAGGTGATTACAGGTGGTTACAAGTAAGATGATGTGAGAAAGAACAATTTAAATACAGGTGTAAATTTTTATTGGAAGAGTGAAGAAAACGGAGCAGCCGGGTACATTGCAGTGACTAATGTGGGTCAGAACGGGGGGAGTGTAATGTGAACGGGTGCGATGTGACATCTGTGTGATGTGTGTAATGTAACATGTCTGAAGTTTGAAACGAGTGGCTACAATAAAGCAGATCTATATTGTATGTTCTTATCTTTAACAGCAGTAATGTCTAAAATTTTTAGTATTTTGTGTATGGGGTTAAAATCAGTTCCATTTTTTAACGGAATGTTTTGATGTTGATTCAAGTAAATTAAAATACAGATATTGTGAGACACGGGGTCTTGAGAATGTATGTGCCCCCACTGTTCCCTATTATATATAGTTTATTGGTTTGCAGTAATTAATATTACCAGATATATTATTTTCTGTGTTATTGAATAACTAATTACAATTGTTTTGTTTTTGTTTTCACACATGAGGCACGTGCTATAGTGCTGCCTAAATGTTATTTTTTAAAATGTGAGATGTTTTACAGGTAAATGGTTGCAAGTAATTTTAAAGACAAAATGTATTTTTGTCAGGAGAAAGTCATTTTTGTTCCAGGCTGTTGTGTATTACAGGGGGTTAAACTAGTGCCCCCCAGATAGAGTGCCCGACCTTATTATGTTGACCTGTAGTTTTGAACCCTGCTACATTACTTTCGCAGAGTCCAAATAGGAGGGAATGGTGAAGGGACTGATCAGGTAGTTTTGTTTTGTGTTTTATTTTGTTTTGAATTAATGAATTTGGTTCTAGGAGGTCTACAAAATGTGTATGAGACCCCAATGAGTAATCCAGATTAAATGTGTATGACAGTAACCTACATTTTGAGGTATTTCTGTGTAGATGGTTCCAGATCCTTCCAGAACGGTGAATATGGCACTGGGTATGCTGTGCTGTAGTCTCCACCCAATATGAGGTATTGTGTAAAAGACCAACCCCCTCCAGCAAATTTACACAGGAGGTGAGGTGACGTCACCCACAGATGGGTCTTTACAGATTTAGATGGGGGAGAAGGCAAAATAAAAATAAAAATTGTCTGAACATTGTTTATTTTATGCCAGATTTCAGTAACATAATTTGTTTGTTTTTGTATTAATTAGGTATTTACAGGACCTGATGGGGTGGGATTTACAAGTGTTCTGGATTATCAGATGAATGTGGAACAATAAAACTACACCCTTTTGAAATGTTCTATCCTGGGCCGCCATCAGGGGGGGATTACTGGTACTCCCGTCAGGGGCCCGGCCACATGGATGAGGAAAAGGGGCCCGCCGGGCTGCCGTCGCCCCCCCCCCCTCGGACTGTTGCCTCCCCCCCTCGCAACGCTCACGGGCCCCCCCTCGCAACGCTCACGGGCCCCCCTCGCAACGCCCGCGGCACCCCCCTAGCGACCCTCCCTAGCGACCCCCCCTAGCGACCCCCCCCTAGCAACACTCGCGGCAGCCCCTGCATACCTGTTGTAGCTTCACTGGACGGGGAAGATGCAGCATGTGCTGAAGCTGCGTGTGGAGATCCCGCCCCCCAGCTCCTCTACACTGCCGACCGGACCTGCAGGCTGGTGAGTATGTTCCCCTATCCATCCTGCTTCCCATCCCCCTGACCCCATTTGTAGATTGTATAAAGTTGGTTAAAAAGTTTTTTGGTATTTTTTCGTTTTCCTAGCGTTTTTACGATTACGAAAATCGCGGCAAAAATGGCGCAGTTTTGCCGCGATTAGATAAAAATCGCGGCAAAACTGCGTGATTTGTGCCGCAATTACGAAAATTGCATAAAAAAAAGATACAAAACATGAAAAGTGCTATTAGGCTATATTCTCACAGTGCGGTCTAGTCACGTTTTTGCAAAAATTGTGGCAAAAAAATGGGATTTCACCGCACTGTGTAACTAGACTAAGGCCTTATTCAGACGGCCGCATTCGGTCCGTGACATACGGAGCGTGTATCGGCTGTATCTCACAGGATGACCACAATTCATGGAGCCGGACTCCTAGCATCATAGTTATCAGTGTTGCTGGGAGTCCCTGCCTCTCCGCGGGAATACTGTCCCATACTGTAATGATGCTTTCAGTACGGGACCGGGGACAGTATTCCCACGGGAAGGGAGGGACTATGATCATAGATAACTGTGAGGGTATGTTCACACGCACTAATTACGGACGTAATTCGGGCGTTTTTGCCCCGAATTACGTCCGAAAATAGCGCCTCAATAGCGCTGACAAACATCTGCCCATTGAAAGCAATGGGCAGACGTTTGTCTGTTCACACGAGGCGTATTTTTACGCGCCGCTGTCAAATGACGGCGCATAAATAGACGCCCGCGTCAAAGAAGTGACCTGTCACTTCTTTGGCCGTAATTGGAGCCGTTATTCATTGATTCCCGTAATGGACGTAATGGACGCGGCGTTCAAGCGCCTGCACATGCCGTAACGGCTGAAATTACGGGGATGTTTTCAGGCGGAAACATCCCCGTAATTTCAGCCGTTACGGACGCTGTCGTGTGAACATACCCTGATGCTAGAAACCCGGCTCCCTGAACTGTGGTCGGTCCGGGAAATATGGCCGATACACGGTCCTTATATCACAGACCGAACATGGACATCTGAATAAGCCACTTACTTACCTCCTATTTTTGGTGCGGATTACGCACTGAAAATTCACTACAAATTACAATATAAGGCCTTATTCACACGAACGTGTTATACGTCCGTGATACTTATTACGTCGCACGGACTTATGTTAATGAATGGGGCCGTTCAGACTGTCAGTGAATTTCACACAGCGTGTGTGCGCTGTGTAAAACTCACGACATGTCCTATACTCACTGGCGTAGCTATAGGGGTCGCAGCGGTCGCAATTGCGACCGGGCCCCGAAGCCAGGGGGGCCCACGGCCCCCCGCACCACATCAATAAAAAGTTACTATAGTAACTCGGGCCGCGGGCCCCTGTTACTATAGTAACATACTTTACTTACCTTCCTGGTTCCGGATCGCAGCGGAGGCCCTGACGTCAAGTGCTGTGCGCAGCGCATGACGTCACAGCGCTATGCCGCCGCGCACAGCATCGAGACTACAGAACTCCCGCCGCGGCCGAAGAGGAAGGTAAGGTTAGCCCTGACTGGCGGGGTCCGTCTCCCGGGACCCGCCAATCAGCTGTTTTGAAGGGGCCGCAGCACTCGTACGAGAGCTGCTCCCCTTCATTCCTGTCACTTCATTCCGGTCACACTGTGAATCGGTGTCGGCGATTCACAGTGTGAGCGAGTAGTGAAATGAAGGGGAAGCAGCTCTCGTACGAGTACTGCGGCCCCTTCAAAACAGCTGATTTGCGGGTCCCGGGCGACACATCAGCTATTGATGTCCTATCCTGTGGATAGGCCATCAATGTTTAGGGACTGCACAACCCCTAAGCCTACGATGTATCAGGCTTAGGGGGCCCATGAGACAGGATCACAGATTGTGTGATCCTGTCTGCTGGGCCCTGTATCTAAGCCAATCACATGGTAGGCTTAGATACATGGCCCATGCGTGATCCTGTCTGCTGGGAGCTGTATCTAAGCCTACCACACTGTAGGTTTAGATACAGGGCCCCAGCACACAGTAATCTTATACTGTATAAGATTACTGTCTGCTGGACCCTGTATCTAAGCCTACCTTGTGGTAGGCTTAGATACAGGGTCCCACAGACAGTATCACACATGGGCCCTGTATCTAAGCCTTAGGGTATGTGCACAGGCACTAATCACGTCCGTAATTGACGGACGTATTTCGGCCGCAAGTACCGGACCGAACACAGTGCAGGGAGCCGGGCTCCTAGCATTATAGTTATGTACGATGCTAGGAGTCCCTGGCTCGCTGCAGGACAACTGTCCCATACTGTAATCATGTTTTCAGTACGGGACAGTTGTCCGGCAGCGAGGCAGGGACTCCTAGCATCGTACATAACTATAATGCTAGGAGCCCGGCTCCCTGCACTGTGTTCGGTCCGGTACTTGCGGCCGAAATACGTCCGTCAATTACGGACGTAATTAGTGCGTGTGCACATACCCTAACACATGTGTTACTAATCATTTTTTGTGTGTTTTCTTACAGGTTCGGTCGTTGGACTACGGCGGATTCCAGGACTACTTCGATGACAGCTTTTTTTTTCTTAATAAAATGGTTAATGAGGGCTGTGTGGGGTTTTTTTTTTATTTCAATAAAATATTTTTTCTATGTCTTTGTGGGTTTTTTTTAAACTATATTACTACCGCCTTAGTAATGGCCGCCGGCTGATTGACAGCGTCCATTGCTAAGGCGGGACTTAGTGTTAGCTGCTGCAGAGGCTAACTCTAACCCCCTTTATTACCCCGGTACCCACCGCCACCAGGGGTGCTGGGAAGAGCCGGGTACGATCCAGTACCTGACCATCTGTAGTGATGGTCGGCCACTGGGGTGGCCGCAGGCTGGTATTATCAGGAGGGGAAAGGCCAAAAACAGTGGCCCTTCCCATCCTGGTAATGCTGCCTGCTGCTGCTTTATTGTATCTGGCTGGTTATGAAAATGGGGGGGACCCCACGTCGTTTAAAAAAAAAATAATAATAATTGGAAAGAACGATGTCGGGTCCCCCCCAATTTTCATAACCAGCCAGATACAACACAGCAGCAGCAGGCAGCATTACAAGGGTGGGAAGGGCCACTGTTTTTGGCCTTCCCCAGCCTAATACTACCAGCCTGCGGCCACCCCGGTGCCTGCCCGTCACTACAGATGGTCTGGTACTGGTTCGTACCCGGCTCTTCCCAGTACTCCTGGTGGCGGTGGGTACCGGGGTAATAATGGGGGTTAGTGTAGCCTCTGCACCGGCATAACATTAAGCCTCGCCTTAGTAATGGAGATTGTCAATCAGCCAGCGGCCATTACTAAGGCGGTGATAATAAAGTTTAAAAAGATACAAGCACATAGAAAAATTATTTTATTGAAATAAAAAAACACAACCCTCATTAACCATTTTATTGAGAATAAAAAAAACGCCGTCATTGAAGTCCTCGTATCCGAAGTCCAACAACCGAACCTGTAAAAAAAACACAAACACACAAAAATAATCAGTAACACATAAAGAAGCAAAATTATTATTCTTACCTATCCTGGGTCCAGCGCTGGAGCCGCAATGTCAGCGAGCTGGGCCCTGTATCTAATCCTATCATGTGTGATACAGTCTGCTGAGCTGTGTATCTAATCCAATCATGTATGATACTGTCTGCTGGGCCCTATAGCTAATCCTATCATGTGTGATACTGTCTGCTGAGCCACTGTATCTAATCCTATCATGTGTGGTACTGTCTGCTGAGCCACTGTATCTAATCCTATCATGTGTGATACTGTCTGCTGAGCCACTGTATCTAATCCTATCATGTGTGGTACTGTCTGCTGAGCCACTGTATCTAATCCTATCATGTGTGATACTGTCTGCTGGGCCACTGTATCTAATCCTATCATGTGTGATACTGTCTGCTGAGCTGTGTATCTAATCCTATCATGTGTGATACTGCCTTCTGAGCCACTGTATCTAATCCTATCATGTGTGATACTGTCTGCTGAGCCACTGTATCTAATCCTATCCATAGTTTATAGGGTCGTAGTGCTATAGATATGCTATGCTGTCTCATATACACACTTTTTTTTGGGCGGACACATATGTATTGGGGCTATTTCCCGGACATTTTAAGCCCTGAGGGTATGTTCACACGGCAGCGTCTGTTACGGCTGAAATTACTGTGCTGTTTTCAGGAGAAAACAGCACCGTAATTTCAGCCGTAATGGCATGTACAGGCGTCTTTTGCTGCGTCCATTACGGAAGTAATTGAAGCTGGTTTTCCATGGAGTCCATGGAAAACGGCTCCATTTACGTCTGAAGAAGTGACAGGCACTTTTTTACGCGCCGCATTTTGACAGCGGCGCGTAAAAAAAAATGACCGTCGGCACAGAACATCGTAAGACCCATTCAAATGAATGGGCAGATGTTTGCCGACGCTTTTGAGCCGCATTTTCGGACGTAATTCAATGCTAAAACGCCCGAATTACGTCCGTAAATAGTGTGTGTGAACCCAGCCTTAGTGACGCCCCGGCTGCTAGTGCTGCATTGTTGGGTCACTTAGGAGACCCAGCGATGCAGCTGAAAGCGGACCGTCGGCCATGAGAAGTTTGCGGGGGGGGGGGGCCCAGTAAGAATTTTTGCATCGGGGCCCATGAGCCTCTAGCTACGCCCCTGCCTATACTTGCCCGTGTTTCGCGCAGCACGCACCCATTGAAGTCATTGGGTGCGTGCAAATGGTGCACGGCACACGGAAGCACTTCCGGGTGACGCGCGTGATTCGCGCTACAGTAGGTAAAGAAGTGAAGGGAAACATAAAAGCCCCCCCTTCTTTACTGTGTTGTAACATCAAAACAGAGTGTCATAATGATGCCGGCTGCGCGAAAATCACGCAGCCACGCACCATATGCTGACGCCACACTGAACTTTTGCTCGGGCAAAATGCAGCGTTTTTTGCGTGTGCAAAACGGACACGTTCGTGTGAATAAAGCCTAAGGCGATATTCAGACCAACGTGTGTGAAATCAGACGTGAAGAACGGCCGTTTTTTGTGGCCGATTTGCAGCCGTGCGGGACCCGTTTTCACACATCCCTCATAGACTTGTCTATTGAGGGATCCGTGAAAACGCACAAAAATAGGACATGTCCTATTTTTTTACAGGCCCTTCACACGGTCCGTTAGAACAACAACCATGTGAATAGCCCCATAGAAATACATGCAGCCGTGTGACGGCCATTAAAAAAATGTCCTTCACACGGACGATTAACACGTTAGTCTGAATAAGCCCCAACTCATGTGAATGGGGTTTGTCAGAACGTCATGCACGTGCAGCATTTCACCCCACAAATAATTTTTTTTCAGCATCCCAGTACATTATGCGGTAAAATAAATGGTGCCATGAAAAACTACAACTTGTACCGCAAAAAACAACACCTCAACTCAAGTAAAAAAAAATATAGCTTTTGGAAGGTGGAGAGGAAAAAACAAAAGTTAAAATCCAAAAAATGGCTGAGGAGGGAAGGGGTTAAATAAGCTGCATGCCTATTAGCCCTTATTCACACGACAGGGTTTCCCGGCCGGGTGACGGCCGTTCATTAATCAGCCGTCACCCGGCTGCAGTAGGAACAATAGACCCCTAAAGGGCTATTCACACGACCGATTTTTTGAAAGGCCGGGAAAACCGGCCGTCAAAAAATGGGACATGCCCTATTTTCGGCCGTTTTCCCGGCCCCCATAGAAGTCTATGGGGCCGGGTAATACACGGCCATCACTGGAATGTGTCCCGAGTGATGGCCGTGTCTACCCTCGCTCGCTCTCTCCTCACAGCGCAGAGTGCATGTGAGGAGGAGGAGGAGTGTATCTCATTCAGAAGAAGCGCTCTATGCTGGAGGTAACACTGTGGGGGTACTGCTGTAGCAACGTCCCTGCTCTGCTATGTGCAGGGGTACTGTGTGGCAGGGCTGGGTTGTACAGCAGGTGGAAGGGGGCGCTGCGCTGGCTCCCTTCCCAAATCGCCCTGGCCCGGCGAATCAGCCTCCTTTCCGCCCTGGTGCTTCTTCAGGCATCGCTACAGCTAAAGCAGCCATAGCGGCTGCTAGCGGCGACACCTACCATGGCCGATAGCGCCGCTAGCAGCTTCTGCGGCTGCTACTGCTGTAGCTTCATCCCTGCTCTCCTATGTGCTAGCCCCACTTTAGCTCCCTGAAGGAGCGGAATCCCTGTGTGTTCGGGGATTCCGCTCCTGGACAGAGCGCTTGATGTCTCTGTCCATATCTGGGCAATGACATCAGGGGAAACTCCTGAAGCGGAATCCCCGAACACTCTGTGACCGGGGATTCCACACCAAGAGAAGCCAGTAACGTTCAGTGTCCATAAATGGACACAGACGACAGGGGCTTTTCCTGAAGTGGAATCACCGGCCACATGTGGATTCCCCTTCAGGAGTTGCCCCTGATGTCACTGTCCAGATATGCCCAGCCCGGAACGGATGCAAAACTAATGCAAACCGGCCGGGAAAAACGGCGGGACACTGTCGTGTGAATAAGGCCTTAGGGTATGTTCACACAATTAGCAAAAACAGTCTGAAAATACAGAGATATTCAAGGGAAAACAGCTCCTGATTTTCAGAAGTTTTTTAAGCAAACTCGTGTTTGCTCATCCACTTCTCTTCGTTACCACCCAGCTTCTGGCAGTGCACAGACACACAGCGTGTCATCGCGAGATCACGCTGTGACGTCACTCACTTCCTCCCACAGGAACTTCATCGCGTCGGATGAGCGAGGACACGCTGTGTGTCTGTGAATTGCCAGAAGCTGGGTGGTAACGAAGAGAAGTGGATGATGCTGATTCGTCAGCATCATACACTTATATTCACAACGCCCAGCTAGTAAAAGAAGTAAAAACGCCCAGATGTACATACACAATACACGCCCACTTGTACTTTAACTTTAAACATGCCCAGTTGTACTTAAGAAAGGCTCATTTGCATAAATATAAAAATGCTCATAACTTGGCCAAAAATGCTTGTTTTTGAAAAAAAAACAAAACGTTACTGCTATCTACATTGCAGCGCCGATCTGCTGCAATAGGATATAGGGGTTTGAAAATCTGGTGACAGAGCCTCTTTAAGGCCCCTTCACATCGTATTGTTGCCCTAAGTTTATCGTGTAGTCAGGAAATCTCCTACCTTACAGTATAAACAACGTAGACAATAATTCACAGGGCTCCATTATGTCCTTTTAGCCTCCGTCGGGCTGGTGGACATCGGTTTACCTTCTTTTTGAAGGATGAAATGGCGTAGTAAACTTTGTTATTCCGGAGTCCCCAGGCAGCATCACAAGTGCTCTACTCGTGGACTTTGTCCCTGGGAGCTCCTGACATCACTGTCCATATATGTAAAGTGACATCAGGGGATTCTCCAGGGCCGGAATCCCTGGCCAGAATGTTGCCGACGCTCCGGCCGTGTACTCAGGCTTTGTGCAGCTTCGGACGTCACTTTATGTATATGGACATCAGGAGCAGCGCCATAGTCCCTGGGCAGAGCGCTAGTAGAAGGCTCCAGCCCTGTTCATGGACAGTGACTTCATTAGTTTCCCCTGGGCCATTCCCCAGGCGACGTATCCCACTATATGCCATACAGTCGGATACGATTTAGCTAAATAGATCAAAAATAGTGTAGTACCGTGTATCATACCTATTATACTTTTGTCTTTTTTGACACAAAAGTATTTAACATTTCAGCTAAATAGATCAAAATCCGGAGCATGAAACGGTCACTGCCGGCTCCATGGTTTCCTTCACTGTAATTGACATCTGCACCAAAATCATTTAATGCGAATAACATACAAACGTGAGCGCCACACTTTCCGTTGCCCACCCCCGGTAATGGAGGGGGGGGGGGCCCAGACATCATGGCTGTATGGGGCCCAGAAATTCCTGATTCTATCTATATGGTTCTATCTATATGTGACATGGGTTTCCAATGTAAATTTATAATGTAGAGATACTTCATCATATACAGTAAGTACAAGACAGGATACGAGGCACCAGGTAAATCATCCAGAAACCACCCTCACCTTCTTGTTCATCTCAAGGAGCGGAGCTGGAGGTGCTTGCTGAGGCTGTAACCTGGCAGAAGGTAAGACGGCCGACATTTACACTGACTCTAGGTACGCTTTTGGCATCGCCCACAATTATGGGCCCATTGGTAGTAGGAATTTTATTGGATCATCGGGTAAGCCAATTGAGAGAGCAAGAGAAGACAGACCTGACAACAAGAGTATGTGCAGCCAGGTGTCAGTAAATTGGCTTGTCCCTGGATGCAATAATGCCACCACTAGGTTTGTAGCAGCCGGCATGATGTGCGCACTGCATGACATAGGTAAAACAGCAAAGGTACCTGTGAAAAGTGCAGCCCGGCCAGATTACCCGTCCCAGCGACTGCAGAACATACAACTACCTGAGGTAGGGGGGGGGCCTGAAGCCCGGCCGGTATCTTCAGGGGAATAGTTTTTATCCCAAGTATTGACCTGGTGTTTGTACAATGATAAGATGTCAGCAGTTCTCCAGATGTTATCCCAAAGTTAGTTTGTTTAATAACTGTATTTAAGAAGTGTTGTGGGAATATTAAAGAAGAAAAATGAGTTTGCATGTATCACTTCTAGTTATGTAAGGATGTTATTTGTTAATGATTTTCTTCAAATTAATTATTTGATTAAGATCAATTAATGTTTATACAATGAAAAAGTTTGTTCTCCACAGGAAGAGTCCAACTGGGAGCGGAAGGTGTGAGAACCAGATTCTAACAGAATGTAGATGGATAGAGGAAGGTGAACCGGTAACACCCAAGGCACTCTTGATGGCACTTGTATTGATGGTGTATGACCTCACATATGCACCAAGACTGCAAGGATCGATGTGGTAAGATCTAATTGGTATGCCCCAGGTTTTACAGCTGATGCTGCTAAATTCTGTTTGAGCTGTTTGATTTGCCTACAGAACAGTCCTGGCAGACCGGTGCCAACCTTATCATACCCGCCTCCCACGAAGAGAACAGACCTTGAGAGGCCTTCCCATGCAATACAAATTAGAGTAAGACAAATTGGTTTGAGACATTTGTCAGATAAACATGTGGAATCTGTGTATATTTCTGTGGGTAGAAGATGTTCCAGGCAATCAGCTCAGATCAAGGTACAAATCCTGCTGGAAAGTGTGACACCAAGTGCAAATGAAATGTACCCAGTAACCACACATATTCTAGGTGCCATGTCCATTGGAACAGAAAAGTTTTTCTTATATAAATGTGAATGTTTGATTTAGTTTAAGGGCCTGACATTGTTATTGTATGTACTTAGAACAACTTTTGTATTACGTAGATGTTATCACCAGATTAGCATTTATTTTAACAATTGACAAGGGTCCCCAGCAAGTGCCAGTAAATATGAACTAAAAGACTTTTAATACGATGAACTCTATCACTGAGGTGCGGCAGGCGCAGCCGGAGCCAATACAACGCGTTTGTCATGAACTGACGGCAGTGTCACAATTCCAAGCAGCCACCCAGACAAGTAACTTACCGGAGGAAGAGGATAGATGCGGAGGGTTTGTAGTAGTCACAATAAAACTCCACTAATCTGCCTACGTGGGATCTCACCCCAGGCTCACAGCATGAGGTGCTATGTACAGCCTGGTGATGTAAACTAAAAGAGGACGATGATGTACAGGACTTGTCAATACACTGGTGGGACCCCATACCCAAACTGGACATTGGTGATGGCATCATATTAGTTGTGGCCCTATTGATATATTGTTTGAGTTTTATAATCCTAAAATATCATTTCTGTAATTTAATATGAGAAAAAGGGGGGTTTGTGAACGATGGTTTATTTGCTTATATTCTCTGTATGAAATGACATTATGAATTATCAAGCATGATGCCGAATTACTAAGATATGTATTATGTGAAAATGATTATAATAATGTTTAAATGATTTAGTTTTGTGCAGCAGCCATCTTGTCTGGAGTTCCCATCTTGTATTTTTTTGTAGTGAATAGGAAAGTCATTGTTCCTTTAATACAAGTAATGTTGATTTCGTATGTTTTATCTTTGACCTTGGTTCCCATGCAAAGTTTGTAGAGAAGGAACAGGGAGTGAGAAGGGAGGGTGGCAAGTATGCGTGAGGGAAGGTCTCCCCCCCATCTCCACGGGAACATTCTGTCCAAGCGAGATAAGGCCACCTGCAAACCTAATGTGTGAAGAATTATAATGATGTATCTGGGATATATCTTATTGTATGCTTTTTACTGAATAACAAATATTGTCACATTGTCTCTGATTGGTTAACCTCAAGCCTACACCCCTTCTGAATTTCAGTATTATAGTTTGAGCTTGGAAATAAACTTTCAGAGGAGTATTTTGAGCATATCAGCAGCGTCTGTGTGTTTTCTTCTCCTCTCTCGATATATATCGGTGAAATATCCTAATTAGGATACTGAATAATGGGGCCTGGCCTGAGAGTCTGTTTGGACTCGTATAAATTTTAGTGTAATATATTTTGAGCCATTGATTTCCACGACAACGTTCAAACCTTCCCACTTTCAGCTGCATCGCTGGGTCTCCTAGGTGACCCAACAATGCAGCACTAGCAGCCAGGGGCGTCACTAAGGACTTAAAATGTCAGGGGAAATAGCCCCAATACATATGTGTCCGCCCAAAAAAAATGTATGTGTGTATATGAGACAGCATAGCATATCTATAGCACTACGACCCTATCAACTATAGATAGGATTAGATACAGTGGCTCAGCAGACAGTATTACACATGATAGGATTAGATACAGTGGCTCAGCAGACAGTATCACACATGATAGGATTAGATACAGTGGCTCAGCAGAGAGTATCACACATGATAGGATTAGATATAGGGCCCAGCAGATAGTATCACACATGATAGGATTAGATACAGTGGCTCAGCAGACAGTATCACACATGATCGGATTAGATACAGTGGCTCAGCAGACAGTATCACCCTTTATAGGATTAGATACAGTGGCTCAGAAGGCAGTATCACACATGATAGGATTAGATACAGTGGCTCAGCAGACAGTATCACACATGATTGGATTAGATATAGGGCCCAGCAGACAGTATCACACATGATCGGATTAGATACAGGACTCAGCTCGCTGACATTGCGGCTCCAGCGCTGGACCCAGGAAAGGTAATAATAATAATTTTGCTTCTTTATGTGTTACTGATTATTTTTGTGTGTTTGTGTTTTTTTATAGGTTCGGTTGTTGGACTTCGGATACGAGGACTTCAATGATGGCGTTTTTTTTATTCTCAATAAAATGGTTAATGGGGGTTGTGTTTTTTTATTTCAATAAAATATTTTTTTCTATGTGCTTGTATCTTTTTAAACTTTATTATCACCGCCTTAGTAATGGCCGCTGGCTGATTGACAACCTCCATTACTAAGGCGGGGCTTAATGTTAGCCGATGCAAAGGCCAACACTAACCCCCATTATTACCCCGGTACCCACCGCCACCAGGGGTACTGGGAAGAGCCGGGTACGAACCAGTACCCGACCATCTGTAGTGACGGGCAGGCACCGAGGCGGCCGCAGGCTGGTATTAATAGGCTGGGGAAAGCCAAAAACAGTGTTACCTACCACTCTGGTAATGCTGCCTGCTGCTGCTGTGTTGTATCTAGCTGGTTATGAAAATTGGGGGGGACCCCCATTTTTCATAACCAGCCAGATACAATAAAGCAGCAGCAGCCTAGCAACACCAGGGTGGGAAGGGCCACTGTTTTTGGACTTTCCCCTCCTGATAATACCAGCCTGCAGCCGCCCCAGTGGCCGACCATCACTACAGATGGTCAAGTACTGGATCGTACGAGTGCTGCAGCCCCTTCAAAACAGCTGATTGGCGGGTCCCGGGAGTCGGACCCCGCCAGTCAGGGCTACTAATCTTACCTTCCTCCTCAGCTGCGGCGGAAGTTCTGTCCTCTCGATGTTGTGCGCGGCGCATAGCGCTGTGACGTCATGCGCTGCACACAGCGCTTGACGTCAGGACCTCCGCTGCAATCCGGAGCCAGGAAGGTAAGTACAGTCTGTTACTATAGTAACTGGGGCCCGCGGCCCGAGTTACTATAGTAACTTTTTATTGATGTGGTGTGGGGGGCCGTGGGCCCCCTGGCTTCGGGGCCCGGTCGCAATTGTGACCGCTGCGACCCCTATAGCTACGCCACTGGGGTTATACTATCGATCCCATTTTTCTTAGAATGAAGTCGCCCCAGCTATCAACTATTCACTGTGGGTCTGGCTTCACTAACCCACAGAGATCAGCTGGGATTGTCCAGGAAAGCCACGCATTGCTGCACTTTTCCCCTGCAGTGGCTGGGATAGTATGACACGCTGCCCATTGAAATTAATGGGCACATTGAGACTTCTAGAGAGGGAGCTCAACATTAGCATCCAGATGAGGGTCTCGATTGGTGGATCCCCCCACTACAATGTCCAGGAAATTGATGTGCTCTATTAATGAAAGCTCCTGCTTGGAAAAAGATTGATTTCAAAATGAAAGGCATATTAGAGAATTTCTGTATATACATTCCCTTAATATATCGTTCAACCTAAACTTTAAATACACTGAGACTAAAGACCTGCAGAAATTTTCGGAGTTTCTATGTGAAGTTCTGTTAATGAAGCGTCATCATTTTACAGTAGGTAGGGCAGTTGCGCAACTTCCAGAAAACTTCACACACAGATAGTAATTTGCTTCAAGTTAGGTGGCTGTCTAAATGACAAGAGAGGAGGTTCAGCGAATATGTCCCTCAGTGTGACAACTTTGAGTTGCTGTTATTGGATTCGTCTTGTAATGTTGTGTGAAGCCTAATGGTGCAGGTCATAGTTGACTACTAAATACATCCTGTCTTCCTCTTGAGGCTGCTTGTGCATCAGAAGGTCAGTCTTGCATAAACAGATTTCTTTTTCAATTTAAAGAATAATTCTACTCTACACTGAATATTCAGCTTTGTTTGGAGATTGATATGTTATATAAAAATAAACTATAGCTTACCTACATCTACAGACTCTGCTGTGCACCGAACCATCACCACAATGGAATCCATGTTCAGAGTAGATTCTCTTAAGTTTTCACTCATAAGCGTGCTACACAATTCCCAAATAATAGTCCCAAGCAGTGTTCACATCATAATGCCATACAGTGCTCAAACATCAGTGGCAAACAATTAATACTGCCATACAACCTGCAATGCAAATAGTGACTAAGGCCCCATGCACACGACCGTAGATTTTTATCTGTAATTACAGTCCGTAAATACGGACCGTAATTACGGAACTATTCATTTCTATGGGACACAGACACCTTTCCGTATCTTTATGGATGGTTAACCATGCCGTAGAAATGAACCTCAAATTATAGAACATGTCGTTTTTTTGCCCATAATTATCGCACAGAAGTCTATGGGTGCTTCCGTAATTATGGATGTGCTATGGATGTGAATTCGTAGCCATCCGTAATTACGCAAGCATTTCTATGCGACATCAGGGGATTCCCCAGGGTGAAGGGCAGAGCCTCGAATGTGATTTGGAGAACGCAACTGAAATAATCTTAATGTCACTCACAAAATTGCAAGTGGAGACCCTCATCCTCAACATTGAAGAACACCCTGTGATCTAGCACATACAAAAGGAGAAATATAAAGACACAATACTGAAAGAGCAGGCATGGACAGAGGTGGTAATGTTACTCCACAAGGAAGAATGGGAAACAGCGACCAAAAAAGAGTGGAGTAAGTTAGGTAAGTTGAGCCCCCAAATGCTTCCCCCCCTCCCCCCTTGAAAATATGTAATTTTTAACATCATAATGTTTCCTTCTACCTTTATTTCACAGTGAGCAATGCAAAGTGGTGTGGGAACACCTGTCGCGACCAGTACCGGAGGGAACTAATGTCGAAGGGCCAGAGCGAGAATGGGCAATCCCAAAAATATATATGTACACACAACAACTCCGGTTCTTAACGATGTGTTGGAGATTGGGCCGTAAGTATATCATGTTGTCATTTTTTTAATTCATTTTAAAGCATTTACTATGTCCCCCAGATACCTGCGGGACATATAGCATGGCTCCATCCGTCACCAAATGTGATGTTGCTTAGTGTGCTTCTAGTGTTTATTTTTAACCCATGGGGATATGTTCTCTCCCCCAGATACCTGTGGGACATAGCATATCTCCATCTGTCACCATATGTGATGTTGTAGGTGTGCTGCTAGTGTGTATTTTTAAATCCATTTTTTTAATTAAAAAAAATTATGCTTGCAATCATAGATCAAGAGATAATCTTCAGGATGAATACTCGGATTGAACTTTTATTGAGTCTCCATCTGCCAGAACAATTGATGCAGCCCCACAGCAAGAAACAGTAGAGCCTGCTCATCAAGAAGAGCCGGTTGAGATGGCAACGGCCACAGTACGAGGCCGGAAATGAAAAGTGCATGAAGAAGACACCCGGGTTTCGATTGATGCCCAGCTGCTGGCCCATCTGCAAAATAGAAGCCAGAACACCGTGGAGGACAGCTTTGGACGAAATGTGGCCATGCATTTAAAGAGAGTGCTCTGTGAAAGACAACTACGTTGTCAAACTGCGATTCTGGGCGTACTTGATGTTTTCATCACCAATCCTGCTCCGGTGGAACTCTGCAATGCCATGGAGTTCCATTGGAGCCGGCAGGTTATGCAAGCATCCCCCATGGCAACGCCACCACCACCTCCAAGTTCCTCACATTATCGTGGTTATCAACCATCCTCACAGCCACTTTTTTTTGCAGGATCGGGCCATGTGTAATGCCGCAGCCACTACTCCGCTGGTCACTACACCTATCATCAAGGGCAGGGAGGGGAACCTCCAGTTGGGAATGTTCCTGGCCCTTCGTCACAGGACTTTGTAGCATTGCAATTTATTGTTATCTTTATGTACAGTTAAACATATATATATAGTATATATTTTTTATTGTGTTATAGTAATAAAAATTATGTTTTCAAAAAAATCATTGTAATGATATGCACATCAGCTTTATATAGACTTAGGCTTTATTCAGACGAACGGGAAAAACGTCCATGCAACGCGCGTGATTTGCACGCGCGTTGCACGGACCTATATTTGTCTATGGGGCCGTGATTTTTCCTCAGCGTGAGTCCGCTGAAAAAAAGTCACGACATGTCCTTTCTTTCGGCGTTTTTCACGCATCACGCACCCATTGAAGTCAATGGGTGCGTGAAAACCACGCATGCCGCACGGAAGCACTTCCGTGCGAACTGCGTGATTCGCGCAAGAGCTGTCAAACTCTGAATGTAAACAGAAAAGCACCACGTGCTTTTCTGTTTACAAACATCCAAACGGAGTGTCTTTGAGATGAGCGAACCCGGACAACCGAACCGAACTTCACCGAGTTCGGCCGAACTCGTTTTGACCGAACCCGGCAAAAAAATTTCCGGTACTCGACGTCAGGAGATAGTCACTGTCCAGGGTGCTGAAAGAGTTAAACTGTTTCAGCACCCTGGACAGTGACTTCCGATCACAAGATACATGAACGTGTAAAAAAAAAAGAAGTTCTGACTTACCGTTAACTCCCTGCTTCTTCCTCCCAGGATGACAATTCAGTCCAAGTGACAGCTCCAGCCAATCACAGGCCAAGCACAGGCTGCAGCGGTCACATGGACTGCCGCGTCATCCAGGGAGGTGGGGCCAGATGTCAAGAGAGGCGCGTCACCAAGGCAACGGCCGGGAGGGAAGTTCTCGGTAAGTACGAACGTCTTTTTTTTTCTTAACAGATTGCTCGATATTGTGATCGGTAGTCATTGTCGAGGGTGCTGAAAGAGTTACTGCCGATCAGTTAACTCTTTCAGCACCCTGGACAGTGACTATTTACTGACGTCGACTAGTCTCATCTCTATGATGGCGGCTGCGCGAAAATCACGCAGCCGCGCATCATACACTGATGACACACGGAGCTGTCAAGTGGTTTTTGCGCGCGCAAAACGCCGTGTTTTTTGCGTCCTCAAAAACGCCACGCTCGTGTGAATCCAGCCTTAAACATTAAACTACACAGTAAATTCCTTATTTCAAAAACATGCATTTTGGAGTGTTTGTGCATTTTATTCAACGGGATTTCTTATTGTTTTGCACAATTTTAAAAAAAAGTCTTTGTTTCTTTCAGTGTATGTTCACATGTTGCATAAATACTGCTGATTTTGCCCAACTGAATTAGTTGTGTAAAACCAACAGTATGATACAGTATCAGCATGGAGTTGATGAGATGTGAACAAATCTCATCCACACGCTGCATAAATACTGTGTGGAAAAACCACACAGAAATTGTCAACCGTTGCGGAATTTTATTCCGCAGCATGTCAATTGTATTTTTCATAAATGCTGCTTATTTGTTGCGGGTTTTCCCCATTGAATTCAATGGGGAAGAAAAACCCACAACAAATAGCAGTTGTTGCGTTGTCTGTGGCCTAATCACAGCAATTCCACCACAAAAAACGCATTTCAGATAAACAAAAAAAAAAAAAACTTACCAAGAAGTCAGTGTTTCTTACTCCAGGCCGTCCTCCTGGGATTGATTTTCATCCCATGTGATCACAGGCTGTAGCGGCAGTCACATGTGATTAGACGTCTTCCCAGGAAGCCGGCCTACTAGAAGTGCTGCAGTTTTCACCAGCGGGCATTCTTGGCAAAAAACTGCATGGTGTGGTTTTTCCCATGGTAGTACATGTGGCATACAGGGCGGATACGCTGTGTGCTTCTATGCAGTGTATTCGCACTGTGTGAATTTAGCCTATTGTGTTCCAAATTCAATTGAAACAAAAGTTGTCATATCACATATGTAATGAGGTATTGGTATATATTTCGGTACACAATACCTTTATCCATTATAAAAAAATAAAATAAAAAAGAAAGATATTTTGGCAGAATTACATAAGCTTGCAACTCACATCAAGGGTCCTCATTGTTTTGCGAGTCCCTAAATAAAAACCAGGAACAACTAACTAGATAAACATTCCAGAACCAACAAAGGAATGATGACTGTCCATATCCAACTATGTATGTACTGCCGTGGAATGCATGCATCTGCTAAGAAACCGCCCCAGCAGAGGACATAAAGTAGTCCGCATAGAATTCATAGAGTCAACAGTCCAGCTTTTCCAGGTCTTCCATGCAGGGTGTTGTCCACAGGGATGGTAGAATTTGGAGGAAACTGGTCCAGGTCAATGTCAAGTGCAGACTCATGAATCCTGCAGAAATTGTGGAGAATGACGCGGTCTTGGATACGCAGCATCACTTTCTGTGTATCCATTTGAAGAGGGCTCTGGAATACCCGACATTTGCTGCTCAGGGTGAGCCGGTAATTAAAAAAATGCCTCCGGTCATCCAAACCACTCCGGGGGAATGGCCGCAACACATGTGGGAAAAGTTCAAAACCTTCATCTGCCACGATGACGAATGAGGCTGGGGAACGATTAGATCCAGGCAGTTGTCTCGGTTCTGGAAGGGCAAGCTGGTTGGACTGAAGCCGTTCACCCATCCTGGAAGCCCTGAAGATGCAAGCATCCGAAGAGCTTCCATAGGCCTCTGTATCAACAATAACAAACCAGTAGTTGCTGTCAGCCAAGGCCAACAGCACCAACGACAAAACCTGCCTGTATTTGAAATATAGGGACCCTGAGTGAAGCGGCTTCTTTTACACGAATTTGTTTCCCATCCAGCCCGCCGACACAGTTGGAAAACTGTGCAGATTGGTATAAGCCTTCAGCAATTCAAAGCCACTCTTGTGCCTTGGGCACTGGCATCACCGACGCTCTTAGATGCTCCCAGATGGCTTTGCAGGTCAGATGAATTATCTGAGAAATGGTGAAGGAACCAAGCAAAAACTCAAAATACAGGGATGCAAATTAGTTCCCTGTTGCCAGGGTGACAAGGCGGCATTGGGCACAGGGGACAACTACGGTTATACTAGCTATAGCAGGGTGACATGATGGCAATGTGCAGAGGGGAGAGTTAATCTTACGTGAGGGTAACGATGAGCCGTTCCTCCGGAGAGATGCACCGTTGTTTTGTGGTGTCCTGGAGGGTGATTCCGGGATGTAGCTCCGACAGCAGACGGTCAAACATGCAATTGACATGCAGCAGAAGTTGTGAAACTTCAAAGGGTGCCGTCGCAGGTCAGCGTACAGGGTGTGGAAATGCCCCTTTCTGGGCCTTTGGGATACAGTGGGGTGAACCCAGTACCTCCTCCTCTTTCTCAACAGTTCTTCCTCCAGCATAGCTTGGGGTCCGAATCACCGAGAGACCAGCAAGTCCAGAAGAGCATGATCCACATGTGTGTAGGACGTCCTTGCAACGAAAGAAACACCAGAAAACAAAGCTATATCGGTAGTGGAATCCAACAGAGCTCTCACAAAGCAAAAATGCCAGTGAAAATGGTGCCAGAGCGATCATGTGACCTTTTTAAAGGGTTGGGACATATTTGTGACATCATTTGCATCCTCCCTCTTTCTTTGCGGATCCGTATATACGGATTCATTTACGAATGCACTACGGACTGTATTTGCGGATACCGTTCCGTATATACAGAGTTGCGGATGAGTATAAATTACTACAGATCACTTTTTGTGGACAGTATTTTTATTTTTTTTGTTGATTGAGCGGTGTGAGGGCTTATGAGGCGAGCTGTAGTTTTTATTGCGTCGTGGGGAGAAGGAGATGGAACATCAGAGGGGGCCGGCCCCCCTTACTAATTGGTTAGATGCTGCAGTCGCTATTGACCACGGCATCTAAGGGGTTAAACAAGCAGGATCCCGCTCGTTATGCTGAAGAATCAGCTGTAAAACACAGCCGAAGTGCTTGTTCTATGGAGCGGGATCAGCCCGTAAACCCGCTCCATACTACCCCACATGACCTCCGACGTATCTATATGGTGGATGCGGGGAAGGGGTTAACATACATACATACACTTACACCATTATACTGTATATACTTTCAGTCAGTATATCTATGGGCAACCTATGTGCAGTGTCATCTTCATAGTACCCCAACTTCGAAAAATTGTCAGTGACAGTGATAGTTCCCAGCATTTGACAGGTCATAATTAGTGACAGAAAACAATTAGGGTATGTGCACACGAGGGCATTACGTCCGTAATTGACGGACGTATTTCGGCCGCAAGTACCGGACCGAACACAGTGCAGGGAGCCGGGCTCCTAGCATCATAGTTATGTACGATGCTAGGAGTCCCTGCCTCTCCGTGGAACTACTGTCCCGTACTGTAATAATGTTTTCAGTACGAGACAGTTGTCCGGCAGCGAGGCAGGGACTCCCATATATGGGTAAGTGCATCTACCGGACTTAACTTGGCTTTATGCCGTTTTTCCAAGGCACCAATTACCTTTGAGCTATCACAGGCCTTTTTGAGTTAGGCATATTGTCCATCTTTGCACTGTTTACATTTCAAATTACTCCTGTTTGATGCACCCTATGTTGGAGCTACATTGAGCTACAGTAACTGTGCATACCATCAGTGTATTACATATATATGTACTGCTATCAATGTATACATCTGTGATCCGTACTAGGATTTATTTTAGATTCTCTGTTTATGTCATTTAGTGTATTTTATGTTATCAATAAAGATGTTTACATTTTTCATATGCTGATATGTATGGACTCTTTTTTTCTCTCTTGTTAAACATGCTGGTAGTTATAGTCCTCTCCTCGTATACCTCCTCCCTGTAATGTCCTCTGATGTCACATATTAACAGTCTGGACAGGCTGGTAGTTGTAGTCCTCTCCTCTTATACCTCCTCCCTGTAATGTCCTCTGATATCACATAAGAGTCTGGACATGCTGGGAGTTGTAGTCCTCTCCTTTTATACCTTCTCCTGTAATGTCCTCTGATATCCCATAATAACATCCTGGACATGCTGGTAGTTCTAGTCCTCTTCTCTTATACCTCCTCTCTGTAATGTCCTCTGATATCACATAATAACAGTCTGGGCATGCTGGGAGTTGTAGTACCCTCCTCTTATACCTCCTCCCTGTAATGTCCTCTGATATCCCATAATAGTAGCCTGTGCATGCTGGTAATTGTAGTCCTCTCCTCTTATACCTCCTCTCTGTAATGTCCTCTTATATCCCATAATAACGTCCTGGACATGCTGGTAGTTGTAGTCCTCTCCTCTTATACCTCCTCTCTGTAATGTCCTCTGATATCCCATAATAACGTCCTGGACATGCTGGTAGTTGTAGTCCTCTCCTCTAATACCTCCTCTCCGTAATGTCCTCTGATATCCCATAATAACGTCCTGGACATGCTGGTAGTTGTAGTTCTCTCCTCTTATACCTCCTCTCTGTAATGTCCTCTGATATCCCATAATAACGTCCTGGACATGCTGGTAGTTGTAGTCCTCTCCTCTTATACCTTCTCTCTGTAATGTCCTCTGATATCCCATAATAACGTCCTGGACATGCTGGTAGTTGTAGTCCTCTCCTCTTATACCTCCTCTCTGTAATTTCCTCTGATATCCCATAATAACGTCCTGGACATGCTGGTAGTTGCACTCCTTTTCTCTTATACCTCCTCTCTGTAACGTCCTCTGATATCCCATAATAACGTCCTGGACATGCTGGTAGTTGTAGTTCTCTCCTCTTATACCTCCTCCCTGTAATGTCCTCTGATATCACATAAAAGTCTGGACAGGCTGGGAGTTGTAGTCCTCTCCTCTTATACCGCTCCTGTAATGTCCTCTGATATCCCATAATAACATCCTGGACATGCTGGTAGTTGTAGTCCTCTCCTCTTATACCTCCTCCCTGTAATGTCCTCTGATATCCCATAATAGCAGCCTGGGCATGCTGGTAGTTGTAGTCTTCTCCTCTTATACCTCCTCTCTGTAATGTCCTCTTATATCCCATAATAACATCCTGGACATGCTGGTAGTTGTAGTCCTCTCCTCTTATACCTCCTCTCTGTAATGTCCTCTGATATACCATAATAACGTCCTGGACATGCTGGTAGTTGTAGTCCTCTCCTCTTATACCTCCTCTCTGTAATGTCCTCTGATATGCCATAATAACGTCCTGGACATGCTGGTAGTTGTAGTTCTCTCCTCTTATACCTCCTCCCTGTAATGTCCTCTGATATCCCATAATAGCAGCCTGCACATGCTGGTAGTTGTAGTCTTCTCCTCTTATACCTCCTCCTGTAATGTCCTCTGATATCCCATAATAACAGCCTGGACATGCTGGTAGTTGTAGTCATCTCCTCTTATACCGCCTCCCTGTAATGTGCTCTGATATCCCATAATAACAGTCTGGGCATGCTGGGAGTTGTAGTTCTCTCATCTTATACCTTCTCCCTGTAATGTCCTCTGATATCTCATAACAGCCTGGACATGCTGGTAGTTGTAGTCCTCTCCTCTTATACCTCCTCCCTGTAATGTGCTCTGATATCCCATAATAACGATCTGGGCATGCTGGGAGTTGTAGTTCTCTCCTCTTATACCTCCTCCCTGTAATGTCCTCTGATATCTCATAACAGCCTGGACATGCTGGAAGTTGTAGTTCTCTCCTCTTCTACCTCCTCCTCCTGTAAACTTTCTCTGGGATCACATAATATCCTGGACATGCTGGGAGTTGTAGTTCTCTCCTCTTATATCTCCTCCCTGTAAAGTCCATTGTTATCACATAATAGCCTGGACATGCTGGGAGTTGTTGTTCTTATACCTCCTTATTTATTCCCTCCCCAGGGGTAAGCACACTTTCTCTCTGTGATGGTCACTTTACTAGAGGGGCAGATGGTCATTTTATGGAGGGGGGGACTGAGGCTGATGGTGGCTTTACTGGAGGGGGCTGATGATCATTTTACTGGGGGGGGGGGGGGACAGAGGCTGATGGTGACTTTACTGGGGGGGGGGTTGAGGCTTATGGTCTCTTTACTGAGGTGTCATTATACTGTGAGTGGGGGGCTGATGGTAATTTTACTGTGAGTGGGGGGCTGATGGTCATTACTGTGAGTGGGGGGCTGATGGTCATTACTGTGAGTGGGCGGCTGATGGTCATTTTACTGTGAGTGGGGGGCTGATGGTCATTTTACTGTGAGTTGGGGGCTGATGGGCTGATGGTCATTTTACTGTGAGTGGGGGGCTGATGGTCATTACTGTGAGTGGGGGGCTGATGGTCTTCGAGTGGTTTCCGCCTCTGACCTCCCATTGAAATTAATAGGAGGCAGAAAATACCTGCGGCGCTCGTTTGGTGCTTTTTTTGTCTGCGGTTTTTGCATTCGCTTCAACGGCTTAAAAAAAATGGCAAAAACAGCAAAAAAAATGTCAAACAACGCTGTGAATTCAAAATCTGCCTCAAAATTCCTAAATGCATTTGGAGGCAGATTTTTAGTTTCTGTCTTACAAAAAAACATTGTGTGAACATACCCTAAGAGTGTAGTGCTTGTTTTTAGCCATTTTGTGTCGTTTTGTAAACAATTTTTGGTAGGGGTGCCCTGAGAATTTTTTTTTTCCTGGGGTGCCTCGAGCCTGAAAAGGTTGGGAAACTCTGGTGTATATATATATACTTCACCTGACAAACTGATCACTGTAATTAACGTAAACATATACTATAATTTATGCATTAGAGCTACCATCTATGTACAGTGACACATTGTATACAGTCATTGGCTCCAAGGAGATCTTATGCATACAATGGATTCTGAAAGCCCGTATTTATTTTTTTTAACATGTTTCCTTTTCAAATCATTTGTATTGCAAAGTTTGGCCTATGATTACTCTTTCCTTCATTCGGAGGGGAATGATTTTTGAGATTGCTGTTTGGTAGATACAATCAGATTTATGATTTGGAATGGAAGGTTGCTTATTTATTCTCTATTTACATACAAATGAGCTTCTGCCTCTGGAACACGAAAGGCAGAATAGGTTAGGCTGTTTGATAGATTTCCACAATTAAAGTGTACAGTCTGTCCTATGGAAGTCCATTATCCAGTAATATTTGAAAGATGTGAAAACTCAACTTCACTGGGAATGGGAATCATGAATATTTCTCCAAAGGCCCTGCTCCTTGTTTGCAAAATTAAGAAGTTAACCTGGAAATGTGATACATTCTCAAAAATATCATGATTTTGTCTAAATGTGACAAACATTTTAAATGTATTTTCTGACATCTACTGTGACCGAATACATAGTCAAGTAGAGATTATTTATGCTGTATATTCTGTCATATAATCAAGCATTTTTCTTGCGGCACTTTTTAAGGTAAAGACAAAACACATTTAAAGCATACCTAAATTTTCACGTGACTTTTTAGAATAAGCTGCCATATGTGTGTACGTGAGGAATATCACTGTTTCTGGCTATTATATGACTTGTATTCTAAACTTTCTTAAGTTTCTCTGAGCTAGTGGGCTGGGCCTAACAGCTATCATGTCTTCTATACACAGCACACATAAAAGAGGAGAATCCTGCTCTATCTCTATTACACACACACATATATATATATATACATACAGAAATGAGCAGCACTCAATATTCAAATCCAAAATGGTAACGTGTGCAGGCTTGAAAAAGGTCCCATAGCAGGAAGGAAACGAGAGCTGTGGGACTTTCTTCAATATTGATCTATATCCCCTGGATCGGGATTACCTGCTTGCACCTGAGACCATCTTGGAATTGCATTGTGAGTGCTGCTGCTTTTCCATTATATATATATATATATATATATATATATATATATATATATATAATATATATACAAAAACCGTAGAACAGAGTTAGGGTATGTGCACACAATAACGACAATTACGGCTGAAATTACGGAGCTGTTTTCAGGAGAAAACAGCTCCTGTATTTCAGACGTAATTGCTCGTACTCGCGTTTTGCGAGGCGTCCATTACAGACGTAATTTGGAGCTGTTCTTCATTGAAGTCAATGAAAAATGGCTCAAATTACGTCCCAAGAAGTGTCCTGCACTTCTTTGATGAGGCTGTTATTTTACGCGCCGTCTATTGACAGGGACGCGTAATTTTACAGGTCGTCGGCACAGTACATCGGCAAACCCATTGAAATAAATGGGCAGATGTTTGCCGACGTATTTGAGCCGTGTTTTTAGGCGTAGTTCGAGATGTAAAACGCCTCATTTACACCTGAAAATAGGTCGTGTGAACCCAGCCTCACGGCACCAGAACTTCAAGATCGGTGAAAAAGGGTGTATAAATAAATCCACCCTTTTTCATCGATCTTGAAGTCCTGGTGCCATTACTTTGTTCTAGGGTTTTTGTATATTTCAAGTTGGGGAAGTGATTCATCCTCTGGTAAACGTGCACATGGCATAATATATAGGTTTTTTGGAGTGCTGTGTTCATTTGCAATTGGACTATATATATATATATATATATATATATACATATATATATATATATATATATATATATATATATATATATATATATATATATAAAAGCTGCAGCAGCATAGCATCATGGAGGGACTTATACAGTGGTAATGAATAGTGTAACAGAGAATCCAGCGCTGGGGTGAAAGAAAATACTTACCAGGAAGCTGCAGCATGTCTGTGTGTATGTTTCTCACTCCGCTCCTGTTTCCCCTAGCTTCTCCATAGGCTTCTATTGGCAGGTAGTAAAAGGACACCCCCCCCACTTCCTGCAGTCCTCTCCTCTGCTTTGTAACTATAGATGGATTTTCTTAACTACAGGGACAGATTACAGGAAGGGAAACACCTAGTAGCATTAACTTCACACATCATTTGCATGGATAAAACAACTAAATTTTAACAGTAAGTAAACTGTAAAGTTGATATATCCGGCATACAACTGTTTGAAAAGTTAGTGTCCATTTAAAAATATGTATCCTTTTAGTTATAATATACATTTTAATAAAGACAAATAAAACATAATCCACATATTCCATATTTATTAGACTCAAAAGTGCTTAGTTTTTGCATCATGTTAGGATTGTTTCACATCTGTGTTGGTGAGTTCCATTGTTCTGTGCCGTCAGAGGAGCAGAACAATGGAATAACGAAAGCAACGGTTCCGTTGCACAACGGACACCGCTCGTGACCGACGTAACTCGTTGACTTTGATAGTTTCCGTAGGGGTGTCCGTGATTTTACCGGAGACAATAGCACAGCATTCTGCGGTAATTTCGGCCGGATCTGCGACGGAGGCCCCTAACAGCCTCCAATTCAGATGTGAACGAGGCCTAAAACACACATATCAAAAAAGCTCATAAAATGTTTGCAAGACATAAATGGTATGACATTTTAGCAGACTGCATGGATCAAGCTGTTAGGTATGAAGACATATACTAAATATATATTTAGTATACAAGATATAAACAAAGAAAATATTTTACATCCACCACTGAAAGTTAAAAAGGACCTTTCAGATTTCCTGACATGTCCGTTTTAGTAAATGTAATTAACATGAAATAACAACTGGGGAGCATCTTTTCCCAAAGATCTTTTATTCCTCCTTGAAATGTTTTAAGAAATTGACAATGTTGGGGGCGTGGCTTAACTGACTATGTGAGCAGACGTCTGTGTGCTGAGCTCCGTCCATCTGCTATCCTGAATGCCCATCCTGACTCTCCTTTCTTCTTCATTCCTGCTGGAAATTGTGTCTTACTGACCCTTACACTTACCTGACTTCATCCGGCGACTTGACATGGTGAAGATCGGTCCTGCTACGCCGGCACAGGCTCTGGAGAGCTTCGCGCGCAAGTCTGGTAAAGATGGCGCTGGCTCTTCCTCTGCTGTGGAAGCGGGCGCCCACTTGGAAACGCCCCTGGCTGCTGAGTCGCCGGACATTACACTGCTGGAAGCAATTACCTCCTGCCGGACAACTCTCACGGGTAAGATTGAGGAAGTGTGTGTGGATCTTGGTCTCCTCCGGCATGATGTCCAGTCTCTGAGGGAGCACACTACGGAGGTTGAGGCTCGTGTCTCAGATGTGGAGGACAGACGCTTGCCGCTCACTGTGAGGGTGGATGACCTGGTGGCAGCAGCAGCCTCCTGGAGGCTCAAGGCAGACGACCTTGAGAATCGCCTTCACAGGAGCAACGTGTGGGTGGTTGGCCTGCTGGAGCTGATGGAGGGTCAGCATCCTGAAAGGTTTGCTGAACGCTGGCTGCGCAAATTGTTTGGAGATGATGCCTTCTCTCCGGCCTTTGTGGTGGAACGGGCCCACAGGGTCCCTACTGGGCCTTCACTTCCTGGCACACTCCCCCCCCCCGTTGGCTTTTCTCATGAGACTCCTCAATTGCAAAGACCGGGACAAGGTTGTTTTCTTTGTATTGCTATTAAACTGCATATGCACAGCTATGTATCTTGATCGCTCTGGTGCAGCTCTTTGGGGCTGGATGCGTGGCTATGTATTGATTTACTGTCTGTTATTCTACTATGGCTATCCCACTGCCTAAATTGTTGGTATGGAATGTTAGAGGCATGAATAATCCTCTTAAGAGGAACCTTGTGTTCTCCTTTATGCAGCCTAATTCTCCTGACATTGTGTGTTTATTAGAAACCCATCTTTTGCCACAGAACATCCCCTCCCTGAAGAAGAGATGGGTGGGATGGTTGCATAGCTCGTATCACTCCTCCTATTCGCGGGGGTGGAGGGGGGTGGTGGTGCTTGTGCGTAATACCCTTCGTTTTGAAGTTACGACTGTCCAGTCTGATCCTGAGGGGCGTTATGTGTACATAGTCTGTATTGTAAACACCTATCGATTAGTCCTGATGTTTGTATACATTCCACCCCCTGCTGATCTGTCTGTATTGAATCAGGCTCTGGCCTTCTCTCTGGTCTATCCAGATAACCAGGTGATATGTGCGGGTGATTTTAATATGGTTCCTGACACACTAAAAGACCGTATTGTTCGTGTGCGGGAGGGGGGATGTCCTGGAGGGAGATTGGTGCTGGGAGGGTGGCTGGATGCAGTGGGTTGGAGTAATGTTTGGCGGCATCTCCATCCTCAGGAATTGCTGTACTCCTGTTACTCACCCACCCATCGATCGCTCTCCCTTATTGATCATATATTCTGTACCCCTCGCACTATGCTTAATGTTGCTGACATCCAATATCTCCAGAGAGGAATATCTTACCACTCCCCTATGCTGCTCTCCCTTGATGTTGGCTTGCCTCCTATGTCTCGTAATTGGCAGTTTCATCCCTTCTGGTTATCCCAGTTTCCTGAGCCTGATAGAATTACTGACCAACTCACGACACTGTTCACCACTAATCCGCCTTCTGCTAATAATCTGTTGATTTGGGATACTGCCATGGCCTATTTGAGGGATTGTCTCCGATCCATGATTTCATTTGTTAAGAGGCAGATGCGGGAGTCGGAGGAGTGTGCAGCGGATAGGTTGTCCAAGGCAGAGTGGAACTATGTCTCTGATCCTACGCCGACTAATTTTGGTACGTGGAGAAATTTGCAGAAAGCTTATAATTTACTTTTGAATGTTAAGGCTGAACGTCGCCAGTTCTTTTGTAAGCAAAGGTTTTTTAAGTTAGGGAATCAGTCTCGTAAGCTTCTTGCATATATGGCTAGTGTCTCCACTGCTCCACCTCCCTTATTCCTTATTGTCCATTAAAGATGTTAATGGGAATGCTGTCACTTCAGTTTCTGGCATATCTGATGTGTTTCGGCATTTTTATTCTCACCTTTATACCTCGAATCTTAATGTATCTCCTAATGCCATTAAGGCCTACTTACATCCCCTTATATGCCCGTCCTTTACATCTGTACAGATTGAGGCCCTTGATGCTCCCCTTACTGTGGAAGAGATTGCAAAGGCTATCTCCCTCCTTCCTTCTGGGAATGCGCCAGGTCCTGATGGTCTCCTCCCAGATGTTTATGCCCGTTATCAGGAGGTACTGGTGCCTCAGCTCCTTGCTACTTATAATGCGGGGTTTCTGAGGGGCTGTCTCCCTCCCTCAATGTATGATGCCACCATAGTTGTCATTCCTAAGCCTGATAAGGATAGTGGGGAATGTGGGTCATATAAGCTGATCTCTCTTATCAATACGGATTGCAACATTTTGGCTAAGGTCTTGGCCTTAAAGGGAATGTGTTGCCAGCAAAACATGTTTTTTTTTTTTTAATGAAACATTTAGTGTGTAGGTGATTAAACATTGTTCAAATTTTTTTTTTTTTTTTCACGAGTCAGGAAATATTATAAATTAGATTCTAATTTATAATATTTCCCATTGCTGGTCACTAGATGGAGCTATTCCCAAAATTGCAGCATTGCATGTGGTAAAGCAACCACATTGCTTTTTGCTGCAAAATTGGGAAAAAAGCACTCGCTCTAGTGAGCTCTGAGAATCCCCCCTCCTTTATCCTGGCTAGTGCCGGGATAAACGAGGGGATTGAACGGTCTAACCTCCTACACTGTGTGTCGCCATTTTTTGAGCTAACACACAGTGTAGTAGGTTTACATACAGTAGTAAACACACACAAACACGAACATACATAGAAATCTCTTACCTGCTCCTGCCGCCGCGGCTCCCTCCGGCCCGTCCGCTCCGTCTGCTGCCGCTGGTCCAAGTGCACAAGTCCGGAAGCCGCGACCGGAAGTAGTAATCTTACTGTCCGGCCGCGGCTTCCAGTCCACAGGAAAATGGCGCCGGACTGCGCGCATTTCAAATTGGACTGTGTGGGAGCGGCGCATGCGCAGTTCCCACACAGACGGCGTACACAGAAGTGGATGGGACGGGACCAGTTCGCAGTCCCTATGGGACTGTGGCTGCCGTATTCCATGTCTGTATGTGTCGTTAATCGACACATACAGAAATGGAAAAAAAAATGGCAGCCCCCATAGGGAAGAAAAAGTGGAAAAATAGAAAAAAGTAACACACAAACACACAAATAAATAATTTTTTTTTAATAAAACACTAACATTAAACTGACATGAAATTTTTTTTTGTGGTGACACTGTTCCTTTAAGGTTGAACAAGTCTTGACATAATACATGATGATCAAACGGGCTTTATGCCTACCAAATTTACCTCTATAAATCTTCGGAGAGTCCATATACATAACTCTGTGGTGCATGACTTAGTTGGGGATAGAGTCTTTGTTTCTCTTGATGCGGCAAAGGCCTTTGATACCTTGGAGTGGGAGTTTCTTTGGGCCTGTATGGAAAAATTTGGCTTTGGGAGTGCGCTTTGTAAGTGGGTGCGACTTCTCTATACTTCACCTTTAGCTAATGTGCTTACTAATGGGGGTTTGTTGTGCACTTTTTCTCTGTTTAGGGGTACTAGGCAGGGTTGCCCCCTGTCTCCAGCACTATTTGCGCTAGCTATTGAGATGTTGGCCATTAGTCTTAGATCCTCTGGGGAGGTCCTTGGGCTCACCTGCGGGGGGACTGCCTCGAAGCTTGCATTGTATGCTGATGATTTGATCCTCTTTTTACAGGATACTCAACACTCTTTAATGACTGCTATGTCAATCATTGATGAGTTTGGTTGCCACTGAGGCCTCCGTATCAACTGGGGGAAGTCGGTGCTATACTCCTTGGATGGTGCGCGCCCGGATGTGGCGGCTCGGGGCCTTCCTCTGCAGGTGGTCCCTACTTTTAAGTATTTGGGTATTGTCATTGCTCCTGCCCCTGCTGATTTTATATAGTACATAGTTACATAGTTAGTACGGCTGAAAAAAGACACATGTCCATCAAATTCAACCAAGGGATGGGAAAAGGGAAGGGAAAAATTTCTACACATAGGAGCTAATACTTTTTTGTTCTAGGAAATGATCTAACCCTTTTTTAAAGCCATCCACTGTCCCTGCTGTGACCATCTCCTGTGGTAGACTATTCCATAAATTCACAGTTCTCACTGTAAAGAAGGCTTGTCGCCTCTGCAGGTTGAACCTTTTTTTCTCCAAACGGAGGGAGTGCCCCCTTGTTTTTTGAGGGGGTTTTACATGGAACAGGATTTCACCATATTTTTTATATGTGCCATTAATATATTTATATAAATTAATCATGTCCCCCCTTAGTCATCTTTTTTCAAGGCTAAATAGGTTTAATTATTTTAATCTTTCCTCATAACTTACATTCTCCATGCCCCTTATTAGCTTCGTTGCTCTTCTTTTTTTCCAACTCCAGGGCATCCTTTCTATGAACTGGAGCCCAGAACTGAACTGCATATTCTAGATGAGGCCTCACTAATGCTTTGTAAAGTGGCAATATTACATCCCTGACCCGCGACTCCATGCCTCTTTTAATACAAGACAATATTTTCTAAACCTATAGTCCTTAATTTACCCATTAGACGTCTATGAGGGACAGTGTCAAATGCCTTTGCTAAGTCCAAAAACACTATATCCACAGCGGCCCCTCTGTCTAGGCTTCTGCTCACCTCTTCATAAAAACAGATCAGGTTCGTTTGACAACTTCTGTCCTTAGTAAAACCGTGCTGACTGTCACTTATAATACTATTTTTTGTCACATAATCCTGTATATAGTCCCTCAATAGCCCCTCAAACATTTTCCCCACGATGGATGTTAAGCTTACTGGTCTATAATTACCCGGGGAAGACCTAGAGCCCTTTTTGAAAATAGGCACCACATTTGCCCTGCGACAGTCCCTTGGCACTATACCAGTCACTAGAGAATCTCTGAATATTATGAAAAGGGGGACAGAAATAACTGAACTAAGCTCTTTAAGAACTCTAGGGTGTAACCCATCTGGTCCCGGGGCCTTGTGCACGTTTATTTAATTTAATTTAGCTTGGACCATATCTACATTCATCCAATTCAGTATATCAACTGATATATTAACAGCACTGGCACCAGCTACATCAGCTGCTCTTTCTTCTGTTGTATATACAGAGCTAAAGAACCCATTTAGTAAGTCTGCCTTCTCTTGATCCCCTGTGACCAACTCCCCATTACCACTATCTAGGGGTCCTACATGTTCAGACCTTGGCTTTTTTGCATTCATATATGTGAAGAATTTTTGGGAATTTGTTTTACTATCCTTGGCCACCTGTCTTTCATTTTGTATTTTTGCTGATTTTATTACCTTTTTACAGATTTTATTAAGCTCTTTATATTTTACAAAGGCTACAGATGTACCCTCAGATTAGTATTTTTTAAATGCCCTTTTTTTGTCATGTATTGCCCCTTTCACAGAAGGTGTAAGCCATGTGGGATTTAATTTTAGTCGTTTATACTTGTTACCTATAGGAATAAATTTTGCACTATAATTACCCAAAGTAAATGTGAAAATCTCCCATTTATCATTTGTCCCATTATTTAACATTAGTTCTTCCCAGTCTATATCCTGAATTGCAGCCCTCATCCTGGGGAAATTGGCTTTCTTAAAATTAAATGTTTTTGCCCTCCCAGCCTGTGTTTGTTTTTTACAGTATAGGTAAAATGTAATTATATTGTGATCACTGTTAGGGTATGTGCACACGGTAGCAGGCTTTTACATCTGAAAAGACAGACTGTTTTCAGGAGAAAACAGCTGCCTCGTTTCAGACGTAAATGCTCCTCCTCGCATTTTGCAAGGCTTCTCTGACAGCCGTAAATTTTGAGCTGTGCTTCATTGAGTTCAATGAAGAATGGCTCAAATTACGTCTGAAAGAAGTGTCCTGCACTTCTTTTGACGAGGCTATATTTTTACGCGTCGTCGTTTGACAGACTTCTTTTACTATGTGGCCTCTCAGCTGAGATATCTGGGTCCCTGGTTGTCGGTGGGGACTTATGCTGGGGAGGAGTGTTTTCTGGGGGGGGGGTGTCGGACCTGCTTGTGTACTTTGAGGGGGGAGCTTTAATGTCAGGGCTGAAACTTACTCCACTGCATCGAGTGGCGAGACAGGTGTGGACTGCACTTAAGAAATTGTTTGATATTACGGGGCCCCTTGTATCTTGGCCCTTATGGCATAATTCCATGCTTCGTGAGCAGCATCAGCTTGATGGTGCTGCCTTCTGGGAGGGCCTTGGTGTTAACCACCTTGTGCATTTGATAAAGGGTGATTTATGGTTAACTTTTGAGCAATTGCAACATAAATATGACATTTCCCCTCGGTCCTTCTACAGGTATCTGCAGGTCCGACACGCCCTCACTGTGCAATTTCCAGGGTATCCTCATCATGTTTTGCAGACACTTGGGATTATTGATCTGTTTTCTGCTGAGAGCAGGCTTGGACGTATGTCTTGTATTTATTCCTCTCTGGTGCAGAAAACCTGTTCTAAACCTGTCCCACCTGCTAAAGTGGGCTGGCTGGGGGTTCTTCCTCTGCTGTCCGATGATGATTGGGAGAATATGTTGTCTTCCCATCTTCTGGTCTCGTCGGCTGCTAACAACAGGCTCACGCAGCTGTATATTACTCATCGTGCTTATTTGACACTGACTCGTCTGCACAGAATGGGAGTGATCAAGTCCACTGAGTGTCTGAGATGTCACCGGGAGGCTGCTGATTTTTGCTATATGATTTGGACGTGTCCATATATTGCATCCTTTTGTGGTGAGGTTTTGTCTTATCTCTCTGGGGTTATGGGGGCCCCAATTCCTCAAGACCCACTGTTTTGCCTTTTTGGCCTGACTGGTGATGACTCCTACTCACGCCATCAAAAACAAATTCTTCACGAGACTGTTTCTGGCCCGTAAGGCCATTGCGCTGCAATGGATGGCGCCTGTGGTGCCTGCTTTGACCCAGTGAAATTTCTGGTGAATGGCATACTGCCATATGAAAAAGTTCTATATCAGCACCGTAAATGTCCTACAAAGTTTGACAAGATATGGACCTCCTGATAACCGTTACTATGATGTGCTTCTTTCTTGTGTATCAAATGTGATAATATGTCTGAAATGTAAAGATGTATACTGATTGATTGTTGTGTTGATTGTTTGGCGATTTCGTCTATGTGTTTGTATCTAAATTTTCTAAATAAACCGAATTTTTAAAAAAGAAATTGAAAATATTAACAATAATTGGAAAGCCAAACTGTAATGGCGGGGTAGGGAGACAGACAGGTGAGCCCTAATCTACCCGCCACTCAGTCCCTGCCTACTTGCAACGGCCCGTCCTAAGCGACGGCGTACAACTGGGCGACGGTCCCTACGCTCACTAAGTGCACGACAGACAAACAGACAAGGGTACACAGAAGCTAAGGGAAATGGGGCTGTTGCCCACGGCAACCCCGTGAGCAACAAGAATAGTGAACGAGCCGAGTCAAACCAGGAGTGGACGAGGTACAAAACGCAGAGCAGGAGAGTAGTGAACAAGCCGAGTCAAACCAGGAGTGGACGAGGTACAAAACGCAGAGCAGGAGAATAGTCAGTCAAGCCAGGGTCAATATGAAGCAGAAGACAAGTAGTACCGTGTTTCCCCGAAAGTAAGACAGTGTCTTACTTTCTTTTTATCCCCAAAAGCCCCACTATGTCTTACTTTCGGGGTATGTCTTACATTGGCAAAAAATATTTTATTTTTTTTTTTTTTTCACAAACTTTATTTAACTGTTTTACTTTTTTTTTTTTAGTCCCACCAGGGGACTTCACTATGCGATGTGCCGATCGCATATATAATGCTTTGGTATACTTAGTATACCGAAGCATTATTGCCTGTCAGTGTAAAACTGACAGGCAACCTATTAGGTCATGCCTCCGGCATCGCCTAACAGGCAGATGCTGAAGGCAGACCTGGGGGTCTTTGTTAGACCCCCGGCTGTCATGGAAACCCGACGGCGACCCGCGATTTGTTTGCGGGGGCGCCGATCGGGTGACAGAGGGAGCTCCCCCCTCTGTCAAACACATTAAATGCCGCTGTCACTATTGACAGCGGCATTTAATGGGTTAAACTGCCGGAATCGGCGCGCGCTTCGATTCCGGCAGTTGCAGCAGGAGCCAGGCTGTGTATAACAGCCGTGCTCCTGCCGCTGATCGCGTGGGTACAGTCTCAGTACCCGCGCTATCACAGGACGGATATATCCGTCCTCCGGCGCGAACTAGCAGCTGCTGAGGACGGATATATCCGTCCTTCGGCGTTAAGTGGAAGTGGGCAATACCCCCGTGTTTCCCCGAAAGTAAGACATATGTCTTACTTTCGGGGTACGGCTTATATTAGCCGACCCCCCTGAAACCCCCGATACGTCTTACAATCGGGGGTGTCTTACTATCGGGGAAACACGGTAAGTAGCAGCAGCAGAGCCAGGAAACAGACTGAAAGAATCACAGGCAAAGGAGGAGCAGGAAGTGAAGGTATAAATAGACAGAGGGCGGGAGCTAGCTCCGTCTGGCCAGGCTGTGATAGACTCTCCCACTCCTCAGCCTCCCAGGCTGATTGGTGGAAGAAGGGGTCACTGGACCAGACTTAGGAGCAGGTGCAGAGTGAGTAACCACGGGCGTCGACACAGAAGCTGTGTCAGGCAGATCCTTTACACAAACACTGCCAGATGAATATGGACATGATTTATGCATGAGATCCCTTTTGGTCCACCCAATATGTGTCTACTGTGCTTCGAAAATGACCCAAGAAAATAGGAGATGCAGCAAAATGGGAGGGTCTGTAAAAAGAGGCAAATTGTGCACTCTATATTTCTTTGAATCCTGCAACATTTTGACAGAATAACTGCAAGTTAAAGGGATTGTCTGGTTTAGAAAACCCATTCTCATATACCCTATTAAGTCATTATGCATTAAAAAGGAGGCTCCCTTGTTTGAGACCTCCATTAAGGAGTCAGAGCAGAAAGCAGCCTCAAAGAACGTCTCTCCGGAGGACCCGGCCTGTCTGTGCATTACATGAACAGGCCTTTTTATTTTAATGTGCACCATGTAATGCTTTATTTCCCCTGTAGTGGCGTTGCAAGGCTACTGAACACTTGCTGTCATGTTTCTCCAGAGATTACGGCTGATTGCTTGGGGTTCCGGCAGCAGGACACAATGTGATCAGGTTATTTTCCGGCCGACGCTTTTAACAGATTATCCAAAGTGAACAACATCTTTAAAAGCTTATATTCCTACAGACGTATTCCTTGCACATTACATAGTTCTCTGTCCCTAATAAAGATGATCCCAATTGTGGACTCCTTTACTTTAAAAAAACTCAAAGCACTCTTCCCTCCCTGTCCGGCCTCCTCCTGATTTCTATAAAAACGTATCCACCATCACAACGTCTGTGTGCAATTTTGTACCAGCCTTTTTGGATCTGCTGTATCTGCCCACATGTGTGTGATCCATGTTTCTGTGCAGTGGCGGATTAAGTAGACCACAGGTCCTGGGCTGTTCCCCAAACTTGGGCCCCCCTTCTCCACCGCCACGCCATGTCTATAGTTAACACAACATTTCTGTTCGAGCATTGACAAATAGGTGTTACGATTGCCCTTGTCAAAGGCCTGTGTTCCTACAAACTGACAGTCTCCAACCATTGCTGACAGTATCACACTCTATAGGGACACGTCCTCTTGACAAGAGGAATGGTAACATACATTTGTCTATTAGTCCTGTACTACACATAGACTTTTTGTGGAATACAAGGATTTCCTATAACATACATGTCAGAACAGATAACAGATTCTCTATAAATTCAGTTACTCACAGGTGATGTATTTTCAGATTCTAGTTATTATCTTTCTTTTTTCTTCTCCAACTGATCCAGACCTCATAAGGACTTCTCCCGGACATGACCCATTTCTGCAGAATTTGCCACTCAGGATGTCTTTGGCTCCTCACTTTTCCAATATCTCCACACCTATAAACGAAGCTAAAATTCTCATGCCACACACTATGCTCCTAAATTTAATAGCACCATACCCTGTACACTGTACTCCCGAATATAATAGTACCATACACTGCACCCCTGAATATAATAGTACCATATACTGTGCCCCTGAATACAATTGTGTCAAACACTGTAAAGTAAAGCACCACACACACAGTGCCCCCTGTAGATAGCGCCACTCACAATGCCTCCTGTTGATAGGGACTTTCACAATGCCCGCTGTAGATAGTGCCCCCATATAAAGCCCCCTGTAGATAATGCCCCTCAGAGACCTCTGTAGATAATGCCCTCCAAAGCCCCCTGTAGATAGTTTCCCATAGAGCCCCCTGTAGATATTGCCCCCATAGAGCAGGGGGCATTATCTGCCGGGGGCTTTATAGTAGATAGTAACCCCCCTAGAGTCCGCAGTAGATAGTGCCCCCAACACTGCCCACTAAAAATAACAAGTAATTACATGCTTACCTGTCCCCATGTTCGAGCTTTCCTACAGCGACGCAGGTCGGGTCTCTTCTGACCAGCCATCATCCAGCAGAACGACTCAGGTGGCACGATGACGTAATCGCGCTGCCTGCATCATTGGTAAAGCACCGAATGGCAGGGCACTGATAGTTCTCGTGCCTCATCAACGCTAGACTGATCAATTGCATCCGCAACATAAGGACACGGATACAATTAAGTGCAGGGGACCGGTTCTGGGTCCCGCTTCTCGCCTTTTCTTTAAACTGGTTGTAATTTTAAAAAACGGTTCGGGCGAACCGGGGCTAACCAGCTGGATCACACCTCTGCATGGGCCCCCTGGGAGCCTAGGGTAGGGATCCGGCCGGTTTACCTTAGTATCATATACGGTATATTCAGTGTTTATGGGATTACTGGAGCCATGCATTAATTACTTTATTGCTAAATATGTACTTGATTTAGAAGATATGAGGTAGCACTCGTTTTTTCATGCGAAAGTGTGGGCCCATGTTCCCCGGTGGGCTGACCACTTCTCATCCAATAACGTAAAATATAATATTTCAAAACACTGCTGGTAAATTTAAGGGGTAGTCCAATCTTAGAAAGTGATAGTATATCACTAGGATATGCCATCACTTTATGATAGGTGGGGACCTGACCCCTGGGAACTCCAACAAACCTGAAATTGAAGGGGCCGCAGTAATGATTTTGCACTGTGTTCCCTAAGTTTTCCCTGCACAGTGGCGCTCCCGGACACCTGGCTGTGCTGCAGTTCTCTGTGGGTCGAGGTGCCACTATGCAGGGAAAAACAGTGAAGATGACGCAGCACTAAATTACCGGTGAGGGTCCTACCCCCATGAATCATAAAGCAATGGCGTATAATAGAATTATGCCAATATGCCATCACTTTATAAGATGGGAATACCACTTTAAAGGCTATGTACACCTTTTAAAACATCTTTTTATATATATATATATATATATATATATATATATATATATATATATATCTTGAGAAAGGTTACTGTTGAACTGAAACGTTGCTGTGTCTTGAGGTGAATAAATCCACCCTGTTTTTCATCTGTCTTGGAGTCCTGGTGCCGTTACTACGTTCTATGCTGTTTTCTATCTAAAAAGAAGGGGAATTGATTCATCTCCTGGTGACGAGCACATGGCCTGATTTCTTGGATGTGTGGAGTGCTGTGTTTACTTGTTTTTGTTTCGTATATATATATATATATATATATATATAAAAGTCCAAATACAATGTCAGCCGCACAGCCTTGTAAATCATAGGTGGGTGCCGACCTGCCCAGATCAGGGCTAACAGACCTGCTGCTTTAAAGCACCTTTTTCTACCTTGCTTATACCTTGGAGTGCTGCCTGATTTTTGGATTCTATATATATATATATATATATATATATATATATACATATATATATATATATATATACATATATATATATATATATATATATATATATATATATATATATATATATATATATATACAGTGAAGAAAATAAGTATTTGATCCCTTGCTGATTTTGTAAGTTTGCCCACTGTCAAAGACATGAACAGTCTAGAATTTTTAGGCTAGGTTACTTTTACCAGTGAGAGATAGATTATATTTAAAAAAAAACAGAAAATCACATAGTCAAAATTATATATATTTATTTGCATTGTGCACAGAGAAATAAGTATTTGATCCCTTTGGCAAACAAGACTTAATACTTGGTGGCAAAACCCTTGTTGGCAAGCACAGCAGTCAGACGTTTTTTGTAGTTGATGATGAGGTTTGCACACATGTTAGATGGAATTTTGGCCCACTCCTCTTTGCAGATCATCTGTAAATCATTAAGATTTCGAGGCTGTCACTTGGCAACTCGGATCTTCAGCTCCCTCCATAAGTTTTTGATGGGATTAAGGTCTGGAGACTGGCTAGGCCACTCCATGACCTTAATGTGCTTCTTTTTGAGCCACTCCTTTGTTGCCTTGGCTGTATGTTTCGGGTCATTGTCGTGCTGGAAGACCCAGCCACAAGCCATTTTTAATGTCCTGGTGGAGGGAAGGAGGTTGTCACTCAGGATTTGAAGGTACATGGCTCCATCCATTCTCCCATTGATGCGGTGAAGTAGTCCTGTGCCCTTAGCAGAGAAACACCCCCAAAACATAATGTTTCCACCCCCATGCTTGCCAGTGGGGATGGTGTTCTTTGGGTCATAGGCAGCATTTCTCTTCCTCCAAACACGGCGAGTTGAGTTAATGCCAAAGAGCTCAATTTTAGTCTCATCTGACCACAGCACCTTCTCCCAATCACTCTCAGAATCATCCAGATGTTCATTTGTAAACTTCAGACGGGCCTGTACATGTGCCTTCTTGAGCAGGGGGACCTTGCGGGCACTGCAGGATTTTAATCCATTACGGCGTAATGTGTTACCAATGGTTTTCTTGGTGACTGTGGTCCCAGCTGCCTTGAGATCATTAACAAGTTCTCCCCGTGTAGTTTTCGGCTGAGCTCTCACCTTCCTCAGGATCAAGCATACCCCACGAGGTGAGATTTTGCATGGAGCCCCAGATCGATGTCGATTGACAGTCTTTTTGTATGTCTTCCATTTTCTTACTATTGCACCAACAGTTGTCTCCTTCTCACCCAGTGTCTTACTTATGGTTTTGTAGCCCATTCTAGCCTTGTGCAGGTCTATGATCTTGTCCCTGACATCCTTAGAAAGCTCTTTGGTCTTGCCCATGTTGTAGAGGTTAGAGTCAGACTGATTAATTGAGTCTGTGGACAGGAGTCTTTTATACAGGTGACCATTTAAGACAGCTGTCTTTAATGCAGGCACCAAGTTGATTTGGAGCGTGTAACTGGTCTGGAGGAGGCTGAACTCTTAATGGTTGGTAGGGGATCAAATACTTATTTCTCTGTGCACAATGCAAATAAATATATATAATTTTGACTATGTGATTTTCTTTTTTTTAAAATATATAATCTATCTCTCACTGGTAAAATTAACCTAGCCTAAAAATTCTAGACTGTTCATGTCTTTGACAGTGGGCAAACTTACAAAATCAGCAAGGGATCAAATACTTATTTCCTTCACTGTATATATATATATACACACTACCGTTCAAAAGGTTAGGGTCACTTAGAAATTTACTTATTTTTGCAAGAAAAGCACATTTTTTTTTAATGAAGATAACATTAAATTAATCAGAAATACACTCTATACATTGTTAGTGTGCTAAATGACTATTCTAGCTGCAAACGTCTGTTTTTTAATGTAATATCTACATAGGTGTATAGAGGCCCATTTCCAGCAACCATCACTCCAGTGTTCTAATGGTACATTGTGTTTGCTAACTGTGTTAGAAGGCTAATGGTTGATTAGAAAACACTTGAAAACCCTTGTGCAATTATGTTAGCACCGCTGTAAACAGTTTTGCTGTTTAGAGGAGCTATAAAACTGACCTTCCTTTGAGCTAGTTGAGAATCTGGAACATTACATTTGTGGGCTCGATTAAACTCTCAAAATGGCTAGAAAAAGAGAGCTTTCATGTGAAACTCGACAGTCTTTACTTGTTCTTAGAAATAAAGGCTATTCCATGCGAGAAATTGCCAAGAAACTGAAGATTTCCTACAACGGTGAAGTGGCCAGCGCAGTCACCATATCTCAACCCCATAGAGCTATTGTGGGAGCAGCTTGACCATATGGTACGCAAGAAGTGCCCATCAAGCCAATCCAACTTGTGGGAGGGGCTTCCGGAAGCCTGGGGTGAAATTTCTCCCGAAAATAACCTCAGCAAATAAACCGCTAGAATGCCAAAGGTCTGCAATGCTGTAATTGCTGCAAATGGAGCATTCTTCAAAAATCATTATTTCTAACCTTGTGAATGTCTTGACTATATTTTCTAGTCATTTTGCAACTCATTTGATAAATATAAGTGTGAGTTTTCATGGAAAACACAAAATTGTCTGGGTCACCCCAAAATTTTGAACGGTAGTGTATATATATATACATATACACACACATATACCAAAGATATTTAAATGAAGCAGCACTCATGTAATAAAGTGGTGGGTGCAAAGCAACTTGAGCTTAACCCACCGCTCAAAATACCATACAAGAAAAAAGATTGCAGCACACCAGCAAGGTCCAGTAAAAAAATCTGTGGTTTTATTTGCCCATGTTTAGAGCCAAGCGATGTTTCAGTTCCACCATGGAACTTTTTTCAAGGATGGTGGAACTGAAACGTCGCTTGGCTCCAGGGGCGTAGCTAGAGGCTCATGAGCCCCGATGCAAAAATTCTTACTGGGCCCCCCCCCCCGCAAACTTCTCATGGCCGATGGTCCGCAGCTTTCAGTTGCATCGCTGGGTCTCCTAAGTGACCCACCAATGCAGCACTAGCAGCCGGGATGTCACTAAGGCTGGGTTCACACCCTATTTACGGACGTAATTCGAGTGTTTTAGCATTGAATTACGTCCGAAAATGCGGCTCAAAAGCGTTGGCAAACATCTGCCCATTCATTTGAATGGGTCTTACGATGTTCTGTGCCGACGGTCATTTTTTTTACGCGCCGCTGTCAAAAGGCGGCGCGTAAAAAAGACGCCCGCGTCAAAGAAGTGCCTGTCACTTCTTCAGACGTAAATGGAGCCGTTTTCCATGGACACCATAGAAAAACAGCTCCAATTACGTCCGTAATGGACGCAGCGAAAGACGCCTGCACATGCCATTACGGCTGAAATTACGGTGCTGTTTTCTCCTGAATACAGCACCGTAATTTCAGCCGTAACAGACGCTGCCATGTGAACATACCCTCAGGGCTTAAAATGTCAGGGAAATAGCCCCAATACATATGTGTCCGCCCAAAAAAAATGTGTGTATATGAGACAGCATAGCATATCTATAGCACTACGACCCTATAAATTTTGGATAGGATTAGATACATTGGCTCAGCAGACAGTATCACACATGATAGGATTAAATACAGTGGCTCAGAAGGCAGTATCACACATGATAGGATTAGATACAGTGGCCCAGCAGACAGTATCACACATGATAGGATTAGATACAGTGGCTCAGCAGACAGTACCACACATGATAGGATTAGATACAGTGGCTCAGCAGACAGTACCACACATGATAGGATTAGATACAGTGGCTCAGAAGGCAGTATCACACATGATAGCATTAGATACAGTGGCTGAGCAGACAGTATCACACATGATAGGATTAGATACAGTGGCTGAGCAGACAGTATCACACATGATAGGATTAGATACAGTGGCTCAGCAGACAGTATCACACATGATAGGATTAGATACAGTGGCTCAGAAGGCAGTATCACACATGATAGGATTAGATACAGTGGCTCAGAAGGCAGTATTACACATGATAGGATTAGATACAGTGGCTGAGCAGACAGTATCACACATGATAGGATTAGATACAGTGGCTGGGCAGACAGCATCACACATGATAGGATTAGATACAGTGGCTGAGCAGACAGTATCACACATGATAGGATTAGATACAGTGGCCCAGCAGCCAGTATCACACATGATAGGATTAGATACAGTGGCTCAGCAGACAGTACCACACATGATAGGATTAGATACAGTGGCTCAGAAGGCAGTATCACACATGATAGGATTAGATACAGTGGCTCAGCAGACAGTATCACACATGATCGGATTAGATATAGGGCCCAGCAGACAGTATCACACATGATTGGATTAGATATAGGGCCCAGCAGACAGTATCACACATGATAGGATTAGATACATGGCGCAGCAGACAGTATCACACATGATCGGATTAGATACAGGGCTCAGCTCGCTGACATTGCGTCTCCAGCGCTGGACCCAGGATAGGTAAGAATAATAATTGTGCTTCTTTATGTGTTACTGATTATTTTTGTGTGTTTTTATACAGGTTCGGTTGTTGGACTTCGGATTCGAGGACTTCAATGACGGCGTTTTTTTTTGATTCTCAATAACATGGTTAATGAGGGTTGTGTTTTTTTATTTCAATGAAATATTTTTTCTATGTGCTTGTATCTTTTTAAACTTTATTATCACCGCCTTAGTAATGGCCACTGGCTGATTGACAACCTCCATTACTAAGGCGGGGCTTAATGTTAGCCGATGCAGAGGCTGACACTAACCCCCATTATTAGCCCGGTACCCACCGCCACTAGGGGTACTGGGAAGAGCCGGGTACAAACCAGTATCCGACCATGTGTAGTGATGGGCAGGCATCGGGGTGGCAGCAGGCTGGTAGTATTAGGCTGGGGAAGGCCAAAAACAGTGGCCCTTCCCACCCTTGTAATACTGCCTGCTGCTGCTGTGTTGTATCTGGCTGGTTATGAGAATTGGGGGGGACCCCACATCGTTCTTTCCAATTATTTTTTACTTTATTTTTTTTTAAATGACGTGGGGTTCCCCCCATTTTTCATAACCAGCCAGATACAATAAAGCAGCAGCAGCCTAGCATTACCAGGATGGGAAGGGCCACTGTTTTTGGCCTTTCCCCTCCTGATACTACCAGCCTGCGGCCGCCCCAGTGGCGGACCATCACTACAGATGGTCAAGTACTGGATCGTACCCGGCTCTTCCCAGCACCCCTGGTGGCGGTGGGTACCGGGGTAATAAAGGGGGTTAGTGTTAGCCTCTGCACCGGCTAACACTAAGCCCCGCCTTAGCAATGGATGCTATCAATCAGCCGGCAGCCATTACTAAGGCGGTAGTAATATAGTTTAAAAAAAAACACAAAGACATAGAAAAAATATTTTATTGAAATAAAAAAAAAAACACAAAACCCTCATTAACCATTTTATTGATAACAAAAAAAAAAAGCCGTCATCGAAGTAGTCCTGGAATCCGACGTAGACCAACGACCGAACCTGTAAGAAAACACACAAAAAATGATTAGTAACACATGTGTTAGGCTTAGATACATGGCCCATGTGTGATCCTGTCTGTGGGACCCTGTATCTAAGCCTACCACAACGTAGGCTTAGATACAGGGTCCAGCAGACAGTAATCTTATACAGTATAAAATTACTGTGTGCTGGGGCCCTGTATCTAAACCGACAGTGTGGTAGGCTTAGATACAGGGCCCATCAGACAGGATCACACATGGGCCATGTATCTAAGCCTACCATGTGATTGTCTTAGATACAGGGCCCAGCAAACAGGATCACACAATCTGTGATCCTGTCTCATGGGCCCTCTAAGCATGCTACATCGTAGGCTTAAAGGGGTTGTGCAGTCCCTAAACATTGATGGCCTGTCCTCAGTATAGGCCATGAATAGCTGATGTGTCTGGGTCCGACTTCCGGGAGCTGCTCCCCTTCATTTCACTACTCGCTCACACTGTGAATCGCCGACACCGATTCACAGTGTGACCGTAATGAAGGGGAGCAGCTCTCGTACGAGTGCTGCGGCCCCTTCAAAACAGCTGATTGGCGGGTCCCGGGAGTCGGACCCCGCCAGTCAGGGCAACTAATCTTACCTTCCTCTTCAGCCGCGGCAGAAGTTCTGTCCTCTCGATGTTGTGCGCAGTACATAGCGCTGTGACGTCAGGACCTCCGCTGCGATCCGGAACCAGGAAGGTAAGGTCAGTCTGTTACTATAGTAACAGGGGCCCGCGGCCCAAGTTACTATAGTAACTTTTTATTGATGTGGTGCGGGGGGCTGTGGGCCCCCCTGGCTTCGGGGCCCGATCGCAATTGTGACCCCTATAGCTAAGCCAGTGTAGATATGAGATAAATAGATAGATAGATAGATAGATAGATAGATAGATAGATAGATAGATAGATAGATATGAGATAGATAGATAGATATGAGATAGATAGATAGATAGATAGATAGATAGATAGATAGATAGATAGATAGATAGATAGATAGATAGATAGATAGATAGATAGATAGATAGATAGATAGATAGATAGATAGGATAGATATGAGATAGATAGATAGGATAGATATGAGATGATAGATAGATAGATAGATAGATATGAGATAGATAGATAGATAGATTAGATAGATAGATAGATAGTTTGTCTGTTATGCTAAACTGTCAGCCCTGAGGTGTGACTGCTCAGCATGACAGACATACACACACACAGTGAAGGGGTTAAGAGCTGGATTACTAGTTGCTACTTACATCTGCTGTGGGGTCAGAGAGCAGCTCGTACTGCAGGGGAGCAGCAGACACGCACACCATCTTCTTGCTGTAGCCATTCCTTTCCCTCTGAACAGGTCACGAGGAAGAGGGCGGGCCTGGGTCTCGTAAGATGAGTGGATTCATCTATCATTCATTTTCCACCCTCTTGTTCCCCCTCCACGCAATGACTCTCTGACAGCTGAGCTGCCACCAATGCTTTAAGCTACATTACTGGGTCTCTTTTGTACCACAGCAGGGACCCAGCAATGTAGAGTAATCATTGCAGCGCTAGTGTGGTGAGGGGGGCCTGCGGGCCCCCCTAGCTACGGGGCCCGGTCGCAGTTGCGACCGCTGCGACCCCTATAGCTACGCCACTGCTTGGCTCTAAACATGGGCAAATAAAACCACAGATTTTGTTACTGGACCTTCGTGGAGTGCTGCAATCTTTTTTCTTGTATGTATATATATATATACATATATATGTAGCATGAAATTGGCGCCAATCAAGCGCTGTCCACAGGGTATGGCATGGTGTTGCAAAATGGAGTGATAGCCTTCCTTATTCAAAATCGCTTTTACCTTGTACAAATCTCCCACTTTACCAGCACCAAAGCAACCCCAGACCATCACATTACCTCCACCATGCTTGACAGATGGCGTCAGGCACTCTTCCAGCATCTTTTCAGTTGTTCTGCGTCTCACAGATGTTCTTCTGTGTGATCCAAACACCTCAAACTTCGATTCATCTGTCCATAACACTTTTTTCCAATCTTCCTCTGTCCAATATCTGTGTGCTTTTGCCCATATTAATCTTTTCCTTTTATTAGCCAGTCTCAGATATGGCTTTTTCTTTGCCACTCTGCCCTGAAGGCCAGCATCCCGGAGTCGCCTCTTCACTGTAGACGTTGACACTGGCGTTTTGCGGGTACTATTTAATGAAGCTGCCAGTTGAGGACCTGTGATGCCTCTATTTCTCAAACTAGAGACTCTAATGTACTTGTCTTGTTGCTCAGTTGTGCAGCGGGGCCTCCCACTTCTCTTTGTACTCTGCTTAGAGCCTGTTTGTGCTGTCCTCTGAAGGGAGTAGTACACACCGTTGTAGGAAATCTTCAGTTTCTTGGCAATTTCTCGCATGGAATAGCCTTCATTTCTAAGAACAAGAATAGACTGTCGAGTTTCACATGAAAGCTCTCTTTTTCTAGCCATTTTGAGAGTTTAATCGAACCCACAAATGTAATGGTCCAGATTCTCAACTAGCTCAAAGGAAGGTCAGTTTTATAGCTCCTCTAAACAGCAAAACTGTTTACAGTGGTGCTAACATAATTGCACAAGGGTTTTCAAGTGTTTTGTAATCATCCATTAGCCTTCTAACACAGTTAGCAAACACAATGTACCATTAGAACACTGGAGTGATGGTTGCTGGAAATGGGCCTCTATACACCTATGTAGATATTGCATTAAAAAACAGACGTTTGCAGCTAGAATAGTCATTTAGCACATTAACAATGTATAGAGTGTATTTCTGATTAATTGAATGTTATCTTCATTGAAAAAAACTGTGCTTTTCTTGCAAAAATAAGGAAATTTCTAAGTGACCCCAAACTTTTGAACGGTAGTGTATATATATATATATATATTTTACAAAAAATTATTTTTACTTTCTGACATACAGCTTCTTTGTACACTGTATATATAGCAGCTGTATCTTACGTTGAGAAATTAATCCGTCAGGTCAGAGGGACTGACGGATTCAGTGACAGCGGGTCCTGCGTGATCGAGCTGTTGTTAATCACATCTAAGTTCATAACAGGGTTGACAAACCCTTCTTCAGACTAAATTGTGGTACATAGGAGCTTATTTAGCAGGCATCTTCATTCGGCAGAAAACACTTAAAAATGTTTTTTAATGTCACAACGTAATCATGTTTTCAGTAGGGGACAGTAGTTCGACGGAGAGGCAGGGACTCCTAGCGTCGTACATAAGTATGATGCTAGGAGCCCGGCTCCCTGTAGTGTGTTCGGTCCGGGACTTGCAGCCGAAATACGTTCCGTCCTTTACGGACCGAACATGCTCGTGTGAATCCAGCCTAATAGAATAAACTATGGTAAAATTACCATACTTAACAGGTTATTCCCATCTAAGTCATTTATGACATATCCACAGGATATGCCATAAATGTCTGATAGATACCGTTGATTTTTTTTGGCCTGGATACGCCAGCCAACGCTGGAACCCGTATCTTTTAGACATTTATGGAATATCCACTGGATATGCCATACGTTTCTAAGATAGGAATACCTGTTAAATTGTAATCAGAAGGGCACGAGAAGTAACATTATATGTGGATCTGATGGGTTCTTTGATTTCAAGATAATATTCTGTAAAGTAAACAAGAACGTTAAGCTGAGATACAAGCAATAAAGATAAGAGCGTGGATGTTTTCAACTGACACTACCACTAGAGGGCAACACCTCCCTGTTAGAATTTCATTGCTAATGTAAAGGGATATAAATAAAACAAATACATTCATTTACTTTACAAATATAAATATATCAGACTGTGCAAAATAATATTTGTAATATTTAAGATCTATATACTTCATATGGTTTTATAAAATCAATATACAGTTACACGAATATTAAAACATTGTTAAAAAAAAAACAAGTGAACTGTCCTTATAGCTAAAAGCAATAGGATTGGAATAGTTCAAAGTTGTTCAAAGTAAATTGTGTCCGTAAGGTTTTTAACCACACCTACAGCAGCTGTGTATAATAATATTATTGCAAAAGTATGAAGTTGCTTCCCAACTCCATATGTCTGTGTATATATATATATATATATATATATATATATATACCAGCAAAAAGAAGCAGCAGCACTCTGGTTCCAAACAGGAGTAATCAAGTAATAGACGGGTGCCAGCTGATAGTCCTGATCAAAAGACAGTATAGATATTCCAAAAGTAAATCCAGCAGCACTCCGATGTTCAAAAGTGAAAAAAGTGGTTTATTGTGCCAGCATGGCAGGTACAATGCAACGTTTCCGTCCCACCTTGGACGGAAGGTGGGACGGAAACGTTGCATTGTACCTGCCATGCTGGCACAATAAACCACTTTTTTCACTTTTGAACATCGGAGTGCTGCTGGATTTACTTTTGGTATATATATATATATATATATGTATATATATTTGTATATATATATATATATTGAAGAAAATCCCACAGCACTCCGTGTTAGTGAAAAAAATGGTGGTTTATTAAGCCAGCACAAGCTGCACGTTTCCGTTCTGCTATAGGACCTTTACCAAGCATGCTTCAATATTGATCTATATCCCCTGGATCGGGATTACCTGCTTGCACCTGAGACCATCTTGGAATTGCATTTTGAGTGTTGCTGCTTTTCCATTTGTATATATATATATATATATATATATATATATATATATATATATATACATATATATATATATATATATATATATATATATATATATATAGTAGGCACCTTTGCAGGGGAACTCACGGCGGCAGTAAAATGACAGTAAACGTCACTTTGTGCACCTATTTAGACTTTAGGCCCTGTTTATGCCCCCATATAGAAGTTAGGCCCCCAGTTTGTACCCCCTAAAATGTAGTGCTCTCTGGTAGTGCCACACAGCCCCCCTCCCAGGTAGTGTTACAAGGCTCCCCCTATACAGTGATGCAATATCGCTGGTAGTAAAGTTCCTACTGAAAGCTCAGTGACTATTACGTTCGACGGTCATAGGATCTTACCTTTGCCACAAGTCAGTTTCTTAAATTTCTGATCTGCATACACTAATGCTGAAAAGTGTTGAATCATTATGAAATTTCTTTCTTTTTTTTATTAACTCTAAGTATTACTAAATTACTTCGAAATAATACTCAATACATTGACAATGTTAGACTCATATGCTTTTATTTTTATTTCATACAACTTTTCTATTCAACTAACTTTACATTCATCAAAGCAATCTAGCTGTCAGCTTTTGAAGATATTAATGGTAAGTTTTAACCCACAAATTCAGTAGCTCCTGACTCCCTGGAGCTGGCACAAAGTGGCAAATGATCGTCCCAATTCGGACAAAATCATGCCATACACATGGTTGGACGAAAATTTCCAACCAATCACATTTTTGTCAGACATAATTCTGCCGTTGGCCATCGATTGTTGGCCAGAATGGCTAAAATCAGCCGACTTTTATCTTGTGTATGGCAAGCCTAAGCCACTGCCAGAGGAGTATGACAGAGGTTTATTCCCCTTAAGGAAGCACTCGTAGCGAAACGCGCGTTGGGGGTCATTGTGGTTGGGCGAGTTTTTCTCCTCCTATTTGCTGCAATGGCCACGAGCTCCCAGCACCAAATGGATTTTAGAGTCTGTGATCAGTCATGGCTCTTACAATTGTATGAGAACTTTGAGGAGGACTCTAGTTTGTTTTTAGATGCTAGTGGTGGGGATTGTAGAGAACTCAGCAGTAGGCTGAAAACTTTATTGAACCAAAGAACAAAGATTTGGTGGAACAAGGCTTTTCTTGAACCATATCTGTCCAAAGGCCTTATCCCCCGCGGCCTGTGAGTTCAGGTATTTCCCTCGTTTGATATTGATAATGACGACTTTAAGATGAAATGGGAGAATAAATGCTCAAAGGGCTTTATAGAGCTATTAGTATTATCCAATCAAGCCATCCTGACTGAAATAGAGAAAAACATAGAGAAGATTCAAAACATACTCAAGAAAGAACCCCCTAACTGTCTGAGGATCTTAATAAGGAATTTGAAAAATGGGAGAAATACATTTGTGCAGTGAAAGCAGGCAAATTTCAAGGAGATGTACAGGACTAACAACAGAATCGGGTATATAGATGTAGTATGGGTAGGGATCGATCTAGGCCCATTTCTCACTCGAGATCATCCTCGACATCATCCCGTACATCTGGAGATGAGTCCTGCAGATTAAGAGAAACTAGAAATACTCTTCATAATGGTAACAATCAGGGATCTCAAGGTCCATGAAGACATTAGGACAGACAAGTAAAATGCAAGAATCTGTCTAACTATCAACACAAGTAAAACGCAAGAATCCATCTATCAACACAATCCCACAAAAAAATGTAGACACTACTTACATATTCACACAGCAGAACATAACTTTCACGTTTAAAATACTCTAAACTAAATCTATTTTGGACCCCCTCCTGAGGATAGAAGAAAAAATAAAAATAAAAATATTTAAAAAAATAAATAAAACAATTTACAGAATAATAAAAAACAAATTTAACGTTTAGGAGGTATTAGCTTTCCAATATATAATAAAAATATATTGACTGCAGAATCCCATTATAAGTCAGTGGTCATTAGGGAACTTTTAATAAATATATTCCAATTTAGACAGCAATATTGTTTTAAAGAGACATTAAAAGATGCAGTGACACTTGTTTCATAAGTGCCCAGTGTTCATTGCAGTCTGTCTAAAACACTTCTCCTTTCTTTATACAGGGTTTGTATTATAGCTTATGAAATACTTAAAAAGTAAACTCCACCAAAGACTGGATTTGGGTGAAATTTCATCTTTACTTCCTACCTCTTATGTTTTATATATATAAGGGTATATGTATGTGAAAGGGGAATCAACCTCTGTCATACCCCTCTGGCAGTGGCTTAGGCTTGCCATACACATAAGATAAAAGTTGGCTGATTTTAGCCATTCTGGCCAACAATCGAATGGCCGACGGCAGAGTTATGTTTGCCAAAAATGTAGCCCTTGAGGAAGCACTCGTAGCGAAACGGGCATTGGGGTTATTGTGGTTGAGCGAGTTTTTCTCCACAATTTAATGCAATGGGTAAGGCTGTTCACTGAAATATACAAGCACTGGCACTTTTTCTACTCCCCCTGTATTATGTAGAATTACCTATGTGGGATTAGAATTCATTAGCACTTAGACCCATTTGGGGTCAATCTTATACTCTGTGTTAACTCATAATAACCTTTTAATGTGTACATATCATCCAGCATTTTTTGGTCTCGCTTCAATATACAACGTATTTTTACTAGAGTAGTGTCTTTTTATGTTTTTGTAATATTGTTTGTCTTCGGGTGCGTTCGCATACGTCAGTTGTATTAGAATCAGTTTTTTTGTCTGTCAAGTGAATACAACTAATGCAAAAACTGATGCAAAAAATGTATCAGTTGCCATCAGTCTTTTTCACGATTTTTACTACAAAACCATCAGTTGTCATCCGTAGTCATCAGTTTTTACCATCCGTTTTTAACATCAGTTTTTATCACAATGGTCCACCAAATAGGTAGTCTAAGCTCTGAAAATGTGCCAATTTTATAAGAGTGGTGGATAGTTTGTGATCGATTGGATACATGATAGATTAGATACTTGTTGTGTTCCATGTCAGGGCTCTCCTTCTCTGCTCCGGCCTTGGCGCTACACTGATGTCTGACACACACATTGTAATGTCACGTGTGTCATATTCAGCGCAGCGCCAAGGCCGGCGCCAAGAGAGAGAGAGAGAGAGCCCAGAAGGCAGCTGCTGTCCACTGACCTCAGATCACATCTTTGAAGCAGCCATGGGAGTCTGAAAAGACACCAAACACTAGCTCTAACTTCAGTGAGTAGATTTTGGCACCTTTACAGCTACCCAATAGCATCCTGCTCTCACCCCTTCTGAGTGTTTGCCCAAGCAGAGTCTTAGGGGGGCCTCTCAGATTTCTTCTAGCAGTGCCGCATGCCGGGGTACTTCTGGAAGCGAGGCAGTTGAAGAGTGGGACGCTGGTTTAAAAATTATCCAGGTAGAGGTGGTAAACCTGGTCCAGCAGTGGGTGCACCAAATCCCACACAATTTTTGCATTAACTCCCAGTAAGGGGGGGCATTCTGGGGGCTGAGCACTGGTGTCCTTCCCTTCATATATCCTAAATCTGTAGGTATACCCTGATGCACACTTATACATCTTCACGCCATACCTTGCCCTCTTACTCGGCAGGTACTGGCGGAATCAGTGGCGGATTAAGTAGACCATAGGCCCTGGGCTGTTATCCAAACTTGGGCCCCCCTTCTCCACCGCCACCCTGTAACTATTGTTAACACTTCCTTTTTGTCCAGACATTAACAAATGGGTGTTACTACTCCCTTTGTCAAAAGGCTGTGTCCCCACATACTGACAGTCTCCAACCATCGCTGACAGTATCGCACCGTGTAGGGACACATTCTCCTGACAAGGGGAATAGTAACACTTATTTGTCTATCAGTCCTGGACTGCACAAAGACTTTGTGAAATACAAGGATTTCCTATAATAAACATGTCAGTAGAGATGACAGATTGTCTATAAACCTAGTGACTCACAGGTGACGACGTAGTTTTTTTCCTCTTTTCTTCTCCATCCAGTCCAGACTTCATGACTCTTTTCCCGGCCATGACCCACTTTTGCAGAATTTGCCACTCAGATGTCTTTGGCTCCTCACTTTTCCAACATTTCCACACCTATAAACAAAGATAATATTATCATGGTGCCACACACTGTGCCCCTAAATATAATAGAACGAAACACTGCGCCCCTGAATAAAATAGTACAAACACTGTGCCCCTAAATATTATAGCACCATAGACTGCGCCCCTGAATATAATTGTGTCAAACACTGTAGATAGCACCACACACAGCCCCCTGTAGATAGCGCGACACAGTCCTCCCCCTCTGTAAATAGCGTCACATAGCCCTCCCCCTCTTGTATATAGTGCTACACAGCAATCCCCCTTAGATATAGTGATACACAGCGCTCCCTTCTATATAGTGCTCTACAACAATCCCCTCTTGTATATAGTGCTACACAGCGTCTCCCCCCTTGGACCTGCAGCTCCTGTAATTGCTCAGTATAATGTCCCCCATAGCTGCCCCCACAGTATAATGCCCTTCATAGCTGCCTCTACACAGTATAATTTTCCCCTTAGCTGACCCTACACAGTATAATGCCTCCATAGCTGCGACACAGTATAATGCCTCCATAGCTGCGACACAGTATAATGTCCCCATAGCTGCGACACAGTATAATGTCCCCATAGCTGCGACACAGTATAATGTCCCTATAGCTGCGACACAGTATAATGCCCCCATAGCTGCGACATAGCATAATGCCTCCATAGCTGCAACACAGTATATTGCCTCCATAGCTGCTACACAGTATAATGCCTCCATAACTGCTACACCGTATAATGCCCCCATAGCTGCGACACAGTATATTGCCTCCATAGCTGTGACACAGTATAATGCCCCCATAGCTGTGACACAGTATAATGCCTCCATAGCTGCAACACAGTATAATGCCTCCATAGCTGCAACATAGTATAATGTCCCCATAGCTGCGACACAGTATAATGCCTCCATAGCTGCTACACAGTATAATGTTCCCATAGCTGCGACACAGTATAATGCCTCCATAGCTGCACCATACAGTATAATGCCTCCATAGCTGCGACACAGTAAATGTCCCCATAGCTGATACACAGTATAATGCCTCCATAGCTGCAACACAGTATAATGCCTCCATAGCTGCAACACAGTATAATGCCTCCATAGCTGCAACACAGTATAATGCCTCCATAGCTGCAACACAGTATAATGCCTCCATAGCTGCAACACAGTATAATGCCTCCATAGCTGCAACACAGTATAATGCCCCCATAGCTGCAACACAGTATAATGCCCCCATAGCTGTGACACAGTATAATGCCCCATAGCTGCGACACAGTATAATGCCCCCATAGCTGCAACACAGTATAATGCCCCCATAGCTGCAAAACAGTATAATGCCCCCATAGCTGTGACACAGCATAATACCCCATAGCTGTGACACAGTATAATGCCTCCATAGCTGCAACACAGTATAATGCCCCCATAGCTGCAACACAGTATAATGCCCCCATAGCTGCAACACAGTATAATGCCCCCATAGCTGCAACACAGTATAATGCCCCCATAGCTGCAACACAGTATAATGCCTCCATAGCTGCAACACTGTATAATGCCCCCAGAGCTGCAACACAGTATAATGCCCCCATAGCTGTGACACAGTATAATGCCCCATAGCTGTGACACAGTATAATGCCTCCATAGCTGCAACTCAGTATAATGCCCCCTTAGCTGCAACACAGTATAATGCCCCCATAGCTGCAACACAGTATAATGCCCCCATAGCTGCAACACAGTATAATGCCTCCATAGCTGCAACACAGTATAATGCCTCCATAGCTGCAACACAGTATAATGTCCCCATAGCTGCGACACAGTATAATGTCCCCATAGCTGCAACACAGTATAATGCCCCCATAGCTGTGACACAGTATAATGCCTCCATATGTACGTACCTAATAAATAAAAAAACATAATTACTTACCTATCCCGGTTCCCACGACGGTGGGGGATGCTTCTCCTCCTCTGCACTGTGCTGTGAGTGACTCCGTGCAGACAGGCACGATGATGTCACTACGTCGCGCCTGCCTTCACCGAGCGCTCACGGCAGAGTGAATGCTGGAGCGAGGCTCCAGCATTCAACCCAACTGAATCTGCGTCCTGTGGACGCAGATTCAGTTGGAAGCGGGACAGCGGGACAGCGCGTCAGCGCGGTAGCGCTGCATAGTTTTGTGGTGTGTGCAATTCGGGCCCCTGGGAGCCTCGGGCCCTGGGCGGCCGCCCGAACCGCCCATATTATAATCCGCCATTGGGCGGAATTGAAGCCTCCCATCAAAATGTACCAAGGACTCATCAATAGGAATACACTTCTCAGGGGTGTATGCTTGGGAAAACCGGGCACTGACACGGTCTAATAGGGGTCTCCGTTTATACAAACGGTCAAAACTGGGGTCATCTTGGAGTAGGCAATGCTCATTAGGAGAAGCGAAGTATTGCCTCGTTTTTATTTTTATTTAGGTTCCAGTTCAGTTCTGAAGTTGCTTTGAGGGGCCTATATTTTAGAAACCCCCTATGAAACACCCCATTTTAGAAATTAGACCCCTCAAAGTATTCACAACAGCATTTAGAAAGTTTATGAACCCTTTAGGTGTTTCACAGGAATTTAGAGCAAAGTAGAGGTGAAATTTACATATTTATTTTTGTCAGAAAATACTTTTTATACCATTTTTTTCTATAACACAAAAGGTTTTACCAGAGAAACGCAACTTAATATTTATTGCCCAGATTTTGCAGTTTTGAGAAATATCCCACATGTGGCCCTAGTGCGGTAATGGACTGAAGCACCGGCCTCCGAAGCAAAGGAGCACCTAGTGGATTTTGAGGCCTCTTTTTTATTAGGCCCCATGTCCGGTTTGAAGAGGTCTTGTGATGCCAAAACAGTGGAAACCCCCCAAAAGTGACCCCATTTTGGAAACTAGAACCCCTTGAGGTATCCATTGTAGTTTTCTTGGGGTGCATGCTGCTTTTTGATCAGTTTTTATTCTATTTTTAGGTGGCGTGGTGTTTAAAAAACAGCAATTCTACTATTGTTTTTTTATTCTATTTTTTTTACAGCGTTCACCGTGCGCTATAAATGACATATTCTCTTTATTCTGCGGGGCGATACGATTACGGTGATACCAGATGTTTATAGTTTTTTTTATGTCTTATGGCGTTTGCACAATAAAATACGTTTTGTAAAAAATGATTCACTTTTTGTGTTACCTTATTCTAAGAGCCAGAACTTTTTTATTTTTCCATCAATAAAGCCGTGCGAGGACTTATTTTTTGCGTAACGAACTGTAGTTTCGATCAGAACCATTTTTAAGTACATGCGACTTTTTGATCTCTTTTTATTAAATTTTTTTGGAGTGGAAGAGACCAAACAATTGTGATTCTGGTACGGTTTATTATTATTTTCTTTTACGGCGTTCACCAAGCAGGATAAATAATGAAATAATTTTGTAGTTCAGGCCGTTACGGACGCGGCGATACCAATTATGTATAGTTTATTTGTTTATTTATCTATTTTTTTTTTAATAATAAAGGACTGATTAGGGAAAAAGGGGGATTTTTAATTTTATTACTTTTAAAACTTTTATTTTCTTATTTTGACACATCTTTTTTTAACTTTTTTTTTTACTTTATTACTTTGTCCCACTAGGGGACTTGAGGGCAGGAGGCCCTGATCGCTATTTTAATACACTGCACTACATGCGTAGTGCAGTTTATTAGAGCTGTCAGCTACTCACTGACAGCAAGCATAGTGGGTCCTGACTCAGGACCCACTAGGCTTCCGTCGATGGCATAGCCGGACGCCATTGTTTGGTGTCCGGTTGCCATAGTTACATAGTTATTGTAGCTTAACCCCTAAAAAGCCGCGATCTCTATTGAACGCGGCTTTTAAGCGGTTAATTAGCGGGAACACAGCGATCGGTCCCCGCTGTAGGAGCTGTGGGAGCTGCTGTACGTACTATTCCGTCATGGAGCGCGAACAGGGCGGTTTCCATGACGGAATAGTACGTCACTGAGCGTTAAGGGGTTAAAGAAAAACATAGGAAAACATGTTTTGAGTTTGCCAAACAGCATGTGACAGACCACTGGAAGTAGGTTCTCTGGTCAGATGGGACTAAAATTTAACTTTTTGGCCATCATGGGAAACGCTATGTGTGGCGGAAACACATTACTTCCCATTAACTAAAGAAAACCATTCCCACAGTGAAGCATGGTGCTGGCAGTATCATGCTGTGGGTGTGCTTTTCATCAGCAGGGACTAGAAAACTGGTCAGGATTGAAGGAAAGATGGATTACAGTCAATACAGGGCAATTCTTTAGGAAAACCTGTTTGTCCGCCAGAGATTTGAGACTGGGACGAAGGCTCACCTTCCAGTAGGACAATGACCGTAAACATAGTTTAACCCGTTAGTGACTGCCCATAGGTGTTTATACGGCGGCCACTAATGTGCTTTATTCTGATGCAGTAGCCTTTTTACGGCGCTGCATTAAAAAAAACTAAACGCTGCTGGTAGCAGTTAAATTTCCCTGGTCTCAGCTATCAGACCTGCTCGAACAGGCGGGATCGAAATCAGTATCAATCCTGCCCATTTAACCCCTCCCGATGAAGGGACCAGTTCGGTCCTGAAATTCTGTATCTTAATAAAAAATTAAATGACGGCAGAAAAAGATTTGACTTTTTAACTTACGAGCCAGGCACCGAGACCCGATCACTGCAATATATTTTCCCATTCCATATCAATTATTCTTCCTCCCTGGAGTATGGATTGAATCTCCGAGGGATAGCAGTGGGTGACAGCCAGCAGCAAAACAGACATATTGATGCATGCTATGACATAGTGTTGTGCCTACTACTGCACAACTACAATAGGTGAGTCTGATACCATCAGCCATTCTATGTATGATAGCTTTTAATATTTAAAAGTACAAACAATATCACCCTAGAGAAGCGCCGCTTCTTCTCTTTTTATCTTTACTACATATTTTAAAGGAGTTGGAGCAGTTTTGCCTGGAAGAATGGGCAAAGGTGTGTAAAGCCACAGTATTGACTTTCAGGGGGTGAATACTTGTGCAAATTAATGTTTGTTTGTCTTAATGATTAAAAATAACAATAAAAAATATTTTGCACCTTTAACCCCTTTAGGACGCAGCCTGTTTTGGCCTTGTGGCACAGATGATTTTTGAAAATCTGACATGTGTCACTTTATGTGGTAATAACTTGGGAATGCTTTTATCTATCCAAGCGATTCTGACATTGTTTTCTCGTGACATATTGTACTTTATGATAGTGGAAAAATTTGGTCGATAAATTCAATATTTATTCGTGAAAAACACCAAAGTTTAGCGAGAATTTGCAAAGTTTTGCATTTTTCTAAATTTAAATGTATCTGCTTGTAAAACAGATAGTAATACCACACAAAATAGTCAATAGTTAACATTTCCTATATGTCTACTTTAGATCATTTTTTTAACGTCCTTTTATTTTTCTAGGATGTTACAAGGCTTAGAAGTTTAGCAGCAATTTCTCACATTTTCATTCAAATTTCAAAAGGCTCTTTTTACAGGTACCAGTTTAGTTGTGAAGTGGTTTTGAGGGCCTTATATATTAGAATCCCCCGATAAATCACCCCATTTTAAAAACTGCACCCCTCAAAGTATTCAAAACCGCATTCAGAAAGTTAACCCTTTAAGAAACTAACTTTTCATGAAACTTAGTGTCATCTACCTTACAAACAACACTTTTAAATGCACTTATTATTCAATTTGTTTCAATTTATGCCAGAAAACTCTCCAATTTCTAAATCAAAATACTTTCTGCCAATAGGGTTCTCCCGACTGGCAATCTGCCGTTTACTCCCCATTGTCAGGTAAATTCCGTCATTAGTTACCTACAATCAGAGAACGACTGCAGGAAGTGCACCTATATGCTAAGGCGCGCTCCCGTGCTCTCACAGCCTGCTTCCCTGCTTTAGTGTGCCAAGCCACCGCTCATCGCTCCTGGGACACAGTAAGGGGCGGATAAAGGATACCATGGGCCCTGGGCACTTTTTCAAGTCTGGGCCCCCCCAAACTCTGAAGACAGAACTTTGAAGACACTGTACCGTATATATTTGCAGATTTCTGTTTAGGCGGCCACAGATATGGCACTGTTTTGAATTTGCTGTAAAGGCAGAATGAGCCATACAGAAGAGAAAAAGTAGAATACTTTGAGACCCTAAAGAGTCAGGACCTTTAAATTGTTTATGGTTTCTGGAAAAAAATCTGCTGTGCGTGAATATAACCTTAAAGAACCTGTCTCTGTTGTTTAACCCCTTAAAGTCCAAGCTATTTTAAATGTTTCACTCGCCGCCTTCCTAGAGCCATAACTTTTTTATTTTGACGTCAATGGAGTGGTGTTTGTGAAGGATTATTTTTTGCGGGAGGAGTTGCAGTTTTCATTGGCACCATTTAAAGTACCATATAATGGGTGAATTGGAAAAACTGAGATTCCTACATGGTGTTTTGGGCTTAGTTTTTACTGTATATATTTACCTTCTCTTAACCCCTTAAAGAGGCTCTGTCACTACATTATAAGTGCTGTATCTCCTACATAAGGAGATGGGTGCTATAATATAGATGACAGCAGTGCTTTTTATTTAATAAAACGATCTGTTTTCACCACTTTATTAGCCATTTTAGATGTATGCTAATGAGTTGCTTAATGCCTTAATGTCATTTAAAGCGAGATCCCGCGAGATCACGCTTCCTTTGCTGTAACTACCACAGACAGAGTAACGAAGTGCAGAGATTGTGAATAGACAACCCGTGGAGTGTCTATTCACTGTCTAAACACTTCAGCATTGTTAATGTGTTAGTATAAGACAGCACATACTGATCTAGCAGGATCCCTATGCGCTGACTAAATGAATGGAGAGGAGTGCATGAGGCTGATTGGTCAGCGTCATACACTCCTGCCCACTTGGTCTAAAGTAAAAATACGCCCACTTGGGCATTAAGCAACTCATTAGCATAAATCTAAAATCGCTAATAAAGTGGTAAAAATAGATCGTTTTTTAAAATAAAAAGCATTACTGTCACCTACATTATAGCGCCGATCTCCTTATGTAGGAGATAGGGCACTTATAATGTGGTGACAGAGTCTCTTTAAGGTCCGAGCCATTTTTGGATTTTTCATTTTCGTTTTTCACTTCCCGCCTTCCAAGAGCCATAATGTCTTTATTTTTCCATCAATATCGTGGTGTGAGGGCTTATATTTTGCGGGAAGAGTTGTAGTTTCTATTGGTAGCATTTAAAGTACCATATAATGTACACGGAAGCTGAAATTTTTTTAATTGCGGGCTGAAATAGGAAAAAACTGTGATTCCTCCATTATTTTTGGGGTTCCGTTTTTATGTCTTTCACCGTGTGGTAAAAACAACAACTTAACTTTATTCTGTGGCTCAATACAATTACAGTATTACAGTGATATCAAATCTATATAGATTTTTTTATATTTAAGTACTTTGAAAGAACAAAAAACTTTTTGTTAAAAAAAAAAATCGTTTTGTTTCACCACATTCTAAGAGCCATAACTTTTTTATTTTTCCGCATTTTTTTGCGGGACGAGCTGTAGTTTTTATTGGCACCATTTGTTGGTACATATGACTTTTTGATCACTTTTTATTTAATTTTTTGTGGGAGCTAAGGTTACCAAAAAACTGTAATTTTGGCGGTTTACAATTTTTATTTTTTACGGCATTCACCTTGCACGTTAAATACCATTATATTGTAATAGTTCAGACTTTTATGGATGCAGCAATACCAATTTTGTTTACGTTTTTATTTTTTACATTAAATTAGAGGAAAAATGGGAAAAGGGGGGTTTTTTGAACTTTATTTTTTTTTTTTGCACTACTAAAAACTTGATATCACTTTTTTTTACGCATTTTATTAGCCCCCCTAGGGGACTTTAACCACCGATCATTAGATCGCTGGTACAATATACTACAATACTAATATATTGCAGTATTTCGTAATTTTTACAGGCATCTGTTAAGCTTGGCTACAGGCAGGGCTTAATAGAGGCAGAGTGAAGGCAGCCTTCATTAGGCCCCTGGGCTGCCATAACAACCATTGTCGCCCCCGATATTGCGGGGGGGGGGGCGATGAGCTGTCGCTGGGGGCCGCCCCCCTCTTTTCAACGCCTCAGATGCTGCGGTCGCGATTGACTGCAGCATTTGAGGTGTTAAACAGTCAGGAACAGCGAGATTGCTGCTCCCAGCTGTTAATCTTGGGTGTCGGCTGTAAAACACAGCCGTCTCCCGCAGCATATGGAGCGCGCTCAGCGCGTGAGCGCCCTCCAAACATCATCCCCCCTGCACCGTGACGTACCGGTACGTCATGGTGCGTCAAGCGGTTAAAGGTGTTTTCCATCTTCTGACAATTGATGACCTATCCACCGGATAGGTCAGCAGTACATGATCTGTGGGTGTCCGACACCAGGGCCCGATACAGATCAGCTGGTCCGGTGCCTCCGTGCACTTAGCTCCGGCCACGGAATAGTGGCTGAGCTGCAATACTGCAGCTCTGTTCCTATTCAAGTGAATAGGAGCAGACCTGCAGTTCTGCAGCACGACCGCTATGCTATGTACGGAGCCAACTGCTTCCGGCTCCGTACATAGCATTATGTGCCATAACATCCGGTGCCCGCAGGCCACCAGAGCGGCTTATCAGTGTGGGGTCCGTGTGTCGGAACCGCACCGATGATATACTGATGACCTATCCGGTGGATAGGTCATCAGTTGTCAGAAGGTGGACAACACCTTTAAGGTAAAAGTAGATTTAACATCTACTTTCACCTTAAAGGGGTTGTGTTGTCCAGGAATAAATTTTATTTATATTTTAATTTAATTGGACATATATAGTACATTTTTTATATAATGTCTGTTTACCTGTGGCAGCGTTAGTCTGTTCTGATCTGCGGTAACGTGACCGCATCGAGAGTAAATTTTTAATTTCCTGTGACGTTCGTGTCTTTGCTCAGCCAGCACTTCTGATTGAGAAAGGACGGCGCGTCATCAACTACATTTACAGGCAATGGGCCGGGCGGATGTTTCATGAGCTCTTCAGAGCTCCGCCTCCTCTGGTTCCACCTCCTGTAAGTTCCCACACTGCCTGCCAGTCTCCTCTCACCCAAGGCCCCCACCTGTGCCCTACCGTGCCCCCCCTCGGAGCTGTCCCCTCGACGGCACCACCCCATGCTTTATACAGTTATTACATCGGTTATATAAATACAGGGATGATGGGGTTATATACAAGAATGATGGGGCCATCATCCCTGAATATAACTCCCATCGTCCCTGTGCATAACCCCCATCATCCCTGTGTATTACCCCCATCAACACTGTATATAACCCACATTATCGCTGTGTATAACACCTTCATCCCTGTATAGGCTGTTGGGGGGTAATGCACAGGGATGATGGGGTATAATACACAGGATGATGGGTGTTATATACAGGGATGATGAGGTAATACACATATAATGGGGGTTATATAATGGGGTAATACACAGGGATGTTGGCGGTTATATACAGGGATGGTGAAGTAATGCATAGGGATAATGGGGGTTATATACAGGGATGATGGGGTAATACACAAGGATGATGGGGGTTATATACAGGGATGATGAGGTAATACACGGATGATGAGGTAATACACGGATGATGAGGGTTATATACAAGGATGATGAGGTAATACACAAGGATGATGGGGGTTATACACAGGGATGATGAGGTAATAGACAAGGATGATGGGGTTATATACAGGGATGATGAGGTAATACACAGATGATGAGGTAATACACAGGAATGATGGGGGTTATTTACTGGGATGATGAGGTAATACACAGGAATGATGAGGGTTATATACAGGGATGATTAGGTAATACACAAGGATGATCGGGTTATATACAGGGATGATGAGGGTTACATATAGGTTGTATACAGGATTGATGGAGTTATATAATCCCTGTGTATAACCCCCCATCATCCCTGTGTATTACATCATCATCCCTGTTTATAACCACATCATCCGTGTGTATAACCCAACATCCCTGTGTATTACCCTCAACATCCCTGTATATAACCCCCATCATCCCTGTATATAACCCCCATCATCCCTTTATATAACCCCCATCATACCTTTATATAACCCCCATCATCCCTGTATATAACCCCCATCCCCCTGTGTGATTATTACTGGGAATGTGTGACTGTGCAGGGAGCTGGGTGACTGTAATTAGAGCAGGGAATGACCTGTGAACATAGAGGGGCGTGGCAGTATGCAAATAGTTAAGATGCTGTGGAGGGAGGAAGGGGGGAAGTAAGCTGTCTCCTCAGATGCAGCAAGAGATCATGGGTATGGTGGGGTACAAGACAGGAAACAGACAGGAACAGAAGCAAGGGATGTAAACAAACAGAAAGAGCAGCAGTGGCTTTTGAGATCAAACAGAAACTGGTTAGAAACGATGTAGGGTGTTTTAGGAGAGGCAAACCATGGCTGGCGGACACTTTTTAGAAAATATTTTTTTCCTGGCCAACCCCTTTAAGATATGGTAAATATATACAGCTCCAAAACCAAGCTCAGTATATATATATATATATATATATATATACAACATCAGAACCAAGCACAGCACATATATACAGCACCAGAACCAAGCTCAGTCCATATATACAACACCAGAACAAAGCTCAGTACATATATACAGCTCCAGAACCAAGCTCAGTACATATATACAGCCCCAGAACCAAGCTCAGTATATAGATATAACTCCAGAACCAAGCTCAGTAAATATATACAGCCCCCAAACTAAGCTCTGTACTTATATATAACTCCAGAACCCAGCTCAGTACATAAATACAGCCCAAGAGCCATGCTCATTACATATATATTTGTTTTCAAACTGTTTGTATTGAGTGCACATGAAGAAATAAAACTTTTTACAGAAATAAACACTCAGTTTTTTGTAATTTTGTCCACAACAGTACAAAAGCAAGTAATCTTTCAAATTATGCATATAAAATTGTATCAAGGTAATAATCATTACAAAATCGTAACAAAGTACAAAATTCAAACGAAGGTAGAAGGTAATTTAGGGAGGGTAGAAAAGGATTGGACTTAGAGATGTCTGTGGTTCAAAACATGCCTCTTGCGTATATGGAGTGAGAGAGATGGTTCGTAATATGAAGATCTAATTGGGTAGATATGAAGCCTGAGGAAACTATAGTGAGATCTGGTAAGGACTGAGTGTAATCAATCTAAATGAGACCCAAATTAGGTGGGGCGAGTTTTATCAGAAAAAAAACCTCCGAGGAGACCATATTTGCAGGAATTTAGGTCTCCTCCTTCGTTTCAAATTAACTAACTCTTCCAACCTGTATACCGTATTTTTTGGACTATAAGACGCACCTGACTATAAGACGCACCCATGTTTTAGACAAAAGAAAATAGGAAAAAATTTCATATTTTACTTCTTTTACAAAGAAAAGACTATTGGTTAAGAAAAATTATTTGTTCCGTTTTTACCACATTCTGAGAGCCATAACTTATATTTTTCCATCGCTTGAGCGGTGTGAGAGCTTATTTTTTGCGGGACGAGCTGCAGTTTTTATCAGCACCATTATTTTGGTACATACGATTTTTTTAGCACTTTTTATTTCATTCTTTTTAGCGCTATAGTGACCAAAAGACAATGATTCTGGGGTTTAAAATATTTTTTTTTTACGCCGTTCACTGCGTGAGTCAAATAATACTCTATTGTAATAGTTTCAGACTTTTACGGACGCAGCAACACCAATTTTTTTATTATTTTTTTATTTTTACTCTGTGCTTGGGGAAAAATGGGAAAAGTTTTTTTTTTTAACTTTTAAAAGAAAATTACACTCATGAAAATGTATCTAACTGTTTTTTTTTTATACACATTTTATTAGTTCCCCTAGGGGACTTGAACCAGCGATCATTAGATCGCTAGTACAATACACTGCAATACATGCATGAGTTATGGAAACAGCGTAACTCGCTGAGCTACGCTATTTCCGTAACTCCCATAGTAGTGAATTGCAGTTACAGAAGCAGAGGAGCATGCTACGCTGTTTCCGTAACTACTATTGAGTTCTATGGGAGTTACAGAAACTGCGTAGCTCAGCGAGTTACGCTTTTTACGTAACTCGACCATGTAACCAGGAAGTGGCCGGAAGACAGCGCAGCCGGGTAAGATAGAACAGGGTTTAGGGGGCCCTTTTCTAGAGATAGATGTGGGTCCCACATGTCATAAATGTCCCTCATGGGAAAACCACTTAAAATGCTGCGGTCATTATTGACCGCTGTTACTGGCCGTTAGAGCAGCGTGTCAGAAGCATGGAGCAGGCTCAGCGCATGAGCCCGCTCCATACATCATTCCCTCCCTGCTCCATGATGTGCTGGCACATCATGGGTCGGGAAGGGATTAAGTAAGGAGCGGTCAGGGGGCCCGGCGCTCCCCGGTCCCTTGACTGCCGACTATAAGACGCAGGGACTTTTTAGCAAGATCTTTTCGTGCTAAAAACTGCATCTTATAGTCCAAAAAATACGGTAATTCTTGTTCTTTCAATTTCGATTCATCGGATGAAGGAGGATATTTAGACTTCCGATGAAAGTGGATTAATAATTTTGCAGCAGTGATTAAAATTGTAGCTAAATCATTCCGTCTAGGAGGGTAGCCATAAGAGAATTGTCTGCGGTGAAAAAGAAATCTTAGAAGAACAAATAACATTAGTCAAATCAATTACCTGTTTCCAAAAACCTTGAATCAAGGGGCATTGCCACCAAATGTGGAACATAGACCCACATCTCCAACATACATCTGGTATATCTGGATTAATCATATGTAGCTAAACAGGTGTTTTGTACCATCATGATAGAAGCTTGTATGAATTATCTCTTACTTTAATACATTGAGAAAACCCATGTGAGTTTTTCAAAATTGATATCTGTTCTTCATCAGTGAATGTTAGTTGCATATCGGATTTTGAAAGAAAATCTGGTTTACCATCTCTATCTGAGGTCATGAGATATTCATATGTACGGGCTAGGGACCCTTTTTGTATCACCGAACCTTTCAATTGACATTCAAGCTGTGTCCAGGTATGTGAGGTGGGATATTTAGAGTATTTAGCCAAGTACCTGGTCACACACATTTTGAAAATCTAGCAATTGTATAAAATTTTTTAGGAGAAGACCTGTTTTCCTGAACAAATAAGGTGCTGAAATTGGACTCTCAGCGTCAAAAAAGTCAGAAATTGTCATATTACTCAACCAACTCCAAAAGGCATGCTCTTAGTGTCCATCATAAACGGTTAAAAACATAAAGGTAAAAGTGGTATATTCTCTGATAGAAGGTGATGAGTATCATTAATATCCTGCCAAATTCTCACAGGGCCCTTAAGTAAAACGCTGGTAAAGGAAGATATAGGTGAAAAAGACTTTAGACCCCAAATATATAAGCTATCTGATAATGTTAAAAGATCTCTTTCTAAATCCATGTATAAAGTGTTGTTAGATTTACGAACTAATGATTTCCATCCATTCAAATGGTTCGCTTTATAGTATGCAAATAGATCTGGCAATCCCAGGACCCCAAATTTAGGTTGTTGTATAAGTAACCTATATTTTAATCATGGTCGTGTTTTGTTCCAAAGGAACCCTGAGAACTATTTCCGAACTTTATCAAAAAACGTCCTAGGCAACCATAATGGAAGTGTTTGAAATAAATATAGTAATTTGGGTGTTATAAAGATTTGAGGAGATTTTTACGGCCAATCCAGGACACAAATGGTATTTTGAGGTCATGCAGTTGTTTCTGTATGGATATGAGCAGTGGCAAATAATTACATGCGTATAATTGCGCAGGGTCTTTAGTAAGCTGAATACTTAAATATGTTAATCTTTTATCTGGCCATCTAAATGGTGAGTTGGCTTTGATGGAGTGAAGGAGTGTGTCAGGTGTAGGGATATTTAATACCTCAGACTTCCCAAAATTCACTTTAAAGTTTGATACCTCTCCAAAGGATTTAAATAATCTTATGAGATGAGGTATAGAAGTGACTTAATTCGTAGTCAGTACAAGAAGATCGTCTGCGAAAGCAGCCATGTTGTGGGTGTAAGATCCAGCTTTAATAGCTGGTATCCTAGGATCCTGTCTAATCTTTTGTATTAAGGTTTCCATTACAAATACAAATAAAGAGGGCTCTAAAGTACACCCTTGGCGAGTACCATTGTAAATATTGAAGGATTTGGAGAAGGTCCCATTTATCCTAATCTTGGATTCTTGTATAACGAAAAAATAGCCTGAATGAACATTGGTGGTATACCAAACTTTTGTAGAGTAGCTTTCAAATAGGACCAGTTAACCCTGTAAAATGCCTTCTCGGCATCTGTGAAGGACTGAAGGGATCTTATGAATCCTAGCATGTTCGATTAGTCTAATGACCCTACAAGTATTATCTTTACTTTGCCGGTCTTTAATGAAGCCAGATTGTTCTTTTCCTAATATCTTGGGACGTAAAGGGCCCAATCTTACTGCAAGAGCTTTCGCTCACCATTTTACATCTGCATTCAAGAGAGAAATGGGTCTATAACTGCTACAATGTGTTAGATCCTTTCCTTCCTTTGGTAAAATCGTTATGTGAACTTCTAACCTCTGTTTTGGGAGAATATCTCCCTTTGAGGAGGGAGTTATAAAAGTGTAGTGAAGTGAGGTAGTAATGTATTTTTAAAAGTTTTGTAATAGGCGATTGGAAGGCCATCCGGGTCTGGGCTCTTTCCCGATGGAATGTTTTGTAAGACCTCCAGTTCTTGTGCTGTAAATGGGCTAGTAAGTGTAATAATTCGTCGTTATCTAATTTTGGAAGAACTATTGAGTCTAGAAAGTTAGAGATCAATGATTTCCCTTCCACATTGGAAAGGTTGGGAGGCACCAGAATCTGCAAGTTATATAAACTCTGAAAATAAGCATGGAAAGCTTCCGCAATATGATTTGTACTAGAGACTGTCCAACCATCAGCCGTCTTGATCTCCGAGATGAAGGTCCTTTCTTGTCGCTTACGAACTAATGACGTCATCAGTTTATTACCTTTATTAGCATATTGTTTAAATTTCGCCATCTGAAGTAATTTTGCAGATTTAACGTTAAGTATATCTTTCACCCTATCTCGGAGAACAGTTCATTCCTGCAATGCAGAAATGGCCGAGGTCTTTTTATGTATACCCTCTAGGTACGATATCTGCGATAAAAGAAAGTTAAGTAATTCATTACGCATTTTCTTTTTATGTGTCCCCAAAGAAAGACGTTCACCTCGTATTACTGAGTTGTGCACTTCCCACAAAACCGGTGTGGAAATAGAGTCTGATAAATTGTGTTTAAAATATTGCGACAAATGAGGATTAATAACTCCGGCATTGGACGTATCCGCTATGAGAGTGTCATTAAGCCACCAACACCAATCCCCTTTCGGTACCTCCATTAATCTGATGGCAGTGAAACTGGGGCATGATCTGATAGTTGAATGTTCCCTATGTCTGCTGAATGGACCAAGGAAGTATGTTTACGATTAAGAAAGATATAGTCCCATCTGTGGTAAGTATCATGTGTCGAAGAGAAATATGTATAATCCCTATCCAGGGGGTATAGTAATCTCCATACGTCTATCAAATGCAGGGAGGTCAACGCCCTATTTAGATTAGCCAACGTTCTATATGAAATATGTTGTGAACCAGTTGTATCTAAGATCGGATTAAGAGGCACATTGAGATCCCCCCGACCATCAAAATCCCCTCAGTAAAGTTACGAAAAGTATTCAAGGTCTGAGAGAGTTGAGTTTGGCCAACATTAGGGGAGTATAGATTAGCCAAAGTATAGACTTAATTTCCTATTTTCCCTTTTATAAACATGTATCTGCCCTCAGAATCTTTTGTCTCCGTCAGTAAGATAAATGGAATATTTTCGCTAATGGCTATACTGACCCCTCTAGCCGAAGCCGATGAATGGTAGGGACAATGATACCATAACACAAAGCCCTTAGTGGGTAATGTCAGAATTTTTCCATTTTAAAATGTGTCTCTTGTAAAAATGCAATATGCACTCCCTGCTTTTTCATCATTCTAATAATTTGGCTACCTTTCTGTGGTACATTCAGACCTCTCACATTGTATGACATTAGCTTTAAATCAGCCATCATCAAAATATTTGAAAGCACAATAGAACAATAGAGTCTCCATACAGTCCTTATACATTGTTAAATTGTAACACAATACAGGTGTGGGAAAGTGAAAAAAGGTAAAAATAGATACAACTGGCCTTTCTTTACAAAGAAGAATAATTCTTAGTGCATAAAGAGGATAAATTATATCAGTAATAGATCTAAACATATCTTCTAGGACAGGAAATAGAAGAATGAAGAATGGGGGTGGGGGGGGTGTCTCTAGAGAACAATGAGGTTGACCAGGAGATGTGACAACTCTGACCACCACCCCAGTGGATATATGTAGAGATGCAACATTTCCAGCTGGACGTAATCCGTATACATACTAGCATACTCTGATATTGTCTCTATGCATGGAAAACCAATGTAGGAACAGGTGGTAGTAACAATAATTATATATATATATACCCATAACACATGGAGCTATAAGGATAAGACTCAATAAGGTATGTATGACTTAGGCAGCAGGCCTAAACATAGCATGGGCATTGCTATAAGATACCAAACCCAGTAAACACAGAGTTGTCAAAACGTGCCCAACAAAAACGACAGGTATGGGCACAAAAATGCTTAATACACGCAAAACAACGGCCCAGATTGAACCTAAAGTTCAAGCTGGGTCCGACTCCTGATGCCTGAGTGAATTCTTCTTCCCTCTCGGGGTTCTGTGTTTAGTGACAATGTTCCACGGAGCCGAAGCTTGCAAAGAAGGGATCATCGGTATGGAAGCCAGAGGAAGCCGGGAAGGGATATTCATCGCTTGTATTCCCAGTAAATCCCACTCTGTGTGGAGGTCTTCGGGTTTTCGTATGACGATTTGTTTTCCATTTTTAGATATCGCTAAACCAAAACGATACAGTCAGTGAAAGGGGATGTTTTTGGCTCTCAGAGCATCCAATAGCGGCTTTAGTGTGCGTCTTTTAGCAAGAGTTGAGGACGCCAAGTCCTGGAATAGTAGCACAGAAGCGCCTTCAAATTTGAATCTGATTCTCTAGCAGATTTTAATATTGCTGCAGCATCCATATAACTGAGTAAGCCACATATAACATCCCTGGGTGTGTCCGCAGAACGCAGTTTGGCTCCCAGGGCTCGGTAGATTCTTTCAATCCGAATCAGCCCTGCTCTGTCACCACCTAAAAGCGAGGTGAAGATCTCTTGTGCTACTGTAGGAAGGGCCTCCTCGTGTGGTATGGATTCTGGCATGCCGTAGATCCTAATGTTTTTGAGGTGACTTCTATTTTCTTGATCTTCAGCGTGCTGTAAAGCCATATTAATGTGATCATGTTGTGTCAGAAGAGTCTCATGTACTGCCACACCAAATTTAGCAACATCTGACTGAGCCGACTCCAGCATATCAACTCTGTCCCCAATATGGCGGATCTCCGCTTTTATGTCAGCTAAGTCTTTAGCTATGGGGCCTAAGGCTTTGAAGAGGACTCTCCTGATAAAACCCCTAGACACTGGGGCATAAGAAGACTCACTCCCTGCATCCGATCGGTCCTGTGTGCTACAAGCGTCGGAGTCATCCTTAGCCGCATGTCCATTCGCTATGTCCGGCGCCATTTTAGATACACGTGCCGGAGAGGCTTCCAAGTTCCTCCTATGAAATGTATCTTAATCTGCTTGGTTTTTCCCCGGTTTCGGGGTGCCAGCATGTTCCTTGGTTTTGTCCTTTGTTGTTTTCACCATTGTTGGAGGGTCTTAGCATGGGTTTAGTCAGGTTGCAAGAGCGACTCTGCCTCAAGCCACCTTCACGTGCGGTCAAGCTCTGCCCTTCCCTCATTACATATATACAGCAGCAGAACCAAGCTCAATACATGAATACAGCACCAGATCAAAGCTCAGCACATATATACAGCACCAGAATAAAGCTCAGCACATATATGCAACACCAGAACCAAGCTCAGTACATATATACAACACCAGAAACAAGCTTAGTACATATACACAGCAACAGAACAAAGCTCAGTACATATATACAACACAAGAAATAAGCTCATTATATATATACAGCACCAGAACAAAGCTCAGTACATATATACAGCACCAGAACAAAGCTCAGTACGTATATAGAGCCCCAGAACCAAACTCAATACATATATACAGCACTAGAAAGAAGCTCATTACATAGATACAGCACCAGAACCAAGCTCAGTACATGTATACAACACCAGAACTAAGCTCAGCACATAAATACAGCACCAGAGCAAAGCTCAGTACATAAATACAGCACCAGAACAAATACAATTCAGTACAGAGATAATTTGCAAATTCAGTTTAACTCCTGCCGTATAAGTTTGTATAAGTTTGTATGATATAAAACGATAGCTCCCAGTATAGCCTGAACAATGGTTAGTACTGATCAGTAACAGGGAGAATAAACATTTACATTGAGTGACACACAGGTGACTTCTCAGATTCTTTTTTCTTTCTTTTTCTCTTTTCTTCTCCATCCGGTCCAGACCTCTATGATGACTTTTCCCGGGCACGGCACTTTTCTGCAGTTTGCAGCTCAGATGTCTTCAGCTCCTCACTTTTCCTTTATTTCCGCACCTATAAACAAAGATAAATTTCTCATGGTGCCACACACTGCCTCAAGCCACCTTCACGTGCGGTCAAGCTCTGCCCTTCCCTCATTACATATATACAGCAGCAGAACCAAGCTCAATACATGAATACAGCACCAGATCAAAGCTCAGCACATATATACAGCACCAGAATAAAGCTCAGCACATATATGCAACACCAGAACCAAGCTCAGTACATATATACAACACCAGACACAAGCTTAGTACATATACACAGCAACAGAACAAAGCTCAGTACATATATACAACACAAGAAATAAGCTCATTATATATATACAGCACCAGAACAAAGCTCAGTACATATATACAGCACCAGAACAAAGCTCAGTACGTATATAGAGCCCCAGAACCAAACTCAATACATATATACAGCACTCGAAAGAAGCTCATTACATAGATACAGCACCAGAACAAAGCTCAGTACATGTATACAGCACCAGAACTAAGCTCAGCACATAAATACAGCACCAGAGCCAAGCTCAGTACATAAATACAGCACCAGAACAAATACAATTCAGTACAGAGATAATTTGCTAATTCAGTTTAACTCCTGCCGTATAAGTTTGTATAAGTTTGTATGATATAAAACGATAGCTCCCAGTATAGCCTGAACAATGGTTAGTACTGATCAGTAACAGGGAGAATAAACATTTACATTGAGTGACACACAGGTGACGTCTCAGATTCTTTTTTCTTTCTTTTTCTCTTTTCTTCTCCATCCGGTCCAGACCTCTATGATGACTTTTCCCGGGCACGGCACTTTTCTGCAGTTTGCAGCTCAGATGTCTTCAGCTCCTCACTTTTCCTTTATTTCCGCACCTATAAACAAAGATAAATTTCTCATGGTGCCACACACTATGCTTCTAAATATAATAGTATCATACACTGTGCCCCTGAATACAATAGTACCATACATTGTGCACCTGAATACAATAGTACTATACACTGCACCCCTGAATGTAATAGTACTATACACTGGGCCCATGAATTAAATTGTGTCAAACACTGTAAAGTAAAACACCACTGTATACACTAACAATGCCCCCTGTAAATAGCCCCAGTCACAATAGCCCCTGTAGATAGTGCCAGTTACAATGTCCTCTGTAGATAATGCCCCTTGTAGATGGCACCAGTCACAATGCCCCCTCTAGATAGCGCCAGTCACAATGCCCTGTCTCACCAGCGCTAAAGTAAGCAATTGTATCCGTATCCTAAGGACACAGATAGAATTGGGTGAGAGGTCCCGCTTCTATATATATACATATGGCCAGGTTGTATTTTAAATTGTATCTATTTGAATTGCACTATGTTTGGTAATGATTTTACCTTACTTTATATATTTTCAATAAAACATTTATAAATGTTTCTATTAGCTCTGATGAGTGCTTGATATGTCCTAGATACATTTTTTCTATTTTGTTTTTCTACAGAGGTCCCGCTTCACCCTGGTTCTCTGAACCAGCTGTAATTTTAACCTGGGTGAACTGGGCCCCCTTCCAGCCATGGTCCCCGGACACTTGCCTAGTTTGCCCTTATTATAATCTGCCCCTTCACACTGGAAAGTAACCATCTTAGTATTGCTCTGATGTTTTCTTTGCAGTTCCTACTTCTGTCTCTCTGTCTCTTCTTTTTCTCTTTCTTTTATTTACAGTGAGGCACTGGTCTTCTGCCCTAATTTATTCCCTTCATACATTTATCTAACTCCCTTGTTGATTGTCCTTCTTGGCTGCTTATTTGTTTTTCATAGCTATGGCAGCACTTTCCTTAACATCAGTCACCCTCTGACCCTTTTTTGTTTTTCAATACCTATGTTGCCGCATAGTTTTAACTAAGAAGGGAAATTTAGGTCGTCATGATAATGCATTTATTCACGCTAATTGCGGCAAAATAAACATTGTCATCAATTGCATGCTGGGTAAGGAAAGGTACCTATAACATCTGACTGTAAAATAGATGCAGCAAGTAACATGCAAAATTTTGGAACATAAATATGCACTATAGGCACAGGAACTACTGACCATTTTCTGACCATGCATATCTCTGTAGTGCATAAAACTATACAGGATAACAGTGGTGTGGGAATTCAGATGATTGAAGGAATCCAAATGGTGGAGGAGCGTGCGCAATAAAGCTGCTCACGCAAGCACAGCTTGGCAGTGTGCGAACAAAAGTCCACACTACCAAGCTGATACCCCATGACATTTCATGTTAACGTGTATGGAGTAATATTACCTGGTGCCCTCCAGTTGTGTCCCTCTCCCGTGGATCTGCCATTTTAGGGTCCACTCTGTGTTGTCTCAAAATGGCCACAGAGCTTTTCAGACTGAGTCTATGACACTCCCTCTGTTCATGGATTGGATAGAACTGCTCACGTGAGCAGTTCTGTCAAACCTGAGAACAGTGGGAGTGTCTCAGACTCGTAGTTTAAGAAGCGCTGCAGTCATTTTGGGACAGCACAGAGGTGACCATAAAATGGCAGATCCATGGCAGAGAGGCACACCTGGAGGAAACCTGGCAATATTAAACCATATACCCCATCATATTTAAAATGTTGTCCCGGGAACGTAGGGTCACTTTAAACTTAATTTGCCATTTCTCTGCCCACGCCTCCAGCTTCCCCAAATCCCTCTGCAACATTATGTTATCTGTGTGGATTACTTTACAGAGCTTGCATCATTTGCATGTTTTGAAATTATACTCTGCTCGCCCTCTAGAAAGTTAAAAAGAAGAGGACTCAATACTGATCCATGTGGTACCCCACTGGTAACTGTGATCGAATCTGAGGATGTATTATTAATAACCACCGCCCTCTGTTTTCTATCACTGGGCCAGTTGTTGACCCACATTTTTCCCCAATCCAAGCATTTTAATTTTATGTACCAACCTTTTATGCCGCACAGTATCAAACGTCTTACCGCATTAAAAAGCCTTACCCGGTCTGGTCTAGAATTTACCTCCTCATAGAACCTGATTATATTAGTTTGACAGGACCAATTCCTCATAAAAAACCCATGCTGATAAGGAAGCATGCTTTTCTTAGAGAGAGTTGAGTAAGCCTAGATCCAACCACTGTGAAGTAAGTCAGTGGGCTGGGAGTGAGCGGGTGAACTACTTAAAGGGGGAAGAGAAGCCTGCTGGTGTTGTGCAGTGGCGGAGATAAACTGAGACCAGTATGTGCTTGTCTTACTGCAGGAGTGCAGTAGAAGGCTAGAGGCTGCAGCTTCTAGGGTTAGAGACCGGTAGGTGACATAGGCCTATGCAGAACTGGAGCAGAGACTGCTGTTCCGTTGAGGGGAAGCAAGAGGAGCAGATGGTGAGTTATTTAAGATATACAGTATTGAATGAAGTAAGGCAGGCCATGGGGGAGAGTGGCCCAGTGGAGTACAAGCAGGCCCTCACTAAAGTGGTGTCGGTGGCAGATTATTTGCCAACCGGAATGGTAGCTCTGGGGTGTTTGCTGGGGATGTGGAGATAGTTGGCCCAGGGTGTGGTGACCAGCAAGGGAACGAGCAATACGGTGGGGAATACGGATTCCAGAATTGGTAGGCCTGTGGAGAACACTACAGTGGATGCCCTGTAGGCCTGAAACTTGACCTGGTATAAGTAGTCCTGGGAAAGGCTGGATATGTTACCTGGATCCTAGATTGACAGGAAGAGTAGGAGGAGACTTGAGAAGACCTCCTGATACAAGTGCCTGCCGGTTGTGTTTTAGTGGAACATTGGACGACTGTGTCCTGTAACAAACAGGAATTGCGGGTGACAAGGGACCTTGAATATAAAGGACAAAATGTGATTTGTTGTATTGAAACATGTCCTAGTTGTAAAGGATCTGCCAGGCACAGCTTCGGGGTTAACGCCCATAGGTAATCAGTCTTCACCTGAGTCTATGTCTCTGAGACTGACCCCAGCTTCCACCACTCAGGCTGGCAGGCTTAGGAGGTGGGAGAGCCTATCGCAGCCTGGCCAGACTCAGCTAGCTCCCGCCCTCTGTCTATTTATACCTGCCTTTCCTGTTCCTCCTTGCTTGTGATTCTTCTCGTGTGGTTTCCTGGCCCAGCTACAGCTTCTGACTATTTGATCCTGCTCCATATTGACCCCGGCTTACTGACTACTCTCCTGCTCTGCGTTTGGTACCTCGTACACTCCTGGTTTGACTCGGCTTGTTCACCTCTCTTGTTGCTCTCGGTGTTGCCGTGGGCAACTGTCCCATTTCCCTTATCTTTGTGTACCCTTGTCTGTTTGTCTCGTGCACTTACTGAGCGTAGGGACCGCCGCCCAGTTGTACCCCGTCGCCTAGGGCGGGTCATTGCAAGTAGGCAGGGACAGAGTGGCGGGTAGATTAAGGCTCACTTGTCCGATTCCCTACCCCTATCATTACATAATCACAAGCCCATTACCTAGTGTGCCCTGGTCCCTGTCTCTACTATGGACCCCGTTGAGACCCTGGCCCAGCAAATGCAGGGTCTCTCCCTACAGGTCCAGGCCCTGGCTCAGAGGGTCAACCAGCCTGACGCTACCATGGTAGTGCCCCTCACCTCACCTCTTGAATCCCACCTCAAGTTGCCTGACTGATTCTCAGGGGACCGGAGGACTTTTTTCTCCTTTCGGGAGAGTTGTAGGCTTTACTTTCACTTAAAGCCTCACTCCTCAGGTTCTGAGAGCCAGCGGGTGGGTATAATTATGTCCCGGCTCCAGGAAGGGCCCCAAGAATGGGCCTTCTCCTTGGCTCCTGACGCCCCTGAACTTTCCTCCGTTGATCGTTTCTTTTCTGCTCTCAGACTCATTTATGACGAGACTGACAGGACTGCCTTTGCCGAGAGTCAGCTGGTGACCTTACGTCAGGGTAAGAGACCTGTTGAGGAGTATTGTTCTGACTTTAGGAAGTGGTGTGTAGCTTCTCGGTGGAATGACCCTGCCTTAAGGTGCCAGTTTAGGTTGGTTCTGTCGAACGCCCTGAAAGACCTGCTAGTTAGCTATCCCTCTTCTGACTCCCTAGACCAGGTTATGGCTTTAGCGGTTCGACTTGACCGACATCTCAGGGAACGACAACTTGAACGTTTTTGTGTTTTCCCCTCTGACTCCCCCATGATGCCTCCCCAGGTCCCGTTGCTTCGCTCTTCCACGGAAGACTCGGAGGTACCTATGCAACTCGAGGCCTCCGTGTCCCCCCAACAACGTAGAGATTTCCGCAGGAAGAACGGTCTCTGCTTCTACTGTGGGGATGACAAGCATCAAGTGAACAACTGTCCTAAGCGTAAGAATGCAGCCGGAGAACTTCCGCGCCTAAGTGATCATCGGGGAGGTCACTTGGGCGCACAGGTATTTCCCGAAAATATGAAACGTAATAAGATCTTGCTTCCCTTTCAGGTCTCTTTTGGTGGTAGGTCTGCTACCGGCAGTGCCTTCGTGGATTCAGGGTCCTCTGCTAATATCATGTCTGTGGAATTTGCTATGTCTCTTGCTATGCCTTTGATTGATTTGCTTAAACCTGTCCCGGTAGTGGGTATCGACTCCACTCCTCTTGCTAATGGTTATTTTACACAGCATACCCCTGTTTTTGAACTCCTTGTTGGCTCCATGCATTTGGAGCAGTGCTCTGTACTGTTGATGCAGGGATTATCGTCCTATTTTTTTTAGGCCTTCCCTGGTTGCAGTTGCATAATCCCACGTTTGACTGGAATACTGGGGAGCTTACCAAATGGGGTAATGAATGTTTGACGTCATTTTTTTCTGTTAATTCTATTTCTCCCCCTGAGGAGGTGAACACGCTACCTGAGTTTGTTCAGGACTTCGCTGATGTTTTCTCTAAGGAGGCCTCCGAAGTGTTACCTCCTCATAGAGAATAAGATTGCGCTATCGAATTGGTACCAGGAGCTAAGCTTCCTAAGGGTAGGATATTTAATCTTTCTTGTCCCGAATGTGAAGCCATGAGAGAGTATATCCAGGAATGCCTGGCCAAGGGTTACATTCGCCCCTCTACTTCTCCGGTAGGTGCTGGCTTCTTCTTCGTAGGGAAGAAGGATGGTGGTCTTAGGCCATGCATTGACTACAGTAACCTGAATAAGGTCACTGTAAGGAACCAGTATCCCCTTCCTTTGATTCCTGATCTCTTTAATCAGGTTCAGGGGGCTCAATGGTTCTCTAAGTTTAATGTACGGGGGGCGTATAACCTTATCCGCATCAAAGAGGGGGATGAGTGGAAGACTGCGTTTAACACGCCCGAATGTCATTTCGAATACCTCGTCATGCCCTTTGGGTTGTGTAATGCTCCGACGGTCTTCCAGAATTTCATAAATGAGATTTTGAGAGATTACCTGGGGATATTTCTTGTAGTGTACCTTGATGACATACTGGTGTTGTCCAAGGATTGGTCCTCCCACATTGAGCATGTCAGGAAGGTGCTCCAGGTCCTTCGGGAAAACAAACTGTTTGCAAAAAACGAAAAATGTGTGTTTGGGGTACAGGAGATACCATTTTTGGGTCAAATCCTCACTCCTCATGAATTCCGCATGGACCCCGCCAAGGTTCAGGCTGTGGCGGAATGGGTCCAACCTGCCTCCCTGAAGGCGTTACAGTGTTTTTTGGGGTTCCCTAATTATTACAGGAGATTTATTGCTAACTTCTCGGTCATCGCTAAGCCTCTTACGGACCTCACTTGCAAAGGTGCTGATCTCCTCCACTGGCCTCCTGAGGCTGTCCAGGCTTTTGAGGTCCTTAAGAAGTGCTTTATCTCGGCCCCGGTGCTGGTTCAGCCCAACCAAATGGAGCCATTTATCGTGGAAGTTGACGCATCCGAGGTGGGAGTGGGGGCTGTCTTGTCCCAGGGTACCAGGTCCCTCACCCATCTCCGCCCCTGTGCCTACTTCTCCAGGAAGTTTTCGCCCACTGAGAGTAACTATGATATTGGCAACCGCTAACTCTTAGCCATTAAATGGGCATTTGAAGAGTGGCGCCACTTCCTGGAGGGGGCTAGGCACCAGGTAACGGTCCTTACCGACCACAAGAATCTGGTTTTCCTAGAATCTGCCCGGAGGCTAAATCCGAGACAAGCTCGATGGGTGCTATTTTTTACCAGATTCAACTTTTTGGTTACCTATAGGGCTGGGTCTAAAAATATTAAGGCCGATGCACTGTCGCGTAGCTTCATGGCCAGCCCTCCTTCGGAGGAAGATCCTGCTTGTATTTTGCCTCCCGGTATAATCATTTCTTCTATTGATTCTGATTTAGTCTCTGAAATTGCGGCTGATCAAGGTTCAGCTCCCGGGAACCTTCCTAAGGACAAGCAGTTTGTTCCCCTGCAATACCGGCTAAGGGTACTTAGGGAAAATCATGACTCCGCACTATCTGGTCATCCAGGCATCCTGGGTACCAAACACCTCATTGCCAGAAACTATTGGTGGCCTGGGTTGCCTAAAGACGTTAAGGCTTACGTCGCCGCTTGTGAGGTTTGTGCTAGGTCCAAGACTCCCAGGTCCCGACCAGCGGGCTTACTACGTTCGTTGCCCATTCCCCAGAGACCTTGGACACATATCTCCATGGATTTTATCACCGATTTGCCTCCATCCCAAGGCAAGTCGGTGGTGTGGGTGGTAGTAGACCGCTTCAGTAAGATGTGCCACTTTGTGCCCCTCAAGAAACTACCCAACGCCAAGACGTTAGCTACCTTGTTTGTCAAACACATCCTGCGTCTCCATGGGGTCCCTGTCAATATTGTTTCTGACAGAGGGGTACAATTTGTTTCTTTGTTTTGGAGAGCCTTCTGTAAAAAGTTGGAGATTGATCTGTCCTTCTCCTCTGCCTTCCATCCTGAAACTAATGGCCAAACGGAGAGGACTAATCAATCTCTAGAACAATATTTAAGGTGTTTTATCTCTGACTGTCAATATGATTGGGTCTCATTCATTCCCCTCGCCGAGTTTTCCCTTAATAACCAGGTCAGTAACTCGTCAGGGGTCTCCCCCTTTTTCTGTAATTTTGGGTTTAATCCACGGTTCTCCTCCGTTTCACCTGGTAGTTCCAACAATCCCGAGGTAGAGTTCGTTCATCGGGAACTGTGCACAGTCTGGGCCCAGGTTCAGAAGAACCTAGAGGCGTCCCAGAGCGTACAAAAAACTCAGGCTGATAGAAGACGTTCTGCTAACCCCTTGTTTATGGTCGGGGATCTGGTGTGTTTATCGTCTAGGAACTTGCGCCTTAAGGTCCCGTCCAAGAAATTTGCTCCCCGGTTTATTGGGCCGTATAAGGTCATTGAAGTCCTCAATCCTATCTCCTTCCGACTGGAATTGCCCCCATCTTTTCGAATACACGACGTGTTTCATGCCTCCCTCCTTAAACGCTGTTTCCCGTCCTTGGCTCCCTCGAGTAAACCTCCTGTTCCCGTTCTCACCCCTGAGGGGGTGGAATTCGAGGTGGCCAAGATTGTGGACAGCAAGATGGTCCAAGGCTCCCTCCAGTACCTGGTCCATTGGATAGGATACGGGCCTGAGGAGAGGACTTGGGTACCCGCCCGGGATGTTAACGCTGGGGTATTGGTCAGGAAGTTCCACCTTCGTTTCCCCAATAAACCAGGTCCACTTAGAAAGGGTCCGGTGTCCCCTCATAAAAGGGGGGTACTGTAAAGGATCTGCCAGGCACAGCTTCGGGGTTAACGTCCATAGGTAATCAGTCTTCACCTGAGTCTATGTCTCTGAGACTGACTCCAGCTTCCACCACTCAGGCTGGCAGGCTTAGGAGTGGGAGAGCCTATCGCAGCCTTGCCAGACTCAGCTAGCTCCCGCCCTCTGTCTATTTATACCTGCCTTTCCTGTTCCTCCTTGCTTGTGATTCTTCTCGTGTGGTTTCCTGACCCAGCTACAGCTTCTGACTATTTGATCCTGCTCCATATTGACCCCGGCTTACTGACTACTCTCCTGCTCTGCGTTTGGTACCTCGTACACTCCTGGTTTGACTCGGCTCGTTCACCTCTCTTGTTGCTCTCGGTGTTGCCGTGGGCAACTGTCCCATTTCCCTTATCTTTGTGTACCCTTGTCTGTTTGTCTCGTGCACTTACTGAGCGTAGGGACCGCCGCCCAGTTGTACTCCGTCGCCTAGGGCGGGTTGTTGCAAGTAGGCAGGGACAGAGTGGCGGGTAGATTAGGGCTCACTTGTCCGTTTCCCTACCCCTATCATTACACTCGTGCTCTAAAACATATACTAGACCTTCTCAATGAATTAGAATATCATCAATAAGTTAATTTATTTCAGTAATTCAATTAAAAAAGTGAAACTCATGTATTATATAGATTCATTACACACAGAGTGATCTATTTCCAGCATTTTGCTCTTTTAATGTTGATGATTATGGCTAACAGTTAATAAAAACCCAAAATTTAGTCTCTCAGAAAATTACAAGATTGGGTACAATTTCAAGATTGTAGACTCATGGTGTCACACTCTAATCAGTGAATCAACACAAAACACCTGCAAAGGTTTCCTAATGGTCCAACAGTCTGGTTCAGTAGGCTACACAATCATGTGGAAGACTGCTGACTTGAGAGTTGTCCAGAAGACAGTCATTGTCACCCTCCACAAGGAGGGTAAGCCACAAAAAGACATTGGTAAAGAAGCTGTATCCAAACATATTAATGGAAAGTTGAGAGGAAGGAAAAAGTGTGGTAGAAAAAGGTGCATAACACAAGCAATAGGGATAACCGCAGCCTTGAAAGGATTGTCAAGAAAAGGCCATTCAAGAATCTGTGGGAAATTCACAAGGAGTGGACTGCGGCTGGAGTCAGTGCTTCAAGAGCCACCACACACAGACGTATCCAGGACATGGGCTACAACTGTCGTATTCCTACGTAGTGTAATGTATTCCAACTGTCATTGTGACGTGACCGTCACTCTGACAGGAAGCCTACGTCGACCAGCCTCCGGCTGGTCCTCATAAGCTTCTGTACATGGCAGCCCGGAAACCATTGTCTGGCGTCCGGTTGCCATGGGTACCATCGCCAGCCCCCGTGATTTCACGTGGGGGCTGCCGATCTGCGCTAAACACCTTCAATTCGGCGATCGCAATCAAACGCCGCATAGAAGGGGTTAACTGCCGAAATCTGCGACAATGGGACGCTGATCGGCAACGGGGAATGCAGGGTAGACACCCTGTACAGTTAACCGCCGCTGTGGTTTAGCGCTGCGCGGCGGTTAACTGTCAAAGCACTGACGTAACTGCACGTCGAGGTGCGCGAAGTTACTGCACACCTCAATGTGCAGTTACGTCAAGGTGCGGAAAGGGGTTAAACTTGGTATTTCCCCACATGGACTTAGAGCACAGATTTTTCCAGCTTGGGAGGTAGACGCATCCTTTAAACTAATATGGGAGCAAGGATTACTACAATGTTCACAGATACTCATTCGTATGCTCATTGAGCATGATCAGGCACTAGTAGGACAAATAAAGGAACAGATTAAAAAATTGGAGAGTGGATTGACGGGATTTGACCAAACTACCATGGTCAGACCCTTTCAATCTAAACTTAAGGATATCATAGAAAAATATGAAAAATAAATTATTCAAGGCAAAAAACTACAATTTTACAGGGATAGGATGGACTTTGAAAAGAAGAAAGCCTATAGGTGGAGACATACAGGCAATAGGAGACAAGGATATGTAATTCCCAATGTAAAACAGTGTGTTGCATCACTTACCACAGAACAATCCTCTAGTGATTTCTCTGATGCGCTTGACGCACGAGCGGGCGCCGGTTCCGATGTCTGCGCGGCTTGCACCGGTGGAGAGAGAGAAGGGTAAGTGTACTAGATTATGCACACATCTTATACTCATTACGATTGATACTTTACATTTATAAAGTAGAATGTACTTCATTACAAAATCACCCCTGAGAAAGCCACATTGTGGCGATATGCATGGGGCATCCAGACCCCTTTTTCCTCTCCTTGGACACTACGCAATTACGTTGTATCTATGCAAACGATTTGATGCAATATTCTGTTTTTCTACATTCATGCATTAGCTATGTATGCTGAGGGGTTCTTGGTGGTTGTGTGTGTGTCTTGTGTTTAGCCACTTATCTGGGCGGCAACCCCCCAATAGATTAGATCTAGGATGTTGTTGCTTTTTTAAATGTCTATGTGGTGCATTAACTTTAAATAAATTATATTTTTGTGGAATATATTGTTACTTTAAAAATTATTTTGCCTTATACATACCCATTTCTGTTTCGTTTTACATTTCTGAAGGTTTTCAGGGTATGTGGCAATACATGTGTTGTGCCCGTTGGTGGTTATTATACAAATCTATATAATATATGAGGTTCAACGCCTGAAAGAACGATTAAAATAATTTTATTATCAATTTGTTAAAACATGGCTCAACCAGCCACTACTTCCAGAAAAATAGGCATAAGCAAGTGCTAGGCGAGAAGGGAAGTGCCCCGGGTAATGGTATGTTTCTAACACCCAGGACTAACTCTCCCTATTTATGATATATGGATTCGCTACACTCTTGCCAAAAAATATTTATATCAAGATCCTACGCGTTTCAGTATTGCCAACAAAGCAATACCTCATCAGGGATTGATATACAAAGGTAGTTTAATTCTAAAGATAAGCACTGGATAGCACTGTTTACGTGCTGATTTTAACCTCCAGCCGCGTGTACGGATCTGATGTACTGACCGCACACGCGCCGGAGAAATCATGGGATTTTAAAGTTAAGAGCCCGCCCTTCAGATGTCGTCACCGGGGCCAGCCGCCAATCCAAGTTCAACACGGCACAGCTGTGACGTGCAGGAGGCGGCTTGCCTCCTTCCTGCCGACCAATCAGGGCGCTAGGACAACAAAAGTGTCCATAGTAACCGGGGGACGCTAGACGCAGCTCCTGATGTACCGATCAAACAAAACACAGAATGAATGGGTAGTGATCATGTTCCCGTCCTCTATTGTCCACCACTGTCCCAAACAGGTAGGCACAGTGATGGAACATGGGGGACATAACGCACTCACCAGGGGCAAATCTCGGGGCAACGACTGACAAATAAATTACTGCGTTGCCCAGCACCGTAGATATATAGAGCCAGGGAGTTTTCAAAAAACAAAAAACAAACAGGGCACCAGCCCTGAATATCCTAAATCAGGTTGTCCATACATGGCCAGTCAGGATTAGTATTTACTACAAGGTTACAACCAAAATCACGAAGGGGGCACTGCTCTAAAGATCACGGAGAATGTCACATAGTAACATCCCTCGTTGCCCAACAAGGCCCCGTCAGTGAATCAACTAGGGAGCCCGGGCCCATCGAGATTAGAGAAAACAGGAGTAGGAAATTTGTTCATTCAGGCCATGAGGGTTGATGGTCTGCATGCGGAAAACCCATTCCGCCTCTTTTTGTAGAATCTTTCTGTCAAGATTCCCCCCTCTCAGGAGTGGTCTAACATGTTCGATTCCCTGAAAACCCAGAACTGTGGCATCCCCATCATGGCATGACCACACATGTCGCGCCACCGGGGTGTCCACTTTCCTTCTGACATCCCCTATGTGGTCGCGAATCCTCCTCCTAAATTCCCTGCCAGTCTTCCCCACATATTGTAGGCCACATTTACATGTGATGAGATATACAATTCCTTTCGTCTTGCAGTTAATGAATGACCTGTTGTCAAATGTTCTTCCGGTTTTAGTGCTTGTAAATTTCCTACTGCACAATACAGACTCGCACGCTTTACATGTCCCGCATCTAAAGGTCCCTTCAGTACTCTTCAGCCAAGTATTGGCCTGAGTCTGCGGTTGTAAGTGGCTGTGAACAAGACGATTCCTCAAGTTGCGTCCCCTCCTATATGTTATCAATGGGGAATCCCCCACCAGGTCCCCTACGTCCGGGTCAGCTTTCAGAATACCCCAGAATCGTTTAAGGACTTCCCTTACCTCCCTATTAGCCGAATCGAAGGTACCTATCATCCTGATAGATTCCTCCTCTATTTTTTTCGGTTTAGGGTTTAGGAGGTCATTCCTATTGCAACCCAGGGCATTCTGAAATGCCCCTTTCAGCACATTCCTGGGGTATCCCCTGTGTCTAAATCTGCTCTCCAGCTCCCGTGCAGAGACCCTGAAGTCGGCGATAGTCGAGCAGTTTCGGCGTGCCCTGAGATATTGGCCCTTTGGTATTCCTCTTTTGAGGTTTGTCGGGTGCCAACTTTCCCAGCGCAGCAGACTGTTCGTTGCCGTTTCCTTACGATACATGTTCGTCTGTATAGTCCCAGAATCCGTCTTAGAGATTAAGATATCTAGGAACGTGATTTTAGTATCCTGGATTTCAGACGTAAAAAAGAGACCCAGCTCATTAATATTCAAGACCTCAACAAATTCCTGAAACTCCTCCTTAGTGCCAGTCCAGAGGATCAGGACATCGTCGATAAATCTAATCCAGAGCAATATATAGGTTGACCATCTATCCATTGATTCACTGAACACAACTTCCTTTTCCCACCATCCCAAGTAAAGATTTGCAAAGGTGGGGGCACAAGGGCTGCCCATGGCCACCCCACGGAGCTGATGGTAAATTTTTTTATCAAATAAAAAGAAGTTGTGTTCTAGGATAAATCTCAACAGGTCAATGATGAACTCATTATGGGCCTGGTACTGTGTTCCTTTGTCCCTAAGGAAATATTCAACAGCTCTACATCCATGATTGTGAGGGATGGAGCTGTATAAAGACTCTACGTCTAGGGATGCCAACAGCACATCATGATCACAGCGTATACCCTCCAGCCTTCTCAGCGCATCCATGGTGTCCCTCACATAGGATGGCAGGGACACCACAAATGGTCTAAGTGGCGGTCACGCACGTCAGGATGACGCTTCATCCCACGTGACCGCCTCTGCAGCCAATCACAGGCTGCAGCGGCGACATGGATGAAACGTCATTGCTGGAGGCCGGACAGGAGGAAAGTAAGTATGAACGTATTATTTTATTTTTTTGGCATGTATGTATGTTGTCATGTATGTATGTATATATGTGCATGTATGTTTGCATGTATGTATATATGTGCATGTGTGTATGTATATTTGCATGTATATATTTGCATGTATGTATGTTTGCATGTATGTATGTTTGCATGAATGTATGTATGTATGTTTGCATGTATGTATGTTTGCATGAATGTATGTTTGCATGTATGTATGTTGTCATGTATGTATGTTGTCATGTATGTATGTATGTTGTCATATATGTATGTATGTTTGCATGTGTGTATGTTTGCATGTATGTATGTATGTATGTATGTATGTTGGCATGTATGTATATATGTGCATGTATATTTGCATGTATATATTTGCATGTATGTATGTATGTTTGTTTGCATGAATGTATGTTTGTATGTTTGCATTTTATGTATGTATGTATGTATGTTTGCATGTATGTATGTATGTATGTATGTATGTATGTATGTATGTATGTTGTCATGTATGTATGTTGTCATGTATGTATGTATGTTTGCATGTTTTTATTTTTGCATGTATGTTTGCATGTATGTTTATATATATGTGCATGTATGTAATTATGTTTGCATGTATTTATGTTTGCATGTATATTTGTGCATGCTTGTATATATGTATGTATGTATCTTTGCATGTTTGTATGTATATGTTTTCATGTGTGTGTGTATGCATGTATGTATGATAGTTTGCATGTATGTATATATGTGTGTATGTTTGCATGTATATATGTGCATGCTTGTATATATGTATGTATGTTTGTATATTTGTATGTATGTATGTTTGCATGTATGTTTGTTTGTATATATGTCTGTATGGCCATGTATGATACTGTCTGCTGGCGCCCTGTATCTAAGTCAACTTCGCGGCAGGCTTCTATACATGGTATAACAGTCAGTATCACACATTAAACTGAATCTAAGCCTACGACATGTTTTATTTCATTTTTTTTTTTTTACAGGTTTGGTGTTTGGACTACGTCGGTTTCGAGGACTACTTCGATGAAGTTTTTTTTCTACAATAAAATGGTTAATGAGGGTTGTGTCGGGCGTTTTTGCCCCGAATTACGTCCGAAAATAGCGCCTCGAAGGCGCTGACAAACATCTGCCCATTGAAAGCAATGGGCAGACGTTTGTCTGTTCACACGAGGCGTAATTTACGCGCCGCTGTCAAATGACGGCGCGTAAATAGACGCCCGCGTCAAAGAAGTGACCTGTCACTTCTTTGGCCGTAATTGGAGCCGTTATTCATTGACTCCAATGAATAGCAGCGCCAATTACGTCCGTAATAGACGCGGCATTCAAGCGCCTGCACATGCCGTAACGGCTGAAATTACGGGGATGTTTTCAGGCGGAAACATCCCCGTAATTTCAGCCGTAACGGACGCTGTCGTGTGAACATACCCTTATAATGACAGCACGGCTCGCAAAAGCGGCCGGCTGCCCGTGCTCGTAATTATGAGTCGTAATTACGAGCACGGCCCGTAAAATAAAAAAATAGAACATGTTCTATCTTTTTAACGGCACGGGCACCTTCCCGTGAGAAAACGGGAAGGTACCCATGGCTAACAGAAGTCTATGGGCCCGCTATTTCGGGTCGTAATTACGACCCGTAATAACGGGTGTTTTTACGGTCGTGTGCATGAGGCCCCGTAATGACGGGTGGCTACATGTGTGCACCCATCATTACGGCAGCGTTGCTAGGCGACGTCAGTAAATAGTCACTGTCCAGAGTGCTGAAAGAGTTAACTGATCGGCAGTAACTGTTTCAGCACCCTGGACAGTGACTACCGATCACAATATAGAGTACCTGTAAAAAAAAAAAAGACGTTCATACTTACCGGGAACTCCCTGCTTCCTCCAGTCCGGTCTCCTGGCCGTTGCCTTGGTGACGCGTCCCTCGCGACATCCGGCCCGACATTCCTTGATGACGATGCAGCCCATGTGAGCGCTGCAGCCAATCACGGGCTGCAGAGGCCTCTGCAGCCAATCACAGGCTGCAGAGGCCTCTGCAGCCAATCACAGGCTGCCGCGTCAGAAAAGAAGGTCGGACTGGAGGAAGAAGAGGGACTCGTCCGCAAGACAACGACCAGGTACGTATGAAATGCTTTTTATTTTATTTTTAATCAGCAGCCTCTTTTCTCTATCAGTGATTGATAGAGATAAGTGGCTGCCGATTTGTAAAATATTTTTGACCAGGTTCAGTCAAAACGGGTTCGGCCGAACCCAGTGAAGTTCGGATTCGCTGCGAACCGAACTTTTCCGGAAGTTTGGACCGAAACCGGGTTCGGTTGTCCCGGTTCGCTTATCTCTACTCATCATCAACTATAAAAAATGTCTGACTGCTGTACTTGCCAACAAGGGTTTTGCCACCAAGTATTAAGTCTTGTTTGCCAAAGGGATCAAATACTTATTTCTCTGTGCACAATGCAAATAAATATATATAATTTTGACAATGTGATTTTCTGTTGTTTTTTTTATATAATCTATCTCTCACTGGTAAAATTAACCTAGCCTAAAAATTCTAGACTGTTCATGTCTTTGACAGTGGGCAAACTTACAAAATCAGCAAGTGATCAAATACTTATTTCCTTCACTGTATATATAACCTCACAAATGTTGTATGGAATTACGCAGCTCAGCACTGAATTGTTTAAATTAAGTTTATGTCAACATTTAGCAAACACAGGGATAAGGGAAAAGTGATGTTTTTATGATTAAAGGGACATTGGGACGAAAATGGGTCTCTAAGGTCAAATGTCATTGTTCTATAGCTCAGGCTTATAGTAACAGATGCACTCCTCCTGTTTAGAGAAGAACCATTTAAATGATCTATTTGGTCATGGTTATAGGTAATTGAGGAAATGTATACAATTCTTCTGATGAAAATTTAAAAATATCTCATCCTGATATCCCCCAAAATATCAAAATATACTACATTACATTGCTATTTGTTTCGATTAGCATAATTGCTATTTAAATGCTGAGCTATTGGGTTAACATAATATCTGCTCAGATGACAGAACTGAAAACTAGGTTTAAATGCTCCCTGACCTCCTCTGAATTATCAGGAAAAGGCTTTACATATACTTGGGAAGGCCAAGAAGGGCCACATCCAACTGTGTAGCTGATACCTCGAGATATACCGCCACAGAGATGTACATAGTTATCTCTCCTGCAAAGGGAGAGCTGTTTAACACTTCAGGCATTTATGCAATCTTTTTTAGATTTGTTCATAAGTGTCTGGAAAAAAGCCACATAAAATTGCCCTGGGGCAAGATGTGCTACCAAGCAATCAGCAGGTCAGTGTTTGCATTACTTCTACACCATAGGTTTCAAAATGATAAAATGTTTACGATACGATGCCAGGGTACTGTGTTCTTCAGAAATGTAATGATGACAATATGCGGTGGCAGAAAACTGACACAGTTAAAGATATTGAAAGTAATAAATTACAAAGGCAAGAGGACACTGGAAAGAATGATTGTTTCTTTAGTTATTTTTATTAAACCATCATTTGCTCATAGCCAAAAATATTACCTTTACTAGTCATTTCAAATGCTCTTAAGCTTTAATTCACGGACAACATATTACCCAATAGTTGTCATCTCTGGATCTGCTACTTCCGGCCTTAACTTTTAGGCTAAATTCACACCACTTTGTTGTACTGCTGGCATATATGTGTAACGTCTATGGCCACGGCCCTTCGTTCTGACTTACCCCTCGACGGGTCGTGGCCATGGACCTGTGTGTTCTCTGCTGCGTCGTCCCCCAGTGAGGCGCCGGCACTCACTTCCTGGTATCGAGACTGTCTCCCGGAGGGCGCACGCCCCCGCACGTGCATGGTCTTAAAGGGCCAGTGCTCGCATAATTGCAGGAAGTCTGCAATCAAGGCCAGAATGTTACTGGACTATAAAAGGGGCTCTGCCCTCTAGTTCTTTGCCTGAGCATTGTTTGTTACCTAAAGTTTGTTGTGCTAATGGTCTCCTAGTGTCTTCCAGTTTCCAAGTGTTCCCTGTTCCTGTATCCTGTATCCTGTTTCCCGTGCTATCCAGATCTATTAATGTGCTGAGCTGTTGTTGTGTTGTGCTGCATTCCACACCTGTTCTGCTTCTCCACGCCTGACATCTACCTGCCGCCTGGTCCCAGCCTATCCTGCTTTGCTACTGTCCGAGTTGCCACAGGTAACATTTCTGGACTATAGACTCTGTACTATACCTGTTTGGTCAGCTGCTGTCCCGCTACGCGGTACGGTCCAGTGGGTCCACACTCCGCATCGTGACAATACGCTCAGGCCATGGACCCTGCTGGTCAATTCAAGGGCATGTCACCCTCCCAAGCCATGCAAGACAGGATCAACTTCTTGTGGCAGTGAAATCCATGGCACAGCAGCTAGGGACACTAGCTGCTTCCCTTCCTGCCTCTATGCAAGCTCCTCAGATCGACCCTCCTCCTACACCTCCTGGCAGTTCCGGCTCGGATCCTTGGTTCTCGCTGCCATTACCTTCTCGTTTCTATGGCGTCGCAAGTTCGTGCCGGGGGTTTCTGAACCAATGCTACATCCATTTTACCCAGCATGCCCGAGCATTTACGTCGGACAGAACCAAGTTCGCCTTCTTGTCTCTATTTGCCGGCAAGGACCTGGCACGGGCAAACCCTATCTGTGAGCGTCAGGGACCTGAGACCCAAGACTTCCAGGGGTTCGTGCGGTTATTCTGGACTGTTTTAGAGGAGCCAGGACGAGTCTCGTCGGCAGCCACTGCTATCTTTAACCTTCGCCAGGAGCACACCTCCATGGGCGAACACACCATCCAGTTCCGGACTCTTGCAGGACAACTATCCTGCAACAATGAGGGCATGGTTGCATCCTTTTGGCATGGTCTATCGCCCGAGATCAAGGACGAACTTGCTACTTGAGATCTGCCACCTGCATTGGATGACCTGATTCTGCTTGCCACTCGGGTGGACATAAGGCTGAGGGAGAGATCTCATGAGGTTCTTCAGGAGAGACGGCCTCCTGGACTGGCGCCTAGCTTCCAGCAACCCCTCTTGTCTCCTTCTACTGCTTTGCCCGAGGTTCCGATGCAAGTCGATCGGCTAAAATTGTCCGTCCAGGAGAAACAGCGCAGGCGCACCTCTGGACTCTGTTTATATTGCGGCCTCGCTGGCCATGTCGTGCGTCTGTGTCCTCAGAAGCCAAAAAACCCCAGCGCCTAGGTTTGGTTGGAGAGACAACCCTGGGCGCTACTGCATTTAATCGAGAACTCTCCTCCAAACTGTTCATTCCCATAACCATCATTGCTGGCGAGAAGCCCCATCCGGTCTCTGCCTACCTGGACTCTGGCTCTGCAGCCAATTTCATCTGCCAAGACCTTGTGGATCTTCTTCAGTTGCCCACTATACTGCTGGAAAGGCTGTTGATTGTTGCCTTCGTAGATGGACTGCCATTGCCTGACCAAGTTTTGTCTGTGATCAAGCCATTAAGACTTCAAATGGGAGCTCTTCATTCTGAGCTCATCTCCCTGTTTGTCCTGCCCAAGACCGTCAACCCCGTGCTGCTGGTTGTGCCTTGGCTCCGTTTGCACGCCCCAGTCCTGGATTGGAACTCTGGAGAAGCTCTCCAGTGGGGCCCCAAGTGTCTCGACCACTGACTGGGTCATATCCAGCCACCACAGCCTCTTCCACTTCAGCCATTGGCAGGGTTGCCTCCTCTATGTTCTCTGATGTCTTCGATAAGAAGGAGGCTAAGATTTTGCCGCCACATCGAGCATATGATTGTCCGATCGACTTGGTTCCTGAGTCGTCTCCTCCAGGTAGAGTGTACCCTCTCTCCTTGCCAAAGACCCAGTCTATGTCTGTCTACATTAAAGACAATCTGGAGAGGGGCTTGATTCGTAAATCCTCATTCCCGGCTGGAGCTGGGTTTTTCTTTGTCAAGAAGAAAGATGGATCCCTCCGACCCTGCATTGACTACCGAGGTCTCAACCAGATCACGCTGAAGAACAGGTACCCAGTGCCTTTGATTTCAGAACTGTTTGATTGCATACGGAGGCCAAATTTTTTTCTAAACTGGATCTGCGGGGGCCCTACAATCTGATTCGGATTAGTCAAAGTGACGAGTGGAAGACTGCTTTTAATACTCGGGATGGGCACTATGAATACCTAGTTATGGCCTTCGGCCTGTGTAACGCCCCCGCTGTGTTTCAAGAATTTGTCAATGACATTTTTCGTGATCTCCTTTATGTTTGTGTTGTGGTGTATCTCGATGAAATTTAGATTTTTTCCCCAGATCCAGTAACTCATCAGAGTCATGTCCGCCAGGTGTTGCTTCGTTTAAGAGAAAATCATCTTTATGCCAAGCTAGAGAAGTGTGTGTTTGAAAAAAAGTTTCTTCCCTTCCTGGGCTATATCATCTCCGATCAGGGTCTCAAGATGAACCCTGAGAAGGGAAAGGCTGTCCTGGAGTGGCCACGCCCTCAAGGCTTAAGGGCCATACAACGCTTCCTGGGATTCGCCAACTTCTACCGGCTGTTCATTCCCAACTTCTCCCGGCTGTTCATTCCCAACTTCTCATCTTTGACAGCTCCCATCTCTACCCTAACTAAAAAGGGCATGAATGCAAAAGTTTGGACTCCGGAGGCATTTGAATCCTTAAAAAAAACCTTCACGTCAGCCTCTATTCTTCATCATCCTGATGTATCCCTACAGTTTTCGTTAGGGGTGGACGCTTCCTCTGTTGGTGCTGGTGCACTGTTGTTCCAGAGAGATCGAAGGGCAGGACTTTGGTAAGTGGCTTCTATTCCAAGCTGTTTTCTTCCGCAGAGCGCAACTACTCGATTGGGGATCGGGAGTTACTGGCCATCAAGCTGGCTCTGCAGGAGTGGAGACACCTACTGGAAGGCGCAGTCAATCCTATCCTGACCTACCTACAGACCTACCTACAGACGGCCCAGCGGTTGACACCTCGTCAAGCCAGGTGGTCGTTGTTCTTTGCTCGGTTCCAGTTCGAACTCCACTACCGACCTGCCGACAGGTCATTTGAGACAGAGGACACTGTGGAGTCCCCACAGAATATTATTGATCCTTCCTGCATCTTCTCTGTGAACCCTCTACCGGTTAGGGACATCCCTCCGGGAAGGACTTTTGTGCGTCTGGCAGACAGAGAAAGAATCCTTCGCTGGGGTCACAGTTCCAAGCTGGCAGATCACGCGGGTGCTCGTAAGACACAGGATCTAATCGCCCGCCAGTTCTGGTGGCCCACACTGCCCAGAGACATCATGGAATTTGTCTCCTCATGTACGGTATGTGCAGCAAAAAAAGTTGCACACGCCAGACCAGATGGTCTGCTCCAACCACTGCCTCTGCCCGTTGCTCCCTGGCAGCATGTTGCAATGGACTTTGTCACGGATCTCCCTCCCTCTGCGGGTTGCAGTGTGATCTGGGTGGTGGTGGATCGATTTTCTAAGATGGCTAATTTTGTTCCCTTGACTGGTCTGCCTTCTGCTGTGCGATTGGCCGACCTCTTCATTCAACACATCTTCCGTCTGCACGGCTTGCCCCTGCATATTGTCTCGGAACGAGGGGTCCAGTTCACCTTGAAATTTTGGAGAGCACTCTGTGGTCTCCTCGGTGTAAAGTTGGACTTCTCTTCTGCCTATCATCCCCAGTCCAATCGGCAAGTCGAGAGGGTTAGCCAGATTATGGAGAACTATCTGCATCACTTCGTTTCCAGACGGCATGATGACTGGGTGCAGCTGCTCCCGTGGGCAGAGTTCTCCTATAATAACCACACTAGTGAGTCCACCACCTCCAGTCCGTTCTTCATCGTCTACGGCCAACATCCTGGTATACCTCTTCCAGTCTCTACTATGTCCCAGGTGCCTGCAGCTGACTCTACTTTCAGGGACTTTCTGCAAATATGGCAACAGACCCGTTCTTCTATCCTGCTGGAGGTGGACCGCCTGAAGAGAAAGGCAGATACGAAAAGACGGGCTCCTCCTCAGTTTCTTCCAGGTACCAAGGTCTGGTTTTCTTCAAAGAATATACGGCTGAGGGTGCCATTCTGCAAATTTGCTCTTAGGTTCTTCGGACCCTTTGAAATCCTGCTACAGATTAACCCGGTGTCTTACAAGCTGCGGCTGCCTCCTACCCTCAAGATTCCTAACTCCTTCCATGTCTCCTTGCTGAAGTCCGTGGTCCTGAACAGCTACTCCAGGACTCCTAGTTCCGCAGTGGTCCCTTGTGGCTCGTCCGGGACTTTCGAAGTAAGGGAGATTCTGGCCACCAAGAAGGTGGGAGGAAGGACGTTTTATTTTGTGAAATGGAGGGGGCTCGGTCCAGAAGAGAGGTCTTGGGAGCCAGAGGAGAACGTCGATGCCCCTGTCTTTGTGAGTAAGTTTCTCTCCCGCTCTGGTCCCAAGAAGAGGGGGCGTAAGAGGGGGGATATTGTAATGTCTATGGTCACGGCCCGTCGTTCTGACTTACCCCTCGACGGCCGTGGCCATGGACCCGTGTGTTCTCTGCTGCATCGTTCCCCAGTGAGGCGACGGCACTCACCTCCTGGTATCGAGATTGTCTCCCGGAGGGCGCATGCACGGTCTTAAAGGGCCAGTGCACGCATAATTGCAGGAAGTCTGCAATCAAGCCCAGAATGTTACTGGACTATAAAATGGGCTCTGCCCTCTAGTTCTTTGCCTGAGCGTTGATTCTTACCCAAAGTTTTGTTGTGCTAATGGTCTCCTAGTGTCTTCCAGTTTCCAAGTGTTCGCTGTTCCTGTATCCTGTTTCCCGTGCTATCCAGATCTATTAACGTGCTGAGCTGTTGTTGTGTTGTGCTGCATTCCACGCCTGTTCTGCTTCTCCACGCCTGACGTCTACCTGCCGCCTAGTCCCAGCCTGGCCTGCCTTGCTACTGTCCGAGTTGGCACAGGTACCCTTTCTGGACTATAGACTCTGTACTATATCTGTTTGGTCATCTCCTAACATATACGCCAATGTATCTATAGACTTTAAAAGGCAAACATATACCAAAAATTATCCTTTTTGCATTCTTTTGGCCGGTATATGTCAGGATCTCGCAGCCTTAACCATATTGAAAAGTGTAGTTGACTGCAATTTTCAATACAACTGTATAATAAAAAATTATACAGTGCAGTATATTTTTTGTCTTTTATGGCAGTCTATGGCAGGCATATGCAACTGTATAGGCATACATTTGCATGTGTTTGTCAGGATAGTTTCAAACAGTCCCACTAAATGTAAACACCAAACTTGAAACAATTTAGCTTTAGTTTGTTTTTATATTTTTATATTTTTGTTTTATTTTTATTATGGATTGTAAATTTTAATATTTCTCCAGCTCAGCTCAATAGCACGTACACATCCAAATAGTCTGGTTAAAATAATACCTGTATTTGTACATTATTTAGCCTACAAGGGTATTGAAGGTGTTGTCTTATCAGAGACAACCATTTTCGTATTGCAGGCGTCCGCCGATCAGCTGTTCGCAAAATCTAAAATGGCATGGGGGGTTGAGTGGGGGCTCTTTTCAATACGAAAACAATGCCGCAATCGATTTTGAGATAGGATTGTTTTTCGCTGAGATATTTAACTGTAAAGTTATCATCTTCATTATCGGCTACCGCCGGTGTTAGCATTACCCAAAATGTACCGCGCGGGTAAAATCCTAAATGTGTGTGAGCACGTGTGCGTGTGTGTGTGAGCTTGGGAATGTCACATCAAGGTGACTTTAAATGACGTATTATTACAATCGGCCTCGGCGATACAAAATGGACCTTGTCTACGATTGTAACATGATTTCATGTGTACACATTTCGGTAGTCGCTTGTGAATTTCAGAGAGCGCTAATTTGGAGAGTAATTTTCATTTTTGTACATTTCTATTGTCATATCACAAAATGCATTTGACCGAAACGGAAAGGACCAATTTATTGATGATGAGAGGGTATCGAAGAAAAAATAAGATCCTATCGAGAAGTAGCGGCTTTATTCAATGCCACTTATCCTATCAGTGATCCAATTTCATTGTCAACTGTTAAAAGAACTGTTCATCGTTCCGAATTAACCGGTTCAATTAAAGACGCACCAAGATCCGGAAGACCCAGACATGCTAGTAATGATGAAAAAGCTTTAGATGTTCTGCTCACTGTACATGATAATCCTCATACATCTGTCTCGAGTGGAGCACGACAAAATATCAGCGCCACATCAGTCCGTCGAATTTTGAAGAGGCATCATTATCATCCTTATAAAATACGTCTAGTTCAGGAGCTATCCGAAGATGATTATGACAGAAGAGTGGAATTTTGCAATACAATGATGACACGATTTGATGATAATCATCAGATTTTCAACTGGACCTGTTTTTCGGATGAAGCTACATTTGAACTAAACGGTTCTGTAAATCGACAGAACATGAGGTATTGGGCAGACAAAAATCCACATTGGATGAGAGACAATCATACCCAGTATTCTCAGAAGGTTAACGTTTGGGCTGGAATTCTGGTCAATCATATTGTAGGACCATTTTTCGTTGAAGGAAACATAAATGCAGAAAATTACTGCAATTTTCTAAGAAACCAAGTGATACCGGCTATTCAAAATATTGCTGGAGAAGCTTTCCGCAATGTTTGGTATCAGCAGGATGGAGCTCATTTTTCTCTGCGAGCTCGAAATCTTCTGAATGATAATTTTCCTGATCAATGGATTGGTAGAAGAGGCCCGATAGAATGGCCACCGAGATCACCAGGGGGTATTTAAAAAGTAAAGTCTATGAGACAAGGATCGCGAACTTAGACGAGCTGCGGGAAAGAATAGTGAACATTTCTAATTCAATCACACCAGATGTTATCGACACGTTTTACGTTCGCTTAGGACACTGTCAAGTTGTTGAAGGACATCAGTTCGAACATTTGATTTAATACAGTAAGGGTATGTTCACACGCAGTAGCAAAATACGTCTGAAATTACGGAGCTGTTGTCGCCTGAAAACAGCTCCTGATTTTCAGAAGTTTTTTTAACAACTCGCGTTCTTCGCAGTTTTTTACGGCCGTTTTTGGAGCAGTTTTTCAATGGAGTCAATGAAAAACGCCTCCAAAAACGTCCCAAGAAGTGTCCTGCACTTCTTTTGATGAGCCGTCATTTTACGCACCGTATTTTGACAGTGACGTGTAAAAATAAGGCTTGTGGGAACAGAACATCGTAATTTCCATTGGAAGCAATGGGCAGATGTTTGTAGGCGTATTAGGGGCGTTTTTTCAGGCGTAATTCGAGGCGTAAAATGCCCGAATTACGTCTGAAACCACTACGTGTGAACATACTCTCATTGTTATGTTTTTACTAATACACATAATACATGTCCTCGGTCTTGCTTTGGTTGGCTGGACAAGACACACACACACAAACACACATAGCGCAGAGAGGGTTTGGAGTCGTTAAATACCGGGGGAATGACTAACTCTGGGGTCCTTATCTCGGGCTGTGTACACACACACACACATGCACGTGCGCGCGGACAGACACACACACACACACACAAGAGTGAGAGGCAAGGGGACTCACATTAATTTAGTACCCCGATGAGATGTAAAACCGAACGTGCGACCTCCGCGCGGTAGATTTTGGGTAATGCTAACACCGGCGGTTGCCGATAATGAGGATGATAAATTTAACGTTAAATATCTCCGCGAAAAAAAATCCTATCTCAAAATCGTTTGCCCCCCCGAGGGGGTGGGTTTTTTTTTTTTTTGCCGTCAACTGGTAGATTTTATTACCCCATTAAATCCCACCAAATTTCAACCCTCTACCTCGAGCCGTTCAAAAGTTATGAGGTTGTTCCGGAACTTTTGGTGGGCACTGTATAACTAAATGAAAAATAAAAATTTTCCCATCTCACTTTATTTTTATCTGTTAAAGTGAGAATAATAAACAAACAACTAAAAATATACAAATAAAAATTTCTGACATTTAACCCCTTTAGGACACAGCCTGTTTTGGCCTTGTGGACACAGATGATTTTTTCAAATCTGACATGTGTCACTTTATGTGGTAATAACTCCGGAATGCTTTTACCTTTCCAAGCGATTCTGGGACTGTTTTCACGTGACATATTGTACTTTATGTTAGTGAAAAAGTTGATAAATTCAATATTTATTTGTGAAAAACTTCAAATTTTAGCGAAAATTTGCAAGAATTTGCATTTTTCTAAATTTAAATGTATTTGCTTGTAAAACAGATAGTCATACCACACAAAATAGTTACTAGTTAACATCCCCCATATGTCTACTTTATGTTTGCATCGTTTTTCTCACGTCCTTTTATTTTCTAGGACGTTACAAGGCTTAGAACTTTAGCAGCAATTTCTCATATTTTCAAGAAAGTTTCAAAAGGCTATTTTTTCAGGGACCAGTTCAGTTCTGAAGTGTCTTTGAGGGCTTTCTATATTAGAAAGTCCCCATAAATCAACGCATTTAAAAAAAATAAAATAAGTGATTTTATTGTGCAAACGCTAAAAACAAGGACCAAACCTATATACATATGGTATCGCCGTAATCGTACCAACCCGCAGAATAGAGTAAAAATGTCATTTATAGCGTACGGTGAGCGCCGCAAAAAGAAAACCTAAAAAACTGTGTCAGAATTCCTGTTTTTTTGGTCAGGATTGCAAAAAAATTTAATAAAAAGTGATAAAAAAAAATGGCATGTACCCCAAAATGGTACCAATGCAAACTACAGATTGTCCCGCAACAAATAAGCCTTCACACGGCTCCGGTGGTGAAAAAATAAAAAAGTTCTGGCTCTCAGAATATGGCGATGCAAAATGTGCAGAGTGTTCCAAAATCGGATAAGATCGGGCACCATTTATCATTGCGACACCGGCCACACATCTATGAATTATTATTTATTTACCCCATTATTATACCCTCTTATTATGCCCTGATGTACTCCGCACAGATTACACATACCCCCACATTATAAACTGAAATACTAGTAAAACCCCAAACAAAACTACTACCAAGCAAAATCTGCGCTCCAAAAGCAAAATGGCGCTCCCTCCCTTCTGAGCCCTGCAGCGTGCCCAAGCAGCAGTTTGCGCCCACACATATGGCATCGCCATACCCGAGAGAACTCGCTTAATGTTTTATGAGGTATTTGTCTTCTGTGGCACAAACTGGGCACAACATATTATGCACTAAAATGGCATATCAGTGGAAAATTGCAATTTTCACTTTGAACCATCCGCTGTGCACTAACCCGTTTGCGCACTATGACTTAATTGCCCGTCATGGTGCGGCGGTTGATGTATGGAGCCGGCTCACGTGCTGTGCCTGGTCCATACGCTGCGGGTGTCAACTGTGTATTACAGCTGACACCCGGGACTAACGGACAGGTACAGCGATCGCTCTGTTACAGAAGCCTGTAAGAATAACAATATACTGCAATACATTAGTATTGCAGTGTATTGTACCAGTGATCCAATGATCGCTGGATCAAGTCCCCTAAGGGGATTAATTAATAAAATGTGTAGAAGAATTCTAGTTATTAGTAGTGAGAATTTTATTTTTTTTAAGTTAAAAAAAAAACACCTTTTCCCATTTTTCTTCTAAAGTAATGTAAAAAAAATGAACAAAATTGGTATCTCTACGTCCGTAAAAGTCCGAACTATTACAATATACCATTATTTAATTTGCACAGCGAACACCTTAAAAAAATTTAATAATTGAATTCGCCAAAATCCCAGTTTTTTTTTTGTCACCGTAGCTCTAAAAAAAAACTGTAATACAACTTTTTAATCACATTTTATGTACCAAATAATGGTACCAATAAAAACTGCAGCTCCTCCCACAAGAAATAAGCCCTCACGCTCTATTGATCGAAAAATAAAAAAGTTATGGCTCTTGGAAAGCGGGGAGTGAAAATCTAAAATAAGAAAGCAAAAACTGGATCGGTCCTGAAAGGGTTAATTAATTTCTAATGAAAAAAACGTATGACCACATGTGGGGTATTTCCGTACTCGGGAGAAATTGCTTTATAAAAAATGGTTGTTTTTTTCCTCCTTTATCCCTTGTGAAAATGAGACCCTGCTGTGGGTCCAAACAGCAGTTTATTACCACATATGGGGTATTGTCGTAATCGGGAGACATTGCGTTACAAATGTTTTGGTGCATTTTCTTCGTTATTCCTTGTAAATATAAAAAATGTCTATGTTGTTTCAGAAAAAAAGCACATTTAAATTTTTACAGACTAATTCCAATATATTTAGCGAAAAACCTGTGTGGTCAAAATGCTAACTATAAATACCTTAAGGGGTCTAGTTTTCGAAATGGGGTAGTTTATGGGGAGTTTCTATCGTTCTGGCAGCTCAAAGCTTCTCCAAATGTACAGTGGGGCCTAAAACATTTTCAAGCAAAATATGAGTCTTGAAAGCCTGCGGGTGCTCCCTTCCTTTGGGGCCCTGCCGTGTGTCCAAACAACGAATTAGGGCCACAATGTGGGTATTTTTGAAAACAGGAGAAAGAGGGTGATAGATTTTGGGGTGTGTTTCTTCATTTTCATGTTCGCTTTACAAAGAAATCGGTCTTTAAACTAATACTTTTATGAAAAAAAGTGAAATTATTATTTTTTTCACCTGTTATGCATTCAATTTAGCAAAAAACTGTGGGGTCAAAATACTTACTATACACCTAAATAATTACATTATGGGGTCTAGTTTTCTAAATGGGGTCATTTATGGGGAGTTTCTATCGTTTTGGCAGCTCAAAGCCTCTCCAAATGTACAGTGGGGGCCTAAAACATTTTCAAGCAAAATATGAGTCCTGAAAGCTACCGGGTGCTCCCTTAGTTTTGGGCCCTGCCGTGTGTCCAGGCAGCGCATTAGGGCCACAATGTGGGTATTTTTGAAAAGAGGAGAAACAGGGTCATAGATTTTGTGGTGTGTTTCTTTATTCTCATGGTCGCTTTACAAAGAAATCGGTGTTCAAACTGATACTTTTATGAAAAAAAGTGAATTTTTTTTTTTTCACATGCTATGTATTAAATTTGGCAAAAAACTGTGGTGTCAAAATACTTACTATACCCCTAGATAAATACCTTAAGGGGTCTAGTTTTCTAAATGGGGTCATTTGTGGGGGTTTACATCACTCTGAGACCTATGAGCCTCTGAAAACCTGGCTTGGTGCAGGAAAACAAAATGTACTTCAAAATTTATAAAATTATTATTCAATTTGTAAAAGTGCTGCCTAAATAGAGTAAAGAGATGGAAATATATATTTAATTTAAAAAAGTGTACAGTATGTGTGTACATATGTGACATATTGCAGTTAAAAATAGGGAAAAAATAATAATTTTTACAAAATGTCTTCAATTTTTCTATTTTTTAATTAATTTCCGCAAATTGTATCAGTCTACTTTTACCACTAAAATAAAGTAAAACAATGTCAGAATTACTTGAATATTCAAAACTTTCACAGAGTTATTCTCTGATAAAGTCAGACATACCAGATTTGACAAATCTGGCTTGGTCATTAAGGTACAAACAGGCCCGGTCATTAAGGGGTTAAAATCTTTCACTGTGCGGTAAAAATGACAACTTTAGTTTTATTTTGCGTCTCAATACGATTATGGTGATACCAAATTTATATAGTTTTTTTTTTTATATTTTACTACTTTTACAAAGAAAAGACTATTTGTTAAAAAATAATAATTGTATTGTATCGTCACATTCTGACATCCAGAACTTTTTTATTTTTTGGATGATTGAGCAGTCTGGGAGCTCATTTTTGGCGGGACGAGCTGTAGCTTTTATTGGTACAAATTTATGGTACATACATCTTCCTGATCACTTTTTATTACATCATTTTTAGAGCTAAGGTGACCAAAAAACAGCGATTTTGGCGTTTTAATTTCTTTATTTCTTACAGCATTCACCGTGCGCAATAAATTATGTTTTACTTTATTCTGTGGGTTGGTACGATTATGGCGATACCATATGTATATAGTTTTTTTAAAGTTTTGCAGTGTTTGCACAATAAAATTACGTTTCTATAAAATAATTAATTTTCTGAGACCATATTCTGAGCCATAACTTTTTTATTTTTTCGTCAAAAAAGCTCTGGGATGTCTTGTTTTTTTGCAAGACGAGTTGTAGTTTTTATTGGTACTATTTTGGGGTAAATGCGACTTTTTGTTCACTTTTTATTCTATATCTTGGGAGCAGTGGTGACCAAAAAATAGCGATGCTGACATAGTTTTCAGTTTATTTTGTTTGCGGCGTTCACCGTGCGGACAAAAATAACATTATAGTTTCATTGTTTGGGTCGTTACGAACACGGTGATACCAAATATGTGTACTTTTTTTAACGTTTTAATTTTTTTTCCTATAATAAATGACTTATTATAGGAAAACAAAAACTTTATTTTTACACTTTTATAAAACATTTTTATTAACTTTTTTTCACTTTTTACACTTTATTTTTTTGTTTATTAACTTTTTTTAAACTTTTTACACTTTATTTTTTTGACCTGCAGCTATGATCGCTGCTAGAATACATTACACTACCTAGGTAGTCTAACGTATTCCAACTGTCAGTGTGACGTCACAGTAACTCTGACAGTAAGTTTACGAGGACCAGCCAGAGGCTGGTCCTCATAGGCTTCCATACATGGCAGACCCGAAGGCCGTTGCCTGGCCTCCGGATGCTATCACAAGCATCAGCAACCCCCACAATTGCATGGGGGCTGCTGATGTGCTACAAACCCCCTAAATGTGGCGAACGCAATCGAGCACCACAGCACCACATTTAACGGGTTAATTGCCGAAACAAGCGGCGATGAGCCGCTGATCGGCAACACTGGAGTGTCAGCTGTCGGGGACGGCTGACCTCCCAGTTCCTGATGCACACCTTGTCTCCGAGAGTGTGCATCGGGAACGACACAGTGACTTCCTGTCACTCTGACAGGAAGCCTATCAGGACCAGCCAAAGGTTGGTCCTGATGGGCTTCTGTCCATGACAGACACGGAGGCCATTGTTTGGCTTCCGTTTGCCATACTAACTATCGGGCAAACCCTGCGATTTCGGACCGGGGTCTGCTGATATGCTAGAAACCCCAAAAATTCGACAATTGCAACCGATCGCCAAATTTAAGGGTTTAATTCGCCGAAATCAGCGGTAAAAGACCGCTGGCCGGCAAGAGTGGAGTGTCAGCTGTCGGCGACTGTGTGCACCGGAAACAACTCAGTAACTATACGTCCTCATGCGGGAAGTAACCTCCCGCGACGACGTATAGTTACTTACTCGTAGGGGTTAAGGGCCTGTTCATATCAGCGTTGGCTTTCCGTTTAGGGGTTCCGTCGGAGGTTTCCGTCGGGTGAGCCCCTCAATGGAAAGGCAAACGGAAACCTTAGCGTCCGTTTGCATCACCATTGATATCAATGTTGACGGAAACATTGCTAATGGTTTCCGTTTGTCACCACTCCGGCAGGTTTCCGTTTTTTCAACGGAATTAATAGCACAATCGACTGGGCTATTGATCCCGTTGAGAAAACGGAAACCTGGCAGAATTGTGACAAACGCTTACACCACGCTTGCGCAATGGTGACAAATGCTTGCATGATATACTGCAATACTAATGTATTGCAGTATATCGTGATTCTGACAGTCACCTTTGAAGCCCTGCCAGAGGCAGAGCTTCAAAGGAGTACAAATATGGCAGACCTGGGGTTCTTTGTTAGGCCCCCAGGCTGCCCTAGCAACCGTTGTTTGAGCTTGTTTGAGGGGGCGCCCCCCTGATTCTAACACTTTAAATGCCACATTCAAAATTGACCACGGCATTTAAGGTGTTGAACGGGCGGAACCGGAATTAACTTTGATTCCGCCCATTGCAGTGAGGTGTTGGCTGTGTAACACAGCCGTCATCTGCTGTGTATAGAACGAGCTCAGCCCGTGAGCTCGCTCCATACTTCCCCTTAACCCTTATCACGTACAGTTACATGATATTGCATGAAGGGGTTAATAATACCAGCTCATAGCAGAACCCCGCCTCCACCTTGCTGGCATCTGAGTTGAAGTGGAGCTCTGTGCCCGGTACTGATCCAGCCACGGGCCTATCCATCCGGTCCGTCAAGAGTCACTCTCATCTCTTCAGTCCATAAAACCATTGAAAAATCTGTGTTGTTCAGTGTTGGTCGGGTTTCAGGCTTCCTTACCTTGGCCATGTCACTGAGCACTGAACACTTTGTACTTCTGGGCACTCCAGGGTGGTTGCAATTCTGGAATATAAAGCACTGGAGGATGATGGGTTCCTGGTCGTGTCACGTTTGATTCTTCTCAAATCTTTGGCGGTTAGTTTGCTTTTTTTTCTCTCAACGCGTTTCTTGCGAACCTGTTGACTATTTGCAACAAAACGTTTGATTGTTCTGTGATCACACCCCAATATCTTAGCAATTTTAAGAGTGCTGCTTCCTACTGAAACAATTTTTGACTTTTTAGAGTCAGTTAAATCTCTTTTTTGGCCCATTTTGCCAGAGGAAAACAAGCTGCCTAATAATTCTGCGCACCTTGATATAGGGTCTTGATCTCCCTAGGCCACACCCTCCCTCGTTACACAAATACACATCACCTGATATGCTTCATCCAATAAGCAGTCAAGTTTTTACAGCTTGGAGTTGGAAAATATGCATAAAAATGATGATATGGTCAAAATACTCACTTGCGTAATAATTGTTCACACAGTGTATATAGCCAATGTTACACAAAGCCAAAACTCTAACATTGAGTAACATCAGTTAAATAGTCAACAATTTTTTAATTTATCATCTTTGTAATATATTTTTATATAGGCAATATTGCTGTTGTTGAACTTTTATGTACTCAAATTACTAAACCTAGACACGAAGTAAGAAGCATGAATCAGTCAACAGCAGCTTGTCAACAGTTTCCAGTAAATAATGAAAACAGTCCAAATAAGTTGCTAGATTTTACATTTGCAGTTTAGTTAGTTTTGGACCCACTGGTCAAAAGTCTTTTATGGAGTTTACCCATGAGGTGATATAGATGGACTACTATGTTTTATTGTACTTGACTCACACACAGTAAAAAGAGAGCAAATAATCCTCTAAATAGGGAGTCCCAGCAAAGGGAACATACATAATAAACTATATGGATAGCAGCACTTTTGAAAAGGAATGTAGTAAATTATACCCCTTTAGATTTGTCTATTTATTAATTTCCACAATTTAGAATTTTATTCTAAACTATAAAATATATTATCACTTGTATTGTAGAATTGTCCATTCAGCCAGCCATGTTGTCTCCGCAGATTTAAAGAAATCAGATTTTTTTTTTAAAAACATGTCAGTAGGAAGTAAATGAAATCTGAGTGGACTTTGCTTTGGGCTACTAAAAAACTTAAATGTTAAATAATAATAGTAACAAGAATAAAAATATATTGGCGACATTTGCTAGTCTCCAGTCAGAGATTAGGAAAATGCATTAAGTGGGATTAAGACGTGGGAAGCTGTCACCCGGTGTTTTGCTTCAGGTTATTTTTATTATAATATGAGTACTCTCAGTTATGAACTGCGTCTGGGCATGTTAGTAAAATGCAGAATTAAAACTCTCATCAGGAACACTAAAGCAAAGATGAGCTATGTGTAGAGAGAGCCAGTATATGCATATAAAAGTATTAGACATATAAGCAGCAGATGCCATAGGAAAATATGTTACATACAATGTGTCATTTGTCAAAAGTCTGGTTGAATATATATAGAGAGATCTATAGATATATATTTTTGTGTTAGTATATAGATATTACTGAACATTATATTTGGTATTTTGCCAACTCATGAATGGCAAATAAATGATTTATAAATCCTATTTGTAGTGGTCGTGCTGAGGTCAAATAAATAAGGACTCTCTGTACCAGTAAGAATTAACTCCGTGTGACAGCAGGGAAAAGTCCTTTAATACTGTTAAGTTTTTAAGTGTGGCATACCAAGCCTGGGGCAATGTAAGAATAGCATTTAATGAATTACCAAGTGCATTTTCATTTGTCCCCATTATCCTCTCCATTGCCAACTACTTTTTTTTAGACACAAAAGAAACGTAACCATTTCATATCACCAGTATCACAAATTGGTATTGAAGAGTGATTTCCATTCACTAGTTGCCTATTTTGTAGGATAGTAGCTAATTAAGGCTATGTTCACACGGAGTATTTTGGGGGAGGAATATCTGCCTCAAAATTCCGTTTGGAACTTTGAGGCAGATATTCCTCTCCCTGCACGCCGATTTTCGCGGCAATTATCGCGCCGTTTTTCGCCCGCGGCCATTGAGCGCCGCGGGCATAAAACAGCGAGATATACGCTTTCTCCTGCCTCCCATTGAAGTCAGCGAGATATACGCTTTCTCCTGCCTCCCATTGAGGTCCGAGGCGGAAGCGCCCGAAGATAGGGCATGTCGCTTCTTTTTCCCGCGAGGCAGTTTTACTGCTCGCGGGAAAAAGACGCCGACGCCTCCCATTGAAATCAATGGGAGGCGTTCTCGGGCCGTTTCCGCGTCAAAAAACTCGGCAAAATACCCCGTGTGAACATAGCCTAAAAACGGAAATGGATACATCCAATTTTTTTTAAAGTGTCCCTACAATCAATTGCTCCCGTCCTACCTGACGACGATGCAATGGCAACCATACCATGCCTACAGAGTCTCATGCACGGATCCTATTATAATTGATAGGATCGGCGCACAAGAATCTGTGTGTTGTATGGTTTCCTCGGCAACTGTACCGCTCAACGCATCCTGTGCCTCTCCACACTAAATATCAGAATTGAATTGTAGGAACACTTTAAGCTCTAGCATCATGACTTCTGTTTATAATAAAGCCATGACATACGCATTTTTGAACAAAATTTACTGCGGACTGCACTATTCTTACCATAAAGATACAGAAATCTCTAATATGAACAAAGCCTTACAAACTGACCCTCAACATGCCACATAGCGTGGCTGTAGTTAGTACAATGCTGTTCCTGCTCTATTAATGGCTATGTCCACCTTTACAACTTAATTTTTTTTGTTGCCCAAAGGCATTTAAATAGGAAAAATTTAAGCAGCTTTGCAAAAAACTTTTGATTTAAGTTATATTGTTTTTTTTCTACAGCTCCCTTGCAAAGCTATGCATCTCAATGATAACAGACAACAAACAAACCCTGTGTAGTCTGATACTGCAGATTTTTTTTTTGGGGTTGCTAAGGTTGGCATAGCCTTTAAGGGGACTCTTATGGAGGTACAATGACTGACACATATGGGGTCACTGTTACTGGAATTTGTGGGGCTGGAAGCTGAAACTTGTGTGGACAGTAGCTGAAACTTATGGGGGTTTTGGCTCACACTTAACGGAACTCGTTGGCTATTATAGGGCACTGTAGCTGTCACAGCATGCATGTCTGTATTTTGTTGAGTTGTTTATATTTTTGGATTATAGAATGTTGGAGGATATATACACATGTACAAACATACAGCTATCTCTTAAAGAGGCTCTGTCACCAGATTCTCTAACCCCTATCTCCTATTGCATGTGATCGGCACTGCAATGTAGATAACAGTAACGTTTTTTTTAAAAAAAAAACGTTCATTTTTGGCCAAGTTATGAGCTATTTTATATATATATGCAAATGAGCTTTGAAATGGACAACTGGGTGTTTTTATTTCGTTATGTCCAACTGGGCGTGTATTGTGTTTTTAACTGGGCGTGTTTATGTGTATGACGCTGACCAATCCGTGACCAGTCTGCATCATACACTCATCTCCATTCATTTACACAGCTGCACAGCGTTCTTACTAGAATGATGTGCAGCCACATACACAAGTGTCCTGATAATGAATACACATGAAATCCAGCCTGGACGTCATGTGTACTCAGAATCCTGACACTTCTGACTCTTTTCTGTGAGATTGCAGCAAGAGAAACGAAATCTCGCGAGATTACGGAGCTAAACGAGATTTCGTTTCTCTTGCGAGTCAGAAGTGTCAGGATTCTCAATACACATGACGTCCAGGCTGGATGGTCATGTGTATTCATTATCAGGACACTAGATTAACGTTAATCAAGTGTCCTGATAATGAATACACATGACCATCCAGCCTGGACGTCATGTGTATTGAGAATCCTGACACTTCTGAATCTTTTCTCTGAGATTTCCAGCAAGAGATTACGAGTGGCTTGCTGCAATCTCACAGAAAAGATTCAGAAGTGTCAGGATTCTGAGTACACATGACGTCCAGGCTGGATTTCATGTGTATTCATTATCAGGACACTTGTGTATGTGGCTGCACATCGTTCTAGTAAGAACGCTGTGCTGCTTGTAAATGAATGGAGATGAGTGTATGATTCAGACTGGTCACGGATTGGTCAGCGTAATAGACATAAACACGCCCAGTTAAAAACACAATACACGCCCAGTTGGACATAACGAAATAAAAACGCCCAGTTGTCCATTTCAAAGCTCATTTGCATATATATAAAATAGCTCATAACTTGGCCAAAAATGAACGTTTTTTTAAAAAAAACACGTTACTGTTATCTACATTGCAGCGCCGATCACATGCAATAGGAGATTGGGGTTAGAGAATCTGGTGACAGAGCCTCTTTAAGTTCTTGCTGTATAACAACCACCAGAGATACTGCAGGAACTCAGACATTGCATTCGTCCTTGCAGCTTTCAAATTTATGTCACGCTTCTAACATTTATGGTATATACTTAACCCTTTCAGGACGAGACTAATTGTCATTTTTATGCTTTTGTTTTTTCCTCCCTGCCTTCAAAAGTCATAACTTTTTTATTTTTTCGTTGACACAGCCATATGAGGGCTTAATTTTTACAGGTCTAAATTGTACTATTTCATATTATGTGTGATGTACTGGGAAGTTGGAAAAAAAAAACAGTTCCGCCATTTTCTTATGGGTTTCGTTTTTATGATGTTCACTGTACAGTGAAAATGACATGTTATCTTTATTCTCAGTAAGTATGATCACGGTGATACCAAATTTTTATAGTTTTTCTTATTACATTTTTTTAGCCCCCCCTAGGGCGATTGAACCTGCGGTCATTAGATTGCTTATGCCATATCACAATATTGCAGTCTACGGCAGAATAATTGCATTGCTATTGAGACCTGCCACAGGCAGGTCTCAATAGCAATCTTCCTATAGCAGGCTATCTCGCTGCGCCGCGCGGGAGCTGGGGACAGTGACAGTGAAAACCCCTCAGATGCCAGTGGTCACATCTGACACCGGCATCTGAGGGGTTAAATGCTTGCAATCAGAGATGCACCTGACCAGACCCCTAAATGAATTCAAACCTCCAACCAGACCCCTAAATTAATTTACACCCCCAATTAAACCCCTACATTAATTCAGACCCCGACCAGACCCGCAAAGTAATTAACACCCGCAATCAGACCCCTACCTTATTTCAGACCCAATACGAGACCTCTAAATTAATTCAGAATCCCAACCTGACCCCAAAATTTAGACTCCTAATTTAACTTACACCACCAATTAGACCCCTAAATTAATTTACAACCCAGGCCAGACCCGCCCCCCCAAAAAATCAGACCCCTATGCACTTATCGTTCCCGGGTACTTTTTTCTCCACTTCAGTCCTTGGGCGTCTCTTCTTCCTGGGTGCCTCTTCTTCCCGGGCATCGGGGCCCTGCTTCTTAAGCCCGGCCAAATAAAAAATAAGGGCCTGGCCAAAAAAAAACAGGGGCCTGCACAGATGCCTGCCAGCTCACCCGCCCGCCATAAGGCCCGCCTGCCCCTCACTGTCCACCTCCGCCAACCATAGTTCATTTGGAGAACGGACTGTGCCTCATTATATTGCTGGGCCCATTCCCCTCTTCTAACGCTTGGCACTTCACAAGACTGACACTGTGCGACGGCGCATATAACATCATGTTGTTGCACATAACGTCATGACGCTACCCAGTGTCAGTCCTGTAAAGAAGAGCCCAAAGTTAATTAGGAGAAGGGAACAGGCCCTGCGATATAATGGGGCCCGTTTCTCCAAATTAACTTTGGACTGTGTTGGTGGACAGTGCCAGCAGGCGGGCCCGGGCCCCTGTTCTTTTTTTTGGCCGGGCCCAGATGGGAGTACCAGCGCTACTGCCCTGATGGCGGCCCTGGCAGGAGCCACTGTTCCTGCATTTCTGCAATTCCCAGAGATACCAGTGATGTCATTGATCCCTTTTACAAGGATTCTATGTGGCAGGGGGGCTAAATAACATGCAGGGAAGACATGATCTGTGTCTTTTCTGCAAGTTCCTGTATACAGATCACTGGTAACAGTGATTAAATTGATTATTGATGTATTACAGATCCATACCACGTGTCTCTTGAATATAGTCCTGTACATGAGGCCAATGGTTCAATGCATGGTGACGTTTTGATGTCATGTGGTTGGCTATAACCAAGACTGACTGTTTTCAGTAAGGTGAAGAGTATATACTATACTACTACTACTACTACTACTACTACTACTACCACTAGTAGTTACTTTTGTCCCACGGGTGATGTGCCTGTTGGGTAAATAAACAATTAATAAATAATAAGTAACAATATTAATAACCAAAAGCTGCATTTTAAGTTTCCTCAGATTCTTTATGTCTAATAAAAAAAATTTTTTTTTTTGAAAAATTCAATGTTACAGATATGCAATAATAGGGGATCTCTGGAGGGGACAGCATCTCATAGCACTGTAGTTCTGTTTTCCAATTCTTTCTTTCCCATCAGTAACAGAAGTCTTTAGAGCAACTGCAAATTCCCTAATAGCGCTATAGAATTTTAATAGCTCCAATTTCAGGCACAATTTATTTTGTTCTGAAGTGTCATAGCGATTTAAATGGGGCTGTGAATGCACAACCAGAGCAGCTCAAAACTGCTTTGGGGTAAATCTCAAAGGAGCTAAAAAATTCAAGATTGTAACAGCAATGACAGTGTCATCCATCATGTGTTTCTTGAATGTACATATTAAGAAGTGATTCTAAGAGAAAGATAAAAATAAATAAAACAAATTCAAGAAATATCACGCAATATACCCCTAGTGGACTTTATTCAGTAATCAGTGATAGGAGAAAGAAATATATGCCTATAAGAAATCATTTAGATTTCATGCACAGTCTAATTTACAAACATTTCTTGCCATTTTCCAATTTGACTTACAATAATGTGCTTCATTGAGAAGCAGTAAGCAACCCTGCATTTGCGAAGGTCTAAAAAAAAAACAAAAAAAAAAACTGGTATAAAATGGGTCAGCTGTAATGGAATATCTCAGATCTGGAATAAGTAAATGTTGACATCTCAGATGCTTCTCATTTTTTATCTCTTACAATTCTCGTCAGAGAAGAGAGTGTCTCCTGTCAAAGGGGCTCCTTATTTGTTTGAAATACATACGTTATACTAAGGATTATATCGATAAATGTTAAAAAATGACAAAAATGATTTTAATATAATAATATTTACCCAACATTTACCAAGTTCTTTTTTTAATGTAAATAATGTATATCTTTATAGAGGTTGGAGCCCTGTTTTTTTCAGCCATACAAGGAGCGCTGATCACAGCCAAAGATGCGGGGCGCTCTATGACATATCAAACGTTTTTTAAAGTGCAGATACGCACGAACTTCATTGTATTTTAATTATGCTCTGGTCTTAAGGGGGAAGCGGTTAGTATATATATACACACACACACACACACACACACACACACACACACACACACACACACACACACACACACACACACACACACACACGTGTGTGTATATATATATATATATATATATATATATATACAGTGAAGGAAATAAGTATTTAATCCCTTGCTGATTTTGTAAGTTTGCCCACTGTCAAAGTCATGAACAGTCTAGAATTTTTAGGCTAGGTTAATTTTACCAGTGAGAGATAGATTATATATATATTAAAAAAATAAAATAAATCACATAGTCAAAATTATATATATTTATTTGCATTGTGCACAGAGAAATAAGTATTTGATCCCCTACCAATCATTAAGAGTTCAGTCTCCTCCAGACCAGTTACACGCTCCAAATCAACTTGGTGCCTGCATTAAAGACAGCTGTCTTACATGGTCACCTTTATAAAAGACTCCTGTCCACAGACTCAATTAATCAGTCTGACTCTAACCTCTACAACATGGGCAAGACCAAAGAGCTTTCTAAGGATGTCAGAGACAAGATCATAGACCTGCACAATGCTGGAATGGGCTACAAAACCATAAGTAAGACGCTGGGTGAGAAGGAGAATACTGTTGGTGCAATAGTAAGAAAATGGAAGACATACAAAATTACTGTCAATCGACATCGATCTGGGGCTCCATGCAAAATATCACCTCATGGGGTATCCTTGATCTTGAGGAAGGTGAGAGCTCAGCCGAAAACTACACGGGGGGGAACTTGTTAATGATCTCAAGGCAGCTGGGACCACAGTCACCAAGAAAACCATTGGTAACACATTACGCCGTAATGGATTAAAATCCTGAAGTGCCTGCAAGGTCCCCCTGCTCAAGAAGGCACATGTACAGGAACGTCTGAAGTTTGCAAATGAACATCTGGATGATTCTGAGAGTGATTGGGAGAAGGTGCTGTGGTCAGATGAGACTAAAATTGAGCTCTTTGGCATTAACTCAACTCGCCGTGTTTGGAGGAAGAGAAATGCTGCCTATGACCCAAAGAACACCGTCCCCACTGTCAAGCATGGAGCTGGAAACATTATGTTTTGGGGGTGTTTCTCTGCTAAGGGCACAGGACTACTTCACCGCATCAATGGGAGAATGGATGGAGCCATGTACCATCAAATCCTGAGTGACAACCTCCTTCCCTCCACCAGGACATTAAAAATGGCTCGTGGCTGGGTCTTCCAGCACGACAATGAACCGAAACATACAGCCAAGGCAACAAAGGAGTGGCTCAAAAAGAAGCACATTAAGGTCATGGAGTGGCCTAGCCAGTCTCCAGACCTTAATCCCATCGAAAACTTATGGAGGGAGCAAAGAGGAGTGGGCCAAAATTCCATCTAACATGTGTGCAAACCTCATCAGCAACTACAAAAAACATCTGACTGCTGTGCTTGCCAGCAAGGGTTTTGCCACCAAGTATTAAGTCTTGTTTGCCAAAGGGATGAAATACTTATTTCTCTGTGCACAATGCAAATAAATATATATAATTTTGACTATGTGATTTTCTTTTTTTTTTAATATATATATAATCTATCTCTCACTGGTAAAATTAACCTAGCCTAAAAATTCTAGACTGTTCATGTCTTTGACAGTGGGCAAACTTACAAAATCAGCAAGGGATCAAATACTTATTTCCTTCACTGTATGTATATATATATATATATATATGTATATATATATACACACACACACACACACACACACACACACACACACAAACACACATATATATATATATATATATATATTTATTTTCTTTACATGTAATGTTTGCAGTCACAAGATACTTGCACTTTTCATTCTGACCAATAATTTTATTGTGTTATTTATATATACATACACTTCTCAACATTGAAATTGCAATTCCAAGAAGGAAACATTTTTAAATTGTGGAAATCACAGGATCGATAGACATGTTAATGATATGCAAATGATAAAAAAATGTAAACAAAGTAATCCAAACATCTTGATTTATTTAGTATCGAGTATAAGCGCAACTTGCAGAAATACACACACTTACACGCCTTGGAATGCTATCAATGAGGCTATTAATGGTTGTCTGAGGATGGTTATGCCACTCTGAATGCACTTCAAGATTGCTTGCTGGCAGCACTCTTTGCAATTGCCGACCAATGACGTCCCAGATGTGCTTTATAGGAGACAAGTCTGGAAAGCTGCAGTCCATCGTAGCATGTTTAGGCCATGCAGGCTGCTCACAGTGGTACGAGCAACATGCAGCCTGGCATCGTCCTGTTGAAAAACGGCTTCTGGAGCACTTTGGAGAAATGGCCGTACCACTGGCTCCACCACAAAATCAATGCAAGGCGGAGTTGTTAGTGTACCTTAAATGAAGGCTAGAGTGGTCCGGCTACCATACATTATGCCACCCCACAACATAATCCCCAGAGTAGGACCGCTGTGACGTTTCCTTGTGAAGTCATCTCCACGGCATTGCCCACATGTTCTCCAGACCAATCTCCGGCTATCATTGCATCTGAGACAAAAGCGGGACTCATCGCTGAAGAGGATAGACCTCCATTCCAGCCTCCATTGCCATCTTGCTGTGCACCATGATAGCCTTTGAGACCGGTGGCGTGTGGTTAATGGAACAACTATAGCTGGACATTCGCGTTCGTTGTTGTTCTCCCAACTCCGGCACGTAGCGATCTGCCGGAGTGATAAACCAAGGTCTCTCAGTTCAAGGATTCTGTCCCTCTCAGTTTGTGACAAGTGGCAATTACTGTCACGTTGATGAACAGGAGGCATCGCACAAACACCCCACACCACTTGATTCGATATTTGGGGTTTCATGTGGCTAAAAAAACGTTGCTTTCAATCTGGCTTTAATGCCTCTCCCACATGCCACAGATTGGAGTGAGTTGCTTAAAAAATTGATAATTTGCAGATCCTAGCGACAGCTGCTACTTCCTCGATTTGCATAACCTTACGGCTTGAACTTCTTGGTGTTGCAACTTCAATTTTGAGGAGTATGTGTATATATATATATATATATATATATATATATATACACATATAAAAAAAATATATATACACACACACACACACACACACACACACACACACACACACACAGTATTGTTCTTTAGTGAATATTAGACATGGTAGGCACTGATGATGCATAAAATGAGTATATGAACAGCACGGCATCTGCCGCAGTAATTCACCTCTATTTGTATTTTGGATTACAGATCCAGTGTTGATCGCTTTCAGAGAAACTAGCAGGATCAGGTAGACAAACACACTACTAGATTCACAGATATTTCTCCACCTTCTCACTGTTGTGGAGTCATACATTAAATATAACCTATCCATCATTATAACAGTCCCATCAGATGTTTGGAGACAGAACTGTAAATGTTCTCTATTAGTTTAGCTGAAAATGGAACACACAAAAACAAAAGCCACACCGTTCGAAGAAAAAAATGAACGTTGTCTGTACAGTCTGCATGGAAAGTCAATAAAGTCAGAATGTGTTTTTAATAGCACCACAAAGACAAATTGTTTTCCATTTCTGGTAAAAGGGTCTACAATTTCTAAATCTTGCCCTTCAATATTGTATGTTTTGTCACATTTGACTACAATATAAATATAGCAAAAAAAGAGGCCTGAAATGGTTTGTGTGCATTAAAAGCCTACCGGAATTTAATGTTTTCTAGGTATGAAAGTATTGTTGTCAGAGAATAGGACATAACATTATAAACTAACGTCTTATGGTATTTATTTGGGTGTTATAGACTGTAGTTGTGTTTTTAGGCTTTATGTAACCAAAATTATAATCACTGCTACATTGGTTTATAAATGTTATTGTGGCCCATTGTAAAAACAAAGAAAAAAGAAGAGTAAAGAATGAATTTAGAGGTTCACTAGCTGTAAGTATTACGAAAACTAACTAATGTACATTTAGGTTGGTATCACCAGGGGCCAGTCCATCTTGTTGCCAGCCACAGGCCGCCACAGTGGTGGTGATGGTGGATGCAAAATCTAGAGAGATGTGCGCCTCCCCTCATGTGCCCTCATTCAATCAGTGGCACAAGATATAATATTCAGAGATAATATTTTTACTCAGTACAAGAATAATGAGCCCGTAGGCATTAGTGGAAAGGAGTGTGAGGATTACCAAGGGGTCCTTCAAGTCCCGGCATGATGTGACATGCAGAGCCGCAAGGGTGCCATGAATAAATATTCTGAGGTAGGCCTCGGGAATCTTTTAGTCTTGATGCTGGTTGGTGGACATTGGGTAAAAAATAGTTGTACAGATTTTTATCTCTTCTCTGGTTAGCTACTTCTTTCTTCTTGTGCTTGGTTCTGCCTCCTTCACACCAATGCTCCTTTCTCATGGGAAGCTTCTTGTCTATCTATACTAAAGCTCCTTCTTTTGAAAGAAGTTCTGCAGCAGCTGGACCAAAGTACTGTATAATACACACCTCATTTAACCTCTTTTTGAAAAGGAACAGGAAAACATTGTCTACCTGCTAACGGTTTTCATCATTTAATCTCTTCCCCCTGCATGCATTCTGAGCCTTAATGACCAAGCAATTGTTTTAGTTTTTCCATCGTCACATTCAAGGAGCTATACATTTTTTATTTTCCTGTATTTTTCAATGGCACTGTTTTGGGGTGTGTAGAATTTTTTGATTTACTTTTATTAACTTTTTTTTTGGGGGGGGGGGGGATTTAAAAAAAAACAGCAGTTTAACCATTGTTCTATGCATTTTAAATTTATGGCGTTCACTATGCGGCGTAAATATCATGCTACCTTGATTCTATGGGTCGGTACGATTAGGGTATGTTCACACGGCCTATTTTCAGACGTAATTCTGGCGTTTTACGCCTTGAATTACGCCTGAAAAAACGGCTCCATTACACATGTAAACATCTGCCCATTGCTTGCACTGGGTTTTACAATGTTCTGTTCAGACGAGGTGTCATTTTACGCATCGCTGTCAAAAGACGGCGCGTAAAAAGACGCCCGCGTCAAAGAAGTGCATTTCACTTCTTTGGACGTTTTTGGAGCCGTTTTTCATTGAAAAACAGCTCCAATTACATCCGTAATGGACGCCGCGAAAAACGCGAGTACTTGCAAAAACGTCTGAAATTCAGGAGCTGTTTTTCGACATAAAAACAGCTCCGTAATTTCATACGTAATTTGTTAAGACGTGTGAACATACCCTTAAGGCGATACCACACATTTATAGTTTTTTTTATGTTTTACTGCTTTTGCAGAATAAAAACTCTTTTGAACTAAAATTATTTTATTTCAAGAGCACTAACTTTTTTATTTTTCCGTTGATGTCGCCATATGAGGGCTTGTTTTTTGCGGAACTTTATTGCTACCATTTTAGGGTACATAGGACATCTCAATTAACCTTTATTATTTATTTCTTGGGGGGAAATGGAAAAAAATAGCAATTTTGCCATTGTTTTTTGCAGTTTAAATAATATGCTAACTTTATGTTTTTGGGGCATTACGATTGCGGTGATACCATATGTGTGTATTTTTTTTTTTACTTTTACTAAATAAAACCACTTTTTAGGAAACAAAAAATGTTTTGTTTGTTTTTTTTGGTGGACCTTTATTAATATTTTTTATTTCACACTAATTATTTTTTCAGTCCTACTACGGACTTCACTGTGCGATCCTTTGATCGCTTATATAATGCTTTGGTATATTCAGTATACCAAAGCATTATTGCCTGTCAGTAAAAAACTGACAGGCATCTATCAGGCCATGCCTCTGGCATGGCCTAATAGGCATATAGCCAAGGCAGGCCTGGGGGCCTTTGTTAAGCCCCCGGCTGCCCTTGCAACACATCGGCAGCTCGCGATCACATTGAGGGCTGCCGATGGGTGACAGAGGGAGCCCTCTCCCTCTGTAAACTACTCAGATGCAGCGGTCGCTAATAACCATGGCATCTGAGGGTTTAAACGGTGGCGATCGAAGGAAACTTCGATCGTTACCTGTGGAGCAGGAGCCTGGCTGTCATCAGACAGCCGAGCCCACGCTCCAGCCTGCACGGGACACCCGTGCAGAAATAAGATTAGGCCTCTGTGAAAAGGCGCGGGCCTAGACTAAGGCCCCTTAACGACCGCCATGAAAAAGCATATAGGCGGTCATTAAGGGGTTAAGTTCTTTTGTGGCTTGAAAGTAAGTAGATTCCAATGTGTTAAAGTCAGCTTTACTTATGTCAATCTTATTTGTAGAATTTACGTACAATAATAGACAGACGATAAAGAGCCATTAAGCCCTTTAGGACGCAGCCTGTTTTGGCCTTCTGGCACAGCCGATTTTTTCAAATCGGACATGTCACTTTATGTGGTAATAACTCCGGAATGCTTTTACCTATCAAAGCATTTCTGAGATTGTTTTCTCGTGACATATTGTACTTTATGATAGTGGAAACATTTGGTCGATAAATTCAATATTTATTAATTAGTGAAAAACACCAAAATGTAGAGAAAATTTGCAAAAATGTGCATTTTTCTAAATTTAAATGTATCTGCTTGTAAAACAGATAGTAATACCACACAAAATAGTCACTAGTTACCATATCCCATATGTCTACTTTATGTTTGCATTGTTTTTTGAGGCTATTTTTACAGGTACCAGTTTAGTTCTGAAGTGGTTTTGAGGGCCTTATATATTAGAACCCCCCAATAAATCACCCAATTTTAAAAACTGCACCCCTCAAAGTATTCAAAACAGCATGCAGAAAGTTTCTTAACCCTTTAGGCATTTCACAGAAAATAAAGCGAAGTAGAGGGGAAATTTACAAATGTAATTTTTTTTTTTGCCGAAATTCATTTGTAATAAAAAAAATTCTGTAACACAGAAGGTTTTACCAGAGAAACACAGTCAATATTTATTGCCCAGGTTCTGCAGTTTTTAGAAATATCCCACATGTGGCCCTAGTGTTCTAATGGACCGAAACACCGGCCTCAGAAGCAAAAGAGCACCTAGTGGATTTTGGGGTCTGGTTTTAATAAAATTCTTTGCGGGGTGAAATTGTAAAAAACTGTGATTCCTCCATTTTTTTTGGGTTTGGTTTTTGCCGCTTTCACCGTGCGGTAAAATCAACAACTTAACTTTATTCTGCAGGCCAATACGATTACGGTAATACCAAATGTATATAGTTTTTTATATATTTCACTACTTTTAAAAAGAAAAAACAATTTGTTAAAAAAAAAAAAATGTTTTGTATCAACACATTCTGAGAGCCATAACTTTTTTATTTTTTTGTCAGGGCTTATTTTTGGCGGGACGAGCTGTAATTTTTATTGGTACCATTTTTGGTACATACAACTTTTTGATCACATTTTATTTAGCGCTGTGGTGACCAAAAAACTGTGATTTTGGCGTTTTAAATTCTTTATTTCTTACGGTGTTCATTATGCGCTAAAAATTACAGTTTTACTTTATTCTGCGGGTCGGTACAATTACGGCGATAACATATGTATATAGTTTTTTTTATGTTTTGCAGCGTTTGCACAATAAAATCACTTGTTTATAAAATAATTAATTTTCTGTGTCGTCATATTCTGAGAGCCCTAAATTTTTTATTTTTCAGTCAAAAAGCTGTGGGAGGTTTTGTTTTTTCGGGACGGGTTGTAGTTTTTATTGGTACTATTTTGGGGTAAATGCGACTTTTTGATCACTTTTTATTCTATATCTTGGGAGAGGTGGTGACCAAAAAATAGCGATGCTGACATCGTTTTTAGTTTATTTTGTTTGCGTCGTTCACCGTGCGGAAAAAATAACATTGTAGTTTCATAGTTTGGGTCGTTACGAACACGGTGATACCAAATATGTGTACTTTTTTTTAACGTTTTCATTTTTTTCCTATAATAAGGGACTTATTATAGGAAAAAAAAATCTTTTATTTTTACACTTATGTAAAACATTTTTATTAACTTTTTTCACATTTTTTTTCTTTTTTGACCTGCAGCTCTGATCTCTGCTAGAATACATTACACTATCTAGATAAACAAGAGAAGCAAGAAGTCCATGAAAAAGCTACACGTGAAACGCGTGTCGGGGCGCTACCTTGTCCTCTGGGTCATACCACTACACTACGGAAATATGAGTAAGCACACTATGGAGGCTATGTCAGGTCATTTAGACACTATTTACGTCGTCTATGCTTGATAGGTGTAGACTTCAACTCCACTGCTTGTTTTACCTGACATATACCCTCTACTTTTGAAATATACTCCACTGCTTGTTTTACCTGACATATACCTTCTACTTTTGAATACCTTGCATACCTTGCTGGTTTAGGATACAATATAGATGTGTTCCTTGGTATACTATACATTGTTTACCTATATCTGTGATATACTGTGTCATACTGTGATCCAGTTATAAAGACCTGTTTTAGATTCTAATGTTTCTGACTTGTAATAAAGATTTTCTATTTTTCAACTTCTTTTGATATTCATGGACTTCTTGCTTCTCTTGTTTATATAGTAATTATTTGGAGTCTTTACCTTCAATAAAGTGGGTGGTTGCTACCTCTGTTTCCCACCCTTACATTCATATGTCCTGTGAGACTATTTGTCTAATAATTACACTATCTAGGTAGTGTAATGTATTCCAACTGTCAGTGTAACGTCACAGTCACTCTGACAGTAAGTCTATGAGAACCAGTCAGAGTCTGTTCCTCGTAGGCTTCCATACATGGCAGACCCAGAGGCCGTTATCTGGCCTCTGGATGCCATCAGAAGCATCAACAACCCCCACAATTGCAATTGGGGGCTGCTGATGTGCTACAAACCCCTAAATGCGGCGATCGCAATCGAGCGCCGCATTTGAGGGGTTAAATGCCAAAATCAGCAGCGATGAGCCGCTGATTGGCAACAGTGGAATGTCAGCTGTCGTGGACAGCTGACCCCCTGGTTCCCTATGCACACTGTCACCGACACTGTCACCAACAGTGTGCATCGGGAACGACACAGTGACTTCCTGTCACTCTGACTATCAGGAGGCTGGTCCTCATAGGCTTCCGTACATGGCAGACATGGAGGCTATTACTTGGCCTCTGGTCGCCATGCTAGCCATCTGCAAACCATCTGCAAACCTCACGATTTCATTGTGAGGTCTGCCGATGTGCTAGAAACCCCCAAAATGCGGCGATTGCGATCAATGGCCGCATAAAAGGGGTTAATTGCCGAAATCAGCGGAAATGAGCCGCTAATCGGCAACAGTGGAGTGTCAGCTGTCGCTGTAACTGTACGTCCTCGTGCGCTAAGACACTGGCCACCATGACGTACAGTTGCGTCATGGTGCGCCTAGCGGTTAAAAGGTAATATTTACATTGCTATGTTATTCTCCCTGACACACGACTGACACCTATTGCCTTTAGTGCAGGTTACCTTGAAGCTGTACTCATTTTGTTTTCAACATTTTTCTTTCTCTTTCCAAAGTTTCAATGGCATGTGTATTTGTGCCATTTAAATCAACTAAATCTGCAAGTTTCATCTTGTTGTTTGAGTTTGGTGTCACAATGATCAATGGTCCTAATCTGTCCTTGGTCTGTTGAATTAAATATGTAGCTTTTTATTATTTTACTGCCTTGCAATATATTTCTTCCCCGTACCTGACATTGAAAAGCTCTGATTGCAGCGTTGAAACATTTTTCTATCACTGCGAGGGAGCTGCTGAATCCTTTTTTTTTTTCTATTGGATATAATGCTTGTATTATATTGTACAATTTTTGCAATAGCTCTAGTAAAGCCTGAATGAATTAAATTTTGCCTTTCCATGTCTTGAATGATTAATGTGAAATATTGATGCATACATTCAATTGAACGTATGACTAGTAAACATACTTAAATAATACAAGAAAAAATATAAATGAAATATATAATTAAGGCTCTGTTTACACTAGCATCATGTCTTGCACTCATAACAGAGCAATGACAGCTATGCCAAATCAATTTTCAAATGGATCCCGATGGATCCTGACAGATGCAATTGTCTCTGGCTTCCCCAGAGTCCTGGAACAGAGCCTGAAGCCCCAGACATCACTGTCCATATATGGACAGTGATGTTATGGGATTCTAGAGTCCCGGAGCAGAGCCTGAAGCCCCAGACATCACTGTCCATATATGGACAGTGATGTTATGGGATTCTAGAGTCCCAGAGCAGAGCCTATACTAGCGCTCTGCCCGGAACTCCGACCCTGGGGAAGGCCCTGACATCGGTGTCTTTATATAGACAGCGATGTCAGGGGATTCCACAGAGTCCCAGAGCAGAGCCTATACTAGCGATCTGCCTGGGACTCAAGGTCTGGGGAAGCCCCTGATATTACTATCCATACATGTCCCAGAGCAAAGCCTATACTAGTGGGCTCTGTTTCCCGCGGACTGCAGATGACAGCCTAAGGGGCCGCATGCGGGCCGCATGCGGACCGCGGGCCGCGTGTTTAAGACCACTGTTATACAGCTATGTCGACGCAAAAATAAAAAAGTTATAGCTCTTTGAATGAGACGATGGAAATGCGTAAAAAATTTCTTGCTCATTAAGGCCTAAAATGGGCTGGTCACTGAGGGGTTAAGTAAATCACAGAAGCAAACACAAAACTTAGCCCTATTTAAAGTGCTTTTCAAAAGGATTCAACCCCCTTAAAGAGTCAACAGATTTATATGGATTACAAATCACACACTGATTGTTCGGTATTTTCTTTTTTATTATTGCAAACCAGTATGCTCTTCAAAATCACAATTCTTTGTTTGCCAGAAGATTTTTCTAAATAATAAAAATGAAAAATGCTGCTTTCATAAGATCTAACAGATAAGGCCATGTTTATGCGCTATGTATGTTTAGCACGTACATCTGAAAAGCTGCCGGAGTACACATTTAACGTGTCCATAGGGCTCAATTATCCCAACAGCCCGTTGAACTGGTATACGTTAGTATACCTTTTTTTTTTAAAAATATTGAATAGCGTAGTAGCCTATGTCATTCCATTCTGAGGGATCCCACCAAAAAACATAACGAGATGTATGTGTTTTTTTTTTTTTTTAACATCGGAGCCTATGTATGACGGATGCTACTGTATAGCATCTGTCAGATATATATATACACGTTCAAAGGAATATCTCGGGGAGCTTCCCCATTGCCAAAGTCCCCAAGAAGGGCATCAGGTAGCGATTGGCCCAGGAATTCCAGCCCTGGAAAAGCTCCTGATGTCACTGTCCAAATATGGACGGTGATGTCAGAGCTTCCCTGGGGCCGTACTTGAACAGTGACGTCAGGAGTTCTCCCAGGGCCGGAGTCCCGGGGCAGAGCACTTCCGATGTCCTACCCGGCAACTCCAGCACTGGGGAAGCTCGCATATATGTATATATATATATATATATATATATATATATATATATATATACACATATATATATATATGGACAGTGATTGCCAGTGGCTTCCTATAATCGACAGTGATGTCAGGAGCTTCACCTGGGCCAGAGTCCCGGGTCAGTGTGCTTGCGAATCTCTGGCTGGGGTCTTCAGCATTGTAAAGCCCAGGCACATTGCTTCAAGTAGCACTCTGTCAAGGGGTCAGGCAACTTATCCTATTGTATGCCTATATGTTGCAGCCCTCTGTCAGAGTGATCGGGAGTTATATGTTGTATACCTCCGACGGTAGGCAATGTGAAGATATATTGATCTGGCAAATGTCTTACAATTGACCAATACCTGTAAATCATTAAAAAGTTCCGCTTTAACTGGAGAAAATACCTCCTTATTGGTAGAAGGACCATTAGGCAGACTGTGAAAGAAAACTGTGAAAACTAAATTAAAGTTCTAAACATGCACAAGATAGTAAAAGGCTACAAAATAATGTACCAAATGTTTTGATATCAAAGTGAGCACCTCTGGATCAATTGTGAGGAAATGGATGGTTCATCATGACACTTAGGCACTGCCTTGACACGGCCATGCCTCAAAACTCAGCATCAGAGGACGACGGATACTGTCAGGGAAGCCACAAGTGCACAGATTAAAGAATAGAATAGAAAAGACCTTTATAATCAAGAATGGCAATAGGCCAATAGCAAATAACTGCAATTCCCTTACTGAAAAAATGTAAAAGCAAGATTGAATTAGCGCTTTACATACAACATAATACATTTACCACCTGTACATATTGAAAAGACGAACAGTAGGAGAGTAAAAACTCTCTCGTAACCTACATGTATGCACCTTTATAACACGATATGACCTGCATGCTAGTAATAATTCTAACAGATTATAAATGGGGGTTATTGATCCTAAAAAATGTAGTTCGCTGCACTGACACGCCATTTCCTAAAAATGCTCGACAATTCTAGTGCATTACAGATGATTATGGATCAAGCATTTTTCGCCACACAGCATAAAAAATGCTGTTACCTCATAGTTGCCATACGAGACCAAACGGTGATGTATTAAGATGCTTTTACTCTGTAGAACTTCAACACTAAAGCCACTTTATCCTAAAAATCCCCAAAAAATAAATGCACTGCTTGGCTATCTTGACTGTGGTATATATTGTAGCAGATCACGTCAGATCATATGAGATTGTTATCTCTAACAGCTTAAAGAAAATGGATCACCAGAAAATTACATATTATTTAAATTAGAATTTTATTATACACATCATTTTTCATAAATTTTGGCAGTTTTTTTTTTTCCTTTTATGTCACCATCCGCATAAAATAAGTCTTGAAATATAAAAGTTTTCACACTGGCCACTTGAACAGTCACATAAAACTGATATTTTCTGTACTCTGCAGCTCACTTATCAGCTTTTCTGTGTATGCTGACATAAGGATGAGGAGAATCATCTCATTATCATTAGAAGGTGTACAAGTTGATGACAGATAGATTATACTGCTGGAAACCTAGATAAGGTAGCTGAGCAACCCTACTCTGTAACGTTGCTGTATCACGATAGAGCCTGTCTAGCAAAAGTGCTTCCACAGTCAGTCTTAGTGCAGGCTACTCTGTTTAGCAGGTTCACTGAAGTGACAACTGAGTAAAATATACCTTTTAATAGTAACTCGTTTTAAAAACAGGGGTAACACACCACTGTGAAGTAAGCCCCACCGTGAAAATTTAAAAACGTATTAAACAAGAAACACTGAGTCATTATGATAAATATATCTCAGTGTTTGTAACAATGTTTCACTGGAACCAGCATTTATCCTGGGCACAACAGTAGTACAATCCCCAAATTGCACCAGTGTCCGTAAACAAACACCGGATCTCCTAGCGCTGGGTGTAAAACAATGCTACTGTCCCCTATGCAGACATTCCATGTACAATGAACGACCCTACGCGTTTCAGATACTCATCCTCAGGGGTCAGTATCTTGGTCACTCTGGCCTCATCACCAGCGATAATAATATTCAACAGCAGATATTCTGCTGTGCGTCACGGGAAGATGCTCGTATCGATGTCAACGGCATACTTCATTGCAGGCGCTGGGTTACTATAAGCACCAAAACTCCACCCCTCGTATTTGGCGGCGTTACATGAACTGACCAATCATAGCACCCTCTCGATTCGTGACACCTGCCCATGTGACCCCCCGCCGTCAGCTGACAGCCAGGGGTCATCATCGACCGCATCAAGCCGAACGCGCAGGCGCAGTAGAAGCCAAGGACGTATCGCCCGGACTGCCAAGTAAGAGGAAGGTAAGAGCAAAACGATAATTTGTTTGTAAGTATGTCTTGCGGGACAGTTACCCACCGCAAGTGGACTACCTCAAAAAGCAACTCTCTAGTTTATAAACACATATTAGGTGGACAAGATTACGGAATCCCTCCCATTTAGAATTTCTGACAAAAGATCTCTTTATATGTTGGCTGGCCACTATGGCCATATCAAACATAGTACACTATGCAGAATAAACCACCCACCCAAAAGGCAACCCAGGGTGAATATTAGCCGCCTAAAGAGGAATGGTATTGCATATTAGATAAAACACGTATAATTAGTCTGCTCGTTTAAACCCGCTGGTTGTATGCATGCCAGTCTATGGATCCATTGGGCTTCTTTGCGTAGAATTAAATTGTCCCAGTCACCTCCTCTTTTTGAGGGTCTAATGAGTTCAATTGCTTGGAACTTTAAACATGCTGCATGGCCTTGGTGTTTAGCATGCACATGCTTAGATATTATCATTAGAAGGTGTACAAGTTGATGACAGATAGATTATACTGCTGGAAACCTAGATAAGGTAGCTGAGCAACCCTACTCTGTAACGTTGCTGTATCACGATAAAGCCTGTCTAGCAAAAGTGCTTCCACAGTCAGTCTTAGTGCAGGCTACTCTGTTTAGCAGTCTAAGGTACTGCTGCTTTTCACCCTTTAACACCTGTACAGGGATCTGGTCTCCACTGCAACAAATCCCCATGTTGCGTCTGCAAAGTAGTCGCTCACAGATGGAGCCAAGAGGCAATAGAAAACTAATATCCCCCAACAGAACCAAGCCATGTCAAATTAAGAGAGACAAAAGGCACGGTATAGAAAGGCTTCGGAGTAGTCAGGAAGCAATCTAATGTAATAAACAGAAGCAAATTCTAGGGAGAAAGCAAAGAGTAGTTGGGTAAACGAGCCGGGTCAAAAAATACAAAAATACTCACTACAAGCAAAGACTTGCCAGGGTAACGAAATCACTGGCAAAAGACAACAGCTCAGCAGGAAATAAGAAGAGCACACATCTAACTGATTGGCTCTAAACCAAGCCCCCTCCTGCTTTTCTGCTCAGTCTAAGCTGGAACAGGTGAATTAGCCCTAGCTCTCAGGCCACGACCCCTTCTGCCTCTTTAGCTGTCTTCTGGAGCAGAAACACATACACTATAGACACAGTTAAGGCTCTGCATGCATCTCCTCTCCTCGACGCGCATTTCTCAACCTTCGTCAGGAGATGTATAGACTGCTCTGGGACCCAGTTTCAAATAGTGTATAGAAGAAAGCGATGACCAATGGCGCATGCCGCACTGTACACCCCCCCCCCCCCCGCCGACGTCACTCCGTCAGTGTCATGACGTCTACCGCTGTGTGCTATGCACGCATGCGATGTCCGTCACTGATCAGACAGCTTCCGGCCTGAAACAGGTGAGTGTCACAGCGCGCAAGCGCACGATCGCTAAAACCTAAAATTAGTACTGTCACATTGTATAAAGAATTTACTCCATAAAGTAAATTGGCCAGCCAGTTCAAATACCATCACATCTCCAAAGGGAACCTAAATAGGTCCAAACTTTAGCGTTAAATTAGTTTTACTAATCCGTGACTACCCGACCATCAGATTCAATTAGAATTCTAAGGTCCGGGAAATCTATCTCTGTCCGACTATATTTACTAACAAGTTTGACATTCATATCATTCTTGTTTAAATAATCCAAAAATAATAGCAGATCTCAGCACATCGTCTATAAACCGCCTTCATGATATCACAGAGAGCTCGTAGGGGTTGTGTTCACCCAGGATCATTTGTCGTTCCCAAAAACCCATAAAAAGGTTAGCGTATGATGGGGCACACATAGCCCCCATGGCCGTATCACGGTTCTGTAGGTAATATTTGTCCTTGAAAACAAAGAAGTTGTGACAAAGCACAAATTCCAGTAATTCAAGGACAAACTCGACAAGATCAGGTGCTACATTCCCAGTCTGTAAGAAAAATCTGCATGCTCGTAAACCATAGTTGTGATGAATAGAAGTGTATAGTGACTCGACGTCACTCGTGACAATGTACATGTCATGTTCAAATTTTAAGCCCTCTAGAGTTAACAGAATATCAGTAGAGTCACGGATATAAGAAGGGAGAGCCTCAACATGTGGTCTAAGGTAAAAATCAATAAATTTCCACGAATGTTCACACAGACTCTATATCCCTGAGATGATTGGTCGACCCGGGGGGCACTTGACATCCTTATGAACTTTCGCAAAAAGTATAGGGTGGGAATTTTAGGTTCTTTCACTATCAACCCCTTATATACCTCCTTAGTGAAACTGGTAGAAACTGGAGGTTACTCAAAGTTAAGGGGATTGATCGAATCTATCAGGGGAACCGTGGGGGTGATGTTTTCAAGAAACATTTGCGGAAGGAGATTAAATGGATTGTGACTTTGGACACGGTCTCCAAAAGTTTTAAATTAATCTCAAAGCTTTGCATCCTTCTTGTAAGTATTATTGTATGTTTTTAATTTTTAATATTCTATTACTACTCTGATTAGATCCAGTTTGACTGACCCTGATATGAGTATGGTTACCTGATGAACTGAATAACCAGACAACTATATGACGGAAGTGATAATGATGAGGAGAAGAATGATCTCTATGAGTTCGTACAATAAGAATGATTCTATGAAACAACTATCCAGGAATGGGACTTGTTCTTTTGTGAATAGGGTGGATATCTACTTTGTAATAATGTTCTCTATATTTTATTGAATAGAGTGATGTAGCATATGTGTAATCAACCTTGTAACCTTCAGATGTAACCTCTACATTCTTTAATAATATTTTAATTTATTTTATTTTATTATATTCTTATATATAATTTTTATAATATCACATGATTCTTTAATCTAATATATATATTTTTGGTCACTTTTTGTTTTTGTTTTTGTCTTTTTTTATTAATGAATTATTCATTTTGTAATATATATTTTCTATTATATAGGATAATATATATAATATTGATCTTGCACTTGATACATGTATAATAATAATTTTACACATATGGAATTTCAATAATCCTTGGTTCGCATGTGCTATACTCTAGGCGATCGCATGGATGGTCTTGCATGTGGTCGGGACCTGGTTCATATCCGTGGGTGGAGGGCCCCCGCGCAGTGGGTGTCCGTCCACTGTGAGACTCTCACGTGCCGCCGCTTGGGTCATCACAAGCCAACCTTGGATGTTTTCACTATCAGGGGTCTATATAGCACTCTATCCTATATTTATGTATGTTTTTTCACATATATTTATTTATTATATATTTTTTATATATACTTTTGTTCAAAAGTTTGGGGTCACCCAGACAATTTTGTGTTTTCCATGAAAACTCACACTTATATTTATCAAATGAGTTGCAAAATGACTAGAAAATATAGTCAAGACATTGACAAGGTTAGAAATAATGATTTTTATTTGAAATAATAATTTTCTCCTTCAAACGTTGCTTTCGTCAAAGAATGCTCCATTTGCAGCAATTACAGCATTGCAGACCTTTGGCATTCTAGCTGTTAATTTGCTGAGGTAATCGGGAGAAATTTCACCCCATGCTTCCAGAAGGCCCTCCCACAAGTTGGATTGGCTTGATGGGCACTTCTTGCATACCATACGGTCAAGCTGCTCCCACAACAGCTCTATGGGGTTGAGATCTGGTGACTGTGCTGGCCACTCCAAGACAGATAGAATACCAGCGGCCTGCTTCTTCCCTAAATAGTTCTTGCATAATTTGGAGGTGTGCTTTGGGTAATTGTCCTGTTGTAGGATGAAATTGGCTCCAATCAAGCGCTGTCCACAGGGTATGGCATGGCGTTGCAAAATGGAGTGATAGCCTTCCTTATTCAAAATCCCTTTTACCTTGTACAAATCTCCCACTTTACCATCACCAAAGCAACCCCAGACCATCACATTACCTCCACCATGCTTGACAGATGGCGTCAGGCACTCTTCCAGCATCTTTTCAGTTGTTCTGCGTCTCACAAATGTTCTTCTGTGTGATCCAAACACCTCAAACTTCGATTCGTCTGTCCATAACACTTTTTTCCAATCTTCCTCTGTCCAATGTCTGTGTGCTTTTGCCCATATTAATCTTTTACTTTTATTAGCCAGTCTCAGATATGGCTTTTTCTTTGCCACTCTGCCCTGACGGCCAGCATCCCGCAGTCGCCTCTTCACTGTAGACGTTGACACTGGCGTTTTGTGGGTACTATTTAATTAAGCTGCCAGTTGAGGACCTGTGAGGCGTCTATTTCTCAAACTAGAGACTCTTATGTACTTGTCTTGTTGCTCAGTTGTGCAGAGGGGCCTCCCACTTCTCTTTCTACTCTGGTTAGAGCCTGTGTGTGCTGTCTTCTGAAGGGAGTAGTACACACCGTTGTAGGAAATCTTCAGTTTCTTGGCAATTTCTCGCATGGAATATCCTTCATTTCTAAGAACAAGAATAGACTGTCGAGTTTCACATGAAAGCTCTCTTTTTCTAGCCATTTTGAGAGTTTAATCGAACCCACAAATGTAATGCTCCAGATTCTCAACTAGCTCAAAGGAAGGTCAGTTTTATAGCTCCTCTAAACAGAAAAACTGTTTACAGCGGTGCTAACATAATTGCACAAGGGTTTTCAAGTGTTTTCTAATCATCCATTAGCTTCTAACACAGTTAGCAAAGACAATGTGCCATTAGAACACTGGAGTGATGGTTGCTCGAAATGGGCCTCTATACACGTATGTAGATATTGCATTAAAAACCAGACGTTTGCAGCTAGAATAGTCATTTAGCACATTAACAATGTATAGAGTGTATTTCTGATTAATTTAATGTTATCTTCATTGAAAAAAACTGTGCTTTTCTTTCAAAAATAAGGACATTTCTAGGTGACCCTAAACTTTTGAACGGTAGTGTATGTCTGTAGTATATACTTGGAGGGGGGTTATTTTTGTATTTTTGTACTTATGTGTATTAAAATAAAATTAAAAAAAATCTATTTGATAATCGAATTTGTGTAATATCAAGATGTTTCTTTTTGGTCTAATATGCAAGTGCCTATAATCAAGACAATATAGTCCATAAAAAGATAGGAGAAGCCAAGGTATCAGGAAATAGACAGCACCTTACCCATCTCAATGGTCCTAGAATCCTGCATGCCATGTGCAGAACCCCAACGCGCGTTTCGCGGTAAGTGCTTCCTCAGGGGATGCATAGTGTCCTATTCCAGCGATTGCCTTTAAAAAGGGTATGTCACAGGTGTGTTGATTAGCACAGCGCCAGTGAGTACTCGGCGCATATACACTGGCGCAACCGGAAGCGAGGTATGCCCCTCTTCCGGCCTCCAGTGCTGTAGCGCACATACGGGTTCCTGACGCGTATCAGGAATTCCGGACATGCGCAATGCACTATAGGAGGCATGAACGGGGTAGACGTCACCGCCGGCCACATCCAGACAGAATGCACACCTCAATGGTCAGCTGGATAAAAAAAAAAGGGGAACCATATTAACAGCCCGGCCCCTCTCTTAGCTCCTCCCATCCACTCCAAACATCTCACAATACAAACATAATCCTGGATACTGTTAATGATCAATAAGAATGTACATACCTATATCTAAATTACGACTAAGTGAGCTGCAAAAGGAGTAAAAAGGAAGAGAAAACTTCTCCCCTAATTCAAAATATGTGAACATATTACATAGATATAAACGAATTATACCATGGAAATTACAACTTGGTGCTAAGTAAAGGGTGAAACCCATAGGGAGTAATACTACACAAAAATTAGAACATCATATCATTCTATAGAATTATATTAAAGACTGTTTTTTGAATATGAAAAAATGATGCTACACACCATTCATAATAAATATTACTGTGACAAAAATACCGTCGCAATAAATCAACATTGCGACAGAAAAAATGTACCATATATAAATGAAATGAAAAAGGGATACAAGGGATGGAGAGGTGGCATATAATTTTGGGAGGGATGGGAGCATAAGGGGAATGCAACAAATATATTATCAAATATATTATCAAAATCATTATCAAAAATATTATTAATCCCTCTCTTAATGCGAGGAGAAGAAGAGATTTGCAGGGATCTTCAGACTCCATTTCATAGTGGTCATATGTATCAAAGATATATGTATACTTCTTATGTAGAGGCGATAAGGCTGGAAAGAGTTGGTACATCAAATACCTAATGGAACATATAATACAAGACACAGAAAAATTAATTAAAAAAACATGCTTGGTGATAAGACTACGTTAAGGTTATAAAAATGGAGCAAAGCTGAGTTTCTCATTGAGTCCAAAAGGTGTCATTGAACCCAATTTCGCAATCCACTTGCACTCTGTCTGTGCCAGCACCTTCTTCAAGTTGCCCCCTCTAATGCCACAATGAATACAGTCTATTCCTCTAATTTTTAGGGATTTGGGATTGCAGCCATGATATAATTAAAAATGCCTTGGTAAGGTTTTTAGTTGTGTGAAATCATCTATAACATTAGCTCCTATGATGTCCCGCACATGTTCTCTGGTGCGTAGTCTAAGTTCTCTAGAGGTCAGGCCTATATAGACCTTAGGGCACCCACATAACGCATAGTAGATTACGTGATTCGTACTGCAGGAAATATAATCTCTTATTTTAAAAGATCTCTTACCGTCAACTCACATAAAATCTGTTGCTCTGCTAATGTTGGGACATGATATGCAGTCACCACAAGGGTAACAACTGTGCAACATGTAGAGGTAGAAATGGTTGGCACTACCTGTAGCTTGCAGCGTCACGGATTCCTGTGCTTGTGCTTACTGGGACTTGTAGTTTGACAGCCTTTTTGTAGCGGTGCTCAGTGAGTATAAAAGTAAGACTTTAGAAAATATCAACATGTAGAAGAATAGACAGCACGGCACTCACCACTTGCAAAAAAGGTTTCTTTTTATTCTATGTTTAGGCAGGCAACACAGGATTAGAAGACAATAGAGCCTACGACCGTTTCACGTCCTCCAGACGCTTTATCAAGGCATCAGTGCCTTGATAAAGCGTCTGGGGGACGTGAAACGGTCGTAGGCTCTATTGTCTTCTAATCCTGTTTTGCCTGCCTCAACATAGAATAAAAAGAAACCTTTTTTGCAAGTGGTGAGTGCCATGCTGTCTATTCTTCTACATGTTGATACAAGGGTAACAACCTAATCTCGGTCACCGCGATCCAAAGGGATTCAAGGCTTTGGGTATATAGTGGCTCTTAACTAGGAGATCTCTGAGGTTCTTACATCTCTTATCCGTCATCATGGATCTCTCGGGTAGATTAAGGGCCAAAGTGGGCTCATATCTTAGAATTGACCAATGTCTCTCCAAAATTGCCCTCATTCTCTCCCATTGGCCATTGTATGCAGTATAAAGCGCACACTGGAGTCTCCAGTTCCACGGGGCCTGCATCTCAATAGATCACTACGTGGTGTTGTTTTGGCTCTAATGTATCCTGCCTTTATTGTCCTTTTACTATATCCTCCGTCTTCAAATCTAGACCTCAGATCTTCAGACTGTTGTTCAAAGAGACTATTTGTGGAACAGATCCGCCTCATTCTGAGGAACTGACCAACCGGAATGGCTTTAATTGTGGATCGCGTATGAGAAGACGAGGCATGCAGTATTGAATTCACAGATGTAGACTTTCGGAAAACATCTGTTTGAAGAAATCCACACCGATCAGTAAAGATCTGTATGTCCAAAAATTAAATTTTATGTCTGTAAAAAGTATATGTCAGTCTGACATTAAATTGATTTGAATTAAGATACTGCATGAAACTCGTCAACTCAGACTCAGATCCTTGCCACACAAAAAGAATATCATCTTTATAGCGTAACCAGCACTGCACATGGTCCGCGGCATGGGAGCCATCCCCCTGGAAAACCTGTCTCTCCCAATATCCGAGAAACAAGTTCGCATAGGACGGCGCGCATGCCGCCCCCATGGCAGTGCCCTGTGTCTGAAGATAAAAATTATTCTTAAACACAAAAAAATTGTGGTTTAAGATGTATTGTAATAGTTCTAAAATTAATTCACACATCCCGCCATCCCGGTTGCTGGTTCCCAGGAAGATGCGGACCGCCTCCACACCATCATGGTGTCGTATACACGTGTATGGCAGCTCGATGACTAAATGTTTCAGGTAATAGTCAATAAATTTACATATGGGGTCACATAGACCTCCCATACCTGATACGATCGGACGTCCCAGAGGGTCAGTGGGATTTTTGTGCACTTTTGGCAGGAAATATAGAGTTGGAATCTTGGGATCATTGGTCATAAGTCCTTCATAGATTTTTTTTTTAGGGAAGTAAAGTAGTAAAGTACACAAGTGGTACAGGAAGGATGTGTGTGTCTCCAATATGGCCATCCCCAGGTAAGGTTTCACAAATAACAAAGAAAAGCTACAAAATTTAAAAAAAGGCCAAACACATTATTTATCATCTACATACTTAAATCTAATTAATAAAGTACAAAAAAATTAACCTCTCACGAGCGCCACAATATAAGTTAACACCCTGCCCTAATGCCCGGGATCGGAGACAACCCATTAGACCTCAAGTCTGCCATATTCGGAAGTCTATTAGCCCTTTAAAAATAAAAATCGATACATTTTTAGTATCGGCACATTTGTAATAACCCGGGCAATGAAATTAACACAATATTTATCCCACCTGGTGAACGCTATAAAACAAAAAAAAAAAAGACTAAATAACAATGCAAAAATTGCTGTTTTTTATCATCTTGTCTCCCCAAATGTTTTTTTTAGAAAAAGTGATTAAAAATAGTGGGTACCCCAAAATAGGTCCAATAAAAACGACAAATTGTCCAGCAAAACAAGCTCTCATAGAGCTCCGTCAATGGAAAAATAAAAATGTTAGGGGTCTTTGAATGCAGGTACATAAAAAAATATTTATTTTCTTTAAAAAAAGAGTTTAAATTGGGCAAAAGTAGAAAAACATTTTTAAAAAAAACTCAACCCAAATAAAGCCCAAAAAACAATGGCAGAATTTCCGTTTTTTTCCAATCCACCTAAAAAGAAGTTAATAAAACTTATACATTATATGTACTTCAAAATGGTGGTTTTAAAAATGATGTCTTGTCTGAAGAAAAATAAGCCCTTATATGGCTACTTTGATGAAAAAAGAAAAACGTATGGCTTTCAGAATACTGAGATAAAAGACAAAACAAAATTGCTGTGTCCTTTGTTTCCAAATAAGCCAAATACATGACACATTCCCTTTGAATTTCTTTACTACCTCCACTAGGTTCCCTTTCATACTAATCGGGGAGTGCTCCTGACCTTTCTTTCTAAAGTCAATAAACATTTCCATTGTTTTTTTTTTTCATGTTTATAGAGGCTCTGTCACCAGATTTTGCAACCCCTATCTCCTATTGCAGCAGATCGGCGCTGCAATGTAGATAAGAGTAACGTTTTTTTTTTTTTTTTTAAAAACGAGCATTTTTGGCCAAGTTATGACCATTTTTATATTTATGCAAATGAGGCTTTCTAAAGTACAACTGGGCGTGTTTAAAGTAAAAGTACAACTGGGCGTGTATTATGTGCGTACATCTGGGCGTTTTTACTTCTTTTACTAGCTGGGCATTGTGAATGGGAGTGTATGATGCTGACGAATCAGCATCATCCACTTCTCTTCGTTAACACCCAGCTTCTGGCAGTGCACAGACACAGCGTGTTCTCGAGAGATCACGCTGTGACGTCACTTCCTGCCCCAGGTCCTGCATCGTGTCGGACGAGCGAGGACACATCGGCACCAGAGGCTACATTTGATTCTGCAGCAGCATCGGCGTTTGCAGGTAAGTAGCTACATCGACTTACCTGCAAACGCTGATGCTGCTGCAGAATCAACTGTAGCCTCTGGTGCCGATGTGTCCTCTCTCGTCCGACACGATGCAGGACCTGGGGCAGGAAGTGAGTGACGTCACAGTGTGATCTCTCGAGAACACGCTGTGTCTGTGCACTGCCAGAAGCTGGGTGTTAACGAAGAGAAGTGGATGATGCTGATTCGTCAGCATCATACACTCCCATTCACAACGCCCAGCTAGTAAAAGAAGTAAAAACGCCCAGATGTACACACACAATACACGCCCAGTTGTACTTTTACTTTAAACACGCCCAGTTGTACTTTAGAAAGCCTCATTTGCATAAATATAAAAATGGTCATAACTTGGCCAAAAATGCTCGTTTTAAAAAAAAAAAAACGTTACTCTTATCTACATTGCAGCGCCGATCTGCTGCAATAGGAGATAGGGGTTGCAAAATCTGGTGACAGAGCCTCTTTAAGACCACCGCTCCAAACGCTGAATCTAAGATCTATACGAGGATTTATCCTCATCTGTAATCCGGCCAATCAGCGCCATGTCATCCGCATATTTCAATATGATAGTACCCTTATGAAGTTGTAAAGGGGGTACAAAATAGGATCAGACAACATCCTTTTGGTTTCGCTAAAGAAGATGATTTTTTCACTTTTGATAACAGATCTCCCACTCTAACCACCCAAATCCTATAAGTCAGGCAACTTAACAGCCACTTACATATTTCTATTGACAGCCCAAGCTTCCCTAGATTAGTTACCACCATATTAAAGTCTAAGCGGAAATCAAATCCTTGCATAACAGCATCCTACATCCACATGACTTAGAATTGATGCATTGCTAAGGCCACTGCATCCTCTGTAGATCTTTTTTTCCTCTTTGCGCTCATAAATTTTTTACGTTTTGTTCGGCGTATCTGTATGAGACTTTGTTTTTTGCGGGGCGAGTTTTACTTTATGTATGTGCCATGTTTTGGTACATTTACATTATCGTTTAATTTATATTCATTTTTAATTAGACAAAAATGCAGAAAATAGCAGTTTGCTGCAGTTTTAATTTTATTTTTTTTACAGCAAACACCGATCATCATAAATGATGTTATAAATTTATTGTGCAGTTTATTATGGTCCTGAGGTTTCTCTGATCTCCGCCGTAGGTGCAGGGCTGTGGCTTTGTATTACAGCCATTGCCAAACTCTGGATCGCACAGGCAAACTTGCGACGTTCTGCCGTTCATGACAAGCATACCCGTCATGTGTCGTCAACCAATTAAAGATCTCACTAACGACCGGTGCCAGATCATATGAACACAAATAAAGAAGTCTTGGCAGAATATTATCCACTCCTGTAGCCTTCTTCACACACACTGTTTATAGAGCTTTATAAACATTATCTCGCAACAGCCTGAGAGAACCCTAGTCCAATTTAGTTAAATTCCCCTTTTAAATTCATGACCACTTGACGCGACCTTTCAGTTCACAGTAAAAATGTCACTATACATGCAGAATATATAGTTAACATACCTGGTGCCCTACTTTTCAATGTTGCTACAGTTCGCTCCATTCTTAGTCCCCTCCACATGTATGTAAAATGGCCACCAGCTACTCAGACTACTGTATGTAATGTGTATTTCGGTAGTCTAAAACAGGCCCCCCTCTTCTTGAATCATCATCAGCGCACAGAGAGGAGGGGGACGTGTGAACGAGCTATTAAAAAAAATCCACCCATATGTAACACCAGTAAAAAATAAAATAAATCCCCCACCCTAAAAAAAAAAATAAAAAAACACATGCAGCCAGATTGCAGGCCACTGCATATATGTACATTGTGGGCTTAAAAAGTAGACACTTTACTACATGTATAATATTCAAGATAATATTACATTGGAAATACGTGGTGACCTCGCGGTGGTGCATATCTGATAAATATACAAAGAAACCAACGATTTATGAGTTTATATGAATAATGCAAGTAAGGGAGGATAATGTGGCTACCACAGCTGTTTATTATATAGTAGTTTTAATATTGTTATATTTAGTATTAATTATTATGGATTGTCGGGATATCGGTAACATTTTATCTGCATGGTCTTAATATTTGTGGTGTATAAATCAGCCATTACATTTATGTGTTGTTTTAGATTGGGGCTATGCATTACTGCTCTATCATTTCTTATCCAATACTCATGGGTTAAATTTAGCTGTCATTTGCATAAAAAGAATCACTATATGAATATTCAGTGAGCGCCTTTGTATTAAGTGTCTGTAATCAGATTCCAGCTCAGCTGTATTGCTTTCAAAGCACCAACGAAAAAATGCTGGATCCCAGGGGAGTAAACAAGGTAAGATTTTAAATTTTAAAAAAAATAAAATAAATATTAAAGTCAATCATTTATATATTCTGTAGAATGTGCATACTCTTATGCCATTTTATGTTTTTTTTTCCCCTTCAGTTTGCCTTTAGTGGTCAGGTGGATACATTCTTCTTCATTTGCATAAACATCAACTTCCAATGAATTATTCATAAGGGTTATTTTAAACATCAGGCTTCTAGTTTGGATGGCACTGTCATAGTACCATGTGATTGGTTGTGAACATAATGTTTTCATCACCAGTAGAATTTACTTAGATGCTTAGAATTTTGGATCCAATGTGATTTTTTATGTAATCAAAATTTCTCTTCTACGAAGTAATTGTGTGACATTTACGCTGTTCAGGTGGTCCTTTCTTCTGGGAAAAAACATAGAGAAAAACTGACTACAGCAACAACAACAGATATTGCCTTGATTACGTGTGTGTAGAGAAATATCAGGAGGATAGCTAGCTGAATCTTTCTCCCTTCCCCCTCCTTAGGTTGCATAAACATGAGCTACTTGCATAGTAAGGACATGTCATTTACTGTATATCTCCGACAGACGTCTATGGGCTGCAGCAATGGCTTTCACCATCAAGATCACTTCGTTTTCAATAGTCATATTTAAAATACATATTTAAAGTTTCCATCCATTATAGACAAACTGATGATAGGTATTTATGTGGCAGCCATCGAAACAAGATAATACAACTCTATTAGCGACTAAAGGTCATAGAGCGCACCCAAATATATCCTTATATTTACATGTTATGTATGAAGCGATGTATTAACAAATGTAAAACAAATAGAAAACGTACATAAGTACAAATTGTGTAAAGGATCATTTACATTTTTATAGCAACATATTATGTTAGCTGGGTTGGGTCATATTAAAGTGTATATTTTCTATTATGTAGAGAAGTTACCATAGTCAGTGTTATTATAAGAGGCCTATGATTATGCCAATCATCATAATATATTTTAATCTATACATCTTTTATACAGTAATGTCTAGCTATCTATTAGCTATCTATTATCTATTTCATATCTATTTCATATCTATCTATCTATCTATCTATCTATCTATCTATCTATCTATCTATCTATCTATCTATCTATCTATCTATCTATCTATTATCAATTTCATATCTACCTAATCTATCTATCTATCTATCTATCTATCTATCTATCTATCTATCTATCTATCTATCTATCTATCTATCTATCATCTATCTATCTATCTATCTATCTATCTATCTATCTATCTATCTATCTATCTATCTATCTATCTATCTATCTATCTATCTATCTCATATCTATCTATTATCAATTTCATATCTACCTAATCTATCTATCTATCTATCTATCTATCTATCTATCTATCTATCTATCTATCTATCTATCTATCTATCTATCTATCTATCTATTATCTATCTATCTATCTATCTATCTATCTATCTATCTATCTATCTATCTATCTATCTATCTATCTATCTATCTATCTATCTATCTATCTATTATCAATTTCATATCTACCTAATCTATCTATCTATCTATCTATCTATCTATCTGTCTGTCTGTCTGTCTGTCTGTCTGTCTGTCTGTCTGTCTGTCTGTCTATCTATCTATCTATCTATCTATCTATCTATCTATCTATCTATCTATCTATCTATCTATCTATCTATCTATCTATCGCTCTCTAAACTATCCCCTGAACCTGAATAATTTAGAGTCTACATAACACAATTTAGGTTCTACCTTATGATTTTATTTTTACCTTAGATGTTTACTTAGACTTTACAACTCTAAATTATTGGGAAGGTAGACTTCTAGGAAATATAGACAGATAATTATTTGCCGAAAGAGTGATAGATCCATGAATAGGCATTCTATACATGTGATTTCTCAAGGAACTAAATATTTAAAACATGCTCGGGACTAAACTTAGAAAAAAAAATAGAACCTTTAACTACTGAACTGAAGTCCACAGAAATGTTTAAAATTAAAAATAAATAAATAAAACAACTCTTAGGCTGGGTTCACACGAGCACATTAACGTCCGTAATGGACGGACGTATTTCGGCCGGAAGTCCCGGACCGAACTCAGTGCAGGGAGCCGGGCTCCTAGCATCATAGTTATGTACGACGCTAGGAGTCCCTGCCTCTCCGTGGAACTACTGTCCCGTACTGAAAACATGATTACAGTACGGGACAGTTGTCCTGCAGAGAGGCAGGGACTCCTAGCATCGTACATAACTATGATGCTAGGAGCCCGGCTCCCTGCACTGAGTTCGGTCCGGGACTTCCGGCCGAAATACGTCCGTCCATTACGGACGTTAATGTGCTCGTGTGAACCCAGCCTAATAGGACCATAAATAGGCAACAATATCCTGTGAAATTCTGTCAAGTTTCTGTTTCTGATAAACTGCATATAATTTTTACTACAAGCTAAAACTGCACAGCAGTTACATTTTTCATTTTATGTATGTTTTAGAAGAGATTTAAATATCAAAAACACAAGACTCCACCTATATTATTAAATAGTAAATTCAAATAATAGGAAATGTATTTTATGTAATGTAGATTATCCTGTTCTTTATATATATAGTATACAAATCAAAGCCATAAGAAAAATAAAAATGTACCAATAACATATTTGTTTGTTCAGTAAATATTTCAGTTTATGCCATTTTCCTACTAATACCTGATTTATATGCCATAGTTATGCGTGTAAATAAACCTGGCTGGATTTAATGAGTGTACTGTGCAATTAATCATAAGCCGTTAATGTCAGCAAAAAAAAAAAAGAAACATTCTGTAATATTCTCAAGGAGAATTGTACCTGTACGAGTGGCTCAGACACATGAAAAATGCAATCAATGAACAATTTATGGCAATTGTTTCTGTAGATAGATTATCTATGAGAAATTCATCCGTTATTGACCATCAAAACAAAAAATCTTGTACTGTTATTACTGTTTGACTTCCCTATTTTGGCTTAGTTTGTTAGCCTGACTTTTTAGTGTAGATTAAATTATTAAATTTTTATCATTTTTATTACAATTATTAAATTTGTATCATTAAAAAAAAATCCACAGTAATATAATATTTCATCAATCTAATATTTTTCAATATTAATATTTGCAATATGTTTAAAAAAAATATCACTGCTGTACTACGATATTTATTTTTATAATAATTTGTTATTGTATAATCTGCTTCTTATTGATTTATTTAGAAAATAAATTCATAATTTTTGTCCCATGACTCGTATTCATGTTTATGTTGTGATCTACACCTTGTAAATAAATGCACACATATTTGGCTGATACAACCCATGAACATAGTAATAATTTGATCATTTCTAACTCTACTTCAAGAGTCAGAGAATTTTTTGGATGTGCATCAAGTGGTTTTACAATATTTAAGAAATCTCTAAATTTGGATTCAAAATGTAAAATTAACAACATACTCACCATACTGCCTTTGCTCCTGTCCCCCATGGTCAGTTTCATGTGCCCCTAGCACAACAGGAGTATCAGGGCAAGCTCAGAAAACCATGGAAAACATATTTTAATAATTTACTTTGTACCATGTTCCAATAACGGAAAATGTGAATAATCTCATGAGAGAATAATCTAGTCTATCCCTGGAAAGTTCATTAAGACCATGTTCAGATGTTGCAAATTTGATGCAGATTTTTTTGAACGGATTCCGCTCCAAAAACCCCGCAACAAACTACAGTACAATGCAATCGAATCAGGTTTTAAAAAAACCCATTCACATGTGTCGGGAATGTTCAGCGCAGATTTTAGGGCTTGCTGTAGACTACAAATGTATATGAGTAGAGAGATCAATATGATATATGATCAACATCAATGCACGAAAAATTCAGCAAAGCATTTGAGGTGCTACTGTGTAGTGTACATATTGTTTGTATGAGATCAGGTAGCACATGACGTGCTGTAATTTATTAATATAAATGCTGTAAAAATCCATCTCTGAGGATCAGTGTTTGTTTACATACTACATGTATGTGCAGGCTGCTAAGTGAATGCTCTAAAGCTAGCCATAGACACGACAAACATGGCAGAACCATAGATTTCAACAGGATCTTACCAGCAATCACAGTTCTATGTGGAGAAGCCGAATGTCCCCAACATCCCTCTTTCATGAAACAAGGAACAAACAGGTCCGATTTTTTTTACTTTTTCCCCCTGATAAATGTAGACCGATATATAGCAGCCACTTATCTCCCATCCACCATATAAATCACATGACCATTCTTATAAGCGTAAAAGACCTTTTCAAGGGGAAGTTGGGGAAGATGCATAGCTCAGGTCTATGGGCAGCTTTAGTATGCAGGGTATATATATATATATATATATATATATATATATATATATATATATATATATGTGTGTGTAGTCTTTACATAGCCTCCCCACAAATCTAGACCAATGTGACCTTACAATCTAATCAAGTTCTGCCACCAGAACAGGGGACATCCATCTATTAACTCAGATAGGGCATATTAAGGCATTGCTTATATAACCTCTTTTGTACATTTATAAATAGATAGAGCAGCATTAAAGAGGGTCGTCCAGTGTGGCTCATACTGTGGGTCCCACAAATCAATCTATGGGGTGTCTTTACAAACATCTATAAATGTTATAGAAAACACAATATTAAATGATTATTTTACCCTTAGGGTGTCCATTGAAAATAACAGGTATCCAGTGGACACTTGTAGTTCTCGAGAGCAATCTCTTCTTGCTCACCATGCCTTAATAAGGCAAATATGTGTTGTGTCAAGCAGACAACCTCGATTAAGATGAAGATTTTCTACTTTCTTTTAAATTTTCTTTTTATCAAAAAGTACCTTATGTATATAACATAAATGGACATAGTTAGTAAAGCTGATGCCCAAAATGAAACAGATGTCTGACACAGTCTAGCCTCATTTTGACAAACAACTAGAACATACATTAGTACAGTAGATGGGGGGTACAGGAAGGGTCCAGTTCAGAGGATGTCACTTAGAGCTTAGTCACATTAGGGTGACCATGCCAGGTCTTTCTTATGGTACTTTAAAATACTGTGCAGTAAAGTGGTGGCTATTGAGGGGTAAGCGGTCTACATAAAATTAGTAGAGGTACAGGGTTCCTATCCTAAATTGTTAGATCACTCATCTATAATTAAGGGTTGACGCTCTGGAGAGTTTCTGTAGTTTTTTCATGGTAGCCAAATTTTCAGTACAGGACTGTTACTTTCAATAGGAGTGCCATTAACATAGCTTGAAGATATACGTAAAAAAAAAATGCACACTACACTCAATAGTTTATTGACCTCAATAAATACGGTCTTCCAACATGCCGTACAGTGCATTCGGAAAGTCTTCAGACCCTTTCACTTTTTCCACATTTTGTTATGTTGAGGCCTTGTCCTAAAATAAAAAAAATAAAAAATTCAAGTTTTCCCCCATCATTCTGTACTTAATACCCCATAATGACAAAATGAAAACAGAATTTTAGAAATATTTACAAATTTATTACAAATTAAAAACTCAAATTTCGCATGGACATAAGTATTCAGACCCTTTGCTATGACACTTGATATTTAGATCTGGGGGCCTCCCATTTCTCTAAATCATCTTTTTTTTTTTTACAAAATAACATTTTATTGAAATTTTACAGAAAGGAAAAATGCAAAAGACATTGCGCATAGGCGCCACTTTACATCAAGTAACTGAGTAAATGTTAGAATACACAATAATGAGGCGCAGATGTACTTTTCAATATAACAAAAAGAAACAAAACATATCAGTCGTACTGTACCAGAAATAGGTATGGGCATACTGGCGTAAGTTCACGCTACTTGCACTAACCTCAAGGAGGAGGGGGTAGAAAGGATAGAAAGGGGGTAGAGAGGAAGGAAGGAAAAGGAAGCGTACATGGCTGGCTGGCGCCGCAGCCCTCAGCTCCAGATTGAAAGGGTATGAACTAGTTCTGTGTCCTAGTAACCATCTTCTTAATCTGTACCCCATAGGTGTTGAAAGGAGCTATTTCTACAGAATTCAAACCAGGGAGCCCATGTCCTCTGGAACTTGGCATGAGAGTGGAACACAAGATTCGATAACTCCTCCATTCTCGCCAATTGGGCGCCTTTCCTAAGCCAATGGTTTATAGGTGGCATAGTCTCAGTCTTCCAGTATAACGGGATTTGGCCGCTGCGAAGACATGTAGCCATAGCTCCCTATGTGCCCCCCTGGGGAAAGTTGGCCACAAATGAAGAAACACTACTCGAGGGGAAATGACAATAGAGGACTGAGTTATGGTGTTGAGGACATTCTCTATCTCTGACCAGAAGGGAGAGATTTTCTCGCATTCCCACCACAAATGTAGATATGTACCTGGGACTTTATGACACTTCCAGCAATCTGGGGAAATCTCGCTACACATTTTATGCAGTATCCAGGGGGTCTTGTACCACCTAGAGGTCAGTTTGTATGAGGACTCCTGCAGTTTAATACATCTCGAGGTCCCAAGGGAGTTACGAAAAACTGCTCTAGTATCCTCATCAGAAAAGGTAGTATTAAGTTCCAACTCCCAAGCTTTAAGAAAAGAAGGTTGTACAGATGAGTTCATCTTAAGGTGATTATTATAATATAGCGTAATCAATTTTTTAGGAGTTCGCTGAAGGAGAAGGGTTGTTTCCAACCAGGATAGAGGGCGTTCAATCGGACCCTGTCTAAGCGCTCTCAGGTAACTCCTTTTGAGGTGCATATACGTGAGAAAATTAACAGCCGAAAAAACCCGGTTGAGACCACAATTCGCTGAGAGTAGAAACCGCCCCGTCAATCAATATGGAATCATAAGTGCTGCTGGAAGCCCTCCCAGGCAACGAAGAACAATCCCGAAATCTCTCGGTCTGCGATTGCACAATGTCGCGAACCGTCATCAAAGGCGACGGTATTTGGTGCAGAGATTTCATCTTCTCACTTTTCATTCATGTCTGATACGCTGCAGAGGTAAGGGAGTTGCGGGACAGAAACAAAGCTGCGTTGTGTTTGTCAAACCACACAAGGGAGGTGAGGGACAAACCTATGGAGGCCTCCTCCACAGGAACCCCGAGTCTAATAGATGTATTGTCAAACCATTCAGTTATCCTGGCTAATTGTACGGCGTGGTAGTAGGATTCAATATCTGTGAGTCCTATCTCCCCCCAACGTTTGGGGCGAATAAGAGTGTGAAAAGCTATTCTAGGTTTAGTGTTATTCCAAATGTATTTAGAGAACAGCCGCCTAATGGAAACAAAAAAGGCTCTAGGGAGGGGGATCGGGAGAGTCTGGAAAAGATAGAGAAGTTTAGGGAGAATAATCATTTTTAGCAAGTTGGTTCTACCAATCCAGGATATGTACGGGATATGCCATGACAGGATAGTGGCCTTAATCTCAGAGAGTAAAGGTGTGTAATTGCAGTGATACCAGTGGTCTGGTGAGGGAGTTAGATTAATACCCAGATATTGTATACTATCCGTTCGCAGTATGAAGGGGGAGCTAAGCTTTAGAGACTTTAATAGAGCCGAAGTACAGGAAACACATAATCCCTCAGATTTGCTTGCATTAATTTTAAAATTGGATAGGTCCCCAAAATGGGTAAACAGCTCCTGAAGTCTGGGTAGGGCTGTGGAGGGATTTGTGATAAAAAACAGCAAATCGTCAGCAAACGCGGCTGTGCAGTGCACTCTGTCCCCAATCGAGACCCCCGACAGAAGTGGTTCCTGACGCAGACTCTGCATCAAAGTCTCAATAGTGAGGACGAAAAGGAGGGGAGAGAGAGGACACCCTTGTCTCGTACCATTCTTGATCTGGATAGGGTTGGAGAGGTGACCATTTATTCTAACTTTAGCCTGTGGGGAAGTATATAGAGCTAAGATTTTGTGGATAAAAGTTTGTGGAAATCCAAAATGGGAGAGCGCCTTCACCATAAAGATCCAGTCCACCCGGTCAAAGGCTTTCTCCGCATCAGTTGATAGCAGGACCAAAGGGATATTTCTTGCCCTGGTGTACTGGATCAGATGGAGAGCTCGCGTAGTGTTATGTTTACCCTCTCGTCCCTTAACAAACCCTGTCTGCTCTGGGTCAATTAGGAATGGGAGTAAAGATTGCATCCTATTGGCTATGAGTTTGGCATATAGTTTAACGTCCACATTTAGGAGTGATATAGGGCGATAACTACCGCATAATGAGGGGTCTTTACCCTCTTTTGGTATCACCGAAATATGCGCTTCAAGTGCTGAGGGAGAGAGATGTTGAGAGGTGTTGAGTGAATTACATACCCTGAGAAAGAATGGCAGCAAGACCCCTCCAAATTGTTTATAGTATGAGGCCGGGAGACCATCAGGGCCAGGGGACTTACTAGATGGCATGCTGGAGAGTGCCTCCTGGAGTTCTTGAAGTGTAAAGGGAGATTCTAATCGGGTTTTTTGCGTCGTAGTTAAGGATCGAAGAGAGAGGGAATCTAGGAAAGAGTCAATTAGCTTACTTCTGTCCGCAAGTTCCCTGGGCGTCTCTCCAGGGCGTAGGTCATACAGTGCTTGATAGAAGGAGCAAAACTCAGCTGCAATGTCGTTAGTGTCCTCAAGTACAGTTCCCGATGGGGTCCTGATTTTGGGGATATAGTTCTGTTGTATTCTCTTTTTAGCTAAGAAGGCCATGAGTTTGCTCCCCTTATCGCCGTGCATGTAGTGTTTGTGCGTAGCATAAGTATACGCCTTTGCTGTGCGCAGATTCAAACATTGTTTGAGTTTTTCTCTGGATAATATAAGCGAGGAGAGAACCCGTTGAGCCGCGGACCGCTTATGTTGGCTTTCAAGATAGATATTTGGGAGAGAAGATTGTCAATCTCCTTGTTCCTCTCTCTCTTCACGAAGGAACCCATGCTAATGAGTATTCCCCTGATCACTGGCTTATGTGCTTCCCAGATAGTACTAGCAGAGACATCTTGCGTATCATTCTCCACAAAGTAAGACTTCAGAGCTGCCTCAACCCTCTGTTTATTGTGTGACGAGTAGAGGAGAGTTTCATTAAGTCTCCAATTGTATTGCCTAGGTTTAAGAGTGTGAATGTTGACGAACATGGACATAGGGGCATGATCCGACAGGAGAATAGAGGGTGAATCCACTAAAGAGAGCTGACTATCCGAGATAAACAGGTAATCTAGTCGTTGGTAGGAGTGGTGAGGGTGGGAGTAGAAAGTATAGTCTCTAGCCTTGGGGTGAAAGGATCTCCACACATCCAGCAATTTTAAAGATATGAGGAGTCTGCGAATTTTTCGCAAAGCTGGGTAGCTATGGACGGAGGTTCCCGTGGAGGAACCAACAAGGGTTAAAGTGCAATGTTGAAGTCCCCTCCCAGAAGCGTCAGGCCCTCAGAGAACTGAGAAAACTTGTCTAAAGTCTCAGACAGCCACGCTATCTGGCCCAAGTTCGGAGCGTATATGTTACCAATAGTCATCATAGTATTCGCCATTTTGCCTTTTATAAAGAGAAAGCGGCCCGTGCCATCTGCAATCTGGGAGACAAACTCAAAGGGGATGTCAGACCTCAGTGCTATACTAACCCCATTACGTTTGCCACTATCATTACATGAATGAAACCAAGTAGTGTAGGGTGATTTTGGGAGGTTCGGGACTTTACCTTTCAAAAAGTGGGTTTCCTGGAGCAGCAGAACAGACGAGTCCATTTTCTTAAGGGAGTGTAGGACCTGAGAGCGCTTAGAGGGGGAGTTTAATCCCTTGACGTTCCATGTCGTAACTTGAATACGCGACATGGAGGTACCAGTACGGAGAGAAAGAAAGAGATGAATAAAAATAAATAAAAAAAAACACAGAAAAGTGAACACTAAGAAATGAACTGTTTTCAACTTTGGTAGTAAAGGTATTTGCACTGATCAACAGTGCGGTATTAGTCAGCAAAACACTGACTGGTAGGGAGTCGTGGCAGCGGTGAGAGGAGTGAACGAGTGAGTAAGAGTGTACACCCGTGAACCCCTGTCACCCCGGCCCCAAATAAGTAACAATTAGGCAAGCATTAACTAGACAGATTTAAAGCACGGCTATTAAACCACCTAAGAAGATAAAGTTAAGACATCTAACCCATACTCAAGCTTATCATTAGACAGATGTAAAAAATATGTACATGAAAAAAAAAAAAAGAAATATTCCTAAGCAGGACCGCCATGTTATTACGGAGGATTATTTGCTGGTCTCTTCTTAGATGGACGAGGTCTGGGATCCTGCCAGACATCCGGCCTAGGCAAAGATGGGAGAGAGGCAACATCTGTATAAGGCTGCCAGAAGGGGATGGGGGTATGGTCCAGGTCCAATGGAGAGCAGGCATTTTCTAGATCCTCCACCGAACGAACAATGAACAACCGGTCCTGGTAGTGATTGGATAGTCCAAACGGGAAGAGCCATTTGTATGGTATTTTTAGGGATCGAAGACGGTCCGTGACCACCCCCAGAGACCTACGTTTGGATAGGGTAGTCGGGGAGATATCTTGATAGAAAGACAATTTATGTCCCTCGAACCGAAGGTCAGGCATGTCACGTGTCTTGCAGAGCACCACTTCTTTAATAGGAAAGGACAACAGCTTGCACACAATATCCCTCGGCGGTTCCCCTTCCTTGGGTTTTGGGCGTAGAGCCCTATGAGCTCTCTCAATTTGTATGTCAGGAGGGGAATCTGGGCTGAGTACAAATTCCAGACCGGAGCAGCAAGCCAGTGCAGTGGGGCCGCCGTAATCTAGTCCGGGGATCTGGTGTTCTATCTAGGCCACCGGTCTTGTGCAGCGCTAATGGGCTCAGGGGGACAACAGCTGGTATGGCTGGGTTCCGTGAAGGGGCCTTCCCTCCTACCTGGGTTCTGGCGCCTGCAGAGGTTGGGCGCATCTCCATGTGGGCCGCCGGGTCCTGCCGCTCCGAAATCTAGGCCGAGGATCTAGGCCTCCTTCAAGTGCGCACTACTCCGACCTTCCCACGGAATCCCGGATGGTTGTAGCTGCCGGGGGAGAGGCGATGGGGAGTGGGGCCCGGATCTGCCACTCACCGGGTATTCCTGCGCTGCAGCTGTGGACGGCGTCTCGTCGTCCCAAACTCGAGGGCGGGGATGGAGACTCCGGTCAGGCCGTCGCACTCCAGATGCCCGGAATCGCTCACTCGAGGTGTCGGTCTGCTCCTCCCGATGCAGGGAGCTCGTTCAGGTAAGAGCTATCACCGTCAGGTGCGTTGGGAGAGCGGATGGCGGCTGATGGTATCAAGCTTGCCGGAGCTCCTGCACGGCACGTCTGCGTTCTCCAACGTCGAAACCACGCCCCCCCTCTAAATCATCTTTGAAATGTTTCTACATCTTGATTGGAGTCCACCTATGGTAAATTAAATTGATTGGACATGAATTGGAAAGACACACCACTGTTTATATAATGTCTCACAGCTGACAATGCATATCAGAGCAAAAACCAAGCCATGAGGAGGAAAGAACTGCCTGTAGAGCACTGAGACAGGATTGTGTGTGCAGGCACAGATCTATAGAAGGGTACAAAAACCATTTCTGCTGCACTGAAAGTTCCCACGAGCACAGTGGCCTCCATAATTCTTAAATGGAAGAAGTTTGGAACAACCAGGACTCTTCCTAGAGCTGGCCGCCCCACTAAATTGTAATCCGGGGAGAAGGGCCACGGTAAGAGATGTGCCCAATAAACCAATGGTCACTCTAGCTGAGCTCCAAAGATTCTGTGTGCAGACGGGAGAAGCTTCCAGAAGAGTTCCACTGCAACACTCCACCAATCTGGGCTTTATGGCAGAGTGGCCAGAAAGAAGTCTCTCCTCAGTAAAAGACACATGAAAGCCTGTCTGGAGTTTCCAAAAAAGCACCTAAAGTACTCTCAGAATTTGATAAACAAGATTCTGTGGTCTGATGAAACCAATATTGAACTTTTGGCCTCGATTCTAAGCATCATGTCTGGAGGAAACCAGGCACTGCTCATCACCTGCCCAATAACATCCCTACAGTGAAGCATGGTGGTGGCAGCATCATGCTGTGGGGGTGTTTTCCCAGCGGCTGGGACAGGAAGACTGATAAAGGTTGAGGGAAAGATGAATGGAGCAAAGTACAGAGATATTCTCATGCATCCCCTATCACTTCTGTTGTTTTCCCTGTACATAGTGACATCATGTCAGGTTACAACAGAGGCCAACTGCTGGCACCATCACTGTGGCAGCATCCATAGTAACATCACTGCTGTGGTCCAGTCGTAGGCCAGCATTGTCATTTGATGCCATGGCCACCATAAAGACAATATTGCTTGTATTCTTGGTGTCAGGACATTGTGTGCCCCGCCACATAAAGCGTCCTGACTATAGTCAGAGTCAGGACCTTGTGAGAAGGGTCCCATCATCAGCAGCGTGAGGCTCGGGCTCCCAGAAGTTAAGAGGGGCCCGGAAGTAAAGAGGCAAAGGACCTGACCTGGGAGTGGTAAAAACATAGGGGTCTAGTCTGGGTTCTGAATTTTTTCTTGGTATCTAAATTAATTTAGAGGTCTGGTCTGGGTTCTGATTGGGGGTGTCAATTAATTTAGGAGTCTGGTCTGGGGTTTGAATTAATTTATGGGTCTGGTTGAAAGTGTAAATTAATTTGGGCATCTGGTCTGGGTTCTGAATTAATTTTATCATCTGGTCTGGGGTTTATGTAGGTGACATGGATTACATGTGTAAGGAGGAGGCGGAGACTTCATCAGGGCATTCCGCTGAAGGGGAAGATCTAAGAGCCTGCTGGAGCCAGAGGCAACAGCCTCTGGCTCCTGCAACTTGGTTAGTGACTGTGCTGTGTAAAGCAGCAGTTTCAGTGCAGTTATGTTTTCCACGCTGCCCTCCTGCACACCTACTGTCTCCCACTTGGCCCCCCACAGATCCCCTGCCTACCTGTGTTCCAACTGCCCTCCACAGAGTCCCTGTCAAGTTGTGACTCCCCCATAGCCTCATTCCTGCCACTGCCAGTTTCCGCTCTCTTAGCTCCCCTCCACAGAACCCTGCCACATAGTCTCTCTCCCAAGAACCCTGCCACATAGTCTCTCTCCCATGTCCCCTGACTGAACCCCTGCCCACCTACTGTCTCCACACTGCTCCTTCACAGAGCCACTGCCAGTACTTGTTTCACCCCCGTCCCTTCTCCCGACAAATTCTGTTGCCATTCTCCCATCCTCTGGTAATGGAGTGGGGCAGACTCCCTGATTGTATGTAGCACAGAGATTTCTTATTGCGCCCCCTGTTTGGCGCGACAACAGGATTGGGGGGGGGGCACATGACCAGCAGAGTGGTACAGGAACAGAACTGGTAATGTCAATATATTGCAAAGTTTGTTATTTGAAAGCCAAATTTTTTATTTGTTCTTTTAATCCTGTAAAACCCAATTTAATACATTTTTGATAACTGTGTTACTTTGGAGCGGCTACTATTAGAGTTGATTGATCACATTATTTGTACTACCAGAAAAGTTTCATTTTGCAATAAAATTACACTTTAGGCACATCAGAATGTGGACTGACTCTGTATCTTTCAACACTCAAACAACTGTACTGATTCACCATTGATATATTTAGCAACATGAAGCTAAAATCTGGCATAAAGAATGTTTAACTACTTCAACCATAGATAATCTGGATTGCTGGAAGAGATTTGTTGATGAAAAGTGAAAAGAAAAATTCAATAGATGATCTCAGTCCATTAGCTTTAGTGGAACAGTGTGTGTGATGCTCTGTGTTAAGAAGAGGAGGCAAACCTTATTAACATAATAAATGAAGTGTGGTGAGATTCTCAGACTGATCAAAACCCTGAGGTTCCGTTTATAGAAATATTTATGACGTGAATGATTATTATAAGGCGGCTTTCTGGCTAGGAGCGCAGCAGGCTACGTTATTTGAAATCTCTGTTTAAATTTGATTTACGTGATTTCAATGGAGAAATGATGTGTCTGTGGATCATTGATATTGCTGGTCTCCTAATGGCATTGTAGTTTTGTGGGACATAAATAGTATTTCTTTGTCTTACTATAATATTTGAATGGAAACGTAACATTAGAGGTATATGGTAATATTGCATTTTTTGGCCAATTTAAAAAAAATACGAATGCATTCTTATTTGATATCTTTCCGTTATTGGAAACAATAAAATTCTGCATTATTTTGTTTTTGCTTTATGATGCGTAATACAGCTTCAGTATCTACTACAGTGTGAATGGTTTGGACTGTTCAAAAGAAAGAAAATTATGGTTATAGTATTACTACCAATGTAGCTTGGGTTTAGCTCCTGAGCCCCAATGCTAAATATGAACCAGGGTTCCCCAACAATCGCAGGTTCCCCAACAATTGACAGGTCAATGTATATCACGGCTTTTATTGCTTAATATGTGCAAAGGTTCATACAGAATCTGACAGAACAAAACATGGTGGCATGTTCCATGCTTCTGGTGGAGAATATCTCCATAATATAGAGGTGTGCCACCTTACAGGCTCTGTCCACTCAGCTCTACCATGAGCACAAGGCCTAAATCCAACTAAAGAGGTCTGTCCATTTAAAGGGTTTGTGACATCAGGACAACCCCTTTCCATATGCTTTATTAGGACATATAGAAATCATAAAGGGGGTTCTCTCACTCTTGTATTTCATTGTTGCCCATTTGTTCCTAGAACTGTTTTTATTGAAAACTACATCTGTGATACCACGTGTAAAACATTTCTACATGCTTTATTTGTGCTGAGTTTTTTCCAATTAAATAGAAAATTAGAAAACAAGGCCATAAAACTGGAGCATGCTCTAGAATGACTACAGAATTGCAGAAGAGAAACGACAGTGTTTAAACATGAATTTATTTTATTTCTATTCACTAGCTTTGCCCATTTAGCTGATTTGGTAACAAAACCCAACGGTAGTAACATCAGAAAATGTACAGTACCTGCCCCTTTCCAGTCAGTGTATATTTGCTTTTCTTGAGAAATAATAGGTGCTACGTGGCTAGATAGTATTCTACATTTATAGAAAATAAATTTCCATGTCCAAATTTGATCAAGGGTAACATCTGCATGGAGTATGTATGTTATCCCTGTGTGTGGGTTTCCTCCGGGTACTCCTGCTTTCTTTCACACTTCAAAAATTTGCTGATAGGTCAATTGGTTTTCTATGAAATTGGCCCTTGTGTTTGTGTGTGAGATAGGGACATTAGATTGTGAACTCCATTGGGTACAGTGACTGATGTGAGTAATTATACGCACATATATATACAACCACCAATGTAAAAATTATATGCCCACCAAGGTAATAAGTATATGCCCTCTTGTCTCCATGCATGCAAGCATGCCATGGAAGGAGGATGGGACTCCGGTGCATATTAAACAGCAAGTAGGAGCACATCACTGGACGCTAGAATCTAACACTGAATACACCACGATACCCACCAACTGTGGGTATGCTGTATCAGCTACCCTCCCATCACGGTTTCACAATGCTGGACTGAAATTATATATTAAACTCTGCGAGTCCCCTGATGAGTTCTGCAATAAATGTTTGGATGAAACACGTCAGGAGCGCAGAGGGACATTTTTCAGGGTAATGTGAGTATAGGGGTAGGTTCTAGATGGGGTCTCCCTTTTCAGGGAGGTAGCTCCATATACGCATTAGGGATACTGGCTTCCATGATAATAGGGCTTAGTAGGTACAGTGGATGCTTCCTCCCATTTATCAGGATTATTAATAGAGGTTACCAGAACCCCCATGGCTGATCTACACATTGTAGGATCATAAGAGACATTAAAAAAGACTATTCCACTCTTCTGATTGGTGACAAGAGCTCTTTCAGGTATTCAGTATATTACAGCAGGTACCACTAACTATCTGGCATATGATTAATTTGCATCTATTCTGTGACAGAGTTGTCTTTTGGATTAATAATATAAATTTCTGTCTGTTATTTGTCATATGTTCTGTTTTTTTTTTTTAAGAAAATTTAGATAAAGTTATGTTTTAATATTGGTCACTTATGCTGCTGAAATTGATTTGACCTCAGGTGACTGCAGTTACTATGTATTTTGCTACTAGAGTCTTACTGCACTATTTGCTGCAATTTGTCATCTCAGAACATCCTTAAGGGGGTTTTCAAGTCCCTAAAAATGTGTGGCCTGTCCTCAATGATCGCTCAGGGTCCGACTGCCGGGACCCCCACTGATCAGCTATTTTGAAGGGTGTACAGCGCTCGTACGAGTGCTGCTTCCCCTTCATTTCTTCTTGCTCACTGTGAATTGTTGACACAGATGTAGCGACGATTCACAGTATTGCAGCCTTCTCCCATTGAAGTGAATGGTAGAAGGCTGCAATATTGTGAATTGCCCTTACATCTGTGTCGATGATTCTCAATGAGCAAATAGAAATGAAGGGGAAGCAATGCTGCACCCCCTTCATAACAGCTGATCGACAGGGGTCCCGGGAGTCGGACCCAGAGCGATCAGCTATTGATGGCCTATCTTGAGGATAAACCATTAAATTTTAGGGACTGGAAAATCCCTTTAATATACAACATAGAACCTACGAGATGTCTGAAATGTGTAGCTGAGATGTTGTTCTATGCTGCCATTTTGTATTGTTGCAGCAAGTTCAAAATAGCCTGTTTTACCTCATTTAAAAGATGATTTAGTGAATTAAGACCTGTAGAGTGTCTAATGCCACAGAAGCAAATAAACTGGTCATGTATCTGGAACCATTCCATGACGACTTAAACCTTGTTACGAGACAACCATGAATGGATGAACTAAAGGGCCAGAACAAAATTGGTGGGTGCCCTGGGAAACAAAAAATCTCCCTTGGGTGATCTTTTCTATGAAATGGGAGGGAACTGGGATATGGAGGCCTATAAGTGGTAGAGGCCCCTGGTCAATTGCCCCTTTTGCCCTTCCCATAATGTGACCCTGGATAAACCTTATCAGCAACAATGCTTAGGTGCTTAGTGCTATCAGAAGGACAGAATATTCTGTAAATCATTACACATATATATGCATGATTATAGAACTTGAAAAACTGACCCCATGCAGGATTTATTCATGGACTTTTATCACTTTCGGATATCAATTACAATGAATGAAGTTTTTTCAGTATTTTAGTGTTTTTCTGCATGTTACGATGACATTCAACACACTAGTGTTGTATTTAGATGGACTGTGACCTGGCAACCTGCCCAATCCCATTAGTCTCCTGTGCCCCCTCTAGTCAATAAGCTTTTTTCACCCCCATGAAAGCCACTTACTGGATGTTTTTATTTTTTATTCACCATAAGCAAAACGACCAAAAAGTTGGGTTTTTCTGATACCAGAACCTGCAAACCTAGCAAACATGATCATGTCAGATTTTGCTAGTTCTGAAAAGGAATTCATCACCTCAGATAAAACATTTATTTTGCAGTATGCAGTTGGTATATCTATGATGTTGGGGTCGTTTATTTTGTGTATTGAGCAAGTGTATCTAACATATTCCTAACCAGGGGCGTAACTAGGAAAGACTGGGCCCAATAGAAAACTTTTGACTGGGGCCCCCCCTCCCCTGGGTGTCACACAACCGCCCCCTTGTAGGTAGTGCCTTACAGCCATACAGCCCCCCCTGTAGATACAGCCATACAGCCCCCTCTGTAGATAGCGCCATATAGCCCCCTCTGTAGATAACGCCATACAGCCCCCTCTGTAGATAACGCCATACAGCCCCCTTTGTAGATAACGCCATACAGCCCCCTTTGTAGATAGCGCCATACAGCCCCCTCTGTAGATAACGCCATACAGCCCCCTCTGTAGATAACGCCATACAGCCCCCTTTGTAGATAGCGCCATACAGCCCCCTTTGTAGATAACGCCATACAGCCCCCTTTGTAGATATCTACAGGGGGGGCTGTATGGTGTTATCTACAGGGGGTCTGTATGGCGTTATCTACAGGGGGGCTGTATGGCGTTATCTACAGGGGGGCTGTATGGCGTTATCTACAAAGGGGGCTGTATGGCGTTATCTACAGGGGGGACTGTATGGCGTTATCTACAAAGGGGGTTATATAGTGTTATCTACAGGGGGGACTGTATGGCGTTATCTACAGGGGGGACTGTATGGTGCTATCTACAGGGAGGGGGCTGTATGGCGTTCCCTACAGGGGGGGCTGTATGGCGTTCCCTACAGGGGGGGGCTGTATGGCGTTATCTACAAAGGGGTCTGTATGGCGTTATCTACAGGGGGGGTCTGTATGGCGTTATCTACAGGGGGGTATCTGTATGGTGTTCTCTACAGGGGGGCTATATGGCGTTATCTACAGAGAACGCCATACAGCCCCCCCTGTAGGGAACGCCATACAGCGCCTCCCCCCTGTAGGGAACGCTATACAGCGCCCGACCCCTGTAGGGAATGCCATACAGTGCCCCCCCCTGTAGGGAACGCCACACAGCGCCCCCCCTGTAGGGAACGCCATACAGCCCCCCCTGTAGGGAACACCGTACAGCGCCCCCCCCCCTGTAGGGAACGCCATACAGCATCCTCACTCCCAAAAAAATGCGACCTACAGCGTGTCCGACAAAAGACATGTATCCCCTCTCCACAGGATAGGGGATACATGTGTGATCGCTGGCACTGATAAGGAGAACGGGGGACTGAAAGTCCCCCGAAGTTCTCCATCACTCACCTCTGACTTCCGGCGTCTGCGCAGCTCAATAAAAATGAAAGGAGCGCTGGTCACGCATGCGCACAAGCGCGACCGGTGCTCCATTCATTTCTACGGAGCTGCCGACACAGACCCCGGAAGTCCAAGGTTTGTGATGGAGAACTTCAGGGGACTTTCAGTCCCCCGTTCTCCTTATCGTTGCCAGCGATCACACATGTATTCCCTATCCTGTGGATAGGGGATACATGTCTTTTGTTTAACGGCAGAGTGGGGAGATACCTCCCCGCTCTGCCGTAGTGTTCAGTGGCGTCCTGCTGTAGAAGCCGTAGCGGCTGCTAGCGGAGCCTCCGGCCATGGTAGGGGCCCGTGTCAGCGAGCGGCACGGGCCCCCTCATGCCGCGGGCCCCGTAGCAGCCGCTACGCCTGCTACGGTGGTAGTTACGCCACTGACTGCATTCATGTACACCAGGTATTTGTAAAGATCCCCTCCCCCATCACTTCTATATACACACTAAATTCTGTTAAGAAAGAAAATCTGCAGCCAGACATAGATTACCCAATATAGTGAAAAATATACTAAACAATGGGCATATGTAAAAATGTAAAGCCCAACTTTTATGTATCATAATTTGGTTAATGTCACATTTTTTTAGAATTACTTTAAATTGAGAGCATTATGGAGAGCATGACGGGATCGATTTTAAATTCTGAACTATTTATTCTCGAGCCAGCCTTAGAATAACATAGAAAATGAGAGTAAAGAAGGAGACAAAGTGGAAAAGTTTACAGCTTTAGTGCAGTACAAGACACAGCATAGTAATGGGGATGCCAAGTTTCTTGTGTAATATCTTAAACACATCAATGTGCAGAAAGCAGCTAACTTTTGCTTGCCTTATAATGTCTACGTTCGATACTTTCCTCTAAAATAAGATTTCTTTGCCTCCTTTGAGTTCTCTTTAGATATGTAGACCTACAGAAAGTGGATCATATTGAAAAATTGACAGCCTTGTGGGTGAGTTGAAAGCTGTAGCAAATATATGAAGAATTGGAGAGACGGGGAGAAGAGTGCGATGCAGAGAGCCTTATGATTAAGGGTGTTGTCAATGCGTTCTGACAGTCAGCATGCTCTGGGATTTCAGATATTTCAAATACAGATGCTATGGCGCCAGAAAAAAATCAACAGAGATCTAAAGACTCCATTTTCACATTCCTTTTATTTTTTCTTAGATTTTCTTTTTCACCTGTTACTATTTAACCCCTGAAGGACACGGCATCGTTTGGTACATAATGACACAGTGATTTTTTATTTTTTTTCATCGTCCCATTCCAAGAGCCATCATTTTTTTAATTTTTTTTTGTCTACTTAGCTGTATTAAGACTTTTTTTGTTTAGAGGATGAGTTGTATTTTTTTTTTTTAATGGTGCCATTTTGGGGTACATATAATGTATTGTATAACTTTTTTAAATGTAAAACATTATTTGCTTTTGTGTCACTGCATTCCATGAGCCATAATATTTTTAACTTTTCATTTTTAATTGACGTAGTTTTATGAGGGCTTGTTGTTTGCCGGATTACTTCTAATTTTCATTGGTACAATTTTGGGGTACATATGATATTTTAATCACTTTTAATTCCATACCTTGGGATGCCGAATCAACAAAAAAACGCCAATTCTGGCATTGTTTTTTACGGGGTTTTTTTTGTACTGTGTTTACCGTACAGCATAAATAATGTGTGAGAATTTTATACTTTGGGTTTGTACAGGTGCAATGATACCAAATATGCTTGTTATTTTTTGGGTTTTGTTTTTGTTTTGTTTTTCATTTTTCCAAGAATAAAGCATGTTGCATGGGAGAAAGTTGCTTTTTTACATATATATATATATATATATATATATATATATATATATATATATATATATATATATATATATATTTATTATTATTTTTTTCATTTATTTTCTTTGTTTCACTAGGAGACTGCACTGTGCACTGTTTTATGCCTGTCAGTGTAAAACTGACAGTCACCCTTTTAGGCCATGCCTCGGGTAGGACCTAGTTGGCATACACAAATGACAAATCTGGGGGCCTTGTAAGGCCCTGGCTGCAGTGGCAACCCATCAGCACCGGATTATTACGGTGTACCCTCCTTCAATTCTATGTTTGATATCATCTAAATGGGGTTGAGGTCTGGACTTTGACATGGCCATTCCAAAACCTTGATTTTTTTCTTCTTTAGCCATTCAGATGTCAGTTTGCTTGGGGTTATTATCCTGTTGCCTGATCCAATTGCAGCACAGCTTAAGCCGCTAGACAGAAGGCCTCGCATTTGTCTCAAGAATATTCAGGTATAAAATGGTGTTCATCGCTGTCTCAATGACTGCCCAGGTCCTGAGGCTATAAAACAAGCCCAAACCATGACCCTTGACCATCGTGCTTGACAGTTTGCGGTGATACATTATACAGTTTTTGCTTAACATGGCACTGTGCATGATAAACAAACATCTTCACCTTGGTCTTATCAGTCCAAAGTATATTGTTCGCAAAAACTTTTGTGGTATGTTCAGATGCAATGTTTTGGAAAACTAAGTCGTGCCGCCACATTGATTTTGGACAGAAGGGTCTATTTCCTAGTTATCCCTTGATAAAAGCCATTCTCATTCATTCTTGTTTTATTTTTCTGACATGAGTTTAATGCGTTAGGGACTGCCAATACGCCTTTTCCCGGCGGCCACTAATGGACTTTATTCTGATGCAAACGCCTTTTTACGGCGCTGCATCAGGATAAATAAACAGAGCAGGGAGCCGTGAAATCTCCCTGCTCTCAGCTGCCAGAGGTAGCTGAGGGCTGGGGGCGTCCCTGCTCGAACGTGTGAGATCGATATAAGTATCTATCTCACCCATCTAACCCCTCCGATGCGGTGCTCAATAGCGTGCGCCGCATCTGAGTTGTTTTGGAGAGAGGGAGGGAGCTCCCTCTATCTCCCACCAACACCCGGCGATAAGATCGCCGAGTGTCTGTGTCTCCGATGGCAGCTAGGGTCCTAATAAAGGCTCCCAGGTCTGCCTGTAGTGAATGCCTGCTAGGTCATGCCGGAGGCATGTCCTAGCAGACGCCTGTCCGTTTTAAACGGACAGGCAGTAATACACTGCAATTCAAAAGTATTGCGTGTATTATAATAGCGATCGGAGGATCGCCTATTAAAGTCCCCTAGTGGGACTAGTAAAAAAGTAAAAAAAAAGTTTAATAAAGTTAATTAAAAAAAAAATGTAAAAAAATTAAGAACCCACTTTTTCCCCTTACAAACTGCTTTACTATAAAACTATTACATTATTTAACCCGCATGAGTAACGCCGTAAAAAATTAAATAAAAAAACTATGGAAAAATTGCTGTTTTCTGTGAATCCTGACTTGATAAAAAGTGATCAAAAAGTTGTATCTACTCCAAAATGGTACCAATAAAAACTACAAGTCGTCCCGCAAAACAAAAGCCCTCATACAACTGCATTGGCGAAAAAAGAAAAAAGTTATGGCTCTTCAAATATGGAGACACAAAAACAAATAATCTTGAAAAAAAAGCGTTTTTACTGTGTAAAAGTAGTAAAACATACAAAATCTATACAAATTTGGTATCGTTGCAATCGTAACAACCCGCTGAATAAAGTTATTGTGTTATTTATACCACACGGTAAACGGTGTCGATTTGGGACACCCCCCCAAAAAAGTTAATAAAAAGTTAATCAATAAATAATATGTACCTCAAAATGGTGCTATTAAAAAATACAACTTGTCCCACAAAAAACAAGACCTTATACAGCTAATTTGACGCAAAAATAAAAAAGTTATATCTCTTAGAATGCGACGATGGAAAAACATAAAAAATACCTTTGTCATTAAGGTTTAAAATAGGCTGGTCATTAAGGGGTTAAATATGTAATGTGCTTACAAAAGCTTGGTGCTAATGTGATGTAGCTCTTGGGTTTTTTCTTTATGTCTCTGAGCAACAATCTGACCTTGGACCCAATATGCTGGGACACACATCCACTTCTGGGAAGATTGGAAGTGTCTTGACGGTTCTCCATTTGTAAACAATCTGTCTCATTGTAAAATTAGGACTTTCAAAGTGGTGATGGCCTTATATTCCTTCGCAGATTAATCCCTTCCCGACATTTGACCAATCCATATGCCAAAGTTGGGTAGGTGAAGTATGGAACGGGCTCACGGAGTGAACCTGCTCCATACGATTCCGGTGTCGGCTGTATGTTACAGACGACACTTCAAAGTAACGAGCGGGATCGCGCTCGAGCGCAATCCCACTTGTTTAACTCGTTAAATTTAACTTGTTAAATGCCGCGGTCAATAGCGACCGCAGCATTTAAATCGTTAGAAAGAGCCCCTCTAACAGCTCGTCGCGCCCCCGCAACGCAATAGCGTGGGGGGGGTGACGGTTGCTATGGCTGCCTGGGGGCCTAATGATGGCCCCCAGGTCCGCCGTCTTTGTGCTCCTCCGGCAGGGCTTAACAGATGCTTGTCAGAATCACGATATACTGCAATACATTAGTATTGCAGTATATCGTGCAAGCGATCTAACGATCGCTGGTTGAAGTCCCCTAGGCGGACTAATAAAAAAAGTTAAATATAAGTAAAATAAGGGGTTTTTTTATGTAAAAAAAAAAGTGTAAATTAAAAGTAAAAAAAAAAAAACCTTTTCCCATTTTCCCCCTAGAGCATAGTAAACAAAATAAATAAATAAACATAATTGGTATCACCGCATCCGTAAAAGTCTTAACTATTACAATATATCATTATTTAACCCGCACGGTGACCGCTGTAAAAAAAAAAATGTAAATGCCAGAATCTCTATTTTTTGGTCACCTCATCTAACACAAAGAAATGAAATAAAAAGTGATCAAAAAATTGCATGTACCCCAAAATGGTGTCATTAAAAACGACAGCTTATCCCGCAAAAAATAAGCCCGCATACCACTTAATCGACGGAAAAATAAAAAAGTTATGGCTCTCGGAATTTGGCAACACAAAATAACTTTTATTTTTTACACTTAGGTTTTTACTTGTAAAAGTTGTAAAATATAGAAAAAACTAGATATATATTTGGTATCACCGTAATTGTATTGACCCACAGAATAAAGTTATTATGTTGTTTTATTTGCACAGTGAATTCAGTAAAAACAACGCACAAAAAACAACGGAGGAATCGCTGTTTTTTTCATTTTCTACCACACAAATATTTTTTTCCCATTTGATAGTACATTATATGGCACAATAAATGGTGCTACAAAAAACTACAACTTGTCCCTCATAGGACAATATAGACGGAAAAATAAAAAAAGTTATGGCTTTTGGAAGGTGGAGAGGAAAAAACGAAACTGAAAATCTGAAAAAGGGCTGCGGTGGGAAGGGGTTAATGAGTAACAACAATTAGGTCATGAATTATGTATTTTCTTCTTGGCATGATGTAGACCTACAACTGAATGCTCCAGAACACCAAACTTTCAAAAGTTCTGTTTTTTAGAGGTTTTCACATATCCTAATAATTAACCCCTTCCTGGCGCAGCCAGTTTTTGCTCTTCAGATTCAGAAATTTTATTTACGTGTTTTCATCTCTGCCTTCCTAGAGCCATTTAAATTTTTCCATGGATGTAGCCGCATGTGGGCTTGTTGATTGCCCGACAAGTTTTTTTGTTTTTTTTCAAGACACCATTTTGGGTTGCAGTTTGTTTTTCTACTTTAAGCTATGAAAACACTTTTTTTTTACAAAATAATTTTCTTTTATGTCGCTGCATTTAAAGACGCATAACATTTTTATTTTTACATCGATGGAGCTGTATGAGGGCTTGTTTTTTGTGGGACAACTTGTAGTGTACCATTTTGGGGTACATATAATGTATTGAAAATGTTTTATTCATTTTGTTGGGGGAATGTAAAAAAAAACAGCAAATCCACATTTTTTTTTTATGCAGTTCATTGTGCGGTGTAAATTTGTTGTTTTTTTGTATTTTTTTTTTACTTTTACGCAATAAAAACACTTATTTTTCCAAATTGCTGCATTCAAAGACCCATAGTGACGGAGCTGTATAAGGGCTTTTTTTTGTGGGACATCTTATAGTTTTCAGTTGTACCCTTTTGGGGTACATATTACTTTTGATCACTTTTTATTCCATTTTTGGGAGACCAGATTAACAAAAAAACAGCAATTCTGGTATTGTTTTTTGAGATTCCCCTATAGATCCAGTGACTCAAAAGTGACGTCTTCACTGATGGGAGTCGTTCTCTTTTCATCTCCATCTGACACAGACCGGTATGGCAACTTCTTCCGATGAGACATCTTTGTTCCTCGCTTCTGCAGACATTTTCAGCCTCTATAGAAACACAAAAATTCAGACACCAAGGCTCAGGACCATACATTAAAGGGGTTGTCCGGGCACAGACCGGTTTTTCATACTGATGAACTATCGATGTGCCCGGACAAACCCTTTTACTCAGACTAATAAATTCGAATGCATACAGAACCCAAACCTTCTAAACTATTGCCCTCCCTAGACCAGACACCCCTAAGCATATACAGAACAAGCACCCTAAACAAATACAGACCCCAGAACAAGCACCCTAAATACAGACCTCGGAAGAGACCCCTAAATACAGACCCCAGACCTGACCCCCTAAACTAATACAGACCCCAGACCAGGCCCCATAAATACAGACCCCATAAACTAATACAGACCCCAGACCAGACCCAGACGTGACCCCTAAACTAATGACCCCAGACCTTACCCACTAAACGAATACAGACCCCAGTCCAGGCCCCCGGAATACAGACCCCATAAACTAATACAGACCCCATACCTGACTCTCTAAACTAATACAGAACCCAGACCCCCTAAATACAGACCTCCATAAACTAATACAGAGCCCAGACCAGACACCCTAAATATACAGACCCCAGACCTCCTAAATACAGACCCCAGAACAGACCCCTAATTACAGAAGAGACTCCCTAAATATACAGACCCCAGACCAGACCCCTAAATACAGGCCGCAGACCAGACCCCCTAAACATACAGACCCCAGACCTCCTAAATACAGACCCCAGACCAGACACCTAAATACAGACCCCAGACCGGACCCCCTAAATACAGACCCCAGACCTCTTAAACTAATACAGAACCCCGGACCCCTAAATACAGACCCCTTAGAGTAACAGACCCCAGACCAGACCCCTTAATACAGACTATAGACCCCCTAAATACAGACCCCTTAAACTAATACAGACCCCAGATCTCCTAAATACAGACCCCAGACCAGACCCACAAAACGAATACAGACCCCCTAAATACATACCCCCTAAATACAGACCCCTTAAATACAGACCTCCTCAATACAGACCCTTAGACCCCTTAAACTAATACAGACCACTTAAACTAATACAGACCTAGACCAGACCACCTAAATACAGACCCCAGACCAGATCACCTAAATGCAGACCCCTTAAATACAGACCCCCTAAACACAGACGCCTTAAACAAATCCATGATACTTATACTTACCTAGCACCTCGCCTCATGGTCTTCTCTCTTGCTGCTGTTGTAGGACCTGCGGTCATGTGACCAGCAGGTCTCTAATCAGTAACGGGAAATGCAGACATAAGGTCATGTGACCCTTTTGTCTGCAGGTCCTTTACAGGACATACACAATGCCGTTTTGTCACGCGTTTTGCCACGATTCGAGGCAAAATCGCAGCAAAATCGCATTGTACTTGGGGAGGCCATGGGCGCCTCAGGCCTCGGGTGGCCGCCCAAAACACCCAATGATGATCTGCCATTGCAGGGACGTATAAAGAAATCATAGGGCCCCACAGCAAAACTTAGCATGGGCCGCACCCTCACTAAGAGCTTTGACAAATTAAATAATTCTTTATTAAAGTAGATGACCACTTTATAAAAAAAAAATCTGAAAAGTCTATAAAGTATTAAAGAAGCAGTCCCCGTAAAAATGTTTTAGCCCCACTGTTTGTTATAGAGGTGGCTTAAATTATAATGTGGTTAGAAAACTCACCGACGGCTCTATCTTGTATTTTCAGCCTTCGTTCCAAGCTGCCGTTCGGTCACATGACCCCCGCTTTGATTAACTGAATGTTACATTGTTTGCTGTGTGGAAAGGAGGTCAGTATCTCTATTCATTCCAATGAGACACATTGAAATTCTCCAAGTAATGAATAAGGAGACTGATTTCCTGTCTACACAGCAGGCAGCGTAATGACGTCACCGTATCACGCCGCCCCTGCCAGGCAGCAGGCCAAAGACGAAGGAACTCGTCGTGGGAACAGGGTTAAGTTTCAATGTTTTTTTCATTTTCATGGGTGCCAAAGGGAGCACAATTAATGGAAGAGGGGGCTTAACTACTATATGGGGGCATCTATTTACTATATAGGGCCTAACTACTATATGGGGGCACCAGTCTACTATATTGGGGCAACTATCTACTATGTGGGGGTCAACTATCTACTATGTGGGGGCACCTATCTACTTTATGAGGGGCCTAACTACTATATGAAGGCAACTATCTACTTTATCGGGACACTTATCTTCTATATGGGAACTAACTACTATATTGGGGTACGTATCTAATATTTGGGGGCATATCTACTATTTTGGAGCACCTATCTACTATAAGCAGGGCCCAACTACTATATGGGGGCATTTAACTACTATATGGGGGACACAAAATAGGATTACTGTGTGCGGGACACAAAGGGTGATATTACTACTGTGTGGTAATTTTTTACTGTTCAGAGCATAAGGGGGCCCTATTACGGTTTTGGGGGACATTGAAACTGTGTGGGCCACTATTAGAGGAGTACTATCACAGTGAGCGGCTTAAGGGGGGCAATATGACTATTTAGGAATAGGTGGACAGGTTGCTGAAAAAAATAGGAGCCAAACATATCTGCGTTTTAAGTTCTGTAGAGACATGTCGTGGCTGGAAGAATTTGTCATAGCGTTCTGACGCAGATGAAAAATAAATGGGAAAGTGAACGACTCCAATCTTAAAAGATGTCACATGTGAGTAACTGGATATAACTACTGTATTCACTTATATTGTCAGTAGAGTGCCTGTGTACAACTGGTATCTACCAATATATGGTCACTGTATGGTGGTATTGGTCTTAGTATAGTATGATTTATTCAGTAACAGTTTGGTAAGTTTATTCGGTCCCTATGTGGTTGTATTGTTCAGTAAAAGTATGGTGGCATTATTCAGTCACTGTGTGGTGGTAATATGTGATCGTGGTGTCCCGGTATTATTCAGTTACAGTATGGCGGTGTTATTCAGACACTAAGTGGTGGTAATATGTGGTTATGGTGTGGGGCTATTATTCATTAACAGTATGGTGGCATTGTTTAGTCACTATGTGGTAGTAATATGTGATCATGGTGGGGCGGTATTATTCAGTTACAGTATGGTGATGTTATTCAGACACTATGTGGTAGTAATATGTGGTTATGATGTGGAGCTATTAATCAATAATTGTAGGGTTATATTATGTCGTAACTTCATGACTGTATAATTTAGAGGTATCTTATAATACATGGAGAATTGTCTTATAGCTATGTTGTTTTTGAGACTTGCAACGCCACTGGGGCCCACGCATCTGAGCAACAAGCGGGGGGAGGCCCTGGGGCCCATTGGACACTAGTTACGCCAGTGGGCATTGTACATTGGCAGTGTACATCTTTTTGAAGTTGTCATAAATTTGTATATTACAGAGAAAAGTCACATAGCATAACAGAAAATGGATATCCTAGAGGGAGATTTATTATTTCTCCACCTCGGAAGGCATTTGGCACAAACATTAAGCGTGAATTCACATGTGGCGTAAACACTCTGTATTTTCATTGTTTTAAATTTACGCTGCATAAAATTACTTTATATTTTCCTATGAAAAAAAACAAAACGACTTGATGTTATTTGAAATTCCTCACTGAAATTTGCAACACAAATCCGCAACGAAAATGCCTCAAAATATGCAATGGTCAGTTAAAAATACAGAAACATCGCTATGTCTGAAAAAAAATTCTCTAGCAGATAATTTAGTTTCCTTTTTTTTCTCTTTTTTTTTTATCCCCTTCCAGACATTTGAAGTTGAATTACATCATAGCCAGTAAGGGGGAGTAGGGAGCGAGCTCACGGTCTAATTCTGTGCCATATTCAGCAATTTAAACACTCAGATGCCACGGTCAATAGCAGCCATGCATCTAAGCTGTTGGAAAGGGGGGAGCGGTCCCTGAGGATAGGTCATAAATTTTAGGGAATAATGAACAGTTCCAAATATTAGTCAATATTGGCACAAAACCTGCAGGCCTCTTCTAAAAAGCTGAAGATGAAGAGGAATTTCACCTTTCAGCCCGACAACGACACAAAGCATACCCCCAAATCAACAAAAGAATGGCTTCACCAGAGGAAGATCAAGATTTTGGAATGGCCCAAGAAGAGTCCAGACCTGAATCCCATTGAAAATCTGTGGGGTAACCTGAAGAGGGCTGTACACAGGAGATGCCCTCGCAATCTGACAGATTTGGAGCGCTTTTACAAGGAAGAGGGGTCAACAATTGCCAAGTCAAGATGTGCCATGCTGATAGACTTCTACCCAAAAAGACTGAATGCTGTCATAAAGTCAAAGGGTAATTCAACAAAGTATTAGTTTAAGGCTGGGTTCACACGAGCATGTTACGTCCGTAAAGGACGGAACGTATTTCGACCGCAAGTCCCAGACCGAACACAGAGCAGGGAGCCGGGCTCCTAGCATCATAGTTATGTACGACGCTAGGAGTCCCTGCCTCTCCGTGGAACTACTGTCCCGTACTGAAAACATGATTACAGTAGTTAATAGTTGTCCTGTCCGGCTCCCTGCAGTGTGTTCGGTCCGGGACTTGCGGCCGAAATACGTTCCGTCCTTTACGGACCAAACATGCTCGTGTGAACCCAGCCTAGCCTAAGGGCGTTTATATTTATGCAACAACATTATTTTTGTTTTTTATTTTTATTTTTCCACCCTAAAAGATTTCCTTTTGTTTTTCAATACAATTGTACAGATTATAGGGGACATTAAAGGTGGAAAAAGTTCTGACATGATTCATCTTGGACTGATCGGACATGTCAAAAACCTGGCATTATAGCAGGGGTGTGCAGACTTTTTATGTATGTACATATATAGTGGGTGAAAAGTTTACACACCCCTGTTAAAATCTTTTAGGGTGGAAAAAAATAATAATGTGGTTTCATAAAAATATCACAAAATATTGAATTACCATTTGCAATATATATATATATAGGACTCATTACAATTATTTTAGTAATATTAATCATTTCATTACGATAATTATTTCTATTGTATAATTGTCATATATTTAATGCTTTGGTTATTAAATTGTATTTTAATTTTGAAACATTGAAAGTACTATTGAGAGTATGTAAGGTATGTAAGTTTAGTTTGTTCTTTTTATAACATCTACACCCTATTTACAGTACAAATACATGTGATACATTTTATAAATTTGGCATGTGATCAACAATGTGCAACATTTTTCAATGACAAAAAAAGTAACAAAGAACAGTTTTCATAAATAACCCCAATATTTGCCACTTATGTCACTTTTCTTTTTTTCTGTTTGCAGTTGGACATTTTATATCACATAGCAGTAACTTGTAATTTTGCTTTTCTATTTATTTCACCTCTTTTTCTCACACACTGACAAGCAGAGAATGGATAATGTCATTTATGTGGCTGCTACACAAGACTAATATTGCTCTATAAAACACGCACACTGGACAATATTTTATGATGCTGTACTTATACTCCTGGCCACTAGAGGGCATTCACTACTTGGCACTGCCAGAACAGAAATCTATCAGCATTAACATATAACAAATTTTGCAGTCTTAGCATAATTTCATGATATTTTATATAGTGTTGCCGGGGGAGAAAAATGAACAGTCTAACAAATACTTATGATATCTTTACAGTTATTAAGATTTCCAATACATTGTATACTAGATGAATGAACATTTCATCAATATCTGAATAGTCATATAATTAGATCTGCTATTTCAAATGCCATTCTTTACAAATGAAAAATGTAACAGCTGTTTTATGCGTTCTGTGATCCTTATGTTATAGATGATACTCTAATTTTATAACATTAGGTCAGGCTGAGATTTCTCGCCACATTATAAGTGGCCTATCTCCTACATAAGGAGATTGGCGCTGTAATGTAGGTGACAGTAATGCTTTTTATTTAGAAAAACAATCTATTTTACCACGTTAGGCGCGGTTTTAGCTTTATGCTAATGAGTTTCTTAATGCCCAACTGGGCGTGTTTTTACTTTAGACCAAGTGGGCGTTGTACAGGGGAGTGTATGACGCTGACCAATCAGTGACCAATCAGCGTCATGCACTTTTCTCCATTCTTTTAGTCAGCGCATAGTGACACTGCATTATTCACTTTGTGCTGTCTTATACTGACATATTAACATTACTGAAGTGTTTACACAGTGAATAGACATTCCTTCCAGCCAGGACGGGATGCCTATTCACAATCCCGGCACTTCATTAACGTTTCTGTGGTACTTACAGCAGAGCAAGTGTGATCTCGCGAGATAACGCTGTAAATGACAGGTTACAGCTAGATTAAGCTTTGCTCTGCTGTAAGTGCCACAGAAACGTTAACGAAGTGCCGGGATTGTGAATAGACATCCCGTCCTGGCTGGAAGAAACATCTATTCATTGTCTGAACACTTCAGTAACGTTAATGTGTCAGTATAAGACAGCACATAAAGAACAATGCAGTGTCACTATGCGCTGACTAAACAAAAAGATGATGGTAATAAAGAACAGTCCAATAATGGTAATAAACAGATGATGGGTGATGGTAACAAGTTAACCCTAACTCTAGAACGCCCTATATCTTTCCTGAATACAATACCAGGAAAACACTTAAAACCAGAGATAATAAAAACAAAACTAGACAGATCCAAAACCAGTAAAAAAAAAGGCAAGCAGAAAACTACTGAGACAGAATAAAATTGAACAACTAAGCAAGACTAAATACAGAAGCAAAAACTAGTACTGAGGAAATACAAGATTCATTAAGAGGTCGCAGACCAATCAGGATGCTTTGTCCAAACGATCCTCAGTGGCTCACATCGGCGTGGTCACCTGACCTGCTCTGATGAATCACATGTGCAGCTGTTGCCTTAGCAACTGCACCAGCTGCTGCTAAATAGCTAGGAGGTGACGAGCGTGCAGGAACAGTCCCGCTGCTCGTATAACAGGCATCATTGTTTGCGAGCGTTTTTGTTATAACTTGAAACTAGGAGAATGTACACTTACTAGTTAGATGTGACAATGCACCTAAATGATACATATACATGTTACCTACTATTAACATACCAGCAAACTAGTCTACAGGCAAAAAGGAGTGACAAGCCATGGTGACCGGGGTAGCATACTAGTTGAGCATCCCCTATTAAAAACATTAAAACATTTGATCAGTCATTTATAAGCTATAATAACTACCAGCTATTATATACTGCAGAGTGCTTTGTACAAGGAATGTATCATCAGAATCTAAAAGAAATTAATTATTTTGGTTATTTATTTTTATTTTTTTGTTATTATCGAGATAAAAAAAATGTTTTTAGAAATATTCCAGCTTTCACACTGGCCACCAGTGCAGTCACAATAGGCTGAAATCCTTGTTTTCTGCAACTCACTAATAACTTTGCTGTTTAGACTGGGACAGAATGAGGTGAATCATCTCATTATCATTAATGGTAGGCAAGTTAATGACAGCTCTATTAGGGCTGATTCAGACGAACGTTGCGTTTTTGCGCGCGCAAAAAACGCGGTGTTTTGCGTGCGCAAAAAACACTTGACAGCTCCGTGTGTCATCCGTGTATGATGCGCGGCTGCGTGATTTTCGCGCAGCCACCATCATAGAGATGAGTCTAGTCGACGTCAGTCACTGTCCATGGTGCTGAAAGAGTTAACTGATCGGCAGCTAACTCTTTCAGCACCCTCGACAGTGAATGCCGATCACAATATCGAGAAACCTGTTAAAAAAAAAGAAATAGTTCGTACTTACCGAGAACTTCCCTCCCGGCCGTTGCCTTGGTGATGCGTCCTTGGTGACGCGCCTCTCTTGACATCGGGCCCCACCTCCCTGGATGACGCCGCAGTCCATGTGACCGCTGCAGCCTGTGCTTGGCCTGTGATTGGCTGGAGCTGTCACTTGGACTGAATTGTCATCCCGGGAGGTCAGACTGGAGGAAGAAGCCGGGAGTTATCGGTAAGTCAGAACTTTTTTTTTACACGTTCATGTATATTGGGATCGGAAGTCACTGTCCAGGGTGCTGAAACAGTTTAACTCTTTCAGCACCCTGGACAGTGACTATCTCCTGAAGTCGCGTACCGGAAATGTTTTTGCCGGGTTCGGCCAAAACGAGTTCGGCCAAAACGAGTTCGGCCGAACCCGGTGAAGTTCGGTTCGGTTGTCCGGGTTCGCTCGTCTCAAAGACACTCCGTTTGGATGTTTGTGAACAGAAAAGCACGTGGTGCTTTTCTGTTTACTTTCATCCTTTTGACAGCTGGTGCGCGAAACAGGCAGTTCGCACGGAAGTGCTTCCGTGCGATCTGCGTGGTTTTCACGCACCCATTGACTTCAATGGGTGCGTGATGCGCGAAATACGCGGAGATATTGAACATGTCGCGCTTTTTGCGCAGCGGACAAACGCTGCGCAAAAAGCACGGACTGTCTGTACTGCCCCATAGACTTGTATTGGTCTGTGCGTGGCGCGTGAAAACCACGCGGCCCGCACGGACCCAATACACGTTCGTGTGAATCCCCCCTTATACTGTTGGAGGTTTAGATAAGGCAGGATAGTTACACTATACATTATATACACAGATAAGGCTCTATATGCACCTCCTCGGTCACTCCCTGGTCTCTGGGGAAGGGCACTGTTCTTTAGCACTTCCTGCAGAATGTAACAATCTATGACATATCTCTGTCAATTGACTCGCATTCATTTCACACACCCTGTCACAATGTATATACAGACAATACAGGAAGGAAGTATGTGTCTCCAATAAGTCTGGTCCCAGTGAAGAATTTAAAGATAAAAATTGAATTTAACCCCTTCCCTCCGCAGCCATTTTTCGGATTTTCACTTTTAATTTTTTTCCTCCCCACCTTCCAAAAGCCATAACTGTTTTATGTTTCCATCAATATTGCCATATGAGGGCTTGTTTTTTGCGGAACAAGTTGTAGATTTTCACAGCATCATTTTTTGCACCATATAATGTAGTGGAAAATGAGAAAAAAAAAAAATATGGGGTGGAATAGGAAAAAAACTGCGATTCCTCAAACTTTTGGGAAGTTTTGTTTTTATGGCGTTCACTGCACGGTAAAAACGGCATGTTAACTGTATTCTGCAAGTGAATACGATTACAGCGATACCAAATGTATATAGTTTTCTTTATGTTTTACTACTTTTACAAGGAAAAAACTGATTGTTAAAAATAAAATTAGTGTTTTGTCGCCACATTCTGAGAGCCATAGCGTTTTTATTTTTCCGTCAATTGAGCCATGTGAGGGCTTATTTTTTGCAGGACAAGCTGTAGTTTATATTGATATCATTTTGGGGTACGTGAGACTTTTTAATCACTTTTTATGTCATTTTTTGTGGGAGATAGAGGGATCAAAACAGCAATTCTGATGTTTTTAATTTTTTATTTTTTACGGCGTTCACCGTGCGGACTAAATAATTATATATTGTAATAGTTCAGACTTTTACGGAGGCGTCGGTACCAGTTATGTTAGCTTTTTAATTTTTTTACATTGCGCTTAAGAGAAAATGGGAAAAGGTTTTTTATTGAGCTTTTAATTATTTTATTTTTTTTTATTTGTTAAAAAAACTTTATTTGACTGTTTTTTACTTTTTTTTACTTGTCCCCCTAGCGGACTTTAAAGAGGCTCTGTCACCAGATTTTGCAACCCCTATCTGCTATTGCAGCAGATAGGCGCTGCAATGTAGATTACAGTAACGTTTTTATTTTTAAAAAACAAGCATTTTTGGCCAAGTTATGACCATTTTTGTAGTTATGCAAATGAGGCTTGCAAAAGTCCAAGTGGGTGTGTTTAAAAGTAAAAGTCCAAGTGGGCGTGTATTATGTGCGTACATCGGGGCGTTTTTAATACTTTTACTAGCTGGGCGCTCTGACGAGAAGTATCATCCACTTCTCTTCACAACGCCCAGCTTCTGGCAGTGCAGATCTGTGACGTCACTCACAGGTCCTGCATCGTGTCAGACGAGCGAGGACACATCGGCACCAGAGTGGGCAAACAGAAGAATTTGGTCTCTGATAATGGTAAATGCATATTTACAGTAATATACAGGTAAAAGCGTTTCATGCTAGCACCATTTTGCGGCATAGCATACGGGTTTGACGCCTTATTTAAATAGGATCTATCACTAGTTTATTAATGTCCTACCTCATCTAACTCATCTAATAGGCGCTGTGATGCTGATAACTGCAGTGTAATTTTTTTCCAAAAACGTTTATTATTTGCAAAGTTATGAGCATTTTTCTAAATATGCTAATGTGGCTATACTTGCCAAATGGGAGGTTACTCTTTCTTTTCACACTGGGCAGTGTTATTTTTTCTGTATGACGCTGTCCAATCAGCACACTGCTTCTCCCCCTTCCCTGCCCAGCAACACAGCGTGATCATATAGTATACATATAGTATAGTATAGTATTTCCATTCCCGACTGTGTTTTCAACTGGTGATATCTCCGTTGTTTCACAGCTGGAACTGTGATCCTGGCATCATATGTAAGATTAGAATCACTGTTCTAGGTGGTCAACTGCCGGCGATATGTCTATTTGAAGTGCTCCGCCTCCTCTCCAGCCGCAGTCTCTCACACTGTGTGAAGTAGCTTCTTGCTGATAGGACAGAGTCAGAGGCTGTGAGGAGGCTCCACCTCAGGAGAATCGCTGCTGTTGACACTCACTTGTCTAGTATAGTCGCATTTGCATATTTAGAAAAAAGCTCATAACTTTTAAAATAATAAACTTTTTGGGACACAATTTTCACTAGCATTATCAGTGTGACAGCGCCTATCAGATTAGCTAGGAGATTGGGCATTACTAAACTAGTGACAGATCCTCTTTAACTTACATTTCAGGCTCAATTGTTCATCAGGACTAAAGTATCTCTCAAGCTGGCCCAAAATCAGTAAATGAATGTACAACAATGGAAATTAATGTACAACATTAGCACACTGTAGACTCCTTACCTATCGGTTGCTTAACTGATGTGTCTTATCCTATCCTAAACTGGCATACAGTACTTGACCCTTTGGATCATTTATTGTGAGAAGAAACCTTACAAGGGTTATCTAGTTTTGAACAATCCCTTATCAAATGCCCATGAGCTAAAGATGGAAGTTGTATTAGGAATCTCAAAATGGCAAATCCAATAAAAAGGCTGTCTATTTGGAGGGATTGTCCCATCAGGACATCCCCTTTCCATATGCCCTTCTTCTATGACCCATAGCAGAGGGCCACTGCAAAGAGTGGAGTGGACTTGACAACCCTGTGTTCCATGGTCGCTCGTTTATTTAAATGTGTGACGTGTCATTCTACATTATCCCAGCAGCAGTCATTACATGGAATTGAGCAGCCACACACATCTTACCCTGGAGATAACAGCTAAATTGTTTGAGAAGCTGAACCTGCTTTGATCAGCTGATCGCTGCGGTAGCTTTATTCTATGGAGGGGCTGTTTAATAGGGAAAATACAGAGCTCCATTGTTTAGCTATAGGCTGCTATGCTTTGTTTTCTCTATACGAGGCACAGGCCATGAGGAGCGGATTTGTCACATTTTTTAATTACTGAATAGTATACTCATTATGTTATAAAAAAAATGTAATGTGTTATTTAGGTAGAATTGTAAAAAACAAAAATAATAATGTGTTTCTTATTCTTTAATCTAGTTTTTAATCATTTTTCTCCTTTAAATATCGCTCGCTGAATGTTTTTGTGCTTATCCATTAGCCATATATTTTAAAGAAGCACTAAACTTCAGATGTGTAACTTAAAGTACCTGGGCCTCAATGAAAAATCTGTAACAGACCAACCAAATATCACAAGCCATTTATAGTATTGGTATAATCATATGGAGCATAGACATCTTAGGGCCTGTTCACATCACCATTCCTTTCCGCTCCGGCGTTCCGGCAGAGGTTTCCGTCGGGTGAACCCCGCAACGGAAACTGAAACTGAAACCACAGCTTCCGTTTCAGTCACCATTGATCTCAACGGTGACGGAAACATTGCTAATGGTTTCCGTTCATCACCATTCCGGCAGGTTTCCGGTTTTCGACTCCGCTATCGATTCCGTCGGAAAACTGGAAACCTGCCGGAACGGTGACGAACGGAAACCATTAGCGATGTTTCCGTCACCATTGCTATGCAGACTCTTACTTCTCATTTTAGACCACCCCTTTAAGTTGCGACTAAATTAGATAGACACGCTCGATTGATGGACAAACAAAGCACAAAATAGATATAGTTTTATTCTCTCACATATCATGTATATTTTTTACAGTTCTAATTATCCTGTTTCTTTACACATAATTTATGAATGCCTTCAGAATACTGATGCTCTTATACTAGTGTCGTCTTTCAGATCTTCCTGGCTGTAAACACATTTTCCTAACACGTGAAATCCTAAAATGGCACAATATAACATTCAACTGATGTCTGCCAAAGTGCTTGAATCTTGACAAATTATACCCAGTGTTTCTGAATGAAATCCAAGGCAGCTCGTATGTAAATGAATGCAATAAATACTGCCCATTTCCTTATGGTACCTATAGTTATGGCAGGTGGCTGTATCGTAAACGTGACGCTTTTTACTGCTTGGATACCCAAATGAATAAATGTAGCGTCATGAGGGAACCTGAACGTACAAGTAAACCAGTATAAATAATAACACTCTAAAAAGAATTGCCAGCAAACAGAAATGTGATTTACATGAGTTATGTTAAGAGGAAAAGATCTATAAAACCACTAGAGTCAAAAGTACAACCTCAACTTCACTTCCTGAAAAGCAGCCAGATAAATTTTCTCTTGATTTTTTAAATACCTAAATTGTGACTTTTTTCTAGTTTTGCATAAAGAGGAAATCCTTGTCACTACTCATTAGTGTAAGTCTGGCATTAAATGGGGGCTCTAAAGTGAAATCTGTCTGAGAGTTCTCTGAAAATTGTGTAGCCATCACTCCATGTATTAAGCTTTGATTTAAATTAATAATATGACATGGTCAAGTAACAGCAGGAGGAAACTTGGGACACTCCCAGATACAGCAGAGATATCGAAGGAGCAGGACATGCTAGAGATACCAGACTTTCACATTCAACTTGAAAGTGTGTATTTATTTAGCGGAATCCCTGGCCATAGCGTCGGCAACAGTCTAGCCAAGGATTCCTCTCTAGGAGGAACCCCTGACGTCACTGTCCATATATGGATAGTGATGCCAGGGGCTACTCCAGGAGCTCGAAACACAGGCCAGAGCATCGGCAATGCTCTGGCCGGGCATTCCGCTTCAGGAGGAGCCCCTGATGTCACTGTCCATATATGGATAGTGACGTCAGGGGCTTCTCTAGGAGCAGAATCCCCAGCCATAGTGTCAGCATCACTCTGGGGGATTCCGCTCTTAGACAGGGGCTCCCTCTAGGAGCGGAATCTCTGACAAGAGCGTCAGCAACGCTCTGGTCGGGGATTCCGCTCTTGGAGGAGCCGTGATGGCAGTGTAAGTACCCGGCGGTCGGGTGGGCCTGCCCAAGGGTAGTGGACCCCGGCACTTGCCCTGGTTCGCCGGGTGCTCAAGTTAACCCTGATTGTACCATATAATGTGGTGGGAAACTGGAAAAAAAAATCTTTTTATGACTTTCACCGTGCAGGAAAAACGACATGTTAACTTTATTCTGCGGATTAATACGATTACAGCGGTACCAAATTTATATAGGTTTCTTTATGTTTTACTAGGAAAAAAATAATTGTTAAAAGTAAAATTTGTGCTTTGTTGCCACATTCTGAAGCCATAACTTTTTTCCCTTTCAATTGATCAGTATGAGGGCATATTTTTTTGCGGGGCAAGCTGTAGTTTCTATTGGTACCATTTTGGGGTACATGAGACTTTTTGATCACTTTTTATTACATTTTTTGTGGGAGATGAAGTGACCAAAAAACAGCGATTCTGGCATTTTATTTTATTTTTTTGTTACGGCGTTCGCCGAGCGGGTTACATAATGTCATATTGTGATAGTTCAGACTTTTATAGACGTGGCGATACCAGTTATGTTAATTTTTTTTTTACATTGCGCTTGGGGGAAAATGTGTTTTTCTTTAACTTTATATTTTTATTTTTTTTTAAATATGAAAAAAACTTTATTGAACGGTATTAAACTTTTTTTTACTAGTACGAGTACAAAGATGACAGTCCTTCAATAGGCCCCCTGGCTGCTATGCGAACAATCAGAACCCCGCCATCACGTCACAGGGTGGCCGGGTTCACAGGGGACCAGCCCCCTGTTTCTAACCGCTTAGATGCCACGGTTAAACGAGCGGGTTCCCGCTTGTTACATCAGCACTTGAGCCTGCTCCATATACCTCCACTCGACCTCCGCTGTATATATACGGGGGATGTTAGGAAGGGGTTAATTTCTTAACGTATCTTTATAGTTGTTGGAACTCGGTTTTTCACATATAGATCTCTAAATTCACTGTATACTCGTAGGGGAGAATTTATTAAGACTGGAGTTTAATATGCCATACTTATTAGAAAGAAAGTTGGAGTACGATGCAACACATGTATTAAGAGGCGAATGCGTCTTAATAAATGTATCGCTTCTTTCAGTTGGTGGTGCGATCATGCTCCATCACTTCCCCCACATTGACCATAAAATAAAAATCCATACTCACTTCACCGCTCCTTTTCTCCCTTCCGACTCTGATCAGCATTCTAGTGCGACTCATAGAAGGTCCTGATGCCGAGCAGCGTCAGGGCATAATATGTGATGCAGCACTTCAACGTCATCAGTGCTGCATCACATACAACATCCTAATGCTGCCCGCCATCAGTACCTTGTATGAGCCATGTCATGCCGAGTTAACCTGCAGGGGAGAAGAGAAGCAATGAGGTGAGCATTAATTAATGTTTTTTGTTTTTCATTTAACTGTCCTTTGGGGCGGTATGTTTGGGGAGTAGCCCGACCAGGTGTGTGGGGGGCAAATTACGGGACCTAGCACAAGCATTTTACTTTGCTATACCCCACAGAGTGAAGTCTATGAAAGCTAGGAGCTGGCTTAGATTTCCACTATCATTTATGACAGTTTTCTTGCGTAAATAGTAATCAATTTGTCAGACTGTAGTCCCGTCCCCTTTGCGAGGCAACAACCCCTTTCCATAAAAGTGGCGAGGGAGGTACAAAAATGCCTAGAATGAAAGGCCCTCACTAAACTTAAAGTGTAGTCCCAGTTATGAGAGAGGCTGTTTCTCCTGAGAGTGCTTTGCAAGAGAGGCTTTCAACATCCTTCGGTTGCATATATGACTGGACTGTTTGCATTCTCTCAGTGCCGCTAATGAACTATCAATTGCAAAAAAAACAAAAAAACTAGACCAATTGGAATTAACAATATCCCCGCCCCACCAGAACCAAAATGGATAAATTACAAGGCCCCATATAAATTAAACGGCCTCTACTTAAACATCAGGGATTGATGGGCCCACACTGAACCAAGGAAATAGAGGACCTCTACTGGAATGCAAGGGACCAGGCTGCAGAATGTACCATTGGTCAATGTTACCATTGTTAAACAATGAATATACTCTTGGTCATCAAACAATAACTATATACCTTAGAATCAGGACTGCGACTGTAGAAATGATAGTTAAGTTACAGTACCACTACTCACCAGGTACCAAACACAAACTGTACCACTGACTACTTGTGAGCAGATTGTGAATGTTCCCTCTACCACTAGGCACTGATCTCAAGAAGCTTGAGCAATCTCACAGATGATCTGTCATCTGTACAGATGTGACAACTTTGAACCCTCTCGCCCCCACAGAAAGGTCCAGATCTGCTGTAAACTCAAAGCATGCCATGGCAGCCATTAGTTGCATAGTTCCGCAACATTTGAAAAATGTTGTGACTTGTGTAAATTAGTTTTCCGATATACTGATAGCATATGTCTGTTTATTTTGTTTTATTATATGCCAATAAGGACTTTTGTCTGTGTTTAATTAAATGTACCTCATGTTATTTTTTTATTTGCGGAGTAAACCCCTAACAATATAGTGCTCATGGAGCTTTATTTCTACTGAAATGATTTAAGAACGTATTGATAAAAAAGAAAGGGGTTAAATTACCGCCCCCTATTAAGGTTTACTATGAATATTTCTGCTTTAATCTAGGATAAAAAGGTGCTATGATTCCCCAGAGATGCCATACATTTACCAACATCCATGTCCCCACCATTTAAAAAAAAAAACATTTATATAATTTCTGGCAATTAGAATTGGATTTCTGTTACTTCCAGCCTTTAAGCATCTTAATTCTTTTGTTACACTGATATTTGCTGTTTCTTTTTTTTTGTTTTAAGTATTAATTATTTTACACTGCAAAATAAAAATGCACATTTGTGACAAATTTTATACTTATTAGAATTAAAAATATTAAAATTTATTAAAATTTTCAGCTGACTACATTCCTTGTCTTCATCAGTATCATATGGCATATAATCTGTAAATATTGTAGAACAAAGGAATATGTATTATTTTGCTATTACAGTATAATTGATAAAACGGAAGGTAGCGGTCTGTACGTACATGTGTTTTTGAGAATGATGTTAAATCCTTCAGCAAATAATTATCTTTGCAAAGGAAACATAATTGTTATATGTATTTTCACAAATAAAATGTTTCACAATTTACAGGGTAATTAAATGCAAATATCACTATCTTTTTCATAGGGTAAAATAAAGAAAACATTTTCACATGGTTCTAAAATTCTTTGAAATATTTTAAAGATAATGTGACATATCTGCAAAATTCAGCAGGAAGCATTTGTAAGAGGGAATTTGCCTTTCAATATGTGCAACATTTGAAGCAAAGAAAATACGCTGTGTTTTAAGATTTTAAAAATGTCGTACAATGAGCAGTAATTTGGCATTTCTGGTGCGGCTGCACTCTGTTTCGCATTTTATTGATGGGCTGCTGCCAGGCTGTGATGCACAGTATGTTATCAAGACGCTATCATCAAGCTCATTCTTAAGTATGTAACAATTACATCATTTATTTCTTGCAATTAAATTGCAGTCTGGAGAGCATAAGGCGTGGTGTTACATATAAGAAGTGCAAAACAAATTCAGCGATCAATCAACCAGACAGTAATGTGACCATTCTCATTTACATAAATATGTATCCACGAAAACGACATACACAAAGGTAAAAAGAGGGAGAGGGATGCCTATTTTACATGGTGTGCATAGAATATTTGACAGTTAGGACTGGAAGCATCATTGGTGTGGGTACAGCTTGTTGCCATGGTTATACTTCTCTCTACTGGCAGTGCGAAGATTGGCAGGGATGGATTGTGACAAGGAACCGCCCCTGTACTGCAACATTGGCAGCTTTTTCTCTTTTCTTCCCTCTGAGCTGAACGTTTCTCTATCCCTCTTAAGATAATGGTAGACACGCTTTATGTTACATGTAAATGCTGATTATCTGTAATGCTTTATGATATTAACAGCCCTCCATGACAGCACATTCAGGCATACTGTATACATATAACAACAGCAAACCCTAATTTACCTTATGTATGCAAATATAGATATCAATAGTGCACATACAGATAGTGAACGAATGACAAATAACATATACTAATATCTACATTCAATATGGGGCTAGGATTACAGAGGTTTAGTAATTTTTCTTTATGTTCAAAAGTATATACTCTGTCAATTAAACAAGGAGTTAATACTGTATCTCAGAAGAATTAGCTAAAAAGGGGACATACTTGCCAACTATACCATATGAATCCTTCCAGGTGCACCTCCAGTATACATTTCTTGAATAATGTATATAATATACTGTATAATAATACAATATACTCCGATCACCCATAACATTAAAACCACTGACAGGTAAAGTGAATACCAGTGATTATCTCATTACAATGGCAACTGTCAAGGGGTGGGATGGGGAGCAAAGAAAAGCCCGTCTGGTCTGATCCCACAGAAGATCTACTGTAGCACAAATTGCTGAAAAAGTTAATACTGGCTGTGATAGAAAGGTGTCAGGTAAAAAAGCATTGCAACATGCTGCGTTTGGGGACCAGTCACAGTGCCCATGCTGACCCCTGTCCACTGCCAAATGAGCTTACAATGAGCATGTGAGCGTTAGAACTGGACCATGGGACAACGTAAGAAAACACATTCTCTTTTACATTATGTGGGTGGCCAGGTGCATGTAAGTGGCTTACCTTGAGACCAGAGATGGCACCAGGATGCACTATGGGAAGAAGGCAAGCTGGCTGTAATGTCGGGGTAGGGAGACAGACAGGTGAGCCCTAATCTACCCGCCACTCAGTCCCTGTCTACTTGCACGACCCATCCTAGGCGACGGCGTACAACTGGGCGATGGTCCCTACGCTCAATAAGTGCACAACAGACAAACAGATGAGGGTACACAGAAGCTAAGGGAAATGGGGCAGTTGCCCACGTCAACACCGTGAACAACAAGAGTAGTGAACGAACCGAGTCAAACCAGGAGTGTACGAGGTACCAAACGCAGAGCAGGAGAGTAGTCAGTAAAGCCAGGGTCAAATTGAAGCAGAGGTCAATAGTACAAGCAGGAACAGCAGAGCCAGGAAACAGGACAGAATCACAGGCAAAGGAAAAGCAGGAAATTAAGGTATACATAGACCGAGGGCGGGAGTTAGCTCCGTCTGGCCAGGCTGTGATAGGTTCTCCCACTCCTCAGCCTATCAGCCTGATTGGTAGCAGATCGAGTCACTCTATCAGACCTAGGAGCAGATGCAGACTGATTAATCACGGGCGTCGACCCAGAAGCTGTGTCTGGTAAATCCTTTACAGTGGCAGAGGCAGTGTGATGTTTGGGGCAATGTTCTGCTGGAAAACCTTGGGCCCTGGCATTAATGTGGATGTTAGGCAACGGATCCGGTGCCAATGGTTTCCATTTGTCTCAGTTGTGCAAGGGTTCCGTAGTTTTGACGGAATTAATAGCCTAGTCGACTATGGTATTGATTTTGTCAAAATGACAGAGCTCTTGCACAACTGAGACAAACGGAAACCATTGGCACCAGATCCGTCACCAATGAAATCAATGGTTTCCGTTTGTTTCAGTGAGGGTCCCTTTCTGACGGAAAGCTCAGACAGAACGTTAGAATGGGACCCTGATGCAGATGTGAACGAAGCCTTACTTTGACACGTACCATCTCCTCAAATATAGTTGCACACGGAGTACACCCCTTCACAGCAACGGTATTCCCTAATGTAGTGGCTATGACTAAGAACCCAGTTGGCGTTTGAACCGCGTAAGCGTACTGGTCCTTTGTCTTTATGTGCCTGGTGGATTTTTAATGTTTATAAAATAAAGTCCTGAGATTTCTTCACAAAGCGCTGGATCATACTTCTTTTTTTGCTACAGACGAAGTACACCCCTTCACAGCAACTGTATTCCCAAATGTAGTGGCCTCTCTCATCAGGATAATGCGCCCAGCCACACTGCAAAAAGTGATCATGATGGTTTGAGGAACATGATAAAGTATCATAGTTGTGACCCTGGCCGTCGCCTCCCGCCAAGTACCTACTGGTCTTTGGCATCTCCTCTGCCTAGGCCGATGCTGTGCCATTCCTCCGGTCCACCTTTTGCACGATTACACCGCCACCTCTCTCCTTCTAGTCTTCAGACTCTTCCTAGTGAATCACGCTACCCTTCCAAAAAGAGCCAGTGCACTCCAAATCCACCCAGCTTTTCTGGATACATAAGGTACCCTCCCTCTCAGCTTAGTGCCTGATATATAGGTTCAGTAGCCTAGCTTGCTAGATTTATCTCTGCTGTTGTTACTATTGGACTATCTGTTGCTGTCTCTGCTTGGACTTGACCTTGTCCTGCCTGCCCTGACCTTTTACCTGATTTCTGTGACGACCATCTGCTGCCTGCCCTGCCTCTGGTTTAGCTAACTCTGAGTGACCATCTGCTGCCTGACCTGACCTTCACTAGTACTGACCCTGCACCTAGTCTTCCGTTTTTTATACCTCGTTTGTTTACATCAGCCTTTGCCAATGGAGACTATTCTGGGGGTAGCGACCTGGGTATACCAGCGGCCAAGTCCGCATCTCTGTACATAGGTTGAAGGGTTAAAACCTAGCAATCATTTAAATTACGCTTCCCAGTTTAGACCCATGCCAAATCCGTTCACACCATCCCCTGTTGGTCACGTGACAGTTAGCTTCCTCTGCGAGCCTCATGACTCAAAGAGTTCAAGGTGTTGAGTTTGCCTCCAAATTACCCAGATCTGAATCTGATCGAGCATCTGTGGGATGTGCTGGGGAAACAAGTCCATTTCATGGAGGCCCCACCTTGCATCTTACAGATCTTAAATGATCTGCTGCTAGTGTCTTAGTGCCAGACACCACAGGAAATCCTGTAGCAGACAAAGGAACACAAAGTCCACTGTTGGTCATGACTTCAGCCCCCTCTCCTGCCATAGTTAAAAAACTGAAATGAACTAACCTCTAATCCTTAATCCAGAGCAGTTTTACGGAAACCATCTTCCTCTTTCTGGCCGGCAGGACTGGAAGTGCTGGAGTACCTCCTGCCTTTCATCGTACTATAGATGAAGACCTTGTAGCTCACAAATCAGTCCAAATCAACCACTTATTACTAAGAAGCAATCTGTTCGGTCATATTTTGGAAAATGCTTAGTTAGAAGCAGGGGCGTAACTAGGAAAGACTGGGCCCCATAGCAAACTTTTGACTGGGGCCCCCCCTCCCCTGGGTGTCACACAACCCCCCCTTGTAGATAGTGCCTTTTTTACAGCCCCCCTGTAGATAACGCCATACAGCCCCCCTGTAGATAACTCCATACAGCCCCCTCTGTAGATAGTGCCATACAGCCCCCTCTGTAGATAACGCCATACAGCCCCCACTGTAGAAAACGCCATACAGCCCCCCTGTAGAGAATGAAATACAGACCCCCTGTAGATAATGCCTTACAGAGTCCCCCCTGTAGATAACGCCATACAGCCCCCTTTGTAGATATCTACAGAGGGGGCTGTATGGCATTCTCTACAGTGGGGGCTGTATGGCGCTCTCTACAGTGGGTGCTGTATGGCGTTCTCTACAGTGGGGGCTGTATGGCGTTATCTACAACGGGGGCTGTATGGCGTTATCTACAGGGGGGGCTGTATGGCGTTCTCTACAGAGGGGGCTGTATGGCGTTATCTACAGGGGGACTGTATGGCGCTGTCTACAGTGGGGGCTGTATGGCGTTATCTACAGTGGGGGCTGTATGGCGTTATCTACAGGGGGGCTGTATGGCGTTACCTACAGGGGGGCTGTATGGCAGTATCTACAGAGGGGGCTGTATGGATCTATCTACAGAGTGGGCTGTATGGCGTTCTCTACAGAGTGGGCTGTATGGCGTTCTCCACAGAGGGGGCTGTATGGCGCTAATGCCATACAACCCCCACTGTAGAGAATGCCATACAGCCCCCCTGTAGGTAACGCTATATAGCCCCCTGTAGGTAATGCTATACAGCCCCCCTCTAGGTAACGCCATGCAGTCCCAACCCCCCAAAAAAATCTGACCTCAAGTGTGTCCTACAAAAGACATGTATCCCCTATCAGTCCCCCGTTCGTCCTATCAATGCCAGCGATCACACATGTATCCCCTATCCTGTGGATAGGGGATACATGTCTTTTGTTTAATGGCAGAGCGGGGAGATACCTCCCTGCTCTGCCGTAGTGCTCAGTGGCGTCGCGCTGTAGCAGCCATAGCGGCTGCTAGCGGAGCCCTCCGGCCATGGTGGGGCCCCGTGCTACGGCTGCTACGTCAGTAGTTACGCCACTGGTTATAAGCACCACATCCTCAGGCATATAGGCCAATTTCAAGTACGAGGTGACTGGCTTTCTTTATCAACTGACTTTCAGTTCAAGTGGGTGTTAAATATTTGACTGTACTTTTCCCCCATATATTAAAAAACAAACAAAAAAAAACATAGTGTAGGAACAGGGCAGTTTGATATTCATAACTCAAGCTCATATAAATAAATCTTAAAGGGGGATTCCCGCAAAAGATATTCATGGCATATCCAAAGGATATGCTATGTGTCTTATAGGTGGAGTTCTACCTTTCGGACCTCTACCTATTGAGATAGGAGGTTCCATGATCCCTGGTCCAAGCCACCAACTGCAGCATCCAGGAGGATATTAAATCCGTATATCCGCAGCTCTCTCATTTCTACTCTATGGGAATTACAGAAACACCTGAAAAGCTGTGATGTGCTATGGATATGCCATAAATGATTTTCATTGGAAAACTTCTTTAAATAAATGGTGCTTGGATCAGAATAAAGATTAAAGATGTTTTCTCCTTAAATAATTTTTACTGGAAAACCTCTTTAAGAGCTGCTCAGTTAGCAAACTCTAGGCTATAGGTTGTCCTAATACAGACAGTAAATGTTGATGTTTTTACAGGTTTGTTTTAAATGCCCCACAGCCCTGTAGCTTGAAACTCCTGGAAACTGATGTACAATGCATTCTGAAAGTCTTCAGACCCTTTACATTTTTTCACATTTCTTATGTTGAGGCCTTGTGCTAAAATAAAAGAAGTTCTTTCCTCCTCATGGCTTGGTTTTTGCTCTGATATACATTGTCAGCTGTGAGACCTTCTATAGACAGGGGTGTGTCTTTCCGAATCATGTCCAACAAATGAATTTACCACAGGTGGACTCCAATCAAGGTGTAGAAACATTTCAAAGATGATCTAGAGAAATGGGCCACAGAGCTAAATTTCAAGTGTCATAGCAAAGGGTCTGAATACTTATGTCCATTCAACATTGGCGGTTTTTATTTTTAATACATTTGTAAAAAATTCTAAAATTCTGTATTCACTTTGTCATTATGGGATATTGAATGCAGAATAATGGGGAAAAACGTTAATATTTTTTTATTTTAGCACGAGGCCTCAACACAACAAAATGTGAAAAAAGTAAAAGGGTCTGAAGACTTTCCGAATGCATTGTATGATCCATACCATATCCTCCTATACCCATGGCAAAGGTGACTTTAGTCCCACTCAAAGACTATGGTTCAGATACAACTGCAATATGTGCATCCTCTACAGCTACGTCACAGATTGGAATGTACCCAAAAATAAAGGAAATTATTTTTAATAATAACATTACTAATATAGGGAAATGTTGTGTACACTTTTAAGCAAGTAGAATATTCTTTACAATTGGTTCAATGTGACGCTTCACTTTAACTTACGATCCCCAACAGAAATATTTTAGAGAAACCAATGCTTTATTCTAGGAGATGGGATGTTTTCTGGTCACAGTATTAATGTCTACTTCAGTAACTGAAGCTCATTGAGTTGCCCTTGTGTTTTATTCTCTGTAAAAGTGAGATAAAATATAAAAATGGAAATATTCTAAAAAATAAAGAAATATGCTTCTACAGAAACGAGCTAAAATGATTTTCTATCATTTGTGCATTAATCCTTTTTTTCTGAAGCACTTAAATCCTATACCATTACAATCAAGATAAATACAAATCAGTTGGAGGATTTCTGACATTTTATTTTTTATGATAATCCCTGTTCCATATTGCTGTAATTTTATCGGCAATAATTCCTACATGAAACCTGACAATGACGGAAAAGTAATGTGCAGACAACAACATAGGACTGAAGTAGAGCAGGACCAAAGGGAAATTTATAGGGGACATCTTAAATTAGCCGAAAGTCATTTCACGAACTTAGAAAGGCTGCTTGGCTTTCTTCCATATTTGTATTAAACGAGAATGTTTCATTACTGAAAAAAAGATATTTCCTGTTAAGAGCTTCTTATACATATTGTTTGAATTGTGCTCTTTAGAAAAGCTGGCACTTTACCCAACAGTGTAAATAGCTTAAACCCTTACTTTTAATATGTCAATAATACATTTATATTTAAGATATACTGTGGGTGTAGGAAATTTTATCATTCATACTTCTTCAATGATATGATAAACTATTGATGCACTTATGGTACTAGCACTATCAATGAGTATCAAAATATAATATTTTTTTAAATTAATTTTGATTCTGCATGATGATCACATAGGGTCATTTAAATGGAACCTGCAACCAGGTTATCAAGGTGATTTGTTTTGTCTTAAAGGGGATGTCCAGGATTAGAAAATGAGGTTCTGTCTATTTTCCAGAAACAGTGCCACTTTTGTTACTGGTTTGTATCTGGCATTACAGCACATCCCCTTTGAAGTGAATGAGGCCAAACTGCAAACCCAAACACAACACATGAACCAAATTCACAATACAGACTATGAATAAGAGTGGCAATGTTTCTGACACTTGTTTTTAATCCTGAAAAACAAAGTCCCAAGATAACTCACCAACCTAGTTTCCAAGAGAACTTTTTTTTTAAAATTGGAGAACACAATTTTCCAGGCCGAGACTATGTGCAGGGAAAGCTTCCCAGGAACAATCATTTTATTTTAGAGATACTTGTTTCTGGCAGCTTTTCCTGCAAATGGGTGTACCTTAAAGGGGTTCTCCGCTTTGGAAAATCCTTATAGTATAGAAAGGTCTCTTGACAATAAACTGATCACAAAGGATCCCCCTGCTGAGTCCACCAGTGATCAGCTGTAATCTGTGGGGAAGCCTGGCATTAAGTGTTCAGTTTCCCTGCAGTGCAGTCACAACCAGCAGGGTCGCAGCTGTCAGCAGGAGGCATCACTGGAGGATGGGAGAGGTGAGTCAGGTTGTCTTGCAACCTGGCGTGACTGACGGCTGGAGCAGGGAGAGGTAACAGTTCCTTTATAATAGTGATCTTCTCTGCTGCCCATGCTGTGCTATGGTTAGGCAATGATTCTCTTGATTTTAATGGATATGAACTAATAAAAATTAGAAGATTTTACCTCCTGTGCTGGCTGAGCAATTCAATATTGTCAGCTTTCAATTCACCTTTGTTCCAGGAAATTAGCCCGTGCTTAAAGAACTGGCAGATAATATGCAGAAGGTAAGCTGCTCCTGAAATTGTTATTTTGCTAAAGCTGCCCACGCACATACACTGTGCCAGCTGTCCTTTTTCTAGACAAAATAGAATCAACGCGTTAGATTTTTTTTTTTAACCAATTTTCTTTTTTGTCATTGGGGTTGAGCGTCACCTTTTACATATTGGCATTTCAATGGATGCATCAAGGGTGATATCTGCCTGCTGAGGTACTGTTGGCCATGTTATCTAATGCCTATGTTCAGCTTTGTCATCTGAAGTTGGACTTCATTAAAATGGCATTAAAAAGTGAAGTCCCAAACAGAACAGGAGTTTGTTTAACCCACCCACCTTCTCACCATCCTATTGTAAGGAAAGGTGGCATGACAATACAAGTACCACCCAGGGGGACTGCATCTATGGTACTTATGCCCTTGCATAAACTATGATTAAGAGCAATAGTAAAAACATTTTTTATAAACTGTAAACCCCCTGTGATTACAGCATATTCATCTACTTCTATTATCGACCACATAAACACTATAATCTAAACATCAGGCATACATCAGAAAATATATGCAACTGTTACCAGTAGTCACATATGTAAATCTAAAGTTAATATTTACAAAATAAAACAAAAATGTTGTTACTTTGCTTCTTCTTTAGGAAAAAAAACCATTAGATAGTCACGAGTGTGACCAAGGTCTATAGGCAAAGGGTGATATACTTATGTGTTATATACATATATCATTATATGCCATCATAGTACAAACCGGATTATCATAATTGGAATACAAAAAAACCTGCTTGTTATGCCTGTTGTGTGATATTATATTTCCATGACTGTACATTGCATAGGCATAAAAAACCTTGTGCTTATCACCATGGTATAATTAGGTAGACATTTCTTAGACTAAGAGGACAAGACTAAAGTGAGAAGTGTTAGCATCTTAAAATGGTGACAATTAAATATAATAGATTTCTTGAGGTGTTTGCTTGCAGATATCTGTATTTGACAGACATAAAATGTTACCATGTATCTAAACTGATGTTGTCAGCTGAGCTGCTGAGATTGTTATTGCCTGTGACATATCTGAATCTTCTGTCTCTTCAATCATAACACCCCTTTTAATGATACAGAAATTTGTGTGAGGACTTTGATTTCATGGAGAAGGGCTATGATGAGAGTGAAAGAGGCCAGTGGTGAAGCCTTTGCTGTGGTTGCTGGTGGGGATGGTGGTAATGGGAGGAATCTGACCTCTTTGTCCTTCAGTCTAATTCATCATTACAGTCCAGTTAGTTTTATATAGTCTTCACGTATAGTCTTTAAACTAGATGGAATTAGTTCTAGGCTTCTTATGACATAGTTATATAGTTACATAGGTTGAAAAAAGACACCGGTCCATCAAGTTCAACCTTTCTCAATAAATGACACGTCATTCATTGCTTGATTAATTATAACCCTCAATGCCATTTGTCATTAGATAATGTCACGAGGCGGGGTGTGGACCCACTGGGCCGTACCGCATAGCGGGATGGCAGCTGGCCAAACAGTTATGGTACAGAGTCTATAGTCCAGAAAAGGGTACCTGAGGCACTGTAGACAGTAGCAAGGCAGGCTCTCCTGGGACCAGGCAGCAGGTAGACGTCAGGCGTGGAGTAGTAGAACAGGCGTGGAGATGCAGCAAAACACGACAACAGCTCAGCACGTCAGTAGACCAGGATGGTACTGATAGCACAGGAAACAGGATACAGGTACGGGGAACACTGGGAAGCTGGAAGACACTTAAGAGACCATTTGCAAGACAGACTAAGGGAAACAACAACAACGCTCAGACGAGGATAAGTAGGGCGGTGATGAGTTGATGATGATGATATTCAGGTGTGCACGCCGGCCCTATAAGAGTGGGCACGAGCGCGTGCACCCTCTGGGAGACAGGCTCGATACCCGTAAGTGAGTGCCGGCGCCTCACAGGGGGACGACGCAGCACAGCAGCAGGACGTCCATGGCCGCGGTCGTCGAGGGGTAAGTTAGAACGACAGACCGCGGCCATAGACGTTACAGATAAGCATCTAGCTCTTTTTAAATGCTGACATAGTATCTGGTATTACTATCTCTTGAGGTAGGGCATTCTATAGTTTTACTACTCTAACTGTAAAGAACCATTTCCTATATTGATGTCTGAAATGTCTTTCTTCCACACGCAATGAATGTCCCCTGGTCCTTAGTAAAGTCCTTGGAAAGAACAGATTATGTGCTAGTTCTCTGTATTGACCAACCATATATTTATACCTTCAGAACAAGACTGTTGTGTGGAACAGCATCAAAAGCTTTTGCAAAATCCAAATATTCACATCAGCCGCATGACCAACATCCAGGTTTGAACTTACCTCCTCATAGAAACCGAGCATGTTGGTTAGGCACGACCTGTATTTCATGAATCCAAGCTGGTTATCAGTAATTAGACTATTCTCCACTATATACTTTTGCAGTTTATCTCTTATAATAGATAAACTGCCTGATTAGAACGATTAAAAGTACATTTTAATAATATAGTATTAAAATATGGCTCCTATTAACCCAATAAGACATATATTCAGGCTCAGACAAAGTGGTCAGGGATAGGAGATGGTCTATTAACTTGCAACGTATAGACCAAAATCTCCTCTTGTAGTATAAAGCCCCAACACTCACTTGCTGAAAATTGATAGTACCAGCCCACCGGGCTCACAGCATGTGGTCGAAGAGAAAGAGACTCTGAAATAAGTCCTGATAACAGACCGCTACTGAGAGACTCTAAGACCACCAGCTGAAAAATTTGTTACAACCCTACGCGTTTCAGTGTCACTGATGCATGTGACAATTCATCAAGGATTGTTTAATTGATTAAATGCCGGTTAAGCACGATTTCTGTGCTAACATTTGTTACTCCCGGCTCGTGCACGACTCTAATACAAATGGCCGCACACGGGCCGGCGAGGCTGAGAGCATATGAAGGGCTAGAGCCCTCCCCCTGTACTGACGAGGCTGCCGACTCACCACCAATCATAGAAAGACACGTCACACCAGTGACGTATCAGGATTGCGGCGAGCCTCCTTGCAGCCCGGCCAATCAGGATGAAGTGTGACGACACGGCGTCCTTCGTAACCATGGAGACCTAAAGCGAATACACATACAGATTGGGACAGGCAAGAATCAGGTAGATATACTCAGGAATCTAATATCAGGGAACGATGATCAAGTCATCCTCCATTTAATGTCAGATAGACCTCATAATGATGTAAATAACAGCCATTAGTCATTAGCATACAGATAAAGCCCTAATTGACAATGTCAACTGTAAATAGAGTCGTTTCTATAAGAGAAATAGGTACTTTGATGAAGAATGTCAACCATCAAGAAGACGCATCAAAGCCCTACATTAGTGTGAACATCAGTCACAGAGTAAAAAAAAACCCTACACCTTAATCTACAATATCGATTGTAGATATAACCGATTGATGTTACTAAAAGAAGTGAAGTGTTTATTCGTTATTATTATTTTAGATAATGGGGACCACTGTAAAACGCATATACCACGCAACTATAACGCATCTCTCCCAAAGATGGGAAGGGTTGTAGTTGATGCTCAGAGAAAACACGCGTAGGAGATCTGCTCATTCAAACCTGCGGGACTCAAGGTCTGCATGCGATAGATCCACTGCGCTTCTTTTTGTAGGATCTTTTTGTCGTGATCACCGCCTCTCGCCAACGGTTTAACATGTTCAATCCCCTGAAATTGTAATATCAAGGAGTCACCATGATGACATTCCCATATATGCCGAGACACCGGAGTATCTTCTTTTCTCCTCACGTCCCCGATGTGGTCCCTAATCCTTCTTCTAAATTCTCTCTTCGTTTTACCGATATACTGCAATTGGCAACCACACGTAATCAGATAAACTACACCTTTGGTCTTACAGTTAATGTAGGATCTGTTCTCAAAAACCCTGCCAGTCTTGGTACTTTTAAAATTCTTGCTACACAAAATCGAGTCGCATGCCTTACAAGAGCCACATCTGTAACTTCCATTAAACCCCCTGTCTAACCAGGTACCTGGTTTATTCTGTGTACTCATGTGACTATGCACCAAGTGATCCTTTACATTGCGCCCTCTTTTATATGTTATAAGTGGAGAATCCCCTACCAGATTTCCGACATCAGGGTCAGCTTTTAAAATTCCCCAATATCTCTGCAGGATTTCTCTAATCTCCTTATTCGCGGAATCAAAGGTACCAATAATCCGTATAGTGTCATCATCCTTGATACGTGGTTTAGGATTAAGAAGGTAATTTTGATTACATCCTAGTGCATTCTGATAGGCTTGTTTTAGAACATATTTAGGATATCCTCTTCGTTTAAACCTACCCTCCAATTCCCTAGCTGACATTTTATAGTCCGAGATTGTAGAGCAGTTGCGTCTCACCCTAAGGTTTGAATATTCCCAGATGGTGTTTTGGAGATCATAACATCAAGGAAGGTTATCTTGCTCTCATTGATCTCACACGTAAAAAATAGACCCAGATTGTTCACGTTAAGAGTTGCCACGAATTCCTCAAATTCTGCCTTCGTACCTTTCCAGAGGATCAAAATATCGTCTATAAATCTCAGCCATAGCAAAATGCACGATGTCCATTTCTCCATTTCTTCATTGAAGACAAATTCTTGTTCCCCACCAGCTCAGATATAGATTCGCATATGTGGGAGCACAGGGGCTTCCCATCGCTACTCCTCTGAGCTGGTGGTAAATCTTCTGGTCGAACATGAAAAAATTATGCTCTAGAATGAATCTAAGCAATATTCCAACAAAATCATTATGAGTCTGAAATTGTGTGCCCTTACCCTTCAAGAAGTATTCCACAGCTAAACACCCCTGATCATGAGGAATAGAGCTATATAAGGCTTCCACATCAAGTGATGCCAGCAAAACGTCCTGATCACAGCGTATACCTTCCAATTTACGCAAGACATCCATAGTGTCCCTTATATACGAGGGGAGGGACACTACAAAGGGTCTAAGAATCTGGTCAATATAGACACTTGCATTTTGAGATAAGCTGTCAATTCCTGACACTATTGGCCTACCCTTTAGTGGCTTAGTCCCTTTGTGTATTTTTGGGAGGCAATAAAAGGTGGCCGTCTGTGGGAAATCAGGCAGCATAAATGCCATCTCCTTATCACTAATGAGACTAAGACATTTTGCTGAACTCAAGATGCATTTCAATTGATTTTTGAAAACAATGGAGGGATCGGATTCCAACACTCTATAGCATCGATGGTCATTTAATATCTGATAACATATCTTGCTATACCTCATGCGGTCCATTACCACAATATTTCCACCCTTATCAGAGGGCTTTATTATGATAGTGCCATCGCTTTCAAGTGATCGTAGGCCGACCATTTCATCTTGCGTTGTATTAAAACCACAAATCCTATAATGATCCAATGATCTGAGTTGGTCCTCGACCACTTTAATGAAAACGTCAATCGGGGTATTGTCATTCAGGGGAGCAAATTTCGTCGAGGGTACCCTAAGTTCGGTAAAGGGACCCTTCCCCTCCTCCCTATGACTTTCTTCCCATAGGCCCTCCAGTAACTTAAGGTTTGGTAGATCCTCTTCCATTATCCCCAATTCAGCACATTGCCGTTGGTCATGTGTCTTGAAGAACTTCTTCCATTTTAGTTTTCGTGCAAACAAGTTAAGATCTTTAACCCATTCAAATAAATCAAACCTATTGGTGGGGACAAACGATAGCCCCTTACTAAGGATGCTCAGTTCCTCAACAGATAACGTTCGGGAGGACAAATTAATGACCTGAGAATCATCCCTAAAACCGGGTGGTCCCGATCTTAAACCTCCCTTCTGTCCAATGACATCGATGCTATAGAGTGTTGGAATCCGATCCCTCCATTGTTTTCAAAAATCAATTGAAATGCATCTTGAGTTCAGCAAAATGTCTTAGTCTCATTAGTGATAAGGAGATGGCATTTATGCTGCTTGATTTCCCACAGACGGCCACCTTTTATTGCCTCCCAAAAATACACAAAGGGACTAAGCCACTAAAGGGTAGGCCAATAGTGTCAGGAATTTACAGCTTATCTCAAAATGCAAGTGTCTATATTGACCAGATTCTTAGACCCTTTGTAGTGTCCCTCCCCTCGTATATAAGGGACACTATGGATGTCTTGCGTAAATTGGAAGGTATACGCTGTGATCAGGACGTTTTGCTGGCATCACTTGATGTGGAAGCCTTATATAGCTCTATTCCTCATGATCAGGGGTGTTTAGCTGTGGAATACTTCTTGAAGGGTAAGGGCACACAATTTCAGACTCATAATGATTTTGTTGGAATATTGCTTAGCTTCATTCTAGAGCATAATTTTTTCATGTTCGACCAGAAGATTTACCACCAGCTCAGAGGAGTAGCGATGGGAAGCCCCTGTGCTCCCACATACGCAAATCTATATCTGGGCTGGTGGGAACAAGAATTTGTCTTCAATGAAGAAATGGAGAAATGGACATCGTGCATTTTGCTATGGCTGAGATTTATAGACGATATTTTGATCCTCTGGAAAGGTACGAAGGCAGAATTTGAGGAATTCGTGGCAACTCTTAACGTGAACAATCTGGGTCTATTTTTTACGTGTGAGATCAATGAGAGCAAGATAAACTTCCTTGATGTTATGATCTCCAAAACACCATCTGGGAATATTCAAACCAATATGTTCAGAAAGGGGAGTGCCACGTATAGTCTCCTCAGATGGGAAAGCTGCCATCATGTTAACCTTAAACGTGGTATACCTAAGGGCCAATTCCTTAGGGTGAGACGCAACTGCTCTACAATCTCGGACTATAAAATGTCAGCTAGGGAATTGGAGGGTAGGTTTAAACGAAGAGGATATCCTAAATATGTTCTAAAACAAGCCTATCAGAATGCACTAGGATGTAATCGAAATTACCTTCTTAATCCTAAACCACGTATCAAGGATGATGACACTATACGGATTATTGGTACCTTCGATTCCGCGAATAAGGAGATTAGAGAAATCCTGCAGAGATATTGGGGAATTTTAAAAGCTGACCCTGATGTCGGAAATCTGGTAGGGGATTCTCCACTTATAACATATAAAAGAGGGCGCAATGTAAAGGATCACTTGGTGCATAGTCACATGAGTACACAGAATAAACCAGGTACCTGGTTAGACAGGGGGTTTAATGGAAGTTACAGATGTGGCTCTTGTAAGGCATGCGACTCGATTTTGTGTAGCAAGAATTTTAAAAGTACCAAGACTGGCAGGGTTTTTGAGAACAGATCCTACATTAACTGTAAGTTTATCTGATTACGTGTGGTTGCCAATTGCAGTATATCGGTAAAACGAAGAGAGAATTTAGAAGAAGGATCAGGGACCACATCGGGGACGTGAGGAGAAAAGAAGATACTCCGGTGTCGCGGCATATATGGGAATGTCATCATGGTGACTCCTTGATATTACAATTTCAGGGGATTGAACATGTTAAACCGTTGGCGAGAGGCGGTGATCACGACAAAAAGATCCTACAAAAAGAAGCGCAGTGGATCTATCGCATGCAGACCTTGAGTCCCGCAGGTTTGAATGAGCAGATCTCCTACGCGTGTTTTCTCTGAGCATCAACTACAACCCTTCCCATCTTTGGGAGAGATGCGTTATAGTTGCGTGGTATATGCGTTTTACAGTGGTCCCCATTATCTAAAATAATAATAACGAATAAACACTTCACTTCTTTTAGTAACATCAATCGGTTATATCTACAATCAATATTGTAGATTAAGGTGTAGGGTTTTTTTTTACTGGTGACTGATGTTCACACTAATGTAGGGCTTTGATGCGTCTTCTTGATGGTTGACATTCTTCATCAAAGTACCTATTTCTCTTATAGCATCGACCCTATTTACAATTGACATTGTCAATTAGGGCTTTATCTGTATACTAATGACTAATGGCTGTTATTTACATCATTATGAGGTCTATCTGACATTAAATGGAGGATGACTTGATCATCGTTCCCTGATATTAGATCCCTGAGTATATCTACCTGATTCTTGCCTGTCCCAATCGGTATGTGTATCCGCTTTAGGTCTCCATGGTTACGAAGGACGCCGTGTCGTCACACTTCATCCTGATTGGCCGGGCTGCAAGGAGGCTCGCCGCAATCCTGATACGTCACTAGTGTGACGTGTCTTTCTATGATTGGTGGTGAGTCGGCAGCCTCGTCAGTACAGGGGGAGGGCTCTAGCCCTTCATATGCTCTCAGCCTCGCCGGCTCGTGTGCGGCCATTTGTATTAGAGTCGTGCACGAGCCGGGAGTAACAAATGTTAGCACAGAAATCGTGCTTAACCGGCATTTAATCAATTAAACAATCCCTGATGAAGTGTCACATGCATCAGTAACACTGAAACGCGTAGGGTTGTAACAAATTTTTCAGCTGGTGGTCTTAGAGTCTCTCAGTAGCGGTCTGTTATCAGGACTGATTTCAGAGTCTCTTTCTCTTCGACCACATGATGTGAGCCCGGTGGGCTGGTACTATCAATTTTCAGCAAGTGGGTGTCGGGGCTTTATACTACAAGAGGAGATTTTGGTCTATACGTTGCAAGTTAATAGACCATCTCCTATCCCTGACCACTTTGTCTGAGCCTGAATATATGTCTTATTGGGCTAATAGGAGCCATATTTTAATACTATATTATTAAAATTTACTTTTAATCGTTCTAATCAGGCAGTTTATCTATCAATTCAGTGAACGGAATAGAATATAACAAATAATTGAATTATCTCTTATAATACCCTCAAATACTTTACATATCACAGATGTCAATCTTACTGGATGGTTTTTACTCTGTTTCACTTTCTAACCCTTCTTAAATATTAGTACGACATCAGCCATCCTCCAATCCTGTGGCACTGATCCTGTTACAATTGAGTTTAAGGGTATGTTCACACGCACTGTTTTCAGGCGTAATTCGGGCATTTTACGCCTCGAATTATGCCTGACAAGACGGCTCCATTACGCCTGAAAACATCTGCCCATTGCTTGCAATGGGTTTTACGGTGTTCTGTTCAGACGAGGTGTAATTTTACGCTTCGCTGTCAAAAGACGGCAAGTAAAAAGACGCCTGCGTCAAAGAAGTGCATGTCACTTCTTGGGACGTTTTTAGAGCAGTTTTTTATTGACTCCATTGAAAAACAGCGCCAATAACGCACGTAAAAGACGCAGCGAAAAAGGCGAGTACTTGCAAAAACGTTTGAAATTCAGGAGCTGTTTTCTCCAGAAAACAGCTCCGTAATTTCAGACGTGTTTTGCTACTGCGTGTGAACATACCCTAAGAAGATGAGATACAATGGTCTGGCCATTAGGCCGTTGCACACGATCGTAGTTTTTATCCATAATTACAGATCTGTAATTACGGATAATTCACGGACCCATTAATTTCTATAGGCCACGTATGTTTATGGATGTGTGTCCGGGCCGTAGAAATGATCCGCAAAATATAGAACATATCCTATTCCTGTCCGCATTTGCGTCATGGACTCGCCCATAGAAGTCTATGGGTGCTTGCAAAATTGCAGACGGCTACAGGTATGTATGTAATTACGGAAGCGTTGCTATGCGACGACAGGGGATTTCCCAAGAAAATGGCGCCTGTGCAATCATGTGACCTTTTCAAGGGGGTGGGACATGTTGGGGACATCATTTGTTGTCTCTCTTTTATTTTGCGTATCCGTAAATACGGATGCACTAAGGATGCACCACAGACTGTATTTGCGGACAGCATGCCAGATATGCGGATGACTTGCAGATGACTATGGATCCGTATTTGCGGACAGTAAAAAACACTACAGAGTCGTGTGCATGAGGCCTTATTTAGCTCAATTCACCTTATATCCGTGGATGAATGCAATCTGCGCCAGGGGATTTATCAATATTTAATTTGCAAAGATGCAGCTGTAATTCCTCTTGTGTTAACCAGATAATATTGGGGGGACGGGACCTTTATTACTGTCCCTCCCAATATCTTGCCCTGGCATCTTATCAGTGAACACCGAGGAAAAGTATGTGTTTAATATCTCAGCCCTGTCTTTGTTTTATACAATTATATTCCCATAGTCATCTTTAAGAGGGCAAATTTTGGGGGATTCATTTTAATGTCGTTAGCGATTTGTTTTTCTGTGGATAACTTTGCTAACTTGACTTCATTTTTACATCTCTCATTGGATTCTCCTTCTACTGTCCTTGTTATTGGTTGTCGAACCCTGTCTGACCATTCTCCTGTTCTTTTTATTTTGCTGAGGATTCCAACCTAATTCTATAAATCTGTGCTAAAACATTACTGGTCTCTGGTTTACCCTACATACCCACAACTAGTTATTGTTCTAGTTATTGTTAAGGGCAGCTCGACAAGATTTAGACACTCGGCCTATAGGACACTCAGGGAGCTCGAATGTTGTACCAATCAGGAAGCTGGCCGCCTGAACGATCAGAGCTCACTTCTGGCTTCTGTGCCAGTTATCTTTCCTGGTTCCTGCATTGTCTATACTTATTGTTGCTACTATCCTAACCCCGCTTGTCTGACTACTCTATTGGATTCCCCTAATTGTCTGCCCATTCTCCTGCTTTCCACATGCAATTTGTCGATTATATAGATAATATTGCACAACCAGCTTCAGTGCCATCTAATTATTCCCTAAAATAGTGCGTCAGTCAGATCGCTGCTTCCAAGATTATGAAAAACTTGGCCTCCTCCATTATCTGTCCAGTAAAAAGGATAAAAACAAAACCAGGTAATCCATGATCCATTGCAGGGTACCAATGCCTTCTTTCGTACTTGGCAGCTTGGAGCAGAAGTGCTGGTGGCAAGCATGAATTCTTGCCACCAGCTTTTCCACTCAATGTAAGTAACACCTATGAGCTATGTAGGAAACAGTGTAGAAAACATATTTCTTCAGATCCTCCTCAGGTTAACATATGCATGGAGGTTTTTTTTTTTTTTCCATGACTGCATTGACTTGATTTTGGAATGTTGGTTCACACCCAGAATATTCTATCTAGAGAAAAAAGATTGTAAGCACACTGGGCCATGGATTCAGGGTTGGATTATAGGGAGGGCAATAGGGGCAATTGACTAGGAGCCTTCACCGCCTAGGGGCTTCCACCTTCCTCGAGTACTTCCAAAATATTTCCAGCAGCAAGACATGGAAGTTTGAAAAGATTTAGGTAGAACTCCAACAATACAAACGTTTTAATATGTTGCAAAAGAGGTGATTATGCAGCTATTACCTAAGGTTACAGGTCCTATACGTGGGTAAGACAACCACTGAATGTAGGATTAGGCTCAATACACATAAATCCACCATTAATACACGGAAGATTGAACTTCCCAGACACTTTTGTGAAGCCCACCATAAGGTTAATCAGCTCCGCTTTTTGATTATTGACCATATACCCCCACTTAGGAGAGGGGTGACAGGGAGAAATTACTTAAGAGAAGGGAGGCTAAGTGGATCAGTAAACTCAATACTCTACAACCAAATGGACTCAATTCTGAGTATAATCTTAAAGCGTTTTCTTAAGATGTTATTTCTTGGCGGATAAGGGATGTAGTTATTCTCCCGATTACCATTCATTGACAATATTCTATACTGTCCCCTTAAGTAGTAAGGTTTCTGTACTTTTTATTAGGGGTTTATTTACACTTGTTTGTACTTTTTATATGGTATCTTTGTTAGACCTTGCATTTTTTTATTATTTATTCTTACTTTTCTTTTTTTCTTTTTTATTCTGTAGGTCTGTCTACATCTAATTGGAATTGGACTACTTTGCTGTACGCTCACCCAAACCGAGGGCCATTTCTTAGCTGGATTATATTTATGGACCAATGTGTTGATTATCACTATGTCATTATTATGAGGTTGCACCTGTGATATTACTATATCTGTTTAGATTTGTCCACCTCTCTTTTTTCTGTTTTGGATCAATAAAACCCTTTATGATGTTAATATAAGATCTATAGCGTGAGAGTCTCATATCTGTATCCTGCTAAGTTATCAGACATGTGCCTTGATTTGGCATTTAATGTTGGGTCAATGAAATCCGATGATAGTGATGGACTTAGAATATGATATGACCGTCCATTTCCTTGTGCTATCCTCCAGTGTTTTAACTTTTCTATGGCAGTTGATTGCGCATGCGAGGCCTATTATACATTGGGTTGCTATCTGTCTCAATAGATGCTACACTGGGCTATTTTGACAGCTGATCATGTGATTCTCTTATCACATGACCAATTACTAGGCATGCACATTTGGTTTTCATAGAAGCCGGAGTCGCTATGCTGGTATGACGTACTATACCCGTGTGTGTTATGTTCCTTCACTTTGGGTGAGTGTCAGTGATTATGTATGAATTGAATTACTCCTAAGCACCTGATGTTCACAGCTGTTGTATAATATTGATCGAGATTTAGAGAAGTGCTAGGTCTGTATGTTTTGTTATTTTTTGTTATTATATTTTCACTTATACGTATGTTTACTAATATTGTTCACTTATAAACTTTAACCTTTATCAAATTTTGATGATAACTCCTCCCATTGTGGGCTGTATAAATACACTGAATTGTCTGTGTTATATTGCTTGACAAAGGCTGCATTGAGCAGCTGAAACATTGCATCCTACTTCACTGATGGGTGAATAAATTTATCCTCTTTTGATACGATCCTTGGAGCTCTGCTTCTTCTATTTTTTTGGTCGTAGTCGGGAGATGTCGTCATGGAGGTCTGGACTGAGTGGAGAAGAAAATAGAAAAATAACGACTAGAATCTGAGAAGACATCACCTGTGAGTCACTAAATGTAACTATATTTATTCTCCTTATGACTGTGTTTTATTAGTACTGTAGTCACTGTATGATATGCAGCGAGATGATGGGTGGCAGCATTCTTTTTTGTGAAACAGAAATTCACAGCATATCCTTTCTATTGTTCAGGGCATGCTTAGATCTGTAGAGTCTGGTGCTGTATAAATGTACTGAGCTTTGTTCTGGTGCTGTATATATGTACTGAGTTTTGTTCTGGTGCTGTATGTATGTATGTATGTATGTAGCTTGGTCCTGGTACTGTATATACAGTATGATCTGAGCTTGGTTCCAGTGCTGTATATATGCATGTAGCTTTGTTCTGGTGCTGTGTATATATCTATGTACTGAGCTTTGTTCTGGTGCTCTATATATACTAAGCTTGTGTCTAGTACTATATATAGGCATTGAACTTTGTTCTGGTGCTGTATATATGTATGTAGCGTGGTTCTGGTACTGTTTATGTGTACTGAGCTTGGTTCTGGTGCTGTATACAGATGTAGCCATCTTTACCTTGACTTTTAACGCATTAAATAAACAGTGGCTAGATCACTTATCTTGGCTTTTTCAATGACCTATCAATGGCTATTGTTGTGTGATATCATGCTGCAGCACATTATCAGAGTCAAGTTAAAGATGGCTAAATCCGTATATGTCTGTAGCTTGGTGCTGGTGCTGTGTATATATATATATATATATATGTACTAAGCCTTGTTCTGGTGCTTTACATATATATATATATATATATATATATATATATATATATATATATATATATATATATATATGAAGCTTGAAAATGCCCTCATAGAGAAGGTGAAACATTGTGGTCTGATGTTGGATAAATAAATCTGCCCTTCTTTTGAGTGCTGCTTTATGCTCTCTCTTCTTGGATATTATATATATATATATATATATATATATATATATATAGAGAGAGAGAGAGAGAGAGAGAGAGTTTGTTTCTAGTACTGTATATAGGTATTGAGCTTTGTTCTGGTGCTGTATATATGTACTGAGCTTGATTCTGCCACTGTATATATGTGCTCAGCTTGGTTCTGGTGCTGTATATATATACTGAGCTTTGTTCTGGTGCTGTATTTTTTTAAGCCTCTATTTCGAAATCTTAATTTTATCTGTGCTGCTGGGTGGAGCCTTATTGCTATTATGCCATACACAGCATACATAGAGAATAGAACATCCTGCTCTCCTATCTCTATTTATCCCATGTATAGAAGCTGCAGCAGCATGGAGGAAATTATACAGTAGTAATGAGTGTAGCTGAATCCAGCACCGGGATGACATATAAATCTTGCCAGCAGACTGTGTCTCCTCTCTCTCTCACTGCTCCTGCTCTCCTCCCCTCCCCTCTCTACATACTTCTATGGGCAGCATCTCTCTCTCTCACTTTCTCTCCCCTCTGCCTCCTCCTGCTCCCCATCCTCTCTCCATAGACTTCTATGGGCAGGCTGTGAGGAGACACATCTTCTCATCTCTGTAACTAGGGACAAATTTTGCCTCACAACAGGGGGTGGACTGCAGATTACAGGAAGGGAGACACCTAGTGGCAGTAACTTTACACATAATTTGCATGGCTAAAACAAACACATTTTAACAGTAAGTAAATGACAAAGTTGATATATATCATGTACACTATTAGGTTAGCATAAGTTGTTTGAAAAGTTAGCGTACATTTAAGAAATGTACATGTTCCCTTCCTCTAATAAGGAAAAAAGAAAAAACAATCTTTATTTCTGAATCAGCAGAATGAAAATCTATGGATATATTCAAAATGGGAATCTAGAAATCTAATATAACAATTTCATTTCCTGTTCTTAACGAGAAAACAAGCCCTCGTCATCCGCAATGTGATTTCTGCCATGCTAATCAGGCCCTGTTTCTGATATAGCTTTGACTTTTTGATGAGATTAGGCAATGAAACCCTCCTAAATGTACAATTTAAGCAAATATTACAAGTAGATATCATTGTTAGTGCATTCACGATTACAGCCTAGTATAAGAATGACTACAGTATGAGAACAACACATATTTTTGTTTTGGGTTGAAATTAAAGTTTGATAGTAATTGCAAATTGCATTTTTAATCTCCCACTGTGTTGATCATTAGCAAAAAGGATGTGGTTATTAGTTTGAACTGTTATTCATGCAGTATGAACAACTGATAAAGTTAATGAAAAAGAAATACCCTACAGAGATAGAAAGCTAAGAGCACGTTGGGTCATCATGTAACTAATGTGGAATAATTTGGAGCTGCACAAAGATGAACCAAAGGAATAAACAGGGGTTTTAGTAACATGCAACCTCATTATATATATCAAGTCAATAAAAAAATGCAATTACTTGGGCCTTATCCATGCTGTTATTATGGAAATCAATGGAATAAAATATTCAGCACACATAAGGTTAAGCTGATATGGTTGGGAAGATGGTTGCACAGTATGACATGGGAATGAGAGGCAAGAGCTCAACAGTAGCAAGTAATGGAGTGAGTCATGGGGACTGTCAATCTTCATGTCTGTTCTCATTGCCAATTCTCTACATAATCTAGATATTAACAATGCCCTTAAGGCAGTGCTACTCAACCTTTGTCATTCACAAAGCCACTTTAGCGATGAGCTGCGCCTGTTAGAGACACATTGAAATGTTCTTTTGTTTAATCATTACATTGCAGCTTGCATTATTCACTTCTGTACAGCTTTACCCAATTTTTTGCAATTTAATGAATTACCTGGCCGATAAAATACGTGAGAGTTCTTTTCACAATCCAATTTGAAATCAAAATGTATTTGTATCCCAAGTGGGTTTTAAACTTGCTTTATGCCACTTTGCTAACCTTAGCTGTTGTTATATATATCATATTTAATCTCCGCTTGGGTATATTAGGCCTTATGACAAAAGTCCTGGATATGGGGTAAGATTTATATATTTTTAAGTCCAGTAAACTTTCCCAACTTTGTTTGTGTGTTGTTTTTTTCTGCATATAAGTACACAAAAAGAACATTTTTAAAGTTTGTAAAGTATTTAAACATTTTGGAAAATAAGAATAGTTTTAGTTATTCCAAGGGGTTATAAAAGTTGGAAGTAAGGACTCCTAAAAACCTGCAGTTAGAGAATTTAGATTGTAAGCACTATTGGGGATAGTGAGTGATGACAATTCCGTACAGTGCTGCAGAATAGGTTGATGCTATATAAGTAACATAAATAAATAAATAAAATAGCTGTATATATATATGGTCATCCCTTATTATCAGAATTGGTCCCATTTAACCGTTAGCCATCCAATAATAAAGTTGCAGGACTACAAGAAATGTTACGCTCCCTGTAACAGTCCTGCAATATGTCCAAGATGGAATTTGACCCTGTCCTTGCCTCTAAATATATGTCTTATCCAAATTATTTATCCTGCTGATAAAGGGAGCATTTATAATTGAAAGTTTTACTGCATTGCTATTTATGCAATGCTCATATATTTGTGTAGTTTACCCAATGACACCTTGCAATTTAACCCCTTAACACACCTTGGCGTACATGTACGTCATGGAATGCCTTGTTTTAAGGCACCCTACCATACATGTACATCATGGCGGGAGCCTGGCGGTGATTGTAACGGAAATAACTCTGATCGCGACCATTTAACCCCTTAAATGCATTTATTAATGGTGACCGCAGCATCTAAGGTTTGACAGAGGGAGGGTGCTCCCTCTTTCACGACATCAGCGCCCCGCAACAAGATCGCAGGGTGCCTATGGGTAATTATGGCAGCTGGGGCCTTTATTAGGTTATCAGATCTGCCATAAAGCATGGCCTAATAGGCTGTATGTCAGCATTATGCTAACAGGCAATAATTCTTTGGAATACTATGTATTCTATAGCATTATAGAATCGATCAAGTGATCACTGCTTCAAGTAAAGAGGCTCTGTCACCACATTATAAGTGTCCTATCTCCTACATAAGGAGATGGGCGCTGTAATGTAGGTGACAGTAATGCTTTTTATTTAAAAAAAACGATCTTTTTTCACAACGTTAGGAGCGATTTTGGTTTATGCTAATGAGCTTTCTTAATTCCCAAGTGGGCGTACTTTTACTTTCGACCAAGTGGGCGTTGTACAGAGGAGTGCATGACGCTGACCAATCGGCATCATGCACTCCTCTCCATTCATTTACACTGCACTAGCGATATAGTTATATCACTATGTGCAGCTACATACACAAGCCCTAACATTACTACAGTGTCCTGATAATGAATACACATGAAATCCAGCCTGGACGTCATGTGTACTCAGAATCCTGACACTTCTGAATCTTTTTTTGTGAGATTCCGGCAAGTGAAACCAAATCTCGTTTAGCTCCGTGATCTTGCGAGATTTGGTTTCACTTGCCGGAAAAAAACATATGACATGTGGGGTATTTCCATACTCGGGAGAAATTGCTTTACAAAAATTAGTTGTTTTTTTTCTCATTTATCCCTTGTGAAAAGGAGAAAATGCAACATTTTAGTGGAAAAAAATGTGATATTCATTTTCGCAGCCTAATTCTAATAAATTCTGCAAAGGAACCGTGGGGTCTAAATGCTAACTATACCCCTAGAAAAATTCTTTGAGGGGTGTTTCCAAAATGGGGTCACTTTTGGGGGGTTTCCACTGTTTTGGTCCATCCAGGGCGTTGCAAATACGACATGTCACCGAAAATCAGGCAAAATCCATGCTCCAAAATCCAAAGCTTCTTCCCTTCTGAGCGCTGCCATGGGTCCAATCAGCAGTTTATTACCACATATGGGGTATTGCCGTAATCAGGAGAAAATGCTTTACAAATGTTGTGGTTCTTATTTTCCTTTATTCCTTGTAAAAATTTCTAGTTTTTTTCAGAAAAAAAGTAGATTTTCATTTTCACGGTCTAATTCCACTAAATTCTGCAAAAAACCTGTGTGGTCAAAATGCTAACTAAACCCCTAGATAAATTCCTTGAGAGGTGTAGTTTCCAAACTAGGGTAGCTTTTGGGGTGCTTCGACTGTTTTGGTCCCTCCTGGGCGTTGCAAGTGCGAAATGGCACCGAAAACCACTCCAGCAAAATCTGTGCTCCAAAATCCAAATGGCGCTCCTTCCCTTCTGTGCCCTGCTGTGGGTCCAATCAGCAGTTTATTAGCACATATGGGGTATTGCCGTAACCGGGAGACATTGCTTTACAAATGTTGGGGTGCATTTTCTTCTTTATTCCTTATAAATATTAAAAATTACTATGTTTTTTCAGAAAAAAAGTAGATTTTCATTTTTACAGACTAATTCCAATATATTTAGCGAAAAACCTATGTGGTCAAAATGCTAACTATACCCCTAGATAAATTCCTTGAGAGATATAGTTTCCAAAATTGGGTAACTTTTGGTGTGTTTCCACTGTTTTGGCACCACAAGACCTCTTCAAACCTGACAAGGTGCCTAAAATATATTTTTAAAAAAAAGGAGTCCCAAAATCCACTAGGTGCTCTTTTGCTTTTGAGGCCTGTGTTTCAGTCCATTAGGACACTAATATTGAGCTGCATTTCTCGGGTAAAACCCGCTGTGTTACAAAAAAATGTATCAGAAATTAATTCCTGTGAAATGCCTAAAGGGTTAAAACACTTTGTGAATGCTGATTCGAATACCTTGAGGGGTGCAGTTTTCAAAATGTGGTGATTTATAGGGATTTTCTAATATATAAGGCGCTCAAAGCCACTTCAGAACTGAACTGGTCCCTGAAAAAATGGCCTTTTGAAATTTTCTTTTTAAATATGAGAAATTGCTGCTAAAGTTCTAAGCCTTGTAACGTCCTAGAAAAATAAAAGGACGTTCAAAAAACGATTCAAAAATAAAGTAGACATATGGGGGATGTTAACTAGTAACTATTTTGTGTGGTACGTTTAAATTTAGAAAAATGCAAATTTTAGCTAAATTTTGGTGTTTTTCCAGAAATAAATACCAAATTTATCGACCAAATTTTTTCACTAACATAAAGTACAACATTTCACGAGAAAACAATCTCAGAATCGCTTGGATAGGTAAAAGCATTCCGAAGTTATCACCACATAAAGTAACACATGTTAGATTTGAAAAAACCGGCTGTGTCCTGAAGGGGTTAAGGCCCAAAATATTCCGGACCTCAAAGTTGTATTCCCATCTCAGACATTTATGGCATATTTACAGGATATGCCATAAATGCCTGAAGATGTGGGTGCTAGCTCTGGGATCCGCACCTATCTCAAAATTGGGGGTCCCCCGACCCCATCTGGTGGGATGGTCATTGGCAGAGGTATTCTGGAAACAGTTGAGTTTGCGGTACTACGATATTACTGAAATCCCCATAGAAGTAAATTGGAGTTATGGAAACAGCGTAGTTCAGCTAGAGCGACTGTTTCTGTAATCCCAGCCAGCTTGCCACTGTCTCCATCTGGATGTGGCGGTCAGAGCTAGGACCCTCATCTATTGAGATGAGAATACCCCTTAAAGACTGTGTAAACCTTTGAGCACGTTTTTTTTTTTAATCAAACAGTGTATTAAAGGATTTTAAACAACTTTTTAATTGTTTTTTATTAAACGTTTTGTTTTTTTAACTTTTTGAGATACAGCTTCCATGTATCCTGGATAGCCTAAACTAAATATATAGAGCTTACAACATTTTGTTAGTGCTCGGTTTCTAGGACCGCTAGGATTATCATTTAATCTATGGTGTAAAGGTATATATATTAAGTTCCCATACAGTATAAATTCATTGCATGTGTGTGGGGTACAATTAGTAGTCAAAGGGGAATTTTTTTTTAAAGGGGTATTCTGGTTACCGTAGGGTAAGGGGTAACTTGCTGTTCAGTGGGTGTCCGACAGCTGGGACCCCCATTGTTCACCTTAACAGGGGTCACATACCCCTCGTTTGAACCAAGCAGCAGGTCGCTCATGCACACTGCTGCTCCATTCATTCTCTATGGGAGCACCGGAGATAGCCGAGTACAGCTTTCGGCTATTTCCGGTGCTGCCTTAGAGAATGAATGAAGCGGCAGTTAACATAGGTGACCTGCCACTCGGTTCAAACAAGCGTTTGGCACCCCCATTCTTATAAACTGTGGGGTCCCAGCTGTCAGACACCCACCGATCAGCAAGTTACCCCCTACCCTATGGATAGGGTGTAACTTGTTGTAAACGGAATACACCTTTAACTAATATTTTATCAATTGAAATCCCTGCTCACCATGGGTTTAGGAGTCTGGAGGGCGGTCCTACTTAGTTATTGTCAGCCTTCCATGTATGAGTGTGCAGAAAGATATAGCTGCCAATCACTGCTTAGGACCACCCCCTGGACTCCTAAGCCCACAGTGAGCAGGAATTTAAATCAATAAACCATAAGCTAAATAAAATCTACTCAGCTCCTTCTCTATAACATGCTGCCCGCAGATAGGACCACTTGTTCAACATGACAGGTTCCCTTTAAGCTGGCCATACACCTAAGATAAAAGTAGGTGGCAGCGCGCAATGATGTTATGTGTAAGGGGGACTCCCATGATGGCAAATATCGGGGGAAAGAGGGATTAGGTATATTGGATTTGAATATTCCTAAACTTCTGTTCCCACAGGAGATCATAGAGGGGTCTAGCAGCAACTTATTCCCATCCCAATTCAAATAAACATGCATGATCATTGGGAACACTAGGGGGGACACTAGCAGTGAATTCATGTTTTAATGCTATGTGCCAGGTTAATGCATTATATACAGGGGCTATAGATCCATATATATCATCCCGGTCTCTATACTGTGGAAACTTTTGATTAGAATCAATAAAATATAATATAATAATTCTAATTCCCTGTTAGTGATGCGCTGGGCCACTAGTGGAGCTTTATGCCCTTTTAGTTTTTTTCTTTGGCTTAGAACTAATTCCCTTTCCGATGTATTTTGGGTTTCCCCAAGCACTTTTTGGGACTTTAGATTTAATGTGATTTAGCTGAATGGAAATCCCATCCAGGCTAAGCACTGTTTAAATGTGATACTTTGCACCAAACAGTTGTTTTACTGTTTTAAAGTGGTAATTTGTTTAGATCACCCCCAGTGATTTAATTATATAGGGATGCTTACTGTATACATTTCTGGGGAAGCGCTCTTGAAATAAATACAAATTAATTACTCTAAAGCATAGCATATGTAGGAATATTTTTTTGTATTTTCCCCCCACTGGTTCTTACAGCTTAAAATAGTCACCATGAATTCTACTACAACTTTTTCAACATTTCCGAGCAGACGAAGAGGTTGTGCCGTAGGTCATACTATATTTGTGCTGAGGCTGAATGCTTTCAACATCACTCATTTCTCTCTTATTGAAACATAGAAGGTGTTCTACTGACACAAGTGATCATTATAATGAAGACAGCTCTCAAATTGGAAGTGAGGTTCATGTCCATAGGGACATAGGTGACTCAGACGGAATCATTGTAAGAGAGCAGAATGGAAGAACATGGGACATAATAAACCGCATAGCATATCAAATTCTGTCATTGACATTAGACATGTATTTTATGTAAAACTCTGTTTGTTATAATGTGTGTTAGGCCAAGTTCACATTACCTTTGCCCCAGTGAACGGTGTAAAGCATGCCTTTGATGCATCAGTTAATGTCGTCTGTCCTCTACAGCTTTGGTTTTAGGCCATTCCGAGCCTGATATTACCTGCCTGCGGCCACCCCAGTACCCGCTTTTCTCTTCAGACAATCGGGTGCTGGATCGTACCCAGCTCTTCCCTGTACTCCTGGTGGCGGTGGGTACCGGGGTAATAATATGGGTTAGTGATAGCCTTATTACTGGCTAATACTAAGCCCCTTCTTAGTAATGGACGCTCTCAGACAGCTGCCATTACTAAGGCGGTAATGAAGTATTAAAAAACAGAGACATAAAGACATTTATTTTATTGAAATGACAACTCTTCCACACAATCCACTTTAACCATTTTATTTAATAAAAAAAAAGAAATAAAGCTTAAATCAGCGAAGTAGTCCAACGAATCTACGACGTAGTCCAAATGGTCCAGCGGAACCTGCAAAACAAAAATTAGCAGTATGAAAAATAAAAATAAAGCTGGCTGCCCCCACAAAAGTACAAACATATGAATAAATAGCTACCTTCGGAAACATATTAAAATAATTAGAAAAATTAGGCCAATAAAAAAATAAAAAATTATAACACCTTTCTTTTAAAGAGAACCTTTCACCTCCCCATACATGTACAGCTGAGTGCAGCAGGTAATGGGGAGGGCCGCACAAACCCTGGGGCACTTTACATTTTTTTCGTTATTTAGATATCAGTGCTGTAATATTTCGCGCCCGATATTTAAATAACCCCCTGAACTGTCAATGGGGAGGTAATTGGCAAGGGGGCGTGTAACATCGCTGTGACACTGTCCAATCAGCTACGGTCAGCGTTACAGCAAGAGCTGGAGAGAGAGCTCGTGCGCGCAGCTCCGCCACCACTAAGGAACACAAGAGGAGAAGAAGAGTGTGAATTCTTCTTCTTCTGTTTCATGGCATCGGAGCTGTGCGTGCACGCACGCTCTCACTTTTTAGCTCTCGGCAGACAAGGACGACAAGACTGATCTCTCACCTGAGATCACAGTCTTGTACTTGCCTGCCGAGAGCTGAAGAGTGAGAGCGTGCGTGTGCACATGATCTCCTCTCTCCAGCTCTTGCTGTTGACATTGTCCGCAGCGGATTGGGCAGTGTCACAGCGATGTTACAAGTCCCCTTGCCAATTACCGCCCCATTGGCAGTTCATGGGGTTATTTAAATATCGGTCGCCAAATATTACAGCACCGATATCTAAGTATGGAAAGAGGGTAGAAATTTTTTTTTAAAGTGCCCCAGAGTTTGTGCAGCCCTGACCATTACATGCTGCACTCAAATGCAAATCTGTGGGCAGGTGAAAGATTCTCTTTAAAGTGTAACAACTTTTTAAAAAAATGTTGACATGTCAGAAGTTTTGATCAGTGGAAGCCGAGCACTGAGACACCTCCACTAGTCGCTAAAACGAAGCAGCAGAAGTGCTCGGGTGAGCGTGTGCCGCTTCAATTCTGTTTGCCTTTCCTTGGAGCAGTGTACGGGCTCAATAGAAAGTCTAGGAGTCCGCACACCGCTCACTCGGCTGAAAGTCGATCATAAATGAAGCGGCACAGCGCTCACCCGAGCACTTCTGCTGCTTCGTTTTAGAGATCGGTGGGGGCCTCAGTGCTCGGTCCCCCACCGATGAAAACTTCGGACATGTCACTATGATATATAAAGATATCTATTACTGCGATTGGTGCAAGTTTTAATTACTTTTTATTGAAAATGATTTGCACTTTTTGAGATACAGCTGCTTTGTATCCTGTATACAGAGCAGCTGTATATAGCGCTAAGACCTGAATCCATTAGGTCGCCTATTACCGATCACATCTACGTTATGAACGTAGATGTGATCGGTTACAGCTCGATCCTGCAGGACTCGCTGACACTGAATCAGTCAGTCCCACTGACCTGACGGATACAGGATACAGCGCTATATACATTATATAATATATTTATTTTAATTAGCGGGGGCAGGTTTATGGGGAAGGATTAGGGCCTGTTCACATCAGCGTTGGCTTTCCGTTCCGGGGTTCCGTGGGAGGTTTCCGTCGGGTGAACCCCCTGCAATGGAAAGTCAAACTGAAACCACAGCTTCCGTTTCAGTCACCATTGAAATCAATGGTGACGGAAACATTGCTAATGGTTTCCGTTCATCACCATTCCGGCAGGTTTCAGTTTTTGTGATGGAATCAAGAGCGCAGTCGACTGCGCTAATGGTGACTGAAACGGAAGCTGTGGTTTCAGTTTGACTTTCCGTTGCGGGGTTACCTCCGACGGAACCCCAGAATGGAAAGCCAACGCTGATGTGAACAGGCCCTAAGGCTTCTTTCACACTAGCATTAATATACGTTTACCGCTCTTCCGTCGATACGTTAAACGGAAAGCAACGGCTCCATTAGAATTACCATTGCTTTCAATGGTAATTCTTTTGTATCAGTTGCTTTCCGTTTGTCTCCGTTCGCTAAGTTTCCGTTTTTTTTAAAGGAAACAAAAGTGAAGTCTGCAGAACTTTTATTTCCATTCGAAAGAACGGAAACCTAGCGAACGGAGACAAACGGAAAGCAACTGATACAAAAGAATTACCATTGAAAGCAATGGTAATTCTAATGGAGCCGTTGCTTTCCGTTTAACGTATTGATCCTCTCTTCCTCTGACGGAAGAGAGGTAAACGTATATTAATGCTAGTGTGAACAAAGCCCAATACAAGTAAGATATTAATAAATAAATAAATTGAAAAAAAAAAAAACAACTGGGATTTGAACTAGCAACCTCCAAGTGTAAGGCAGACAAGCTAACCACTACACTATAGAAAGCTTCAGTCAATGCCTGTGAAACTGTAGTACTTGAGGGTTTATTGAATGACAGGCACTATTAGTCTTTCCTATCTGCTGCGTGTGGGTGGTGACTGGTCAGAGACTCACAGTCAGACTGGCTGCCGCAGCTGCTGCATGCAGTGTGCACTGTGAGACTCACCAGTCAGCCCTATTTGTAGCTTTCCCACGCTATTTAAGCACAGGAAAGCTACAAAGCCAGGAGTATACTGCAGGGGGGGGGGGGGGGGGTCGTTTTACTGACAGCAGAGGGCTCTATAGGGGGGAATCATCCCCCCACCATAGAGCCCTGACTAGTTACTATACTGGAAGGTTAGGGGGTTCTGAGCATCTGACTGCTATAAAGTGGGGGCAGAATCCCCCCTATAGAGCTCTCTGCAGTAAGTCAGACGCTCAGACCCTCCCCCACCCACACTAATCGTTCCATTATAGTGATGTGAGGACTCTATGAGGTGGATTATTCCAGCCCCATAGAGCCCTCTGCTGTCGGTAAAATGCCCCCCTGCAGTATACTCACGTCCCGGTCCCAGCAAGGCAGGCACTTACCTCGTGGTGCTGGTGCTGCTCGTCGCTCCTCCTGCAGACTTGCTCCTCTCTGGCTGTATGTACTGTGTACAGCGTCAGAGAGGAGGAGGAGTATTACAGACGTTCGGCGCGTCTGCATGGCCCCTCCCCCCGGTCCAGTCCCGGGCTGAAAATGCCGCCCCCCCCCCCCCCGTTTGGGTAGGTGGTGCCGCCTGAGGCCGTCGGCTCACCTGGCCTCATGGCAGGTTCGGCACTGACTGTAATGTGTTATATAGGGAAAGCAAAGTTTCAACGTGTAACTAGGCAGATTTATACTTCTAGGATTCTGGAAAAAATAGGTGACAACCCCTATAGGAGCTGTAATGGCAGTTACAGTTATAATCCAGAGGTGCAAAACTGGAAGCAAGCTTTTAGAACAAAGGGGGACTTGTATCAATAGTGTTGATAGTAGTACAATTTTATTCTAATTGTGGTGCACCTAAATATTCAACATATCTATTACCATGTCTTAGGACCATTAATGAATGTGTTGTTACCTGAACTGGAGGAAAGTCTGTACAGCAGCTGTAGCTGCCCAGTGTCAGAAAGCTTGGACTCAGTCGCAGGTCATGGGTCCTCCAACAGGGTAATGACCCAAAACACACAGCTAAAAACATCCAAGAACGGCTAAGAGCAAAGCATTGGTCTATTCTTAAAGGGAATGTGACGCTAGAAAAAAAATGTATTTTTTTTTTAGTTAAACAATTAGTGTATAGGTGATTAAACATTGTTCTAATTTTTTTAAAAATATTCACGAGTCAGGAAATATTATAAATTAGATTCTAATTTATAATATTTCCCAGTGCTGGTCACTAGATGGAGCAATTCCCAAAATTGCAGCATTGCATGTGGTAAAGCAACCACATTGCTTTACGCTGCAAAATTTTAGAAAACTCACTCGCTCTAGTGAGCTCTCAGAATCCCCCCCCCCTCCTTTATCCTGGCTAGTGCCGGGAGAAACGAGGGGATTGAACGGTCGGGTACCAACAATTCTCTCCACGACTGTATATATATATATATATATATATATATATATATATATATATATACTCTCTAACAATTCATCAATAATTCTGAGCCATTGTCAATAACTCAGCCATACATCTATTCCAATAGACAGTAAAAAGCTTATTTTAAGGTGGCAGTGGGCCCCCTACCTACTGGTCCCCTGTGCAACCTCACAAGTTGCACCAATAATATGTCTGCCCCTGATAGATTATGGAAGAATGTCAGAAAGCTGTTAGAGGAGAAATACTAGAAGATCTATTTTAAATTATAAATGATCTTTAGTGTATTTTAAATGTTATTTTGAATAACTTATTTCTGTGTTGAGCTATCAGAGGTTGACTTTACAGGCCTTCTATGAGAATAGCTTCCATGCCTCTACAATAACACTTCCGATGCCCTTACACTGGCAACTCAGTGTTATCATAGGGACTCTACTCCTCTTAACATCCTATGAGATCTCTTTTTTTTTTCATTTTCCTATTTGTGGTAAAAAAAAAAAATTTAACCTGCATTCTGATCGGCCTAACATCCCTATAATATAATTTTGTTGTGGACATGAGTACAGAAACTGTTTAAACAGAGGTGTAACTTCAAGCTCCATGGCCCTAATGCAAAATCCATGTGATATTTATAATACTGAGGTTTTTCTATGTGACAGAGGGGCCCCTCAGGCACCACGTCCTGGGCACGACTGTTACCTCTGCAACTCCTATAGCTAGGCCCTTGGGCCCATAACTTCAACCCCTGATAATTCAGCTACAGGGACAAGTCTGCTTTCATAGAACTCAATGTAAACAGTCTCATTCTTTCAGCCGCATGAACGAATGAGCTGCAACCTGTATAATGCTACATTCCACTACTTGCATTTTGTAGGCACTCTCAGAGGCAAAAATTTGTAACCATATTACAAAATGTTTGCACTTTTTAACCTAAACTAGGTAGTAGAAGGATGAACAATGTTGTTAAAATTGGCGACCATCTCCAGTCACTTACAAAAATGTTATCCCTATAGAAAGTAATGGTATGGCTTGTGACCCAGTGGTCGGTGATGCCATTTGCTATAAAAATCTACATTACAATAAAAATGTATTCATCTTAAAGACATTCTGTTCTAACAAAATCCCCTCACATCTCTCATGTAGCAGCATGAATCAAATTGCAAGGTTGTGGTTTGTTTGTATTGCCTTTCATATTTTTCTTGTCATTTGATTGGAAAATATTGATTCTCTAATGCAGAACAATAGTGGTAAAAATTCTTGGAAATAGAACAAATTGGTAAAAATTGCTCAATTTCCATCAAATTTAAGCTGTCTTCATGTCCCTCATCTGTAAATTCTGGGAAAAGTCTTATTATATACTTTGATTTTTCAGCAATTGTATTGAAAAACGGTTAATGTTACTTAAATTTGATAGTCTCCTATAAATGTAATAACATTCCCTCGTTTTAGTTCTATTATACTTAGGGTTGTTTGAAAACTGGGGTAGGGATGATATAAAAGAACAAGTCTGGGTATTTCTGTCTGTGTTTTAAAAGATCAAACTGTGTGGAATCCCTTTCTGAAAGGCTGCCAGACACAATAGACTATTAATTAACATGTGCCAAGGGATTCATCAACATACGGAGCTGCTCGGTATGTTTGGAGTTTGCCTCCCTTTTATGCAATTCATGAAAGATCAGCCGCAGATGTAAATCAGCTTCTGTTCAATGTCAAGCAACAAAGAGGCATTATTTTCAGGGCTGTTTCTCTCACAGCGCCAAGAAACATTTTTACTATCTCCTTTTCATGTTCTAAATGTAATGGTGCGGTCCATTTTAGAAGAAAAAAAAAAAAAAGAGAGCAAAAGAAAGCCGAACACAGCATGTTTGTCTAGGGTAATATACATGGCGTGTGATATATAGCAGGGGAAAAAAAAGAGAGCCCAGACAAAGATTCGCTCTCGCTAATGGTGTATCAGCATAGGGGGAGAAGAATTATTCCGTGTGGTAACCATGGGTGACAGTAAACTGGCATGCGAAATGATGCAAGGGCAGACAGAGTTGAATTATAGAAATGACTGAGAATATTTAAAGGGATTGAAAACATTGCTTATAAGGAGGATGGTACTTCAGGTAGACCTCTACTCACCTTTGTGTTCCTATGGAGGACTGAACAAATAAGAATAAACATGCATTCCTCCAATGAGAGTTTCCTTGTTTCTAGAGAAGGTTGTAAAATGCAGAGTTACTGTACAGTGGCTATGAAGGGTAGTTTTTGAGTTTGCTCATAGAACTGGAATGAACCATTTTGGTTGTATTATTTATTTAATTAATAATTTTGGAGTAATTATTCACATTCAGCTAGATTAATCCTAGAATTTGATGGGCAGTGTACCAGCTTAAAGTGTACCTCCACTTTCAGTGAAAAACTATTATAGTGCAGGAGTGTGCAGTAAAATAATTTTTCGAACTCACTTTTGTTACCAATTTTACTACTTGCAGCAACACGGGCTGTGTAAAGAGCCAATCAGAAAAAAAGCGACTCAGAGCTCACCGGAACAGCTGTAGTGCAGGCCCATAGACTTTCTACTGAGTCCGTACACCGCTACATTGGCTTTCCGATAAAAGCTGAGCAGGAACCAAGCGGCTCAGCGCTCACATGAGCATTTCTGCAGCTTCATTTGGCGATCGGTGGGGGTCTCAGTGCTCAGACTCTCACCGATCAAAACTTCTGACATGTCACTATGACATATCAGAAGTTTTCTGAAAATGTAGTTACCCTTTAAGGATGCAGCTATTTTGGGGCGCAGTGTCTTGTTTTTTTTGTTTTTTTTTTGGGTGGGGGGGGGGGGGGGTTTCTCAGTACCATATTTTGAGCCGTAACTTTTATATTTTTCCATTTATCTGTATAAGGGCTTGTTTTTTGTGGGGCGGGTTCAATTTCGATTGGCACTATTTTGGAGGTACATATAGTGTAATGTATAGCTTTTATTAGTTTTTTGGGGATGATTCCACCAATTCCGTGATTTTACAGCGTTCATTCTGTGGTATAAATACCATGATAACTTTATGCTCTGGGTTTATGCAGTTCCAACGATAGCAAAGTTATATATATATATATATATATATATATATATATATATATATATATATATGCACACATACATACAGTTAGGTCCAGAATTATTTGGACAGTGACACAAGTTTTGGCATTTTAGTTGTTTACCGAAACATATTAAACATACAGTTGTATCAATATGAACTTAAAGTGCTGGCTCTCAGCTTTAATTTGAGGGTATTCACATCCTAATTTGAGGAAGGGTTTAGGAATTACTGTTCTTTAATATGTAGCTGCCTCTTTTTCAAAGGACCAAAGGTAATTGGACAATTATCTCAAAAGCTATTTAATGGGCTGCATGGGCTATTCCCTCATTAATCCATCATCAATTAAGCAGGTAAAAGGTCTGGAGTTGAGTCCAGGTGTGGCGTTTGCATTTGGAAGCTGTTGTTGTGAACCCACAACATGAGGTCAAAGGAGCTCTCAATGCAAGTGAAACAGACCATCGTTAGGCTGAAAATTGACAAAATCCCTCACAGAGATAGCACAAATGTTAGGAGTACCCAAATCAGCAGTTTGGTAAATTCTTGAAAAAAAAAAAAAAAAAAAGAGCGCACTAGTGATCTAAAACGCCTGGACATCCAGGGAAGACAACAGTGGTGGATGATGGCAGAATCCTTTCCATTGTGAAGAAAAACCCCTTCACAACATCTGCCCAAGTGAAGAACACTCCCTTGGAAGTAGGATCTAAGTCTACCATAAAGAGAAGAACTTCATGAAAGCAAATACAGAGGGTTCACCACAAGGTGCAAACCATTAATCACTATCAAAAATCGAAATGCCAGATTAGACTTTGCCAAACAACATCTAAGGAAGCCAGCCCAGTTCTGCAACAGCATTCTTTGGACAGATAATAATAATAATAATCTTTATTTATATAGCGCCAACATATTATGCAGCACTTTACAATTTAGAGGGAACATGAAACAAACAATATCAGACATTACATAGTGACAAAATTAATTTACGACTCTAACCAGAGGACAATGCTCGCAAGAGCTTACAATCTATGAGGAAATAAGGGAGACACAGAGTGTAACAGTGTTTGTTCAGTACAATAGTCCAGCCATTTTTTATACACATGGGGTGGTACACATAAACCTGCATGAGCCGGTCACCAGCCAGTATCCGTGTATGACGGACATGAAGAGAAGGAGTGTGAGAGAATATTATTCTGATGACTAATCTAAAAGGGTGGCCATTGAAAGGAGTTAGATTAGGGAATGTTAAAGGGCTGTCTAAATAGATGTGTTTTCAGGGCACGTTTAAAACTGTGGATATTGGGAATTAATCTGATTGTCTGTGGTAGCACATTCCAGAGGACTGGTGCAGCACGAGAGAAATCTTGGAGACGGGAGTGGGAGGTTCGGATTATGGAGGATTTTAATCTAAGGTCGTTGGCAGAACATAGAGCCCGAGTAGGGTGGTAGACAGAGATGAGGGAGGAAATGTAAGGAGGTGCAGCACTGTGGAGAGCTTTGTGGGTAAGAGTAATAAGTTTGAATTTTATTCTGAAGGGGATGGGCAACCAGTGCAGTGACTGTAACAGAGTAGATGCGTTGGTGTAGCGGTTGGTCAGAAAGAGGAGCCTGGCTGCTGAATTAAGGATAGATTGGAGAGGGGAGAGTTTAGTGAGGCGAAGACCGACTAGTAATGAGTTACAGTAGTCAAGACGAGAGTGAATCAGAGCAACAATGAGAGTTTTTGCTGTTTCCTCAGTAAGAAAAGGGCGGATTCTGGAGATGTTTTTGAGGTGAAATGACAGGAGCATGAAAGTGATTGAATGTGAAGAGTAAAGGAAAGATCTGAGTCAAAAATAACCCTGAGACAGCGAGCGTGCTGCTTAGGAGTTATGATAGTGCCACACACTGTATGGCGAAATGGAGATATCAGGTTTAGGGAGGTTAGTAGATGGTGGGAACACAAGGAGCTCAGTTTTAGGAAGATTCCGTTTCAGATAGAGAGAGGACATGATGATAGAGTCAGCAGACAGACAACCACTGGTGTTTTGTATTAGAGCAGTGGTGATGTCATGGGAAGAGGCATATAATTAGGTGTCATCAGCGTAGACATGGTATTGCAAGCCAAATCTACTGATGGTTTTTCCAATAGGGGCTGTGTAGAGAGAAAAGAGGAGTGGATCTAGGACTGATCCGTGAGGAACCCGATAGCAAGTGGATAAGGAGAAGAAGTAGAACCAGCAAATGACACACTGAACGAGCGGTCAGAGAGATAAGAGAAAAACCAAGAGAGAGCAGCGTCCTTGAGGCCAATAGAGTGGAGCATGTTAAGGCTGGGTTCACACGACCTATTTTCAGACGTAAACGAGGCGTATTATGCCTCGTTTTACGTCTGAAAATAGGGCTACAATACGTCGGCAAACATCTGCCCATTCATTTGAATGGGTTTGCCGACGTACTGTGCAGACGACCTGTCATTTACGCGTCGTCGTTTGACAGCTGTCAAACGATGACGCGTAAAAATGCAGCCTCGTCAAAAGAAGTGCAGGACACTTCTTTCAGACGTAATTTGAGCCGTTCTTCATTGAACTCAATGAAGCACAGCTCAAAATTTACGGCTGTCAGAGAAGCCTCGCAAAATGCGAAGAGGAGCTTTTACGGCTGAAACGAGGCAGCTGTTTTCTCCTGAAAACAGTCTGTCATTTCAGACGTAAAAGCCTGCTATCGTGTGCACATACCCTAAGTAGGAGGTGCTGGTCTACAGTATCAAAGGCTGCTGTAAAGGATCTGCCAGGCACTACGTCTGTGGAGATTCCCAGGGTTAATCAGTCGACACCTGAGGCCAGACCTCTTAGACTGACACCGGCTCCCACCAATCAGGGTGGCAGGCTCAGGAGTGGGAGAGCCTATCGCGGCCTGGTCAGTCAGAGTTAGCTCCGCCCCCTGTCCATTTATACCTGCAGTTTTCTCTTCCTCATTGCTTGTTATTCTTTTGGATTCCTGGCCCCACTGCTGCTTGCTCCAGCCTGCTTCTGCCGTGCTTCTGCCTTGCTGCAGTTCTCCTTGACTTGACTTGCTTTGCTTTGCTTTGCCCCTGGCTTGCTTCTGTCTCCGTGCCCGCTCGGGTTACTCACTTCGTCCTGGTCCTGACTGTTCGTTCGCCGCTCCGTTTCCTCGTGGCGTTCCGTGGCTACTGCCCCTTCCCTTGCGTGTTCCCTGTTTGTTTTCCTGTGCACTTAGACAGCGTAGGGACCGCCGCCCAGTTGTACCTCGTCGCCTAGGGCGGGTCGTTGCAAGTAGGCAGGGACAGGGCGGTGGGTAGATTAGGGCTCACTTTCCCTTCACCTCCTTCCTGCCATCACAGAATAACAAGCCCTTACCTAGTCTACCATTTCTCCTACGCTGTCGCTATCATGGACCCCCTTGAGACCCTGACCCAGCAGATGCAGGGCCTCTCCCTACAGGTCCAGGCCCTGGCCCAAAGGGTTGGGCGCACCACCTCACCTCTAGAACCCGACCTCAAGTTACCTGACCGGTTTTCAGGGGACCGTAAGACGTTTCTCTCCTTCCGGGAGAGTTGCAGACTATATTTCCGCCTTAAGCCCCACTCCTCAGGTTCCGAGAACCAGCGGGTGGGTATCATCATATCCCGACTCCAGGAAGGGCCCCAAGAGTGGGCCTTCTCCTTGGCTCCTGACGCCCCTGAACTTTCCTCTGTTGATCGTTTTTTCTCTGCCCTCGGACTCATTTACGACGAGACTGACAGGACTGCTTTAGCCGAGAGTCAGTTGGTGACCTTACGTCAGGGTAGGAGACCGGTTGAGGAATACTGTTCTGATTTTAGGAAGTGGTGCGTAGCTTCTCAGTGGAACGATCCGGCCCTAAGGTGCCAGTTTAGGTTAGGATTATCTGACGCCCTGAAGGATCTGCTGGTTAGCTACCCCTCGTCTGACTCTCTTGACCAGGTTATGGCCCTAGCAGTACGACTTGACCGACGTCTCAGGGAACGTCAGCTAGAACGCTTCAGTGTGCTCCCCTCTGACTTTTCTGCGATCCCCCCCGAGGTCCCGCCTCCTCGCCCCTCCACGGAGGACTCGGAGGTACCTATGCAACTCGGGGCCTCCATGTCCCCTCGACAACGTAGGGAGTTTCGCAGAATGAACGGTCTCTGCTTCTACTGTGGGGACGACAAGCATCTACTGAACACCTGTCCCAGGCGCAAGAATAAGAAGCCGGAAAACTTCCGCGCCTAAGTGATCATCGGGGAGGTCACTTGGGCGCACAGGTATTTCCCGTTAATGTGAAACGCAATAAAATTTTGCTTCCCTTTCAGGTCTCGTTTGCTGGCCGGTCTGCCACGGGCAGTGCTTTCGTGGATTCTGGCTCATCTGCTAATATCATGTCTGTGGAATTTGCTATGTCTCTAAAGATGCCTTGTATTGATTTACCTTATCCTATCCCTGTAGTAGGAATCGACTCTACTCCCCTTGCTAATGGTTATTTTACTCAGCATACTCCTGTTTTTGAACTCCTGGTTGGCTCCATGCATTTGGAGCAGTGCTCTGTACTGGTAATGCAGGGATTATCGTCTGATCTGGTTTTAGGCCTTCCCTGGTTGCAGTTGCATAATCCCACGTTTGATTGGAATACTGGGGATCTCACCAAATGGGGTAATGAATGTCTTATGTCATGTCTTTCTGTTAACTCTATTTCTCCCCGGGAGGAGGTAAACACGCTTCCTGAGTTCGTTCAGGACTTCGCCGATGTGTTTTCTAAGGAGGCCTCCGAGGTGTTGCCCCCCCATAGAGATTACGATTGCGCTATCGATTTGGTGCCTGGTGCCAAGCTTCCTAAAGGTAGGATATTTAATCTTTCATGTCCTGAACGTGAAGCCATGAGGGTGTATATCCAGGAATGCCTGGCCAAGGGTTTCATTCGCCCCTCGACTTCTCCTGTAGGTGCTGGCTTCTTCTTCGTGGGGAAGAAGGATGGTGGTCTTAGGCCGTGCATTGATTATCGTAACCTGAATAAGGTCACTGTAAGGAACCAGTACCCACTTCCTTTGATTCCGGATCTTTTTAATCAGGTTCAGGGAGCCCAATGGTTTTCTAAGTTCGATCTACGGGGGGCATATAACCTTATCCGCATCAAAGAGGGGGATGAGTGGAAAACTGCGTTCAACACACCCGAGGGTCATTTCGAATACCTGGTCATGCCCTTTGGGTTGTGTAACGCCCCTGCTGTCTTCCAGAATTTTATTAATGAAATCCTGAGAGAGTACCTGGGTAATTTTCTTGTTGTGTACCTTGATGACATACTGGTGTTTTCCAAGGACTGGTCCTCTCACGTGGAGCATGTCAGGAAGGTGCTCCAGGTCCTTCGGGAGAATAATCTGTTTGCTAAGACTGAAAAATGTGTCTTTGGGGTACAGGAGATACCATTTTTAGGGCAAATCCTCACTCCTCATGAATTCCGCATGGACCCTGCCAAGGTTCAAGCTGTGGCGGAATGGGTCCAACCTGCCTCCCTTAAGGCGTTACAGTGTTTTTTAGGGTTCGCCAACTATTACAGGAGATTTATTGCCAACTTCTCGGTCGTCGCTAAGCCTCTTACGGACCTTACCCGCAAGGGTGCTGATGTCCTCCATTGGCCCCCTGAGGCCGTCCAGGCCTTTGAGACTCTCAAGAAGTGCTTTATCTCGGCCCCCGTGCTGATTCAGCCCAACCAAGAGGAGCCATTTATTGTGGAGGTTGACGCTTCCGAGGTGGGAGTGGGGGCCGTCTTGTCCCAGGGTACCAGCTCCCTCACCCATCTCCGCCCCTGTGCTTACTTCTCTAGGAAGTTTTCGCCCACGGAGAGTAACTATGATATTGGCAACCGCGAACTTCTAGCCATTAAATGGGCTTTTGAGGAGTGGCGGCACTTCCTGGAGGGGGCCAGACACCAGGTAACGGTCCTTACGGATCACAAGAATCTGGTTTTCCTAGAATCGGCCCGGAGGCTTAATCCTAGACAAGCTCGGTGGGCACTATTCTTTACCAGATTTAATTTCTTGGTTACCTATAGGGCTGGGTCCAAGAATATTAAGGCTGATGCTCTGTCACGTAGTTTCATGGCCAATCCTCCTTCCGAGAAGGATCCCGCTTGTATTTTACCCCCTGGTATAATCGTCTCTGCCACGGATTCTGATTTAGCTTCTGATATCGCGGCTGATCAGGGTGCAGCTCCCGGGAACGTCCCTGGGGACAAACTGTTTGTTCCCCTGCAATACCGGCTGAGGGTACTCAGGGAAAACCATGACTCCGCTCTATCTGGTCATCCTGGCATCTTGGGCACCAAACACCTCATTACCAGAAACTATTGGTGGCCTGGGTTGCCTAAAGATGTTAGGGCTTACGTCGCCGCTTGTGAGGTTTGCGCTAGGTCCAAAACCCCTAGGTCCCGACCTGCGGGCCTACTACGTCCCTTGCCCATTCCCCAGAGACCTTGGACCCATATCTCCATGGATTTTATCACCGATTTGCCTCCATCTCAGGGCAAGTCGGTGGTGTGGGTGGTAGTCGACCGCTTCAGCAAGATGTGCCACTTTGTGCCCCTTAAGAAGCTACCTAACGCCAAGACGTTAGCTTCTTTGTTTGTGAAACACATCCTGCGTCTCCATGGGGCCCCAGTCAATATCGTTTCGGACAGAGGGGTACAATTTGTTTCCTTATTTTGGAGAGCCTTTTGTAAAAAGTTGGAGATTGATCTGTCCTTCTCCTCCGCCTTCCATCCCGAAACTAACGGCCAAACGGAAAGGACCAACCAATCCCTGGAACAATATTTAAGGTGTTTCATCTCTGACTGTCAATTCGATTGGGTCTCATTCCTTCCCCTTGCTGAATTTTCCCTGAATAACCGGGTCAGTAACTCGTCAGGGGTCTCCCCGTTTTTCTGTAATTTCGGGTTTAACCCAAGGTTCTCCTCCGTCTCCCCTGGTTGTTCCAATAATCCTGAGGTAGAGGATGTTCATCGGGAACTGTGCACTGTCTGGGCCCAGGTTCAGAAGAACCTAGAGGCGTCCCAGAGCGCACAAAAGATTCAGGCGGATAGTAGACGTTCTGCTAACCCCCGGTTTGTCGTCGGGGATTTGGTCTGGTTGTCGTCCAGGAACTTGCGCCTTAAGGTCCCGTCCAGGAAGTTTGCTCCCCGATTTATTGGGCCTTATAAGGTCATTGAAGTCCTCAACCCTGTATCCTTCCGTCTGGAGCTGCCCCCATCCTTCCGCATACACGACGTCTTTCATGCTTCCCTCCTTAAACGCTGCTCCCCGTCCTGGTCCCCCTCTAGGAAACCTCCTGTTCCCGTTCTCACCCCTGAGGGGGTGGAATTCGAGGTGGCCAAGATTGTGGACAGTAGGATGATCCAGGGCTCCCTCCAGTACCTGGTCCATTGGAGAGGATACGGGCCGGAGGAGAGGACTTGGGTACCTGCTCGAGATGTTCACGCTGGGGTATTGGTCAGGAGGTTCCACCTTCTCTTCCCCACTAAACCGGGTCCTCTTAGTAAGGGTCCGGTGGCCCCTCATAAAAGGGGGAGTACTGTAAAGGATCTGCCAGGCACTACGTCTGTGGAGATTCCCAGGGTTAATCAGTCGACACCTGAGGCCAGACCTCTTAGACTGACACCGGCTCCCACCAATCAGGGTGGCAGGCTCAGGAGTGGGAGAGCCTATCGCGGCCTGGTCAGTCAGAGTTAGCTCCGCCCCCTGTCCATTTATACCTGCAGTTTTCTCTTCCTCATTGCTTGTTATTCTTTTGGATTCCTGGCCCCACTGCTGCTTGCTCCAGCCTGCTTCTGCCGTGCTTCTGCCTTGCTGCAGTTCTCCTTGACTTGACTTGCTTTGCTTTGCTTTGCCCCTGGCTTGCTTCTGTCTCCGTGCCCGCTCGGGTTACTCACTTCGTCCTGGTCCTGACTGTTCGTTCGCCGCTCCGTTTCCTCGTGGCGTTCCGTGGCTACTGCCCCTTCCCTTGCGTGTTCCCTGTTTGTTTTCCTGTGCACTTAGACAGCGTAGGGACCGCCGCCCAGTTGTACCTCGTCGCCTAGGGCGGGTCGTTGCAAGTAGGCAGGGACAGGGCGGTGGGTAGATTAGGGCTCACTTTCCCTTCACCTCCTTCCTGCCATCACAGCTGCAGAGAGATCCAGAAGAACAAGGAGAGAGTATTTACCATCCGATTTAGTCTCCAAGAGATCATTTGAGACTTTAGTAAGGGCAGTTTCTGTGGAGTGTAGAGTGCGGAAACAAGATTGTAAGGGGTCTAGAATGGAGTTGGCAGAGAGATAGCGAATAAGGCGAGAGTAGACCAAGCATTCCAGGAATTTGGAGATGAAGGGGAGATTAGAGACTGGTCGGTAGTTAGCAGTGCTGGATGTGTCAAGAGCTGTTTTTTTTTTCAGTAATGGGTTTATAATGGCATGTTTAAAAGAGGAGGGAAATATACCAGAGGAAAGACAGAGGATAAATATTTTAGTCAGGTGACTAGTGACAGCTGGGGAGAGGGACTGGATGAGGTGTGAGGGGATAGGATCACTAGGGCAGGTAGTAGGACGAGAAGAAGAGAGGAGCCTGGAGACTTCTTCTTCTGTTATTGGGTCAAATGCTGAAAGTGAAGAAGAGGGAGAGTGGGAGGGAAGGGGATCGATGTTACTAGGGGACTGGGAGATAATATCATTGCGGATGTTGTCAATTTTAACTTTAAAATAAGTGGCCAGGTCTTCAGCACTGAGATCTGTGATTGGCGTCTGCACTTTAGGACTAAGGAGGGAGTGAAAAGTATCAAGGAGGCGTTTTGGATTATTAGATAGTGTGGAGATGAGAGAAGTGAAATAGACATGTTTGGCGCGGTGAAGGGCAGAGTTGTAAGTTCTCAGCATAAATTTGTAATGGAGGAAATCTGCATCCAAATGCGATTTTCTCCACAGTTGTTCGGCACATCTCAAGCACCGCTGAAGAAAGCGGGATTGAGGCGTGTGCCAGGGTTGTCGTCATCTTTGTCGGGTGGTTCGGAGAGTAGGGGGGGCTGCTTCATCCAATGCATTTTTGAGAGTATTATTGTAAAGTTTGGCAGCCAGATTGGGATAGGAGAGGGAAGAGATACGAGACAATGAGGACTGTAGACTGTCTATGAGTATCTGAGTGTTAATGGCATGTAGATTTCTGTATGTCTGACAGGTAGGCATGGCCTGAGGAGGCAGAGAATATTTGATAGTAAAGGAGGGAAGGTTGTGGTCAGAGAGCGGGAGAGGAGAGTTAATAAAGTCAGAAATTGAGCAGAGACGGAAGAAGACCAGGTCAAGGGAATGCCCGTCTTCATGTGTAGGAGAGTTAGTAAGTTGTGACAGACCTAGGGAGGAGGTTAAAGATAGTAACTGGGAGGCAGATGGGGAGATTTGGTTATCAATGGCGGTGTTGAAGTCGCCCATGATGAGAGTGGGTGTTTCAGAGGTTAGAAATTGTGGAAGCCAGGCAGGAAAATGATCCAGGAATTGGCGGGGTGAGCCCGGGGGGCGGTAGACAACTGCCACTAGGAGTGAAAAAGGGTGAAAGAGTCTGAGGGTGTGGACTTCAAAAGAGGGAAATGTGAGCGAGGGTACAGGGGGAATAACCTGAAAAGTGCAGTGTGTGGAAAGAAGTATACCTACTCCTCCACTCTGCCTGTTTTCAGGTCTGGGGGCATGAGAGAAATGGAGACCACCATAAGATAGAGCAGCAGGGGAAGCAGTGTCAGACAGGGGTAGCCATGTTTCCGTAAGAGCCAGAAGGTTGAGAGAGTTAGAAAGGAATAAGTAATGAATAAAGGTGAGTTTTGTTGCACACGGACCGAGAATTCCAGAGCGCACAGCTAAAAGAGACAGGAGAAGACATACAAGGAATGGTAAGATTATTTGCAGGGGTTCTGTGTGTGGCTGGTTGAGTGGCAGAAGAAAAGGGATGACCAGGGTTGGGTGGAGATATCCCCTGCAACTAGTAGCAGGAGAATGGAGAGAGACAGCAGATGGTTCTGTGATTTATGAGATCGATTTGTATGTTTAGCAGTGGGATGAGATGGGTTAAGATGACTGTGGAAAGTGAATAGTGCATGGGCTTGTAAAGCAAGAGCAGCTATAATGATGCGTGCGGTAGTGGACATGTGTGTTTGTATTTTGTTTGTAAACAGGTAAAAGATTGAATCTAATAATTAGAATGTGTGCTACTTTGTTTGGTTTGGTAATGCAGACCTGTCACTTACCCTGTCCAACTGCCAGGACACTTTGACAATATGACACTTAGAGATGACTTCTGCCGTCGTGCCCCCCTGCACGAGTGCCTTCCCCATATGCTACATCTATATTTATAGGGGAGTAGATGCTCAGATCTAGGCCTAATTAAGCTCGTTCAGCTACTAATCAAATCAACTAGACACATGAGGTGAAAAGCTATTCAGAGATAAACAAACAAACTATCTGGTCTGGATAATCATAAAACTTAACGACGATCAAACGCTTTGACAATAGTTAGAGATAACATTAGACTATATAGGAAGACAGGAAAGCAAAGTACCATAAAATAAAAGTTTCAGCGTTTTGAAATGCAGGTACAGCAGAGATGCAGTTAATGCAGGAATGGAGTGGATTATATACCATATGAACATCAACCTGTACCAGAATGATGGGAGGATGAAAGTATGGAGAAGGCTTGGAACGGCTCATGATCCAAAGCACACCACATCCTCTGTAAAACATGGTGGAGGCAGTGTGATGGCATGGGCATGCATGGCTGCCAAAGGCACTGGGTCACTAGTGTTTATTGATGATGTGACTGAAGACAGAAGCAGGTGGATGAATTCTGAAGTATTCAAGGATATACTTTCTGCACAGATTCAACCAAATGTAGCAAGGTTGATTGGACGTCGCTTCACAGTACAGATGGACAATGACCCAAAACATACTACGAAAGCAACCCACGAGTTTTTTAAGGCAAAGTAGTGGAATATTCTGCAATGGCCAAGTCAATCACCAGATCTCAACCCGATAGAGGATGCATTTCACTTGCCTAAGACAAAACATAAGGCAGAAAGACCCACAAACAAGCAACAACTGAAGATAGCTGCAGTAAAGGCCTGGCAAAGCATCACAAAGGAGGAAACCCAGCGTTTGGTGATGTCCATGGGTTCCAGACTTCAGGCAGTCATTGCCTGCAAAGGATTCTCTACAAAGTATTCAACTAATTTTTTTATTTATGGTAATGTTAATTTGTACAAATACTTTTGAACCCCTGAAATGAGGAGACTGTGTAGAAAAACGGTTGCGATTCCTAAACGTTTCACAGGATATTTTTGTTCAACCCCTTGAATTAAACCTGAAAGTCTACACTTCAATTGCATCTCAGTTATTTCATTTCAAATCCAATGTGGTGCCATGCAGAGCCCAAATCATGAAGATTGTGTCACTGTCCAAATAATTCTGGACCTAACTGTATATATATATGCACACACACACACACACACACACACACACACACACACACACACACACACACACACACACACACACACATGGGCCCTGTATCTAAGCCCATGTTTGATGCTGTCTGTTGGACCATGTATCTAAGCTTACCACAAGGCAGGCTTAGATACAGTACCCCAGCAGACAGAAATCTTATACATGTCACGGCGTGGGGTGTGGACTCATTGGGCCATACCTCGTAGCGGGATAGCAGTTGGCCAAACAGGTATAGTACAAAGTCTTTAGTCCAGAAAGGGTACCTGAGGCAATGCAGACAGTAGCGGTGATTCAGGCTGAAGATAAGGCTCTGGTAATAGAGACAGGAAGACGTATTCGAGGATGTTGGCCGTAGATGATGAAGAACAGACTGGAGGTGGTATACTCACTAGTATGGTTATTGTAGGAGAACTTAGCCCACGGGAGCAGCTGCACCCAGTCATCATGCCACCTGGAGATAATGTGCTGCAGATAGTTCTCCATAATCTGGTTAACCCTCTCGACTTGACCATTGGACTGGGGATGATAGGCCGAGGAGAAGTCCAACTTTACACCGAGGAGACCGCAGAGTGCTCTCCAGAACTTCGAGGTGAACTGGACCCCTCGATCCAAGACAATATGCAGGGGCAAGCCGTGCAGACGGAAGATGTATTGAACAAAGAGGTCGAGCAGCAGAAGGCAGGCCAGTAAGGGGAACAAAATGAGCCATTTTAGAAAATCCATCCACCACCACCCAGATCACACTGCATCCCGCAGAGAGAGGCATATCTGTGACAAAGTACATAGCGACATGCTGCCAGGGGGCATCAGGCACAGGCAGTGGTTGGAGCAGACCGGCTGGTCTGGAGTGGGCAAAATTGTTTGCTGTGCATACCGTACAGGAGGAGACAAAGTCCATGACGTCTTTGGGCAGCGTGGGCCACCAGAACTGACGGACAATTAGGTCTCGGGTCTTACGGGCACCCGCGTGACCTGGCAGCTTGGAACTGTGACCCCAGCGAAGGATTCTTCCTCTGTCTGCTAGACGTACAAAAGTCCTTCCCGGAGGAATGTCTCTAACTTGCAGAGGGTTAACAGAGAAGATGCAGGAAGGATCAATAATATTCTGTGGGGACTCCACAGTGTCCTCTGTTTCAAATGACCTAGACAAGGCATCGGCCCTCACATTCTTGTCGGCAGGTCGGTAGTGGAGTTCGAACCGGAACTGAGCAAAGAACAATGACCACCTGGCTTTACGAGGATTCAGCCATTGAGCCGTCTGTAGATAGGTCAGCTTCTTGTGGTCCGTGAAGACCAGGATAGGATGAGCTGCGCCTTCCAGTAAGTGTCCACTCCTGCAGGGCCAGCTTGATGGCCAGTAACTCCTAATCCCCAATCGAGTAGTTGCGCTCTGCGGAAGAAAACAGCTTAGAATAGTAGCCACATACCACAGTCTTGCCTTTCGAACCTCTCTGGAACAAAAGTGTACCGGCACCAACAGAGAAAGCTTCCACCTCTAATGAAAACTGTAGGGATACATCAGGGTGATGAAGAATAGAGGCTGATGTGAAGGCCTTTTTTAAGGTTTTAAATGCGGCTTCTGCTTTTGGAGACCACACCTTGGCATTCATGCCCTTTTTAGTGAGGGTAGAGATGGGAGCTATCAATGAAGAGAAGTTGGGAATGAACAGCCGGTAGAAGTTGGCGAATCCCATTAAGCGTTGTATGGTGATTAAGCCTTGGGGGCGTGGCCATTGCAGGACAGCCTTTACCTTCTCAGGATCCATTTTGTGACCCTGATCGGAGATGATATAGCCTATGAAGGAAAGAGACTGCTTTTGAAACACGCACTTCTCCAGCTTGGCACAAAGATGATTCTCCCTTAATCGAAGCAACACCTGGCGGACATGACTCTGATGAGTTACAAGATCTGGGGAAAAAATCAAAATGTCATCGAGATACACCACAACACAGATATAGAGGAGATCACGAAAAATGTCATTGACAAATTCTTGAAACACCGCGGGGGCGGTACACAGGCCGAAGGGCATGACCAGATATTCGTAGTGTCCATCATGTGTATTAACCCCTACCCGCACAAGTAAGTAACTATACGTCGTTGCGGGAGGTTACTTCCCGCATGAGGACGTATAGTTACTGAGTTGTTTCCGGTGCACACTGTCGGCGACAGTGTGCACCGGGAACCGGGAGGTCAGCTATAGCCGACAGCTGACACTCTACTCTTGCTGGCCAGCGGTCCTTTGCCGCTGATTTCAGCGAATGAACACCTTAAATTCGGCGATAGGTTACATTCGCCAAATTTTAGGGGTTTCTAGCATATCGGCAGACCCCGGTCCGAAATCGCGGGGTTTGCCAATAGTTAACATCGCAAACGGAAGCCAAACAATGGCCACCATGTCTGCCATGGATAGAAGCCCATCAGGACCAAGACCTTTGGCTGGTCCTGATAGGTTTCCTGTCAGAGTGACAGGAAGTCACTGTGTCATTTCCAATGCACACTGTCGGCGACAAGGTGTGCATCGGGAACTGGGAGGTCAGCTGTCCCCAACAGCTGACACTCCAGTGTTGCCGATCAGCGGCTCATCACCGCTGATGTTGGCAATTAAACCGTTAAATGTGGTGCTCGATTGTGATCGCCATATTTAGGGGGTTTGTAGCACATCAGCAGCCCTCATGCAATTGTGGGGGTTGCTGATGCTTCTGCTGGCATCTGGAGGCCAGGCAACGGCCTCTGGGTCTGCCATGTATGGAAGCCTATGAAGACCAGCCTCTGGCTGGTCCTCGTAGATTTACTGTCAGAGTGACTGTGATGTCACACTGACAGTTGGAATATGTTACACTACCTAGGTAGTGTAATGTATTCTAGCAGCGATCAGAGAGGCAGGTAAAAAAAATAGTAAAAGTGTAAAAAGTAAAAAAGTTACTAAAAATGTTTTATAAAAGTGTAAAAATAAAAGTTTTTGTTTTCTTATAATAAGTCATTTATTATAGGAAAAAATTTAAACGTTAAAAAAAAAGTACACATATTTGGTATCACCATGTTCCTAACGACCCAAACTATGAAACTATAATGTTATTTTTTCCTCTCGGTGAATGCCGCAAACAAAATAAACGGATAACGATGTCAGCATCGCTATTTTTTGGTCACCACCCCTCCCAAGGTATAGAATAAAAAGTGATCAAAAAGTTGCATTTACCCCCAAATAGTACCAATAAAAACTACAACCCGTCCCCCAAAAAACAAGATCTCCCACAGCTTTTATTACACTAAAAATTAAAAAAAGTTACGGTTCAGAATATGGTGTCTCAGAAAATAAATTATTTTATAGAAACGTAATTTTATTGTGCAAACGCTGCAAAACGTAAAAAAAAAACTATATATATGGTATCGCCTTAATCGTACCGACCCACAGAACAAAGTAAAACGTAATTTATTGCGCACGGTGAACGCTGAAAGAAATAAAGAATTGAAAACTCCAAAATCACAGTTTTTTGGTCACCTTAGCTCTAAAAAAAGATGTAATAAAAAGTGATCAGGAAGATGTATGTACCATAAAATGGTACCAATAAAAGCTACAGCTTGTCCCGCCAAAAAAAAGCCTGCAGACTGCTCAATCATCCAAAAAATAAAAAAGTTCTTGATGTCAGAATGTGATGATACAAAACAATTAATTTTTTTTAACAAATAGTCTTTTCTTTGTAAAAATAGTAAAATATAAAAAAAAAACGATATAAATTTGGTATCACAGTAATCACATTGAGACGCAGAATAAAACTAAAGTTGTCGTTTTTACCGCACGGTGAAAGACTGAAAAACAAAACCCCAAAAACAGTGGAGCAATCACAGTTTTTTACAATTTCAGCCCGCAAATTATTATTTTTTCAGTTTCCCTGTACATTTTATGGTACTTTATATTGTTTTAATAGAAACTACAACTCTTCCCGCAAAAAATACGCCCTCACACTCTATTGATGGAAAAATAAAAAAAATGATGGCTCTTGAAAGGCGGGGAGTGAAAAAGGATCAGTCCTTAAAGGGTTAATTAATTTCTAATAAAAAAACATTTATTAACACATATGGGGTATTGCCATACTCAGGAGAAATTGCTTTACAAATGTTGGGGTGCTTTTTCTCTTTTATCCCTTGTGAAAATTAAAAAAATTTAACATTTTAGTGGACAAAAATGTTCATATTCGTTTTTACGGCCTAATTCCACTAAATTCTACAAAAAACCTGTGGGGTCAAATTGCTTACTATACCCCTAGAAAAATTCCTTGAGGGGTGTAGTTTCCAAAATATGACCACTTTTGGGGGTTTCCACTGTTTTGGTCCCCGTTGCAAACCCGACATGGCACTAAAAACCAATCCAGCTAAATCTGCGCTCCAAAATCCAAAAGGCGCTCCTTCCCTTCTGAGTCCTGCAGTGGGACCAAACAGCAGTTTATTACCACATATGGGGTATTGCCATAATCGGGAACAATTGCTTTACAAATGTTGGGGTGCTTTTTCTCCTTTATTCCTTGTAAAAATGAAAAAAAAAATGTTTCCACAGAAAAAAAGGTGATTTTCATCTTTACAGACTAATTCCACTAAATTCTTAAAAAAAAAAAACTGTGGGGTCAAAATGCTAACTATATCCCTAGAAAGATGCATTGAGCGGTGTAGTTTCCAAAATGGGGTCAATTTTGGGGTGGTTCGACTGTTTAGGTACCACAAGACCTGTTCATACCTGACATGGTGCCTAAAATATATTCCTAAAAAAAGGTTCCCCCAAAATCCACTAGGTGCTCCTTTGCTTCTGAGGCCTGTGCTTCAGTCCATTAGGACACTAGGGCTACATGTTGAATATTTCTAAAAACTGAAGAATCTGGGCAATAAATATTGAGTTGCGTTTCTTTGGTTAAACCTTCTGACTTTTTTTTTTATTACAAATGAATTTAGTAAAAAAAAATGAAATTTGTACATTTAACATCTACTTTGGCTTAATTCCTGTCAAACACCTAAGGGGTAAAAATACTTTCTGAATGTGGTTTTGAATACTTTGAGGGGTGGAGTTTTGAAAATGGGGTGAATTATGGGGACTTTCTAATATAGAAGGCCCGCAAAGCCACTTCAGAACTAAACTGGTCCCTGAAAAAATAGCCTTTCGAAACTTTCTTGAAAATATGAGAAATTGCTGCTAAAGTTCTAAGCCTTGTAACGTCCTAGAAAAATAAAAGGACATGAAAAAAAATGTTGCAAACATAAAGTAGACATATGGGGGATGTTAACTAGTAAATTTATCTACAAAATTTTTTCACTAACATAAAGTACAATAGAGAAAACAATAGAGAAAACAATAGAGAAAACGAGAAAACAGTATCAGAATCGCTTGGATAGATAAAAGCATTCCGGAGTTTTTACCAAATAAAGTGACACATGTCAGATTTGAAAAAATCATCTGTGTCCACAAGGCCAAAACATGCTGTGTCCTAAAGGGGTTAAATGCAGTCTTCCACTCGTCACCCTGATGAATCCAGATTAAATTGTAGGCTCCCCGCAGGTATAGTTTAGAAAAACTCCCCCGCCCCCCCGTATGCGATCAAACAGTTCTGAAATCAAAGGCAATGGGTACCTGCTCTTCACCGTGATCTGGTTGAGGCCTCGGTAGTCAATGCAGGGTCAGAGGGATCCATCCTTCTTCTTGAGAAAGAAAAACCCAGCTCCAGCCGGGGATGAGGATTTGCGTATAAAGCCCCTCTCCAGATTCTCCTTAATGTAGGCAGAGATAGACTGGGTCTCAGGCAAGGAGAGAGGGTATAGTCTACCGCGAGGAGGGGACGAATCAGGAACCAAGTCGATAGGACAATCATATGCTCGATGTGGAAGCAATGTCTCTGCTTCCATCTTGTTGATGACATCTGAGAACAGAGATTAACAAGGAGGCAACTCTGTCAGGGACTGATGTGGAGGAGACTGAGGCGGATGGATATGCACCAGACAGCGGTCGAGACACTTGGGACCCCACTGGAGAACCTCTCCAGAGTTCCAATCCAGGACTGGGGCGTGTAGATGGAGCCAAGGCAAACCCAGCAGCACGGAGTTGATGTCCTTGGGCAGGACAAACAGGGAGATGAGTTCAGAGTGAAGAACTCCCACTTGGAGTCTTAACGGCTTGGTCACAGACAAAACTGGGTCAGGCAAAGGCAGTCCATCTACCGAGGCAATGATCAACGGCCTTTCCAGCAGCACAGTGGGCAACTGAAGAAGATTTACAAGGTCTTGGCAGATGAAATTGGCTGCAGAGCTAGAGTCCAGGTAGGCAGAGACCGGATGGGACCTCTCGCCAGCGACGATGGTCACAGGAATGAACAGTTTGGAGGAGAGTTCTCTATTAAATGCAGTATCGCCCAGGGTTGTCTCTCCAACCAATCCTAGGCATTGGGGTTTTTTGGCTTCTGGGGACACAGACACACGACATGGCCAGCGAGGCCGCAAAATAAACAGTCCAGAGGTGCGCCAGTGCTGTTTCTCTTGAACGGACAGTTTAAGCCGATCCACCTGCATCGGAACTTCGGGTGGAGCAGTAGAAGGCAAGAGGGGTTGCTGGAAGTTGGGCGCCTGTCTAGGAAGCTGTCCATCCTGTTGAACTTCTTGAGATCTCTCTCTGAGCCTTATGTCCACTCGAGTAGCAAGTAGAATCAGGTCGTCCAAGGCAGGTGGTAGATCTTGAGCAGCAAGTTCGTCCTTGATCTCGGGCGATAGGCCATGCCAGAAGGTTGCCACCAAGGCCTCATTGTTCCAGGACGGTTCTCCTACAAGGGTCCGGAACTGGATGGTGTATTTGCCCACGGAGGCGTCCTCCTGGTGAAGGTTAAAGATAGCAGTGGCTGCCGACGAGACGAGTCCAGGCTCCTCAAATACAGTACGGAATAACCGCACGAACCCCTGTAAGTCTTGGGTCTCGGGTCCCTGTCGTTCCTAGATTGGGTTCGCCCACACCAGGGCCTTGCTGGCAAGTAGAGACATAATGAAGGAGATCCTGGCTCCATCCGAAGGAAATGCTTTGGCGTGCAAAGTGAAGTGGATATGGCATTGGTTTAGAAACTCCCTCCACGTACTTGTGTCTCCATGGAACCGAGGTGGCAATGGCAGTGAGATCCGAGGATCCGAACCAGAGCTGCCAGGAGGTGTAGCAGAAAGGTCGATCGGAGGAGCTTGAATAGGAGCAGAGAAGGAAGCAGCTAGCGCCCCTAGATGCTGTGCCATGGAATATACTGTCACAAGAAGTTGATCCTGTCGTGCTTGCAGATCCTGCAGGTCCGCCTGCATGGCTTGGGAGGGTGACATGCCCTTGAATTGACCAGCGAGGTCCATGGCCTGAGCGTACTGTAACGGCGTGGGGTGTGGACCCACTGGGCCATACCGCGTAGCGGGATAGCAGCTGGCCAAACAGGTATAGTACAATGTCTATAGTCCAGAAAGGGTACCTGAAGCAAAGCAGACAGTAGCGGTGATTCAGGCTGAAGATAAGGCTCCGGCAGCAGACTGGCACCTGGCAAGGTGTGATGCAGTAGATGCAGCGGAAGACACAACTTGACTTTGACTCTAGATGGCACAGAGGCACGGTAGCACAGGATGCAGGGTACAGGCAGCAGGAACGGGTAACACTGGGAACTGGAAAACACTAGGAGACCATTTGCAAGACAAACTTAGGTACACAACAACGCTCAGGCACTGATCAAGAGGGCGGAGCCCTTTTTATAGTCCAGCAGCACTCTGGACTTTTTTGCAGATTTCCTGCAAGTGTGCGTGCATTGGCCCTTTAAGGCCGTGCACGCACGCCCTGCGGGAGACACTCTCAGATCCAAGAAGTGAGTGTCGGCGTCTCACAGGAGGAAGATGCTGGAGGGAACTCACGTGTTCATGGCCGCGGCCGACGGAGGGTAAGTCAGAACGACGGGCCGTGGCCATAGACGTTACATTACTGTAAAGGATCTGCCAGGCACAGCTTCTGTGTCAACGCCCATAGGTAATCAGTCTGCACCTGCGTCTATGTCTGTGAGACTGACTCCATCTTCCACCACTCAGGATGGCAGGCTTAGGAGTGGGAGAGCCTATCACAGCCTGGCCAGACGGAGCTAGCTCCCGCCCTCTGTCTATTTATACCTGCCTTTCCTGTTCCTCCTTGCCTGTGATTCTTCTCATTTGGTTTCCTGGCCCTGCTGCAGCTTCTTGAACTATTTGACCCTGCTTCATATTGACCATGGCTTACTGACTACTCTCCTGCTCTGCGTTTGGTACCTCGTACACTCCTGGTTTGACTCGGCTTGTTCACTACTCTCCTGCTCTGCGTTTGGTACCTCGTACACTCCTGGTTTGACTCGGCTCGTTCACCACTCTTGTTGCTCACGGTGTTGCCGTGGGCAACTGCCCTTTTCCCTTGCTTCTTTGTACCCTTGTCTGTTTGTCTGTCGTGCACTTATTGAGCGTAGGGACCGTCACCCAGTTGTACCCCGTCGCCTAGGGCGGGTCGTTGCAAGTAGGCAGGGACTAAGTGGCGGGTAGATTAGGGCTCACTTGTCTGTTTCCCTACCCCCATCGTTACATAATCAAAAGCCCATATACCTAGTCTACCCTGGTCCCTCAGACTACTATGGACCCCCTTGAGACCCTGGCTGAGCAAATGCAGGGTCTCTCCCTACAGGTCCAGGCCCTGGCTCAGAGGGTCAACCAGCCTGATGCTACCATGGTAGTGCCCCTCACCTCACCTCTTGAACCCCACCTCAAGTTGCCTGACCGGTTCTCAGGGGACCGGAAGACTTTTCTCTCCTTTCGGGAGAGTTATAGGCTCTATTTTCGCTTAAAGCCCCACTCCTCAGGTTCAGAGAGCCAGTGGGTGGGTATAATTATGTCTCGGCTCCAGGAAGGGCCCCAAGAATGGGCCTCCTCCTTGGCTCCTGACGCCCCTGAACTTTCCTCCGTTGATCTTTTCTTTTCTGCTCTCGGACTCATTTATGACGAGACTGACAGGACTGCCTTTGCTGAGAGTCAGCTGGGGACCTTACGTCAGGGTAAGAGACCTGTTGAGGAGTATTGCTCTGACTGTTAAGGATCTGCCAGGCACAGCTTCTGTATCCACGCCCATAGGTAATCAGTCTGCACCTGCTTCTATGTCTGTGAGACTGACTCCATCTTCCACCACTCAGGATGGCAGGCTTAGGAGTGGGAGAGCCTATCACAGCCTGGCCAGACGGAGCTAGCTCCCGCCCTCTGTCTATTTATACCTGCCTTTCCTGTTCCTCCTTGCTTGTGATTCTTCTCTGTTGGTTTCCTGGCCCTGCTGCAGCTTCTTGAACTACTTGTCCGTGCTTCGTATTGACCCTGGCTTACTGACTACTCTTCTGCTCTGCGTTTGGTACCTCGTACACTCCTGGTTTGACTCGGCTTGTTCACTACTCTCCTGCTCTGCGTTTGGCACCTCGTACTCTCCTGGTTTGACTCGACTCGTTTACTACTCTTGACCCGTTTCCCTTTGTTCTGTGTTTCCTTGTCTGGTTGTCTGTCGTGCACATACTGAGTGTAGGGACCGTCGCCCAGTTGTACCCCTTCGCCTAGGGCACGTCGTTGCAAGTAGGCAGGGACTGAGTGGCGGGTAGATTAGGGCTCACTTGTCTGTTTCCCTATCCCTATCATTACACTGACTTTAGGAAGTGGTGCGTAGCTTCTCGGTGGAATGACCCTGCCTTAAGGTGCCAGTTTAGGTTGGGTCTGTCGAACGCCCTGAAAGACCTGCTAGTTAGCTATCCCTCTTCTGACTCCCTAGACCAGGTTATGGCTTTAGCGGTACGACTTGACCGACGTCTCAGGGAACGACAACTTGAACGTTTTTGTGTTTTCTCCTCTGACTCCCCCATGATGCCTCCCGAGGTTCCGTTGCTTCGTTCTTCCACGGAAGACTCGGAGGTAACTATGCAACTCGGGGCCTCCGTGTCCCCCCAACAACGTAGAGAGTTCCGCAGGAAGAATGGTCTCTGCTTCTATTGTGGGGATGACAAGCATCAAGTGAACACCTGTCCTAGGCGTAAGAATAAGCAGCCGGAAAACTTCCGCACCTAAGTGATCATCAGGGAGGTCACTTTGGCGCACAGGTATTTCCCGTAAATATGAAACGTAATAAAATCTTGCTTCCCTTTCAGGTCTCTTTTGGTGGTAGGTCTGCTACCGGCAGTGCCTTCGTGGATTCAGGGTCTTCTGCTAATATCATGTCTGTGGAATTTGCTATGTCTCTAGCTATGCCTTTGATTGATTTGCCTAAACCTGTCCCGGTAGTGGGTATCGACTCCACTCCTCTTGCTAATGGTTATTTTACACAGCATACCCCTGTTTTTGAACTCCTTGTTGGCTCCATGCATTTGGAGCAGTGCTCTGTACTGTTGATGCAGGGATTATTGTCCGATTTGGTTTTAGGCCTTCCCTGGTTGCAGTTGCATAATCCCACGTTTGACTGGAATAATGGGGATCTTACCAAATGGGGTAATGAATGCTTGACGTCATGTTTTTCTGTTAATTCTATTTCTCCCCCTGAGGAGGTGAACACGCTACCGGAGTTTGTTCAGGACTTCGCTGATGTTTTCTCTAAGGAGGCCTCCGAAGTGTTACCTCCTCATAGATAATACGATTGCGCTATCGATTTGGTACCAGGAGCTAAGCTCCCTAAGGGTAGGATATTTAATCTCTCTTGTCCCGAACGTGAAGCCATGAGAGAGTATATCCAGGAATGCCTGGCCAAGGGTTACATTCGCCCCTCTACTTCTCCGGTAGGTGCTGGCTTCTTCTTCGTAGGGAAGAAGGATGGTGGTCTTAGGCCATGCGTTGACTACCGTAACTTGAATAAGGTCACTGTAAGGAACCAGTATCCCCTTCCTTTGATTCCTGATCTCTTTAATCAGGTTCAGGGGGCCCAATGGTTCTCTAAGTTTGATCTACGGGGGGCGTATAACCTTATCCGCATCAAAGAGGGGGATGAGTGGAAGACTGCGTTTAACACGCCCGAAGGTCATTTCGAATACCTCGTCATGCCCTTTGGGTTGTGTAATGCTCCCGCGGTCTTCCAGAATTTCATAAATGAGATTTTAAGAGATTACCTGGGGGTATTTCTTGTAGTGTACCTTGATGACATACTTGTGTTTTCCAAGGACTGGTCCTCCCACATTGAGCATGTCAGGAAGGTGCTCCAGGTCCTTCGGGAAAACAAACTGTTTGCGAAGACCGAAAAATGTGTATTTGGGTTGCAGGAGATACAATTTTTGGGTCAAATCCTCACTCCTCATGAATTCCGCATGGACCCCGCCAAGGTCCAGGCTGTGGCGGAATGGGTCCAACCTGCCTCCCTGAAGGCGTTACAGTGCTTCTTGGGGTTCGCTAATTATTAAAGGAGATTTATTGCTAACTTCTCGGTCATCGCTAAGCCTCTTACGGATCTCACTCGCAAAGGTGCTGATCTCCTCAGCTGGCCTCCTGAGGCTGTCCAGGCTTTTGAGGTCCTTAAGAAGTGCTTTATCTCGGCCCCGGTGCTGGTTCAGCCCAACCAAATGGAGCCATTTATCGTGGAGGTTGACGCGTCCGAGGTGGGAGTGGGGGCTGTCTTCTCCCAGGGTATCAGGTCCCTCACCCATCTCCGTCCCTGTGCCTACTTCTCCAGGAAGTTTTCACCCACTGAGAGTAACTATGATATTAGCAACCGCAAACTCTTAGCCATTAAATGGGCATTTGAAGAGTGGTGCCACTTCCTGGAGGGGGCTAGGCACCAGGTAAAGGTCCTTACCGACCACAAGAATCTGGTTTTCCTAGAATCTGCCCGGAGGCTAAACCCGAGACAAGCTCGATGGGCGTTATTTTTTACCAAATTCAACTTTTTGGTTACCTATAGGGCTGGGTCTAAAAATATTAAGGCTGATGCACTGTCGCGTAGCTTCATGGCCAGCCCTCCTTCGGAGGAAGATCCTGCTTGTATTTTGCCTCCAGGTATAATCATTTCCTCTATTGATTCTGATTTAGTCTCTGAAATTGCGGCTGATCAAGATTCAGCTCCCAGGAACCTTCCTGAGAACAAGCTGTTTGTTCCCCTGCATTTCCGGCTAAGGGTACTTAGGGAAAATCATGACTCCGCACTATCTGGTCATCCAGGCATCCAGGGTACCAAGCACCTCATTGCCAGAAACTATTGGTGGCCTGGGTTGCCTAAAGACGTTAAGGCCTACGTCGCCGCTTGTGAGGTTTGTGCTACGTCCAAGACTCCCAGGTCCCGACCAGCGGGCTTACTACATTCTTTGCCCATTCCCCAGAGACCTTGGACCAATATCTCCATGGATTTTATCACCGATTTGCCTATATCTCAAGGCAAGTCGGTGGTGTGAGTTCTAGTAGACCGCTTCAGTAAGTTGTGCCACTTTGTGCCCCTCAAGAAACTACCCAATGCTAAGACGTTAGCTACCTTGTTTGTCAAACACATCCTGCGTCTCCATGGGGTTCCTGTCAATATTGTTTCTGACAGAGGGGTACAATTTGTTTCTTTGTTTTGGAGAGCCTTCTGTAAAAAGTTGGAGATTGGTCTGTCCTTCTCCTCTGCCTTCCATCCTGAAACTAATGGCCAAACTGAGAGGACTAATCAGTCTCTAGAACAATATTTAAGGTGTTTTATCTCTGACTGTCAATATGATTGGGTCTCATTCATTCCCCTCGCCGAATTTTCCCTTAATAAACGGGTCAGTAACTCATCAGGGGTCTCCCCCTTTTTCTGTAATTTTGGGTTTAATCCACGGTTCTTCTCCGTTTCACCTGGTAGTTCCAATAATCCCGAGGTAGAGGTCGTTCATCGGGAACTGTGCACAGAGCATACAAAACTCAGGCAGATAGAAGACGTTCTGCTAACCCCTTGTTTATGGTCGGGGATCTGGTGTGGCTATCGTCAAAGAACTTGCGCCTTAAAGTTCCGTCCAAAAAGTTTGCTCCCCGGTTTATAGGGCCGTACATGGTCATTGAAGTCCTCAATCCTGTCTCCTTCCGACTGGAGTTGCCCCCATCTTTTCAAGTACACGTCGTGTTTCATGCCTCCCTCCTTAAAACGCTGCTCCCCGTCCTTGGCTCCCTCAAGGAAACCTCCTGTCCCCGTTCTCACCCCTGAGGGGGTAGAATTAGAGGTGGCCAAGATTGTGTACAGCAAGATGGTCCAAGGCTCCCTCCAGTACCTGGTCCATTGGAGAGGATACGGGCCTGAGGAGAGGACTTGGGTACCCACCCGGGATGTTCACGCTGGGGTATTGGTCAGGAGGTTCCACCTTCGTTTCCCCAATAAACCAGGTCCATCTAGAAAGGGTCCCGTGGCCCCTCATAAAAGGGGGGGGTACTGTAATGGATCTGCCAGGCACAGCTTCTGTGTCAACGCCCATAGGTAATCAGTCTGCACCTGCTTCTATGTCTGTGAGACTGACTCCATCTTCCACCACTCAGGATGGCAGGCTTAGGAGTGGGAGAGCCTATCACAGCCTGGCCAGACGGAGCTAGCTCCAGCCCTCTGTCTATTTATACCTGCCTTTCCTGTTCCTCCTTGCTTGTGATTCTTCTCTGTTGGTTTCCTGGCCCTGCTGCAGCTTCTTGAACTATTTGACCCTGCTTCATATTGACGCAGGCTTACTGACTACTCTCCTGCTCTGCGTTTGGTACCTCATACACTCTTGGTTTGACTCGGCTTGTTCACTACTCTCCTGCTCAGCGTTTGGTACCTCGTACACTCCTGGTTTGACTCGGCTCGTTCACCACTCTTGTTGCTCACGGTGTTGCCGTGGGCAACTGCCCCTTTTCCCTTGCTTCTTTGTACCCTTGTCTGTTTGTCTGTTGTGCACTTATTGAGCGTAGGGACCATCGCCCAGTTGTACCCCGTCGCCTAGGGCGGGTCGTTGCAAGTAGGCAGGGACTGAGTGGCGGGTAGATTAGGGCTCACTTGTCTGTTTCCCTACCCCCATCGTTACAAATACAGTATAAGATTACTGTCTGCTGGTGTCCTGTATCTAAGCCTGCCTTGTGGTAAGCTTAGATACATGGTCCAACAGACAGTATCACACATGGGCCCTGTATCTAAGCCTACCACATGTGTTAGTAAGGTTTTTTTTTTGTGTTTGTGTTTTTTACAGGTTTGGTCGTTGGACTACGTCGGATTCTAGGACTACTTCAATGACGGCTTTTTTTATTTTTAATAAAATGGTTAATGAGGGTTGTGTGGGTTTTTTTTAATTTCAATAAAATATATTTTTTCTATGTCTTTGTATTTTCTTTTAAACGTCATTACTTCCGCTTTAGTAATGGCTGCATCCATTATTAAGGCGGGGTGTAGTGTTAACCGGTGCAGAGGCTAACACTAACTCCCATTATTACCCCGGTACCCACCGCCACCAGGGGTATCGGGAAAAGCTGGGTACGATCCAGTACCCGACCATCTGTAGTGATGGTCGGGCACTGGGGTGGCCGCAGGTTGGTATTATTAGGCTGAGAAAGGCCAAAAACAGTGACATATCCCACCCTGGTAATGCTAGTCTGCTGCTGCTTTGTTGTATCTGGCAGGTTATGAAAAATGGGGGAACTTTGTGCGGTCCCCCCGTTTTGTGCCCCTGATCTTTTAAGACTCTAGCAACACCCCTGCAGACCGTAATTACAGACTAATTTTACTTCTATTGCCCACGGACATCATCCCGTATGTTTACGTGAAGGTGTCCGTGCCGTAGAAAGGCTCCGCCTAAGGCTCCATGCACACGACCGTAAAAAACCTCCGTTTTTGCAGACCGCAATTGCGGTCCGCAAAAACGGAGCCATTCACTTTCATTGAACACTGACACCTTTCCGTAGCACTACGGAAGGGTGTCCGTGCCGTGGAAATGTTCCGGGAATTATGGAACATGTCCGTTCTTTCGCATTTTGCGGGCCGTGCTCCCATACTTTGTATGGGAGCACGGCCCGAAAATGCGGCTGTCAGTCAGCGGCCGGCCGTGCCCGCAATCGCGGGCGGTGATTGCGGGCACGGTCGTGTACAGGGGGCCTTACACTTATCTGAATAAAGCCTATCCGTAACACTCAGCAATTTTCTATTCTGTTTAATAATTTGTATCTAATGTATATAGCATTCAAAATAAATTAAAGGGAATGTACTATGTATTTAATATTGTTAAGAATTCTGTAAAAAGTTAGGCCACTTCCTAAAATGCATGCTGTGTTCAAACTGTATGCATGTTTCAGATCTTTTGAATTTTTATTTTAGATTTCGGAAAACCCCTTTAAAGTTAACAATGTAGAATAGAAATAATTTGTTCAATATTTTTAATACGGTGTAGCTATTCCTATTTAAAACACCATATTGGAGGACACCAGGGGCGTAACTAGGAAAGACTGGGCCCCATAGCAAACTTTTGACTAGGGCCCCCCTCCCCTGGGTGTCACACAACCCGCCCCCTTGTAGATAGTGCCTTTTTTACAGCCCCCCCCCTGTAGATATCTACAAAGGGGGCTGTATGGTGTTATCTACAGTGGGGGGCTGTATGGCGTTCTCTAAAGGGGGGGCTGTATGGCGTTATCTACAGGGGGCGCTGTATGGCGTTATCTACAGGGGGGGCTGTATGGCGTTCTCTACAGAGGGGGCTGTATGGCGTTCTCTACAGGGGGGCTGTATGGCGTTCTCTACAGGGGGGCTGTATGGCGTTCTCTACAGAGGGGGCTGTATGGCGTTCTCTACAGAGGGGGCTGTATGGCGTTCTCTACATTGGGGGGCTGTATGGTGTTATCTACAGAGGGGGCTGTGCGGCGTTCTCTACAGGGGGGGCTATATGGCGTTCTCTACAGGGGGGGCTGTATGGCATTCTCTACAGGGGGGGCTGTATGGCATTCTCTACAGGGGGGGATGTATGGCGTTATCTACAGAGGGGGCTGTATGGTGCTAACTCCATACAGCCCCCCTGTAGAGAACGCCATACAGCCCCCCCTGTAGAGAACGCCATACAGCCCCCCCTGTAGAGAACGCGATACACCCCCCCCCTGTAGAGAACGCGATACACCCCCCCTGTAGTGAACGCCATACAGCGGGCCCCCCCCCTGTAGGGAACGCCATACAGCGTCCCCCCTCCTGTAGGGAACGCCATACAGCGTCCCCCCTCCCAAAAAAGTCTGACCTACAGTGTGTCCTACTAAAAGACATGTATCCCCTCTCCACAGGATAGGGGATACATGTGTGATCGCTGGCAGCGATAGGGAGAACAGGGGACCGAAAGTCCTGTGAAGTTCTCCATGACTAACCTGTGACTTCCGGCGTCTGCACAGCTCAATAAAAATGAAAGGAGCGCTGGTCACGCATGTGCACAAGCGCGACCGGCGCTCCATTAATTTCTACGGAGCTGCCGACACAGACCCCGGAAGTCCGAGGTTTGTGATGGAGAACTTCAAGGGACTTTCAGTCCCCCGTTCTCCCTATCGCTGCCAGCGATCACACATGTATCCCCTATCCTGTGGATAGCTGCTACGGCTGCTATAGTGGTAGTTACGCCACTGGAGGACACACATACTTCCTTTATAGTGTGGATACTTTATGGCAGCTCCAATAAATGGGAATCTCCAGGAAGAAATAGGCTATCGACCCTCCACCAGAGAACAGGTTGTGACAGGGAGCTGTATGCACACAAATGTTTAAAAAATTATGTTTATAATAAAAACCTCAATTAAATAATTGAACACAGTTGGCAGCCTGAGGTGTCAATACTGTCAGTAGAAAGCATTTAGTCACTGACACATGCACACAAACGTAAAAACGCCCGTAATTACGGGCCGTAATTACGGGCCCATAGACTTTTATTGGCCACGGGTACCTCCCCGTATGTTTACGGGAAGGTGCCCGTGCCGTTGAAAAATATAGAACATGTCCTATTTCAGGCCGTAATAACGGCACGGGCAGTCCCATAGAAGACTATGGGGCTCTTGTAATTACGGGTGACTACGTGTATGCACCAGTAATTACGGGAGCGTTGCTAGGTGACGTCAGGGGATAGTCACTGTCCAGGGTGCTGAAAGAGTTAAACGATCGGCAGTAACTCTTTCAGCACCCTGAACAGTGACTACCGATCACAATATAGATCAACATGTAAAAAAAAAAAGAAGTTTATACTTACCCAGAACTTCCTGCTTCTTCCTCCAGTCCAGCCTCCCGGGACGACGTTTCAGCCCATGTGACCGCTGCAGCCAATCACAGGCTGCAGCGGTCACATGGACTGCCGCGTCATCCAGGGAGGTTGGGCTGGATGTCGAAAGAGGGACGCGTCACCAAGACAACGGCCGGGTAAGTATGAATTTCTTTTACTTTTACTACGGAAAGGGCTGCCCTTTCTCTCTATCCTGCACTGATAGAGAGAAGGGGCTGCCGATTAGTGAAGTGCAATTTTGCAGCGAAAACGTGCCCGTAAATACGGGTGGAATACTGGTGACACCGGACCCGTATTTACGGACACGGGTCTGTAAATACTGGTGCAATACAGGTCGAATACGTGTGACCAAGGACCCGTATTTACGCCAGTATTTACGGGAGGAAAAAAATAAGTTTGTGTGCATGAAGCCTAACACAATAAAAAGTTTAAAAAATGTAAAATTATTTTTACTATTTTTAAAGGGTTTAAATATTTTGGTAACATTTTGACACTATAATTGTAAGATTAATACTATTTCATTTAATTGTATTTCAATTTTTTTTTTAAAACAACTTGATAAGTCAATCTTTTAAGCCTCCCTTTAAATTAAACTGTATTTGCTTTCCTTTGTTTCTACCAGCCCACCCTCCAAGACCTGTTTAATATGAACTGTGCCACTCATATAAGAGAGCTGGTCTGAGGCTACTATTTAAAAAAGAATATTTCAGGAAAGAAATTTTTTTTTGAAAATGTAAGCATTCAAGTGAAAATTCAATCCTTCACACTACAGAGCCTTTGCAAAGTATTTTAAATGACCCTTTTTATCATGGTGCCATGTCTGTACCTTTCTGGATTGTAGGACCTAGTAAGAAAAATAGATGTATATATACAAGTGGTTGAGTAATGTATTATTGGTGTGCTTTTTGTTCTTCCCTGTAGACTGACCTTATCAAAAAGAGAAAACCTATGTGTAGTGACAAGTGAAATCTTGGTGACAAATCATAAATGAATGACAGATTCATTGCACATACATATATGTGGATAACACAGAGAGATGGACACTGTAACATATCATACAATACAATTCCATGTTAGAAAATAAATCATGAGGGACTATACACAGATATGGTGGAAATGATTGAAAAACAGATTCTACTGTGGATAGATCTACAGAATGAGGGGAAATATCATCTAATTCAGAGAGCTCTATATGAAAACACACTTCTGCCTGCAGACCAACATAGGGATGTTCATCCGCGAGGGTTGGAGTACACAAAATAATCATGCATCACAAAACAAATCGATTAAGAAAAAATATATTAATCAAGTACAAATCTGAAGTACATCGTATAATTATAATGCAATACTATGAAACGGGAGTGTATAAAAGTACTCTGAAGCCGTAATACTGCCATGACGCCTAACATATAAATATATACAGATGTAGCGATCTTTAACTTGACTTTTAACGCAATAGATATAAAGTGCCAAAGAACTTTAACTTTTTCAATGGTTTTCAATGGCTTAAAGAGGCTCTGTCACCACATTATAAGTGCCCTATCCCCTACATAAGGAGATCGGTGCTATAATGTAGGTGACAGCAGTGCTTTTTATTTTAAAAAACGATCTATTTTTACCACTTTATTAGCGATTTTAGATTTATGCTAATGAGTTGCTTAATGCCCAAGTGGGCGTGTTTTTACTTTAGACCAAGTGGGCGTTGTACAGAGGAGTGTATGATGCTGACCAATCAGCGTCATGCACTCCTCCATTCATTTAGTCAGCACATAGGGATCCTTTTAGATCACTATGTGCTGTCTTATACTAACACATTAACAATACTGAAGTGTTTAGACAGTGAATAACATTCCACGGGATGTCTATTCACAATCTCTGCACTTCGTTACTCTGTCTGTGGTAGTTCCAGCAGAGGAAGCGTGTTCTCGCGAGATCTCGCTGTAAATGACAGGTTACAACGAGATCACGTTACCTCTGCTGTAACTGCCATAGAAACAGTAACGAAGTGCAGAGATTGTGAATAGACATCCCGTGGAATGTCTATTCACTGTCTAAACACTTCAGTATTGTTAATGTGTTAGTATAAGACAGCACATAAGGATCTAGCAGGATCCCTATGCGCTGAGTAAATTAATGGAGAGGAGTGCATGAGGCTGATTGGTCAGCGTCATACACTCCCCTGTACAACGCCCACTTGGTCTAAAGTAAAAATACGCCCGCTTGGGCATTAAGCAACTCATTAGAATAAATCTAAAATCGCTAATAAAGTGGTAAAAATAGATCTTTTTTTAAATAAAAAGCACTGCTGTCACCTACATTATAGCGCCGATCTCCTTATGTAGGAGATAGGGCACTTATAATGTGGTGACAGAGCTTCTTTAAGTGATAAGTTATAATGCTACAGCAAGTTATCAGTCAGGATAAGGATTGCTACTTCTGTATTTATACATATATGGGTATGTTCACACGCAGTAGCAAAATACGTCTGAAATTACGGAGCTGTTTTCTGGAGAAAACAGCTCCTGAATTTCAAACGTTTTTGCAAATACTCGCCTTTTTCGCTGCGTCTTTTACGTGCGTTATTGGCGCTGTTTTTCAATGGAGTCAATAAAAAACTGCTCTAAAAACGTCCCAAGAAGTGACATGCACTTCTTTGACGCAGGCGTCTTTTTACTTGCCGTCTTTTGACAGCGAAGCCTGAAAACAGCTCCTGATATTCAGACGTTTTTTAACAACTCGCGTATTTTACGGACGTTATTAGAGCTGTTTTTCAATGGAGTCAATGAAAAACTGCTCGAAAAACATCCCAAGAAGTGACATGCACTTCTTTGACGTGGGCGTCTTTTTACGCGTAAAATAACACCTCGTGGGAACAGAACATCGTAAAACCCATTGAAAGCAATGGGCAGATGTTTGCAGGCTTAATGGAGCCGTTTTTTCAGGTGTAATTCGAGGAGTAAAACGCCCGAATTATGTCTAAAAACAGTGTGTGTGAACATACCCTAACATCTATAGTCCAATATGATACATGGCATTGGGTACAGGCAGCAACAGCGTTTTTTCTTTAATTAGGGAAAAATGTCCTTCTTCTGATCATCTGGTAGCAAATAATCATTTGAAATTCTTTACTTGAGATGGTAAGCAAGAATATATTAGTTCACAAACCCATAGCCTAGACTGAGGGATTTTAGCACATTTGTCTTACTATAGTTTCCAAGCAGCAAACACTTTGATCCTCATGTACTAATGCTGTGTGAGAGGAGAGTGGTTTCGTTACCCATTTCATCTAGTATGCGTTTTATTTTTTTAGCAGATCACACCTGAACTCTACTTTTGCCATTGCCCTAAATGATGGCTAATAAACAGAATTATAAACTAACGGTACATGACGTGGGTCCACATATTGGCAATAGTGTTGGCAGCTGCACAATTATTATTTAGAAAACCCTCTACAAACGCACATGCCTAGACATGTTTTTTTCTGTGTTCATTTTGTAAGATGTAGCGCTAAGAAAATGTTCCTAAAACAGTTTCCTATATTAACCCCTTCCCGACATGCGCCGTACATGTACGGCGCTGTCGGGAAGTGCTTCCCGCAAAGCGCCGTACATGTACGGCGCAGTGATTGTGCGGGCTCAGAAGCAGAGCCGGCACCATCACCGCGGGGTGACAGCTGTATTATACAGCTGGCACCCTCCTGTAACTGCCAGGACCGGAGCTACTCTCCGATCCGGCAGATTAACCCCTCAGATGCTGCGCTCAATAGAGCGCAGCATCTGATAGGTTTTCACCCGATCGGCAACCCAGTGATGCAATCGCTGGGTTGCTGTGGCAATCGGACGCCAGAAAATGGCGTCCGAGTCTGCCTTGTACGGGAGCCGATGAGGACCCGCCTTCGGCGTGTCCTCATAGGCTTGCTGTCAGTGAATAACTGACAGCGCTAATACACTGCACTACGTATGTAGTGCAGTGTATTAGAGTAGCGATCGGGGCATCAGGCCCTCATGTCCCCTAGTGGGACAAGTCAGAAAAGTAAAAAAAAGTTAATAAAAATGTGGTAAAACAATAAAAACACACACATTTCAAATAAAAATAAAACTAAACTGACTTTTTTCCCATAGTAAGTCTTTTATTATGGGAAAAACCGTAAAAATTAAAAAAACTATAAATAATTGGTATCGCCGCGTCCGTAACGACCCAAACTACAAAACTATTATGTAATTTATCCCGCACGGTGAACGCCGTAAAAAAAAACCATGAAAAACAACGCCAGAATCTTTGTTTTTAGGTCACATCTCCTTCCAAAAAATGCTATAAAAAGTGATCAAAAAGTCACATTTACTCCAAAATTGTACCAATAAAAACGGCAATCCGTCCCGCAAAAAATAATCCCTGACACCGCTTTGTGCACGCAAAAATAATAAAGTTATGTGTCTTAGAATATGGCGACACAGAAAACAAATGATTTTATAAAAAAAGTGATTTTATTGTGCAAAAGCCGCAATACATAAAAAAAACTATATAAATTTGGTATCGCCGTAATCGTATCGACCCGCAGAATAAAGCTAACATGTAATTTAGGGCGCACTGTGGATGCCGATAAAAAAAACCAATAAAAAACGATTCCAGAATTGCTTGTTTTTGGTAATTTCCTTTACCAAAAAATGAAATAAAAAGTGATCAAAAAGTCGTATGTGTTCTAAAATGGTACCAATAAAATCTACAGCCCGTCTCGCAAAAAACAAGCCCGCACACCGCCCAATCAACTGAAAAACAAAAAAGTTACGGCACTAGTAATGCGGTGATGAAATAACATCTCAATGCGCAGGCCGGAGGGGAAGATTCCTTCAGTTTCAGGGCCGTAGTATTTAGGAACTAGGAAAGGGAAGGGACATAGCACATCTGCTGGAAGCGAGGGTGCCCGTATTATACCAGCGCAAAACTTTCCCAGCAATATTTCCCAAACTACGAAGGAGAAAAAGTCCCCAAAAGGTGCAGAGCGTTACAGAAGGGGGATAAGAAAGAAAACCGTTTATCAGTGTGACACAGGCCTGCGCATAACGGATCGCTTCACAGCGTAACACACATCTATGGAGAATTGTATTATTTACCCCATTATTATACCCTCTTATTATGCCCTGATGTACCCGCACAGATTACATATGCCCTGATATACTCCGCACAGATTACATATGCCACCACATTATAAACTGAATACCAGCAAAACTCAAACAAAACTACCAAGCAAAATCCATGCTCAAAATGGCGGTCTATTCCTTCTTAGCCCTACAGTGTGCCCAAACAGCAATTTATGGCCACAAGTAAGGCATTACCATACCCGGGAGAACCCGCTTAACAATTTATGGGGTAACATTCTCCAGGGGCACAACATCTTGTGTGGTGAATGGGCAGATCAGTGGAAAAATTGCAATTTTCACTTTGCACCATCCACTGCGTATTCATTTCTGAAAAACACCTGTGGAGTCTAAATTCTCACTACATCCCTTGATAAATGCCTTTAGGGGTGTAGTTTCTAAAACGGGGTCACTTTTGTTTGGTACATCAGGGGTTTTGCAAATGCAACATGGCGTCCGCAAACCATTCCAGCAAAATCTACGCTCCAAAAGATAAATACCGCTCCTTTTCTTCTGAATGCTCCCATATATGTAAACAGCTTATTATAACCACATATGGGGTGTTACTGGACTCGGGAGAAATTACTTTACAAATGTTGGGGTGCTTTTTCTTCTCTATTCCTTGTAAAAATGAAAAATGTTGATCTAAAACGACATCTTGTTGGAAAAAAAAATTATTTTTCATTTTCATGGCTTAATTCAGCAAAAAACCTTTGGGATCAAAATTTTCACTATACCCCTAGATGATTCCTCAGGGGGTGCAGTTTCCCAAATGGAGTCAATTTTGGGGTGTTTCCACTGTACTAGTACTACAGGGGCTCAGCAAATGTGACATGGCGCCCAGACACTATCCAAAATCCAAATGGTGCTAGTTCCATTCTGAGCCCTACCGTGTGTCCAAACAGCCGTTTATGACCACATGTGGGGTATTGTTTTACTCGGGAGAAGTTGCTTTACTAATTTTATGGTGCTTTTTCTCCTTCAGTCCTTGTGGAAATGAAAAAAAAAACCTAAACCTACATTTTATTTAAAAAAATGTAGATTTTCATTTTTACGGCCTACTTCCAATAAGTTCTGTAAAACACCTGTGGGGTCAAACTGCTCACTGTACTCCTAGATAATTTCCTCATGGGGTGTAGTTTCCAAAATGGGGTCACTTGTTGGGGGTTTCCACTGTTTTGTCCCCTCAGGGGCTTTGTAAATGTGACATGGCCTCCGCAAACCATTCCTGCTAAATTTGAGTTCCAAAAGCCAAATGGCGCTCTTTCCCTTCTCAGCCTCGCCGTGTGTCCAAACAGCCTTTTATTACTACATGTGGGGTATTGTTTTACTCGGGAGAAATTTATTTACAAATTTTATGGTGCTTTTTCTCCTTTAGTCCTTGTGGAAATGAAAAAAAATTAGCTAAACCTACATTTTATTTGAAAAAATTGAGATTTTCATTTTCATGGCCTAGTTCCAAAAATGTTTGCAAAAAAACTGGCCGGTCAAAATGCTTGCTACACCCCTAGATAAATTCCTCGAGGGGTATAGTTTCCAAAATGGGGTCACTTGTTGGGGGTTTCCACTGTTTTGTCCCCTAGGGGGCTTTGCAAATGCGACATGGCCTCCGCAAACCATTCCTGCTAAATTTGAGCTCCAAGAGCCAAATGGCGCTCTTTCCATTCTAAGCCCTGCCGTGTGTCCAAATAACCGTTTATTACGACATGTGGGGTATTGTTTTACTCGGGAGAAATTGCTCTACAAATGTTGTGGTGCTTTTTCTACTTTAGTTCTTTTGGAAATGAAAAAAAATTAGCTAAACCTACATTTTATTTGAAAAAATTTAGATTTTCATTTTCATGGCCTAGTTCCAAACATTTTTGCAAAAAAACTGGCCGGTCAAAATGCTTGCTACACCCCTATATAAATTCCTCGAGGGGTGTAGTTTCCCAAATGGGGTCACTTTTGGGGGGTTTCCACTGTTTTAGTTCCACAAGACCTGTTCAAAGCTGACATGGTGCCTAAAATATATTCTAATAAAAAGGAGACCCAAAATCCACTAGGTGTTCCTTTGCTTCTGAGGCCGGTGCTTCAGTCCAGTAGCACACTAGAGCCACATGTGGGATATTTCCTAAAACTGCAGAACCTGGGCAATAAATATTGAGTTGCATTTCTTGGGTAAAACATTCTGTGGTACAAAAAAAATGGATTCAAAATGAATTTCTGGAAAAAAATAATGAACTTTGTAAATTTCACCTCTACGTTGCCTTAATTCCTGCGCAATGTCTAAAGGGTTAAGAAACTTTCTAAATGCTGTTTTGAATACTTTGAGGGGTGCATTTTTTAAAATGGGGTGACTTATTGGGGGTTTCTAATATCTAAGGACCTCAAACCCACTTCACAACTGAACTGGCCCCTGTAAAAATAGCATTTTGAAATTTTCTTGAAAATGTGAGAAATTGCTGCTAAAGTTCTAAGCCTTGTAACGTCCTAGAAAAATAAAATGATGATCAAAAAACGATGCCAATCTAAAGTAGACATATGGGGGATGTTAGTTAGCAACATTTTTGTGTTATATAACTGCCTGTCTTACAAGCAGATACATTTAAATTGAGAAAAATGCAAATTTTTGCAATTTTTCGCTGAATTTTGGTGTTTTTCACAATTAAATACTGAATGTATCGGGCAAATTTTGCCAGTAACATAAAGTCCAATGTGTCACGAGAAAACAATCTCAGAATCACTTGGATAGGTAAAAGCATCCCGGAGTTATTACCACATAAAGTGAAACATGTCAGATTTGAAAAATGAGGCTCTGTCAGGAAGGTCAAAAGCGGCCAAAGAGGGAAGGGGTTAAACCACATGTAAAAAACAACAACAATATAAATGTATTACAAAAAACGACCTTAACCCCTTCCCCCTGCTTGCATTCTGGACCATGATGACCAAGCAATTTTTATCGTTTTTCCATCGTCACATTCGAAGAACTATAACTTTTTTATTTTTGCGTCGACATAAGGTCTTGCATAAGGTCTTGTTTTCTGTGGAGCAAGTTGTATTTTTTAATAGCAGAATTTTGGAGTAGATGCAACTTTTTTATCAATGTTTAAAAAATTATTTTTAAGTCAGGATTCACAGAAAACAGCAATTTTTCCATTATTTTTTATTTTATTTTTTACGGCGTTCACCGTGCGAGTTAAATAATGTAATAACTTTATAGTTGGGTTCGATACCAAATATGTGTAACTTTGTTGCTTTATTTTGTTGTTTTTTTAACAGTAAAGCATTTTGTAAGGGGAAAAAGTGGGCTTTTAATTTTTTTTTTTACACTTTTTTTTAAATTAACTTTATTAAACTTTTTTTTATTTTTTTACTAGTCCCACTAGGGGACTTTAATATGCGATCCTCCGATCACATTTATAATACACTGCAATACTTTTGTATTGCAGTGTATTACTGCTTGTCCGTTTAAAACGGACAGGCATCTGCTAGGCCATGTCTCTGGCATAACCTAGCAGGCATTCACTACAGGCAGACCTGGGGGCCTTTATTAGGCCCCCGGCTGCCATAGAAGACACTGACAGTCTTATCGACGATCTTATGGCTGGGTGTCGGTGGGAGATAGAGGGAGCTCCCTCCCTCTCTCGAAAACCCCTCAGATGTGGCGCTCGCTATTGAGCGCCGCATCTGAGGGGTTAAATAGGTGAGATTGATACTAATATCGATCTCACCTGTTCGAGCAGGGATGCCCCCAGCCCTCAGCTAACTCTGGTAGCTGAGAACAGGGAGATTTAACGGCTCCATGCTCTGTTTACTTATTCTGATGCAGTGCCGTGAAAAGGTTATTGCATCAGCATAAAGCCCACTAATGACCACCGTGAAAAGGCTTATCGGCGGTCATTAAGGGGTTAAAAAAGGTGCACTTTTCAATCATGCTGTGTGTAAATTGGAACTTATACCTTCCAGTTCGTTTACATGTAACATTTGGGGGCTTCCCCTTTTTTTTTTTTTTTTTTAAATATGGCGGAAAGGCACCTTTGCAACCATTTCTTTTTTGCTCCAATACATCTCAAATAGAATATTAAGCAACTTTGCAATAGTCTTTATCACTTAACCCCTTAGTGACCAGCCTATTTTAGGCCCTAATGACCAAGCTATTTTTTTCGTTTTTTTTATAGTCGCATTCAAAGAGATCTAACTTTTTTATTCTTCCGTCGACATAGCTGTATGAGGACTTGTTTTTTGCGGTATTAGTTGTACTTTTTATTGGCACCATTTCAGTCTAGATATCATTTTTCGATTAACTTTTATTAACTTTTTTTTATGGGGAATAGAAAAAAACACTGAAATTCCGCCATTGTTCTATGCGTTTTAAATTAACGTAGTTCACTGTGTGGCGTAAATAACACAATACCATTGTACTATAGGTCTGTACGATTACATCGATACCACATATGTATAGATTTTTTATGTTTTACCGCTTTTGCACAATAAAATCACTTTTGAACGAAAATTATTTATTTTTGCCTCGTTGCTTTCCAAGAGCCGTAGTTTTTTTGTCAATGTAGTTATATGAGGGCTTGTTTTTTGTGGGATGAGATGTAGGTTTGATTGGTACTGTTTAGGGGTACGTGGGACTTATTGATTATCTTTTATTATGACTTTTTTGGGGGGCAATGGAAAAAAATAGCAATTTCGCCATTGTTTTTTGCGTTTTTTTTTACGGTGTTCACCATGCGGTTTAAATTACATATTATATTTATTGTTTGGGTCATTACGGTCACGGTGATACCATATATGTGTAGTTTTATTTCTTTTTTACACTTTTATTAAATAAAAAATTTTATGGAAAAAAAATGGATTTTTTTACTGTAATTTTTATTACTAATTTTTATTTCACATTTTTTACTTCTTTTTTTAGTCCCACTAGGGGACTTTACTATGCGATCTTCAGATCACTGCTATAATGCTTTGGTATACTTAGTATACCAGAGCATTATTCCCTGTCAGTGTAAATCTAACAGGCATCTATTAGGACGTGACTCTGGCATGTCCTAATAGGCATATGCTCAGGGCAGACCTGGGGCTTTTATCAGGTCCCCGGCTGCCATGACACCCAATCGGAGGCCCGCGATTGCATTTGCGGGGTGCTGATCGGTGACAGAGGGAACTCACTCCCTCTGCAAATGATTTAAATGCCGCGGTCGGTATTGACCACGGCATTTAACGGGTTAAACGGCCGCGATCTAAGTAAACTTAATAAAACCGTGTGTGCCGTCCGAGTCCCGTCAGTGATCCGAGAAAAGATAGAACATGTTCTATCTTTCCTCGGATGGGAGACTCGGACCATTTTTCACGGACCCGATTCACCCGCTAAAGTGAATGGGTCCATGGAGACCATCGTGTGCTACTCGGATGCTGTCAGAAACGGCCCGAGTGGCACAACGGTTGTGAGCATTAGGCATAAAGTTAAAAAGGTCATATGGCAATCAAAATAAAAATCTTTCACTGGATTCAATATGCCAACTTCCTATGGCAGAGAGTTCCATAGTCTTACTGCTCTTACAGTAAAGAATCCTTGTCTATTTTGGTCTAGAAACCTTCTTACTTTTAGACATAGTGGATGCCCCTTTCTTAGTTACTGTCCTGCGTTTAAAAAAATAATGAGAAAGATCTTTGTATTGACCTTTGATATATATCTACATAGTTATTAAACCAACCCTAAGCAAGTTATTTTTTAAACTATATAACCCCAATTTTGATAATTATTCCCCTGCTTCATGCTTAATTACTTTCTTGATTTCTTTTAAACTACTCCTGAGACCTGTATAGACAACTATGGTCAGTGTGAGAGAGGCATTAGGGAGGAGACAAAGGCACACAGCTACAGCATTGGAAGAATAAGGGTGGGGCATGCTACACAGGCAATAACCACTGGGCTCTGAACTTGCAGCTCCACAAGTAAGTATGTGGAAAGTAGGTCTTTGAAATACAGATGTAGCCGAGTTTATCTTGACTCTGATAACTTGCCACGATGTGATATCACACAACAAAAGCCATTGAAAAAGTCAAGTTAAAGTTTCTTGCCATTGTGTATTTAATGCGTTAAGAGTCAAGATAAAGATGGCTACATCTGTTAAAGAAGCAATGCAAAAATTAGCCAACAACATCACACAACTTGAACCTTACTGGGTAAACAAAATAAACTATTTCTATAAATATTTTTTCGATAACAAATGTGCACGTACACATTGTAATTCCCGCTGTCACTGACCGCCGGCATTGCCCACTGTGAAGGATGATTTATTTGCTTATATTCTCTGTATGAAATTACATTGTGAATTATCAAGCAGGAGGCCGAATTACTAAGATATGTATTATGTGAAAGTGATGATAATGTTTAAATGATTTAGTTTCGTGCAGCAGCCATCTTGTCTGGAGTTCCCATCTTGGTTTTATTGTAGTGAATAGAAAAGTCATTGTTCCTTTAATACAAGTAATGTTTATTTTCGTATGTTTTATCTTTGACCTTGGTTCCCATGCGAAGTTGGTAGAGAATGGACAGGGAGGGAGATGGGAGGGTGGCAAGTATGCGTGAAGGAAGGTCTCTCCCCCATCTCCACGAGAATATTCTGTCCAAAAGAGATAAGGCCTGCAAAACCTAATGTGTGAAGAATTATAATGATGTATCTGGGATGTATTTTATTGTATGCTTTTTACTGAATAACAAATATTGTTACATTGTCTCTGATTGGTTTACCTCAAGCCTACACCCCTTCTGAATTTCAGTTTAACAGTTTGAGTTTGGTAATAAATCCTTCAGAGGAGCATTTTGAGCATATCAGCATGTCTGTGTGTTTTCTTCTCCTCTCTCGATATATATCGGTGAAATATCCTAATTAGGATACTGACTAATGGGGTCTGGCCTTGAGAGTCTGTTTGGACTCGTATAAATTTCAGTCTAATATATTTTGAGCGATGGATTTCCACGACACCACTTAACGTCAGCCGCAACTGCAGGCCTCTCAGGACTTGCCGGTGTCTTCTCCAGAGACGCTAGCATGCACTGCTTTCTCCCCCTGCTATTACTCTTAGGGTACTCTTAGCCCCAGCAACTTAGTCCCTGTCCAATCCCAGCACACCCGGCACTTTAAGAAAGACTCTGCCCACTTCCACCTTGCCTGAGCAATGCTGTGTCTTCCCTACGTTTGTCTTGTAAATGGTTCCTTAGCTGTATCCTGTATCCCGTATCCTGAATCCTGTTTCCCGTATCCAGTATCTGTGTCTAGTTCTAGTGCTTAAGTCGAGTGTCTGAGACGACATCACCATCTGTGTCCGGTGCTCGTGGCAAACCGAGTGTCCGAGACGACTTCACCATCTATGTCTGGTGCACGTGCCAAACCGATTGTCCGAGATGACTTCACCATCTGAGTCTGGTTTCCTAGCCAAGTCCAGTGTCTATAACGAATGCACTACTCCAGTCCAGTGTCCTAGCCAAGTCCAGTATCTGAGACGACAGCACTGCTCCAGTCCAGTGTCCTAGCCAAGTCCAGTGTCCGAGACGACTGCACTACTCCAGTCCGGTGTCCTAGCCGAACTTCATTATCCTGCACAGGCCTGCTTCCCCTTGACTGTCTGGCATATACCCACTTATGACCTTTCAGGAACTTTAACTTTACTGACTCTCACAGACTATGTTGATCAGCAGCTGCTCCGTTACGGCGGAGTGGCCCAGTGGGTTCACATATCTGCAAGTTGTTACACACATTAAGCCTCAAATATCCTATGCCTTGCATACTACTGCAATAATAATACAATCCTTACATGGTAACCCTAATCTGAATGAATGAAATAACTGAAAATGTATAGTTTTCAAAGAAATGTGTAAAATTAGCTTCAATGTTATTAGAAGGGCAAATATAGCTTAAAATGAGCTCTACTTTGCTCTAATAAACCGACAGTAATTTCTCACTGAGCTTATAATAAACAACATAGCCAGTCAGTATGTTTCCACTTGTTAGCAGTAAACTCATGCACAGAGGCCTGAAACTGTATACCGATGGTATGATGTTGTACGTCGTCTTAGGACATTCTGCTTCTGTATCAATGAAACCATAAAAAAGAAGGCATCATTTCGAATATGAAAAAAAAAAAATTGCAAAAAGGAAATAAAATAAATCGCTTCTTGGCTTCATTCCAGAATCTAACATAATTATTTTCTCCCAATAATATTCTCTATGGTTGTAACATATATAGGGATCAGGCTTGGTGTATTAAATTAGAATTTTTTTACAGCTTGAAAACAAATTGAATAATATATAAAATAGCATAGAGATTAATAGTGAATGATTCTGGAGGACATGCATGTAGTCTCCTTGTTAGAAAAAGAAATGTGGCTGTCACTGCTCCAACCTCTGTCTTTCTACTGATATTGGAATGCATGAGAGTCACAGTGCCTTCACTTTTGTCTATCCAGTTTTATACATCTGTCCTTCAGCACCGGGCATTTAATGTATTCATTATAAGGGTCACCTACTGCTGTCTGTTCTGCTGCCAGCTTGACGAGCATCACATCCTTTTCATTCCCTTGGGCAAAACCATTATATTAGTGTAACATTCTATATACATTGTGAGAAATGCACTGAACGTATATTGTAACAATTAGATTGTGCTTACAAGAAAGGAATAAAAGCTTCTTTACAAATCATTGCCAAATATTGTACTCTCAGCTGCATCAAAGATAGTAGCCATGTTGTTGAATAAGGACACGCCACGCTTACTCACAGAGCCTTAGTGCTGTATGGCATTGCACTGTGTATTTTTTCACCTTATGCTTTAAATATTTGACTATGTCAGTGTGACTAGAATCGTAGTTTCTTCCACTTGAGTTTTTACAAACAAGCAAACTTTTAATATTGGGTTGCTAAAAAGTTGGGTTTTTGTCTACAATGTGAGCATAGTGCTGGTGACTTTGGCCACATGTTGATATTCAGATTGTAGTTTTGATGGAAAATATGTTGTAAATACAGGCTATTATAATTGTTATTGTTTTTCAGCTGCTGCTCAGAAAACCAAGCAAGTTCCATTTTTTCTGATATAGACCTATTTACACAGACATTAATGAATTTATAAAATTATTGCAGTCTCCATTAGAGTGATCTTGCTACATATAGATATATTATTGAGAATTGGAGTTGTATACATCTGTATGCAGTAAGCTCCCCCTAGTGGTGGCTGAGCAGGTTGTTATTATTATGATGATGTGCCTGTACAAGTGCACTAAGCTTTGGAGTATATTAAAGCGACCCTCTAGTTAAAAAAAAAATTATATTTACTATACATTAAAAACTCATAGTCAACTTATTTGCTGCCCCTCTCCTGAATAATCCGCCCTCCGTTCCTTTGTTCCAGCCCAGTGTCTTCTGCTCACTCAAGATGGCCGCAGCAGTCTCAGGCTTTACTACGGAGAGCTTCTTTGGAAGTCTGAGAATCTTGGCTTTAAAACGAGACTGGGATCGCGACTCTAGCCCCGATCTAGCTGACCGAGCCGTTTAACCCCTCAAATGCCGTGGTCAATGCTGACCGCGAAAGCTAAGTGATTTTACAGGGAAAAAATTACATTTTCCCCTTAAACAATGTTTAATTGTCAGAAAGTAAAACGAAAAAAAAAAAAAAAAAAAAACAATTGCCAGAATAGCTGTTTTCTGTTCATCTTGCCTCCCCAAAACAGGAATAAAAAGTAATCAAATATTCATAAGTAACCAAAAATGGTACAAATGAAAAAGGTTGAAAAAGTCATCCCGTAAAAAACAAGCCCTCATACAGCTCCATCGATGGAAAAATAAAAATGCTACGGGTCTTAAAATGCAGTGACCCAATGTTTTGCAAAAAAAGTGTTTTTATTGTGCAAAAATATATAAAATATAACAAAACTATACAAATCTGGCATTGTTATAATTAACAACCCATAGAATAAAGTTAGCATATTATTTATTATGGTAAATGTCTTCAAAATAATCCCAAAAAAACAATGCCAAAAATGCTGGGGTTTTTTTCCATTTCCAAAAGGTTTTCACTACATTAGATATACCCAAAAATGGTTTCAATAAAAACTACAACTCGTCCCGCAAAATACAAGGTTTTATACAGCTACATTTAAGAAAAAAAAAAGTAGACCGCTGAAACACAGATGGGTGAAAAATGTTTACTACAATTAGTTACATCACTAAGGGGTTAAATGGCACTGAGTTATGCGCCAACTATATTTACTTGAGATATAAATTCAAAATCTAAACTAAAAAAAAAAAAAATTACATTTTTGGGAGGGTTTTTGCAATTTTAATGTTATGGGGTTAATCCTATCTTGCGTGTCCAATAACCTAAACCAAAAATTGGGTTTTTTACACTAAGGTTTTTACTTGTAAAAGTAGTAAAATATAGAAAAAAACTATATACATTTGGTATCGCCGTAATCGTATTAACCCACAGAATAAAGTTAACATGTTGTTTTAATTGCACAGTGAATTCCGTAAAAACGGCGCTCAAAAAACCATGGAGGAATCGCTGTTTTTTTCATTTTCTACCCCACAAATAATTGTTTTTCTCGTTTCCTAGTACATTATATGGCAAAATAAATGGTGCTACGAAAAACTACAACTCGTCCCGTAAAAATCAAGCCCTCATAGTACTATATCGACGGAAAAATAAAGACGTTATGGCTTTTGGAAGGTGGGGAGGAAAAAATGAAAATGAAAATCTGAAAAAGGGCTGCGGCGGGAAGGGGTTAAAGGCGTCCACTGTCCCTGCTGGGGTTAAAGGCGTCCATAGATTCACAGTTCTCACAGTAAAGAAGGCTTGTCGCCTCTGCAGGTTGAACCTTTTTTTTCCCCAAAGACGGAGGGAGTGCCCCCTTGTTTTTGAGGGGGTTTTATATGGAACAGGATTTCACCATATTTTTTGTATGTGCCATTCATATTTTTATTTAAGTTAATCGTGTCCCTCCTTAGTCGTCTCTTTTCAAGGCTAAATAGGTTTAATTCTTTTAATATTTCCTAATAACTTAGATTCTCCATGCCCCTTATTAGCTTCGTTGCTCTTCTTTGTATTTTTTCCAACTCCAGAGCATCCTTTCTATGAACTGGAGCCCAGAACTGAACTGCATATTCTAGATGAGGCCTCACTAATGCTTTGTAAAGTGGTAATATTACATCCCTGTCCCGCGAGTCCATGCCTCTTTTAATGCACGACATTATCCTGCTGGCCTTTGAAGCAGCTGATTGACACTGCATGCTGTTATTTAGTTTATGATTTACAAGTACACCCAGATCCTTCTCAACAAGTTACTCCCCCAGTGTAGCTCCCCTAGGACATATGATGCATGCAAGTTGTTTGTACCCAGGTGCTTAACTTTACATTTATCTACATTAAACTTAATTTGCCAAGTGGATGCCCAAACACTTAGTGTGTTCAAATCAGCATGCAATTCACGAACATCTTCTATAAACTGAACAATACTACATAGCTTGGCGTCATCTGCAAAAATAGAAATAGTGCTATTAATCCCATCCTCTATATCATTAATAAATAAGTTGAATAATAGTGGTCCCAGCACGGGATCCTGGGGTACACCACTTATAACCGAGGACCATTCAGAGTAGGAATTATTGACCACAACTCTCTGGTTACGGTCCTTGAGCCAATTCTCAATCCAATTACAAACTATACTTTCTAAACCTATAGTCCTTAATTTACCCATTAGACGTCTTTGAGGGACAGTGTCAAATGCCTTTGCAAAGTCCAAAAACACTATATCTAGGCTTCTGCTCACCTCTTCATGAAAAAAAATCAGATTGCTTTGACAACTTCTGTCCTTAGTAAAACCGTGCTGGCTGTCACTTATGATACTATTTTTGGTCACATAATCCTGTATATAGTCCCTCAATAGCCCCTCAAACATTTTTCCCACGATTGATGTTAAGCTAACTGGTCTATAATTACCCGGGGAAGACCTAGAGCCCTTTTTGAAAATAGGCACCACATTTGCCCTGCACCAGTCCCTTGGCACTATACCAGTCACTAGAGAATCTCTAAATATTATGAAGAGGGGGACAGAAATAACTGAACTAAGCTCTTTAACAACTCTAGGGTGTAAACCATCTGGTCCCGGGGCCTTGTGCACATTTATTTTATTTAAATTAGCTTGGATGATATCTACTTTCAGCCAATTCAGTATATTAATTGATGTATCAACAGTACTGGCATCGGCTATATCAGCTGCTCTTTCTTCTGTTGTATATAAAGAGCTAAAGAACCCATTTAGTAACTCTGCCTTCTCTTGATCGCCTGTGACCAACACCCCATTACCACTATTTAGGGGTCCTACATGTTCAGACCTTGGCTTTTTTGCATTTACATACTTGAAGGATTTTTTGGGATTTGTTTTACTATCCTTGGCCACCTGCCTTTCATTTTGTATTTTTGCTGATTTTATTACCTTTTTACAGATTTTATTACACTCTTTTACAGAAGGTGTAAGCCATGTGGGGTTTAATTTTAGTCATTTATACTTGTTACCTATAGGAATACATTTTTCACTATAATTATACAAAGTAGATTTTAAAATCTCCCATTTATCATTTGTACCATTATTTGACATTAATTATTCCCAGTCTATATCCTGAATTGCAGCCCTCATCCTGGGGAAATTGGCCTTCTTAAAATTAAGTGTTTTTGCCCTCCTAGCCTGTGTTTGTTTTTTTACAGTATAGGTAAAATGTAACTATATTGTGATCACTGTTACCAAGGTTTTCACGAACATTGACATTCCCAACAAGCTCTGCATTATTAGAAATGACCAGATCCAACAGCACTTCACCTCCAGTCGGGTCTTCCACAATCTGGCCCAAAAATTTTTCCTGCAACAGGTTGAGGAAATTTCTCCCCTCCGCAGTTGAAGCCGAACCATGACCCCAATTAATATCCCGGTATTTAAAATCTCCCATTATCACTACAGTACCAGCCTGTGCTGCTCCATTTGTTTATATATTTGACCTTCTATCTCTTAAGTTATATTGGGGGGTCTATAGATTATACCAAATGTAATTTTTTTCAGTATTTACCTCCCTTTGAAACCTTGTGAGGGGAATTACAACCTCCTCACAATATTCACCCACTATTGTCTCTTTCACACTCACCTTCATATCACTTCTCACATACAGACATACACTACCGCCTTTCCTATTTGCCCTGTCTTTTCGAAATAGTGTAAAACCCTGTGGATTTACAGCCCAGTCATGTGAAGAGCCTAGCCATGTTTCAGCAACACCAACTATATCTATATGTTCCTCCAGTACCAAGGCCTCCAGCTCCCCCATTTTGCTTGCTTGACTTCTGGCATTGGTGAACACACACTTTAACTTGCATTTCAAATTGCCACGTTTGATGTCAGAAATGTGTTTATTAGAGATTATTTGTGCATTTTTATTTTCATTGCTGTTTTTGTAACAAAAGGATCTCCTTATCCTTTGGTCTAGTCCTCTCCCCACAGTCTATTTCTCCACCCACCAATATAGTCTGACCCCTCTCTAACCTAACTACCCCTTTATTTTCTACATTGACCTCCCTCCTCAGCCCTAGTTTAAATACTCCACTACCCCAGTTAGAATTCTGTCCCCCAGCACAGCGGACCCCCTTCCATTAAGGTGCAAATCATCTGGAGAATACCGTTTGTACCCTAATGAAAAGTCAGCCCAGTGCTCTAGGAACCCAAAACCTTCTCCTCTACACCAAGACTTAAGCCATGCATTTAACTGAGCTCCCACTGTCTTTGGCACAAGCAGTATTCCTGAGAATACTACCTTGGAGGTCCTTCCCTTCAGCTTGTAGCCTAGTTCTGTAAAATTATTCTTAAGGCTCCTCCACCTACCATTAATTCTGTCGTTGGTTCCCACATGGACCACGATAGCTGAATCATCACGAGCCCCTCCCAGTAATTTATCCATCCATTCCACCACATGCCAAACCCTGGCACCAGGGATACAGCATTCGGTTGAGGCGGTCTTGGCGACAAATTATTCTATCCATCTTCCTGATTATAGAATCCCTTACAACTATCAATTGTCTTGCCTTACCTGCATTACCATTCCGCCGACTACTAGCTGGGCTGTTCTCCCGGCTGTTAGGGAGATCAGTATCTACTAGGGCTGGCATTTCTGAGACTGCCTCCCTCACATCATCACCCAACTTGGCAATTTTGCTTCAAATAACAGAAACTGGATTGGCCATCCCCTTCTTGGACCCCTTTCTACTGGCCCTAACTACATTAACCCAGCTACTTGCCTAATCCCGCTGACCCATGTTTTCACCCTCCAGATCTAGCCCACTAACTGCTTGCTCAGTCAGCAGCATGCTCCGCTCAAGTTTGTCTATCACCCTCAGTGTTGCATTTTGCTCCTCCAGATCTCTAGGGCGAGCTTCCAGGTGAACAACATGCTCACATCTGCCCCAGAGGTATTCACCCTGGAACTCCTGCTCTAGTCGTGCATACATATGGCAAACTGTGCACTGAAGAATACCTCCAATCTTGCTGTCCATTATCCCAGTTACAAGAAAACAGTGAACAATTGAAAAAGTAAAAGAATAGTATTTACAGGGACTTTAACTCCTCTTTTTAACTCCGGTTTAATAACTCCACTTGATATACAAGCCACTTAATCCATGAAGCCCAAAAGAGAGCATGTTCTGTGATACACCTTTAGGGTCATTTAATGACAATGAAGATAGTGATGATTATATTGCATGTGCTAAAGGTAATGAGAATTTTGATGACATATGGCAGTCAACACTAAGACCGCATACATCTGTTAAAGGGGTTCTCCAGACATTATATAACTCATGGCCTAATCTTAGTATAGGTCATCAATATCAGATTGGTAGGGGTCCGACTCCTGGCATCCCCGCCGATCAGCTAACTTTCACAGTTTACAGGCACATCAATGCACACATCCGGAGCGGCTATGCCTGGGAATCTAGTTACAGTCCCATTCAAGTGAATGGGACTGAGCTTCAATCCCAGACATAGTCGTTACTGATGTGTACGGCGCTGTGCCTGGTAAACACTGAAGAGGCCACGGTGACAAATTCCGCATCCCCTTCTTAGAGCAGCCTCCTAACTATGGCCGGAAACAGAGGAACTAACAGCAGCCTCTGTCATAGTGACAGAGTATAATGTAGTAGATTACAGGAAAATAGTAATCCCTTTATGGGATTTTTTTTTTTAATAATAATAGTTTTAGTTTTTTTTGTAAAAAAATTATTTTATTTTGCATACATTACATAAAAACAAAATAAACTGCACACATTAGGTATCTCAATAGCCTAACCAGGTTATTTAGTGTGAAACTTGAACGGTATAAAACAAAACAAAAAAACAATGCCAAAAATCACTTTTTTCTAATACATGAATCACGGTGGAAAAAATTGAAATAAAAAAAGGACACAGTTATTTTCTCCATCCCCAAAAAGAATGCAATTTCTTTAACATAAAGCAAGACCTCATACAGCCACCTCAATGAAAAAGTAAAACAAGTTATGGCTGATGAAATGCAGAGAGGCACAAAACGAAAAAAAAAATTACCTAATCATGGATACCCATTCAGGTCTGGTTATTAAGGGTTTGAAAATAATTTGTTTATCATACTTTATCATAAGTTAGCTACTACTGTTCGAGGGGAATTTTTTATTCATTTTTATCCAAACCCAAATAATTCATGTGAACCCTATGTTTATTCTGTCTGGCAGAATCATTGAAAAATATTGTTTTTTCTCGACAATATCCTCATCCTTATCTGTCATCAGAAAAACTCTAGATCAACATCTCAGAAAAGCACTACAGAATAGCCACAAACACCATATTGAAATTTGCACGTTTGGGAGTGTCATAGCAGAATGGTTCATCCCCCTTTAGACTCTCTATTTGATTTGTTAGTGTTTATAATGGAGCTAATATTATGTGTGCCATAGAAATGGGCAAATTTCAACAGATGCCATGTTTTTTGTAAATGGTTATTTGTTAGTACAGAATAAAAAAGTTTACAAAACAGTGCAGGAAAAGTTAATCATGATCTGAATGAATTGTACATTTTTCCATCCCCCTGCAATGGTCTGCGAAACTCTGTAACAGCTGCAGGAAAAATATATTTTGTCGTGCCATTAAATTCAAACGAGGTGGAATTCAACTCTTTATATGCTTCAAGAAGAACATAGCACGGTGGAAAATTATATCAATTCTATGTGACCCTTTGAAGCAGTTATACGATGTCAGCTATACAGCTACTGGAGAATCCCCCTCATTAAACTACTGGAATAGCAACAGTAAAAGCTAAAGGAGTCATTAAAAACAACAAGTAGATCTGCCAGATATACCGGTCTTGTAGACCAACTTCTTTTGTCAATCCAGCAGGACCCCAGGGTTTACAGAATATTGCACTGCAAAGATTACTAATTAGCAGCGATGCTTGACCTTAAGCCATACATACTTTCTTTCCTGCAGGAACAAAAATAAAAAAAAGCAAATCCTTGGTAGAAAGGTGGTAGAGAAAATCCTTGGTTTATTTTTCTCCAACTCATCTTAAACTTGGCCTTGGTCACAGATTGCTAAAAACATTGAAATTTTAAATGAGAAATTTGTAGATCTGTGGTCTCTATGGGTCTCTTGGGCATCGACCAACTCTCCATGACCCATGCCTCCAACAAAACCCTCTTCTACATTTGCTGTTTGCCATCAGACATCACCATACACTGCATACATGGGGAATTACGGCCCCTAAATTTTGAGCCACCCCAAAGTAGTAAGCTGTATGAGAGCAAAATATTCTGTCCCTACATTTACTGTTCTATTTGTCATTCTGACATCACTACTATTTTAGGTGTAACCCTAGTTGTGTGTTTTTTGTTAAGATGTACTCTACTTTGTTCAACATTAGAACACGTGCTTGTTATCTTTTGTATGTTATGGATTTCTTGTCATGTCAATCTCTTTGCATGTATGTTTGAACTTCAATAAAAAAAAAATATGATACAAATAAAAAAAGACATGAAATAGTGGTGGACTAATCTCTATTACCCAAGAGGTGAAGATTGGAGACAGTCCCTTTTACTTATGGGACCAAAATAACTCTTTTTGGGCACTATTGTACAGACTTGCTATGATTCAAAATGGCAGCCCTCCTTCAAGTGTTTAGTGCCATAGGGAACATTGTTAGTGAAATGCGGTGGAGATGGCATCCAATAAATGTGAGGGCTAAAATAAGCCAAGCACCTAATTCACAAAACGGAAATATTATACTGTGCATGCTGTCCGAAGCTCTCGGGTATTGGAGAGGAGAAGAACAAAAAAAGTAGAAAAGGCTTAAAGACGTGTCCTTACCTATGTCTCTAAGGACAGAGACGTTCACAAGGAAATCAATGCAAGCATCTTCACCTTAACAGACAAAATACATTTCTGACAGGATATATGTTAAAAAAGGTATTCTAGGTGAATTTTTTTAAAACCTAGAACTAAATAATGATATTTAAAAGAAGAAAAGCTTGAACACAGTATTTGTCAATCTGCTGCTTTCTTGAAACAAACTAGCCTTTTAGAGAACACTAACAGAATGTGCCTGGTCCATTACTTAACAGCAATACAATTATTCCCTGTGTGCCTGTGTTTTTTTTGCTGTTTTCACTAAATCTCTGCTTGGAGTAATATAGATATAGCATTGAACAGGGTGCAATCAGAGTTGTACATACCATAGAGACAGACCATGTGACTACCATGGGACCCTTGGAGAGGGGGCCCAGTTCTAATTGGTTCTATGCCATTTGTTACTGGATGGAAAGAACCTGTGCAGGAGTCCTCTCTTCAGAGGGGGGTAGGAAATTGGCCCAAGGGTCACGAAAAGGACTTAGGGGCCCCTCTGTCATAGATGGGAAAAATTGGCACCTAAATGGCGGGAGAATTTTTCTATGTACGCCACTGGGTGCAGTACTCATTTTTTAGAAATGCCAATGTTGGCTTCTGACCTTTTATTGCCATAAGGATTTCCTTCCAGTAATTGAGTACTCAAACTGGGCAACTGGTGAAATTTTTCCCTACATAACTTTCACTTACTGGTTCCCTTCATTTTTCCACAGACATCTTACATCTATTATATGAAGGTGGAGAGAAACTGCTATAAGGACAGTATCACTGTAACCCAAAGTGGTCAGTGAAGTGTAGGGTACTGGACATTGCAGGTTACAGTTTTATACAGTCACTCAGTGAATATATCATTTTTTATTTTAGATAATTTTTAGATTTTAGATGATTTTACTGTTTAATGGTTAAATTAGTTAATAAATGTAAATTATGTTCATACACTCGCATACAAGATTCCTCTCATGCCTCCCCTCTCTTCTGGAACTTCCTTCAACCCATTCTCCAACCCTACAAACCTTTAGGCACTCACTTAAAATGTACCTCTTACCTGCATATAACCCGGCCTAAAGAGCCCCCAAACAGTATTCCAACACCGCCTCCAACTGACATGTCCAAAGTGGTTTACTCTATTTCCTGACCTTTTGTATCTATTCCATTTCTTAGAGACTGTAAGCTTGTCTTGGCAGGGCTCCCACCTACTGTATCTTGTAAATAGTGTTTCAGTTATTTGTACTACACTGTCTTTTGTAATTGCTAGGACACTTTGATACTGTGTTTTTAGTCTCTATTTGACGTATACGCTGGGAAAAGCTTCCAACGTGTATGTTAAATGGAGGCTGTGACGGATGCCTAACAGTATTATCTGTCACCTATAGACTATTATGGAATCCTAAATAAACTATCCTGACTTTTTCCTTGACGTATGCATTAAACACATAACATTATAGCCTATAGGTGATGGAAGCCACTGTTAGGCATCTGTCCTAGGCATCTGTTACCCATAGGCTATTATGGCATCTATTTAATGAATATGTAAGGAAAAGTTTTTGAAAAGCTCATGACAGTTACGTTAAACGGATGCCTGTGATGGATGCTGTACAGCATCATTAGTAACCCATAAGCTCCCATGTTAATAAAACATATACCGTATACATTTTTTGTGGGATAGATAGAATAGCATAGTCGACAGGAGCTCTCGATGCATACGTCAAATGTGCAGGGGATATGCAGTGTAAAAGGGTTCTTACAATGTATTACTCCAATGTTGAGATATGTAAGGCGCTAATACTTTTCATTGTAGAGAATTTTGTTACATAAATGACAGCTAGGGTTACATGAAAATACAGATTATACTGATGATTACTTTTCAGAAAAGAAACAAGAACGAGAATGTATAGAGAAAAATCCACTGTAATAAAATTCTTTGGTGGATTAGTAACTTGTGATGTTTTAACCCTGCAGGTACGGCTACGAAATATCACTAATCATTAAAACTCCCTCCTAACGCCCTGTTGTACATTACTGCAAAAAGTATTGATGTCCTTTGATGCTTAACCTTTATTCAGCATGTCTGCTACATATGTTCTAGAAAAGACACAGGGGTTTGTTGATGCTCACTGTTTCAAACTTCATGCCCACAGTCGTGTTTTCATGCAAGCTCTTAGAAAGCAAAAAGGTTTCCTCTGCAGGCAACAAGAAGGCAATTAGTGGAAAATTAGTACATGTCAATCCATCACGCTGCAATCCAGAGTATTTCTACTGAACGCGCTGAAACACCCAACTTTTAAAGGCAATGTGACAAATGACTCTTTTAAACAAAACACACACACGCACACACACACACACACACACATACACACACATTATATATATATAGTGAGGGATTAGAATAAAAAAGGGTAGGCACAACGGTTTCAGAACAACCGGGCTATATTAGCATCCAGAAAATAAACAGTCTTTACGGTTTAGGCAAAATAGAAAATAAATCCTGCTCGGCTATACCAGGGCCAATTTAAATGGCAGTGTCACTTGTTACTCACAGGTTCTTTGTAGACACGTCAGCAGCAATCAGCCCCCCACAAACACTGTGAACGCGCCTTGCTTTACACACATGCTCTGGAGCGGATTAAGAGTACCATGGGCCCCAGGCACTTTTTCAAGTCTGCCCTCCACCCCCCCCAAACTCTGAAGACGCTGTACCGTATATATTTGCAGATTTCTGTTTAGGCGGCCACAGATCTGGCATGGTTTTGAATTTGCTGTAAAAGCAGAATGAGCCATACAGAAGAGAGAAAGCAAAATACTTTGAGACCCTAAAGAGTCAGGAGCTTTAAAATGTTTATGGTTTCCGGAAAAAAATTAATCTGCTATGCGTGAATATAACCACCTGTCTCTGTTGTTTAACCCCTTAAAGTACAAGCCATTTTTCATTTTTCACTTGCCGCTTCCTAGAGCCATAACTTTTTTTATTTTTAGGTCAATGGAGTGGTGTGTGAAGGATTATTTTTTGCGTGAGGAGTAGTTTTTATTGACACCATTTAAAGTACCATATAATGGGTGAATTGGAAAAAACTGAGATTCCTCCATGTTTTTAGGGGTTTAGTTTTTACTGTATATATTTAACATCTACTTTTACCTTAAGATAAGGTAAATATATACAGCCCCAGAACCAAGCTCAGTACAAATATACAGACCCAGAACCAAGCTCATTACATAAATATAAAACCAGAACCAAGCTCAGTACATATATACAGTGCCAGAACAAAGCTTAGAACATAAATACAGCACCAGAACCAAGCTCAGTGCATAAATACAGCACCAGAACCAAGCTCAGTACATATATACAGCACCAGAGAAAAACTAAGTACATATATACAACACCAGAACCAAGCTCAGTACATAAATACAGCACTAGAACCAAGCTCAGTACATAAATACAGCACTAGAACAAAGCTCAGTACATAAATACAGCACCAGCACAAATACAGCTCTGTACAGAGATCATTTGCAAATTCAGTTTAACCCCTGCCGTATAAGTTTGTACGACATAAAACGACAGCTCCCAGTATAGCCAGAACAAGGGTTAGGATATGCTGGGAGTTGTTGTTTCACAAAAAAGAATGATACACCCAGATCATACAGTAAATATAGTACTGATCAGTCACAGGGAGAATAAACATTTACATTGAGTGACTCACAGGTCACACCTCAGCTTATTTTTTGTCCTTTTTGTCTGCATCCGTTCCAGACCTCTATGATGACTTCTCCCGGCCACAGCCCATTTCTGCAGAGTTTGCCACTCAGATGTCTTCGGCTCCTCACTTTTCCAACATTTCCACACCTATAAACGAAGATAAAATTCTCATGATGCCACACTCTATGGCCCTGAATATAATAGTGCTATACACCGTGCCCCTGAACATAATAGCACCATACTCTGTCCCCATGACTTAAATTGTGTCAAACACTGTAACACACCACACACACTAACAATGTCCCCTGTAAATAGCGCCAGTCACAATACCCTCTGTTGATAACGCCAGTCACAATTCCCCCTGTAGGTAGTGCCAGTCACAATGCCCTCTGTAGATAATGCCAGTCGTAATGCCACCTGTATATAGTGCCAGTCGCAATGCCCTCTGTAGATAGAGATTTTTTGCGGGAAGACTAGTAGATTTTATTGGTACCAGTTTGGAGTAGATGCGACTTTTTGATCACTTTTTATCACATTTTTTTTGTCAGGATTCACAGAAAACAGCAATTTTTCCATAGTTTTTTTTTCTTTTACGGCATTCACCGTGCGGGTTAAATAATGTAATAGATTTATAGTCGGGGACATTACGGACGCGGCGATACAAAATATGTGTCACTTTTTTACTTTATTTTGGTTCTTTAATAGTAAAGCAGTTTTTAAGGGGAAAAGTGGCTTTTTCATTTATTTTTTTTTCACTTTTTTTTAATTAACTTTATTCAACTTTTTTTTTACTTTTTTACTAGCCCCACTAGGGGACTTTAAAATGCGATTCTCCAATCGCATTTATAATACACTGCAATACTTTTGTATGACCTAGCAGGCATTCACGACAGGCAGACCTGGGGGCCTTTATTAGGACCCCGGCTGCCATCGGAGACACAGGCACTCAGCGATCTTATCGCCGGTTGTCAGTGGGATGAGAGGGAGCTCTCTCTCTCCAAAACCACTCAGATGCGGTGCACGCTATTCAGCACCGCATCTGAGGGGTTAAACGGGTGAGATCGATACTAATATCGATCTCACCCGGTCGAGCAGGGACGCCCCCAGCCCTCAGCTGCGTCTGGCAGCTGAGAGCAGGGAGATTTGACAGCTCCCTGCTCTGTTTACTTATTACGATGCAGCAACGTAAAAAGTCTATTGCATTGGAATAAGGCCCGTTAGTGACCGACGTAGAAACACTATGGGCCGGTCACTAACGGGTTAATAATGTTGTATTTGTATCTTTATAGATGTATGCCCATTTTTCACGAGTACCATTGTTGATAGAATATTTATCTACTTTATATACGATTATATGCACTTTTAAAGTTTTATATATGTAAATTTTCTGATTTGACTCCACCCACTGTGGTGCTATTTAAATGCATGGGAACACATGTTTAACACTGCTTGACAAAGGCTGCATTGAACAGCTGAAACGTTGCATCATCTTTTTTTCACATATGGTAAAATAAATCTGGATTCTTGAAATCTTTGCTGGAGTGCTGCTTCCTTTTCCTTTTTGCATTTACTTTGTGGACATCCATTAGTCGGATTCCTGGAAGCTGGCACCCGTTTTGACCCTGGTGGTCTAGTTCTGCTGTGCTGCACACATTTCTACTTTTTTGCTGCATTCCCTTGCCGTTTTCCTGCTCTGTGTTCCACTGTAAGGCTGGGTTCACACGACCTATTTTCAGACATAAACGAGGTGTATTATGCCTCGTTTTACGTCTGAAAATAGGGCTGCAATACGTCGGCAAACATCTGCCCATTCATTTGAATGGGTTTGCCGACGTATTGTGCAGACGACCTGTAATTTACGCGTCGTCGTTTGACAGCTGTCAAACGACGACGCGTAAATTGACTGCCTCGGCAAAGAAGTGCAGGGCACTTCTTTGCAACGTAATTTGAGCCGTTCTTCATTGAACTCAATGAAGAGCAGCTCAAGATTTACGAGCGTCTCAGACGCCTCGCATAATACAAGGAGGAGCTTTTACGGCTGAAACGAGGCAGCTGTTTTCTCCTGAAAACAGTCTGTCATTTCAGCCGTAAAAGGCAGCTAGCGTGTGCACATACCCTAAATGTTAAATTTTGTAAAGTAAGAAACCACCTTGTTACTCTTGCCTTTCTCTCTTTAGCTTGACACATCCATGTAAGAAGGGAGTGGTCTGTAACCAACCTGAAATGATGACCCGATAAATAGAATCTCACAGATTCAAGTGCCCACTTGATTGCCAAGCACTCACATTCAATAAGGCTTTGTTTACACGAGCGTGATATACGTGCGTGCGACGCGCGTGCTTTTCACGCGTGTTGTACGCACCTATATTAGTCTATGGGGGCATGCCATGCAGACAGTCCGTGAGTTTTGCTCAGCGTGAGTCCGCTGAAAAAAACTCACGACATGTCCTATCTTTGTGCGCTGTTCGCGCATCACGCACCCATTGAAGTCAATGGGTGCGTGAAAACAAACGCATGCCGCACGGAAGCACTTCCGTGCGAACTGCGTGATTTGCGCAACAGCTGTCAAACTCTGAGTGTAAACAGAAAAGCACAACGTGCTTTTCTGTTTACAAACATCCAAACGGAGTGTCATAATGATGGCGGCTGCGCGAAAATCACGCAGCCGCGCATCATATGTGATGCCACATGGAGCTGTTATGTGCCTTTTGCGCACGCAAAACGCCGCGTTTTTTGCGTGCGCAAAACGCACATGCTCGTGTAAATCAGGCCTAAGGGGGGATTCACACGAGCGTGTATTCGGTCCATGCGGGCCGCGTGGTTTTCACGCGGCACGCATGGACCAATACAAGTCTATGGGGCAGTACAGACAGTCCGTGCTTTTTGCGCAGTGTTTGTCTGCTGCGCAAAAAGCGCGACAGGTTCAATAACTCTGCGTATTTCGCGCATCACGCACCCATTGAAGTCAATGGGTGCGTGAAAACCACGCAGGTTGTACGGAAGCACTTCCCTGCGAACCGACTGAAACAGCGCACCAGCTGTCAAAAGGATGAATGTAAACAGAAAAGCACCACGTGCTTTTCTGTTTCCGAACATCCAAACGGAGTGTCTTTGCGATGAGCGAAGCCGGACAAGCGAACCGAACTTCACCGGGTTCGGCCGAACTCGTTTTGGCCGAACCCGGCAAAAAAATTATCGGTACGCTACGTCAGGAGATAGTCACTGTCCATGGTGCTGAAAGAGTTAAACTGTTAAACTGTTTCAGCACCATGGACAGTGACTTCCGATCCCAATATACATGAACCTGTAGAAAAAAACGAAGTTCTGACTTACCGATAACTCCCGGCGTCTTCCTCCAGTCTGACCTCCCGGGATGACAATTCAGTCCAAGTGACAGCTCCAGCCAATCACAGGCCAAGCACAGGCTGCAGCGGTCACATGGACTGGCGCGTCATCCAGGGAGGTGGGGCCCGATGTCGAGAGGCGCGTCACCAAGGACACGTCACCAAGGACGCGTCACCAAGGCAACGGCCGGGAAGTTCTCGGTAAGTACGAACTTTTTCTTTTTTTTCAACAGGTTTTTCGATATTGTGTTCGGCATTCACTGTCGAGGATGCTGAAAGAGCTAGCTCTTTCAGCACCTTGGACAGTGACGGGCGTAGACTAGCCTCATCTATATGATGGCGGCTGCGCGAAAATCACGCAGCCGCGCATCAGACACGGATGACACACGCAGCTGTCAAATGGTTTTTGCGCTCGCAAAACGCAACGTTCGTCTGTATCTGCCCTAATACTGTTGTTTTTCTCATCAGGTGTCAGTTTCCTGTTCAACTATATCACCGAGTGTTCCTCACCACCAACCTCTTCTGAAGGGACTGCACCTAGCCCCACATCAAAATCATCCGTTTGGACAATTAACTTCTTTTTGAAAGCTGGTGTGATTAAGACTGGCTGTTTCTACCCTTTGTAAGATTTGTTAAAGATGCTGCCAAAGTTTGGAATGAACCTGCGGTATTATGCCACAATTCCTAAAAAAAAAAACTCTCACCTGCCTAATTGTTAAGTTGTGTTGGTCGTGGCCAATTTTGGATAGTCTCAGATTTATTTACCTGGGGTCTTATCACACCTCTTCCTATTATGTACCCTCAGATAGTGTGTTTCCTCTAGGCATAAGGCACACTTTTTAGGATTTGCTGTTCTTGGGGATGGAAAGTCCAGGAGCTACTTCTTGGAGTAGATCCTCAGTTGTGTTGTACCTTTCAACCAGGTTTTGCATCTGTTCTGCATATTTTGGATCTCCTTGACTCACCCAACGCTAAATCCTAGGAGGTAAGGAATGGATGTACTTGTCAAGCACTACGTTCTCTGCAATCTGTGCAGGGATTGATTCCTCTGGATATATTTCCTTACAAGGTAGATGAGATCATTCATTTGTGACCATGCAAGTAGGTGTTCAACAACAGTCCAGTTATGCACACATCAAGCATGCACATTCATATTAACACCCAAACCAGCAAGGATCTTACTCTTTAGCTTTGAGTAGTCCTTGGCATCTTGCTTATTTAGGTCAAAATACAGCTTTTGCAGTTCTTCGTTTAGGAAAGGCGCCACCACTTCTGATCATTGATCCGCAGGTAACTTTTCTCGATATGCTACTCATTCAAGCACCATGAGAAAGGCCTCAACATCATCTGTGAGGGTCATCTACTGCAAAGACGTCTGTACTGCAGCCTGTGTGGTTTGAAGTGAACCTTGTGGTCTATGGCCGTTTATCGCCAAAGTATGGATTTGTTCTTGCAACTGACAATTAATTTGCTGCGGTTTCTTAACCCCTTCCCGTCGCAGGCACTTTTGGACTAAATGACAGAGCCCCATTTTTAAAGTCTGACATGTGTCACTTTATGTGGTAATAACTTTTGAATGCTTTCACCTAGCCAAGCGATTCTGAGAATGTTTTCTCGTGACATATTCTACTTTATGTCAGGGTTAAAATGTTGTCGATAAATTCATTGCTTATTTGTGAAAAACACCAAAATGTTGAGAAAATTATGCAAAAATTTGTATTTTTCTAAATTTTAATGTATCTGCTTGTAAGACAGATAGTAATACCACACAAACTAGTTACGAGTTTATTTTTCTAGGACGTTACAAGCCTTATAAGTTTAGCAGCATTTTCTAACATTTTCAAGAAAATTTCAAAAGCCGATTTTTATATGGTCCAGTTCAGTTCTGAAGTAGCTTTGAGGGGCCTATATTTTGGGAAACTCCCATAAATCACCCCATTTTAAAAACTGCACCCCTCAAAGTATTCAAAACAGCATTTAGAAAGTTTCTTAACCCTTTAGGCGTTTCACAGGAATTGAAGGAAAGTGGAGGTGAAATTTACAAATTTCATTTTTATTTTTTTTGCAGAAATTCAATTTGAATCCATTTTTTCCTTAACACAGAAGGTTTTACTAGAGAAACTCATCTCAATATTTATTGGCCGGTTATGCTGTTTTTAGAAATATCCCACATGTGGCCCTAGTGTCCTACTGGACTGCAACACAGGCCCCAGGAGCAAAGGAGCACCTAGAGGATTTTGGGGCCTCCTTTTTATTAGATTATATTTTAGGCATGATGTCAGGTTTGAAGAGGTGTTATAGTACCAAAACAAAGGAAACACCCTAACAATGACTCATTTTGGAAACTACACCCCACAAGGAATTTATCTAGTTGTGTAGTGGGTATTTTGACCCACCAGGTATTTTATAGATTTTATTAGAGTTGGGCTGTGAAAACAAAAAATGTAATGTTTTTAAAAAAAAGAAGACATTTTTTAATTCTCACAAGAACTGGGCAGAGAAAATGAAATATTTTTTTTTTTCCAATAAGACATAGCTGTAGTTAAAAATGTTTTAATTTTATCAACAAATAAAGAAGAAAAATCACCCCAACATTTGTAAAGCAACTTCTTCCCATATGTGGTCATAACCTACTGTTTGGATACACAGCAGGACTCAGAAGGGAAGGAGCACCATTTGGCATTTGGAGAGCAGATTTTGCTGGATTGATTCCTGGGCGCCATGTTGCAGTTACAGAGCCCCTGAGGTACCAGTACAGTAAAAAAAACAAAACTGAAATGTGACTCCATTTGGTAAACTACACCCCTTGAGGAATTAATCTAGGGGTGTAGTGAGCATTTTGACCACACAGGTTTTTGCTGAAATTATTAGAATTGGGATGTGAAAATAAAAAAAATATACATTGTGTAGTTCTAGCTCAAAATTTAGCATTTTCACAAGAACTATAGGAGAAAATCACCACAACGTTTGTAAAGCATTTTCTCCCGAGTACAGCAATACCCCATATGCGATCGCAAACTGCTGTTTGGACACACGGAAGGAGCGCCATTTGTCTTTTTGAGCATATATTTAGATGAATTCGTTTCTGGGCGCCACGTCGCATGTGCAAAGCTTCATGAGGTACTAGTACAGTAGAAATTCCACAATGTGACCCCATTTTCAAAACTTTACCCTTCAAGGAATTAAATTAGGGTAGTAGTGAATATTTCGACCCCACAAGTGTTTTATAGATTTTATTTGAACTGGGCCATGAAAATTGAAATCTACATTTTTTTCTAATAATATGTAATTTTAGCTCAACATTTTTCATTTTAACAAGGAATTCAGGAGAAAAGACACCCCAAAATTTGTTACGCAATTTCTCCAGAGTAAGGCAATACCCCATATGTGGTCGTAAACTGCTATTTGGGCACACAGCAAGGCTCTAAAGGGAAGGAGCGCCATTTGGTTTTTGGAGTGGAGATTTTACAAGATTCGTTTTCTGACACCATGTTGCATTGAGCTTTAGTGCTAGTACTGTGGAAACTCCCGAAAAATTACCCCATTTTGAAAACTACACCCCTCAAGGAATTCATCTAGAAGTGTAGTGAGCATTTGGACCCCACAAGTGTTTTGCAAAAATTAGTACACAATAGATGTTGCAGATTGAAAATTGCCATTTTCCACAGATATGCCATTTCAATGCGCAATGTGTTGTGCCCAGATTGTTCCCCTGGAGAGACACACCCCATAAATTGTTAAACGTGTTCTCCAGAATACAGTAATACCTCATATGGGGTCATAAATTGCAGTTTGGGCACACTGTCAGGCTCAGAAGGAGCGCCATTTTGATTTTGGATCACAGATTTTGCTTCGTAGTAGTTTTGTTTGGGGTTTTACTGGTATTTCAGATTATAATGTGGGGACATATGTAAGCTGGGCGGAGTACATCAGGGTATATGTAAACTTGGCGGAGTACATCAGGGTATATGTAAGCTGTGCGGAGTACATCAGGGTTTATGTAAGCTATTGGGAGTACATCAGGGTATATGTAATATGTGTGGAGTACATCAGGGTATATGTAAGCTGTGCGGAGTACATCAGGGTATATGTAAGCTGTGCGGAGTACATCAGGGTATATGTAAGCTGTGCAGAGTACATCAGGGTATATGTAAGCTGTGCGGAGTACATCAGGGTATATATAAGCTGTGCGGAGTACATCAGGGCATATGTAAGCTGTGCGGAGTACATCGGGTATATGTAAGCTGGGCGGAGAACATCGGGGCATATGTAAGCTGGACGGAGTACATCAGGCTATATGTAAGCTGCGCGGAGTACATCAGGGCATATGTAAGTTAAGTGGAGTACATCAGGGCATAATAGGATGATGTAATAATGGGGTGAATGAATAATAAAATTAATAATCCTTGGATTGGTGTGGTACGCATTCTTTTATGCACAGTCCGGGTTTTTAGGGTATTATACAAAATATCTGCGCTCCAGTATTGCCTAATCCTTCACTTTTTCACTAGCCATATAAGCAGCACAACACCCTAAAGTTTCCTCAGCTCCGCTGCATCTACAGGGTCCACCTGTGGGGTCTAGCAAATGATGATGTGGGGTTTTTAGTGAAAAACTACTGGACCTAAAATATTTGCCTGGGCCATCATTTAGCATCATTTTGCATCATTGATTTCTCAGAGTCATAACGTGTTATTTTTCTGTTGAAGGAGCTGTGTGAGGGCTTGGTTTTTGTGGAACGAGCTGTAATCTTTATTGGTTCCATTTTGGGGTACATGCGATTTTTTGTTTATCACTGTTTATTCCATTTTTTGGTAGACGAGGAAACCAAAAAACAGCAATTCTAGCACTGTTTTGTTTCTTCGAGTTTCTTCCAGTGTTCACCGGGCAGTATAAACAACATGTTAACTTCATTCTGTGGGTCGATACGATTACAGCAATATCAAATTTATATAGTTTCCCACAATAAAAATACTCTTTTCTACTAAAATCATCAGCCATAACTTTTTTATTTTTCAGTTCATATCGCTGTGTGAGGGCTTGTTTTTTGCGTGACGAACTGTAGCTTCTATTGGTACCATGTTGGGATACTTGCGACTTTTTGATCACTTTTTATTAACATTTTTTGAGACAAGATGACAAAAAAAAGAAATGGTGTTATTGTTTTTTATTTAATTTTTTTACGGTGTTGACCGTGCAGTAAAAATAACGTGATATTTTTATAGTTCAGGCCGTCCTGAACGTGGCGATACCTATTATGTATAATGGTTTTCAGTTTTAAATTTTTTTCTAATTATAAAGGACTTGATCAGGGAAACAGGGCGATTATTGCTTTTATTAGTTAAAACTTTTTATTTATTTATTTTTCTTAAACATTTTTTTCACTATTCTTTTTACATTTACCTGTGGACTTGAAGATCCGATCTTCTGATCCCCGGTACAATACACTGCACTACTTATGTAGTGCAGTCTATTGTAACTGTCATTTTTCATCTGACAGTTATCATATTAGGTCCTGCCTTGGGCAGGACCTAATAGGCTTCCGTACCTGACCGACCAGGATGCCATGTCTAGGCTTCCTGGTTGCCATAGCAACCATCGGCACCCGTGATCTCTTGCAGGGTGGTCCGGTGGCATACAGAGGGAGCCCCCTCCCTCTGTCAACCACATAGATGCGGCAGTCGCTACTGACTGCCGCATTTAAGGGGTTAAACGGCAGCGAGCGGCGGTAACTGCATATTACAACTGACACCCGCTGAAGATGAAGCGAGCACAGCTCATGTGCCCGCTTCATATACATGTCGTGACAGTATGCCCTATTGTGGGAATGTACTGTTAATCAAGACGTACAGTCACGTCCATTTGCAGGGAAGGGGTTAAAGGCCAGTCTGTTGGCTTCTACCAGTAGAGTATTGGTTTTAGCCTGTGCATGCATGGCTTGCTCATGCAATTTTCGCTGAGTTGCATTGGCTTCTTGCAGACATGCTGAATTGCATCTGGTTGGCAAACACTTGTTGGAGGCTAGCATTAGCCCGAATCAACTGTTTAAGCAGTTGAGCCATTTCAACAATCTCTTTTTGTAGACTTGCTGCTGCTTTCACTCAGAACATGCGCGTTCCAGCACTCTCAGGTAACCTATCTTTGACAGTTGCCCATAACAATGATTTCTATCATAGTGCAGTAGCAGTTTTGAGTCAGTGTATGTCTCTTTAAATCTGTTACCCGCATCCGAAACACAATATGTGGGAGATTAGCATGAAGATAGGTAGGCGCACAATGGACTCAGAACAGATAGAGACAGTGACATAACACATAAAGTCCAAAAAGTGGGTTTGCCTGTGTTATTTTAGAATCCAGAAAATAAACAGCCCTTTACAGTTTAGGCAAAACAGAAAATAAATCCTGCTCGGCAGAGCACTAACTGAAGAAGCAAACAGTTCTAACTATACCAGGGACACTCTAAATGGCACTGGAGACAGTGCAGTGTCACTTGTTACTCACAGGTTCCTTGTAGACAAGTCAGCAGCGATCTGCCCCAGACATACAGCCCTCCACAAACACTGCGAATGTACCTTGCCGAGATGGACCAAGAACTGAGGAACTCACCCTACTCTTCCCTAATCCAACTGCAAGCACTTTTCCGGCTTGTTCAAATAGCCAACTTTGAAAAGTTTGAACGTTCCCTGCAGCCTAAGGCCGGATTCACACGAGCGTGTGCGTTTTGCGCGCGCAAAAAAACACGCCGTTTTGCTCGCGCAAAAGGTACTTAACAGCTCCGTGTGTCAGCCCTGTATGACACTCCGTTTGGATGTTTGTAAACAGAAAAGCACGTGGTGCTTTTCTGTTTACATTCATAGTTTTACAGCTGTTGCGCGAATCACGCGCGTCCCACGGAAGTGCTTCCGTGTGGTGCGCGTGATTTTCACGCACCCATTGACTTAAATGGGTGCGTGATGCGCGAAATACGCACAAAGAATGGACATGTCGTGAGTTTTACGCAGCGGACTCACGCTGCGTAAAAATCACGGACAGTCTGCACAGCCCCATAGACTAATATAGGTCCGTGCGAGGCGCGTGAAAATCGCGCGCGTTGCACGGACGTATACCACGTTCGTCTGAATAAGCCCTCAAAGTATACAATCAAGAGACACCTTCATGAATGTAAATACAGAGGGTTTATATTAACCCCTTGGCGACATGCCACATACTATTACGTTGATATCACCAAGGGGAAGTATGGAGCACGCTCACGAACTTGGCGGGTAACGGCTGTGTAACACCTTACTCCAGTGGGCGGAATCAAAGTTCACTTTGATACCATTTTTCTCCTAAATTAATGTAAAAATTAAAAGTTAACATAACTGGTATCACCACGTCCGTTAAATCCGAACTATCACAATATAACATTGTTTAACCCGCTCGGTGAATGCCATAATTTATTTTTATAAAACACGCAAATTGCTGTTTTTTGGTCACCTTAGCTGTCCAAAAAAATTAAATAAAAAGAGATCAAAAAGCCGCATATACCCCAAAATGGTATCGGTGAAAACAACAGCTCGGCTCACAAAAAGTAAGCCCTCACATCGCTAAATTGACGGAAAAATAAAAAAGTTATGGCAAAATATTTTTTTTAGCAAACTGTTTATTTTTTTTTTAAAGTGGTAAAACATAAGACAAAACATATACATTTGGTATCGCCATAATCGTATCAACCTGTAGAATAAGAACAAAACCCCCCAAAAAATGGCGTAATCGCTTTTTTTTCCCATTTCACCTCACAAATAAAAACTTTTTCAGCTTCTCAGTACATTATGCGGTAGAATAAACGGTGCCATGACAAACTACAACTTGTCCCGCAAAAATATGCCCTCATACGGCTATGTCAACAAAAAAACAAAGAAGTTATGGCTTTTGGAAGGCGGGGAGGAAAAAACGAAAATTAAAAAACTGAAATTGGCCGTGTCTCCAAGGGATTAAGATGCAATCCACTGGTAACACTCAAGAGCTAAAAGGCCAGATAATCTGTGTGCTTCACAGTACAGATGGATAGTGACCCAAAACATACAGACTAAAGCAATCCAAGAGCTTCTTAAAGAGAACCTGTCACCAGCATTTCACCTATTGAACTTTACTTATCCCTCACTGGCCGCTGCTGTCAAAAGTTCATTGTCGTTATCCCCTCTCCTAAACTCGTCCTCCGAATGTAAATAATGGTCTGTAAACATTTCGTGCTTTGTATCGTAATAATCCGGTGTCCCTTTGTGCGCACACACTAGAAGAGGACATCAATGCACAAGGGCGGGATTTTTTGTGCTGGGGGAAGGCAAGGAGCTGTCAATCAAAACTAAGGAGGCGGGGTAAACTCAGAAAAACTTGAGGAATGAAGATATGACTCTTTTCAAACGAAGATTTGACTCTTTTCAAATGAAGATCTGACTCTTTTATGCTCATTAGCATACGATGTGGGAACACTAAAAAGCTACAGAGCCGACTAAGAAGACAATTATAGGTTATATAGAAATTATTTTTCACCCACTACCACCAGGTATTGCTGGTTTAATAGGTGATATGCTGGTGACAGGTTCCCTATAGGGCAAAGAAATGAAATATTACTCAATGGCTGAGTCAGTCATCTGACCTCAACCCAATTGAGCATGCTTTTCACTTACGGTACACAAAAATGAAGGCAGAAAGATCCAAAAACAAGAAGCATCTGAAGAAGACTGCAGTAAAGTCCTAGCAAAGCGTCTCAAGGGAGGAAACTCAGCATTTGTTGATGTCCATGGGTTCCAAACCCCAGCCAGTCATTGACTGCAAATGATTTGTATCCAAGTATAAGAAATAATACTTATATTTATAATTATGTTAGTTTATCCAGTTACTATTGAGCCTGTAAAATGGAGGGACTATGTAGAAAATTACTGGAATTCCTAAATGGTTTTAGGGTTTGTCCCACCATTGAATATCATATTAATTTTATAAATCATAAAAAATTAAACAATGTTTGCCATTTACATGCTGTTAAAACCGATCCAGTTGAAGAGTCATGATATTTATGTACATAGTATTGCGTCAACTAGTGTTCAAAGCGTGACGGCATACTATGTATAGCAATGTGCACGTCTGCCTAATAAGCGGAGTGCTGGTGGACACGCATACTCAGTCACTCTCCCTACAGCCAGGTCTCTGCATAGTGATCCTCTATTCACTGCAGAGTAGTCAATAGAAAAAGCTTTCTGCCCTGCTTGTCAGGGAAGGAGCAGAGCCTCTGCAATAGTATGGAAGTACAGCAGGTGGTTACTTCTTTTGCAGGGGAAGCAAGAAGGGACAGCAGACTGATTCTTCTCAGAGACCCTCCCCCAGCAGTACAGTTTAGCAGCAGAGCCAAGGTGAGTACAATGAAAGGAAAAAAAAATTTTTATTTTTATTTATGCTAGAATCACTGCAAGTTACATTAAAAGAGCTATTACCATTATTTCAGGACTTTTGGTATAAGAATTATTCATGGGATAATCCCTTAAATGCAAAGCTGAAAGTCTACACTTCAGTCACATTCTGATTGCTGTGTTTCAAATCCATTGTTATGTTGTGAGGCTGAATGATGAGAATTTTGTTACTATCCAAATACTTCTGGACAGCGAAGTGTTGCAGCATTTGCATGCAAACATGCTTTACACGTAGAGCGGAGGTGTAGCTATTCCATCAGCCTCCATTTGGTGCCTATGTACTATGTTTAGGAAAATTCTTCCCTATAAGCAAAGCTTTAAGCAATGCTATATATCTTCTCGTAACAGCATCTGATGAAGCATGCCCCAATTTTGATCTGTCAAATTCATACAGAATCTGACAGTAAAAAATTGCATACGGAGGTACAGTATTCACACCGACTGATATGGTTACTGTATTACGGAAACATAATACACCTGTGTGCATGAGATCTAACAGCTGGAATTTTACTTGTTTCTCTGGGTCAGAATACTGTATTTATCTGCACTAGTTGAATACCCGGTTCTCAAATATCAGAGGAAAGAATAGTAATGAAATAGTGGGATTTTTTTTTAATGAATTGTACACACTGTTTAGCAGTTAAATACTGGACACCTAGAAAAAAAATTGTTTGAAAACTATGCTAGAGCCTTTGCTTTAAATGGACATTAACTTTTCAAACAACTTATGCTAATCTAATAGTATACCTGATATAGATCAACTTTGTCATTTACTTACTGTTAAAATGTAGTTGTTTTATCCATGCAAATTCTGTGTGAAATTGCTGGCACTAGGTATCTCCCCACCTGTAATCGACTGTGAAGCCAAGTCCATCCATAGTTATGGTATGTTCACACGCAAACGCAAAATACGTTCGAAAGTACAGAGCTGTTTTCAGGCGAATAGTACTCTTGTTTTTCGCGGCGTCCATTACGAACGTAATTGGAGCTGTTTTTCAATGGAGTCAATGAAAAACAGCTCCAAAAACGTCCCAAGAAGTGTCCTGCACTTCTTTGACGCGGGTGTATTTTTACGTGCCGTCTTTTGACAGCGACACGTAAAATTACACCTCGTCTAAACAGAACATCGTAAAACCCATTGCAAGCAATGGGCAGATGTTTACAGACATAATAGAGCCGTCTTTTCAGGCGTTATTGGAGACGTAAAACGCCCGAATTACCGTCTGAAAATAGGTTGTGTGCACATACCCTTACAGAGCAGAATTGACGGCTGCAGAAGGTGGGGGTGTGTCATGTCAAAGCCTGCCTATGCAAGTCTATGGAGAGGGGAGAGGTGAACAGGGAAGGAAGCAGGAACAGAGAGAGAGAGACACACACACACACACACACACACACACACACACACACACACACAGGCTGCTGGTAAGATTTCTATGTCATCCCAGTGCTGGATTCTCAGGTACACTGCTGTATAATGTCCTCCATGCTGCTGCAGCAGCAGCCTTTATATATGTGTAGTAGATAAATAGAGTGTTTTTATTTGCAGTAATAACATTTCTGGGTTGGCAGCAGGTCTTGACAATTTGGTCTGGTCGGAACTTATTTTGGTTTATAGAGAAATACAAAAAAAGGGGGAAAGACCCACACCTGATAGTGTAGTAGTTTATGCAATTAGCCAGATAAAGAATCAGTACTTAGTACTTACACAATCCCATATGGGAAAAACAGCTTGTCTGGTTCTCCTAGACCTCGCTGGTTCACCTGCTCCTCTGGGTGTGGTGGAGATTACCAGAAAGAAATCCCAAGTTTCTACACCGCCATATGGGAGAAAAAAAAAACTGCTTGTCTGGTTCTCCTGGACCTCATTGGTTCACCTTCTCCATTGGGTGTGGTGGAGATTACCAGAAAGAAATCCCCAGTTTCCCTATAGTAAATTAGAAAGGTTTATTTTCAATGTTTTAGAGGTATTTATAAGATATAAAAGAGCTTGACGTTTCGCAATACACTGATTGCTTCCTCAGGAGTCTGACCAGGTAGTCAGGGCAATCTTAAAGTGGCAGGCGTTTCCTAACAGTCTCTATGTGGGCAGTGTATAGAAGATATGATAGAAATTAGGCTCCACCCACTAGCTCAAAGACAACTGGGAATTAGTGATAAAGCCTGCAGAGGGGAAAACTGATAAATAATGCCACATACAAGTCATAATGTGTACACACATATGACGGCTTATTCTGAAAAGTCACCTGAAAAGTTAGGTACGCTTTAAGTACATTTGTTTTTAGGCAGTGCATTAGCTCTATAAAGTACTCTTCTATTGAAGCCACCATCGCTGTCACCATATGGTTGTCACAGTCAGGGTATGTTCACACGGCCTATTTTCAGACGTAATTCGGCCGTTTTACGCCTCGAATTACGCCTGAAAATACGGCTCCATTACGCCTGCAAACATCTGTCCATTGCTTGCAATGGGTTTTATGATGTTCTGTTCAGACGAGGTGTCATTTTACGCGTCGCTGTCAAAAGACGGCACGTAAAAATACGCCCGCGTCAAAGAAGTGCATGACGTTTTTGGAGCCGTTATTCGTTGACTCCATTGAAAAACAGCTCCAATTATGTCCGTAATGGATGCCGCGTAAAACGCGAGTACTTGCAAAAACTTCTGAATTTCAGGAGCTGTTTTCGCCTGAAAACAGCTCCGTAATTTCAGACGTAATTTGTTAAGACGTGTGGACATACCCTTATGGGTGTGCTATGGCTGTGGGTAATATGGCACCTTAAAAAATTTGCTCCATATGCCGTGTATACCTGAGAGGTATAGTATTATGAGATTCATTCCACAGTGTGCTGCTTTTAAAGCAAATATAAAACAGATCAGCATTGTCTCCGCTACATTACATTTGCAGTAACAGCTGACTTATATAGCACAACAATTAAATGCAATGTCTCTGACATATTACATATAGAAGATTTATGTTTAGACACCCACGCATATATTGTCAGTCATAAACAGTGTAGAAACAAAGGCAGATCAAAATGTTTTTAAATAAATCCTTAGTGTGAATAGTAATCTATGAAAAAGGTACACACAATACTGATAGTAAGAAATATTTTGTCACTTCTATGACATTACATGAATTCTGATGGTTTATGATGTCACGCCTCCAGAACATATATTCGTTTATAGCAGCGCTTGTATATTTAGTGCTGGATTATTTTTCTGTGTTCCTGATTTATAATTTATATTTTGTGCAATAAATTGTATGTATATGCATTAATAAAATTGTAAATTTTATGTCCAAACATATGTGACTGGCAGATTTTTATGTCATTATTTAATCACATTAAATTACACATAGATCCCAATTGTCCCCCTTTTTGGTACAAAGATATTTGTCTCAATTTTCTTTTATTCCTATTTTTCCATATTTTGGATCTAATTAATAGATTAGATTTAAAAAATAAATCCCTAAATTTCTTCACAAAAACTGGTTGCAAATGTATATTAGCATCAGCCATTTTGCTATTCTTTTAGTGTCCTTGGTGTTTTAACTCTGCAAACTGTATTTTAGCTGCTTTTTGTGTTTATGTGTAAGTGACTGCTGGATAATATGTGGGAGAATGGAAAGCTGATTACTTATAGGTTATGTTATGACCTGCAGGAAATTCCGTCCAAATGTCTACACTAAATTGTGTTTGATTTGGTGCAGACTAAAATGAGAGTAACACCGGATTCACACGAGCGTATTCAGTCCGTGATATACGGACCGTATGTTGGCAGTATTTCCCAGACCGAACACACTGCAGGGAGCCATGCTAATAGCATCATAGTTATGTATGACGCTAGGAGTCCCTGCCTCGCTGCGGAAAACTGTCCCCTACTGAAAACATGATTACAGTACGGGACAGTTGTCCCGCAGCGAGGCAGGGACTCCTAGCGTCATAGAAAACTCCAACGATAGGAGCCCGGCTCCCTGCAGTGTGTTTGGTCCGGGAAATACTGCCGGCAAGCGGTCCATATACCATGGACCGAACACGCTCGTTTGAATCCGGCCTTAAGAGGATTTAAAAAAACTAAAAAAATTACTTTATTTAGCGCCCCTGGCGCAACCATACCAAAAAGTACTGCTCCCCTGGCTGGTCTGTGTTGAGCCAGCCTCCTAGAATGATGTCTGTGATGCTGCAGCCTGTGATTGGCTGCAGCAGTCAGATGGGACAAAACGACATCCTAAAAGGCCAGATCAACACAGACCAGCCCGGGAAGCATGGATACAACGCCACAGGAACACCAGGGGAAGTGAGTATAGTCTGTCTTTTTGTTTTAAAGTTGAAAAGTTTTTTCTCTTAGGCTGGATCCACACGACCATGTTACGTCCGTAATGGACGGACATATTTTGGCCGCAAGTCCCGGACCGAACACACTGCAGAGAGCCGGGCTCCTAGCATCATAGTTATGTACGACGCTAGGAGTCCCTGCCTCTCCGTGGAACTACTGTCCCGTACTGAAAACATGATGACAGTACGGGACAGTTGTCCGGCAGCGAGGCAGGGACTCCTAGCATCGTACATATCTATGATGCTAGGAGCCCGGCTCTCTGCAGTGTGTTCGGTCCGGGACTTGCGGCCGAAATACGTCCGTCCATTATGGACATAATGTGCTCGTGTGAATCCAGCCTTAGGCCTTTATGCACACGACTTTGTTTTTGCGGCCGCAATTTATCTGCATCTTTGCGGATAAATTGCGGACCCATTCTTTTCTATGACCCCATTTACACGGATTGGTGCGGAGGCCGCAAATCCGGACCGCAAAAACTCAGAACACGTCATTTTACGGATGACACGGATAGATGCACAGTAAGGTTTTTTTTGCTGCCTGACGGGCCGCAATGGACCCGTGGTTTTGCAGATCGCAAAACCAATACGGTCGTGTGCATGAGACCTAAGTTGCAATTTTTGCTGCTGAAATGCAGCTGTTCCCCAGGAAAAAAAAATGCAACATTTGCAATTTGTACAGATTCCCCTTCCCCATTAAACTCAATGGGGAAAATCTGCAACAAAATTATCAATCCACACCATAAATCAATTTCTGCACAGAAATTTGTTAAATCTCATCCCTTTGCTGCTACTGTAAAAAGCTGCTAGCAAATCCAGACAAAAAATCTGCAACAATTACGCTATGTGTGAATATAGCCATACACTGAACCAAGGGTGCAGTCACACACGGCAGATTTTATTGCAGAAATTTTCTTCAACTGAAAATCAGTTCTATTCATCTGAATGGAATTTACAGAAATCTATACACCTGCTGCAGAAGCAACCACATGCAGATGAATGAAGTTGCTTTTCAGCTGTCGCAGAACATTTCTGCCACAAAATCTGCCGCATGTGACTGCACCCATAGGCGAAATTCACACGAACGTGTGCGTTTTGCTCGTGCAAAAAATGCAGCATTTTGCGCACATTGCAGTTCCTTGTGTCATCAGTGAATGGTGCGAGGCTGCGTGATTTTCACGCATATGCCATCCTTATGATACGCGGTTTCGATGCTTAGAAACTACAATGATTGTGGTGATTTTTTTCCTTTATTTATTTAACAACTGTAGCGCGAATCACGCGCGACACACGGAAGTGCTTCTGTGTGCTGTGCCCGATTTTCACGCACCCATTGACTTCAATGGGTGTGTGATGCACGAAAAATGCCCAAGTATAGGACATGTCGTGAGTTTTACGCAGCGGACACACGCTGTGTGAAAATCACGGAATGTCTGAATGGCCCCATTGACTAACACAGGTTCGTGAGATGCGCGTGATTTTCATGCGCGTATCACGGACGTGAACTACGCTCGTGTAAATAAGGCCTTAAGGGTAGGAACACACCGTGTATTCAGGGCTGATACACTCTTTCAAGCTGCGCAGGGTATCCGCCCTGAAAATCACACATTGTGGTGCGTTTTTCCGGTGGAACTTCAGCTGCGAAGCGGCGCTGGAAAAAAAAAACCAAAAAACAAATTTTTTTTGCGGCGTATTCGCTGTGATTCTGCCGCAAATATCGCAATACACACCACTTTGTTGGTGGTTTAAGCACCCATTGAATTCAATGGAAAACCCGCAATGGAAGAGCTGTGAATACGCATCATTAATGGACATGCTGCGTTTGAAGAAACCGCACCGCAAGTCAATTTATGTACGTTTTTTTCGACTGGATTTTTCCGCAGTGTGGGGACGAGATTTCTTGAAATCTCACCCACACTGCTGCTACTGTAAAATGCTGCGGATTTTCCGCAATGAATCAGTTTTGGAAAATCCGCCGTTTTTACGCTATGTCTGTTCATACTCTAAGGCTGGGTTCCAATGGGTCGGATACGCTGCGTAAAAACTGTGCAGCATATCTGACCTGGAACCGGCAGAATCTTCCATCTGAAAAACCGTGGAAAGCAGTGCTGTGGAAAAAAAAAGCCGTTCATACTTACCCCCTCCCTCTCCTCTGCACTTAATCTAGCCTCCCTGGATGACGTTGCAGGCCATGTGACGCTGCAGTCTGTGATTGGCTGCAATGGTCACATGGGATGCAACGTTATCCCAGGAGGCCGGGCTGCAGTTCTGGGTAAGTATGATTTTTTTTTCTAAGTTGCGATTTTTTGTGGCGGAATAGCTGCGTTCTGCCGCAAAAGTCGCAACACTGGCTTTCTGTTGTGGGTTTTACATCACCATTGAATTCAATGGGGAAACCCGCAACAGAAAACCAACAAAAACGGAGCATAAATTGACATGCTGCATATTTAAATCCGTACCGCAGGTCAATTTATTAACATTTACACTGCATTTTTTCTCCACAGTGTGGGCATGAGATTTTTTTAAATCACATCCACTTTGCTGCTACTGTAAATGCTGCGGAATTTCTGCACAGAATTCCGTTGTGGAAATTCCGCAGCGTTTGCGCTACATGGGAACCTAAGGGCACGTTCAGATGTGGCGGAATTGCTGGGGAATTTGGCTGCGGACAGTCCGTAGTGGAACCCTGTAGCAAACTTTTTTACTCGATACTAAATAAATCAAGATGTTGTTTTATGATTTGCATATAATTAACATGTCTATCGATCCTATGATTTCCAAAACTTGTCCTTCTTGGTGTTGCAATTTGAATGTTGAGGAGTGTGTGTGTATATATATATATATATATATATATATATATATATACACACACACACACACATATACAGTGGCGGATCCTCATATGGGCGGCTCGGGCGGCCGCCCGGGGCCCAAGTCTCCCAGGGGGCCCAAACCGCACACAAGTTAAAAAATACTCTCCAGGGCTGCTGCCGGCCGCATTCTAGCGGTCATCGGTCCCATGTGCTGATGAAGAGGAGGAGGGGGGATGTGCAGGGGGAGTCAATTGCGGCCAGGGAACAGGGCACAGCACATCAGCTGTAGAGAGCAGACTGTCAGAGATTGTGATGGGCAGGTGCTGGAGTCTCCCTGACAGTCAGCTCCTCTGTGCTGCTGTACACTCTCCCTCCTGTCTAAACCTCCAGCAGCTGCCTGATAACGGCAAAACTGAAACTAGAGGGTGAAGGACCTGTGGTGACGTCACAGTCACATGATTAAGGTCCTGGAGGCTGCCAGAGACTAGCACCGCAGAGGAAGAGACTCTGGTAAGTGTGTGTGTGTGTGTGTGTGTGTCAGTCATAATGTAAGTCTATATAGTGTGTGCTGTGTATATAGTGTCTATAATGTAAGTCTATATAGTGTGTGCGTGTAGTGTGTGTGATTTGAATATATAGTGTGTGGTGTTAGTGTGAATTGTATATAGGGTGTTCAATTTCACATTTTTTGTGTGCAAAATAATTTCCCACCCATAGAGCCCTATAGAGGGTCAGAGCGTTTGATTGACTGTTGAGGGTTCTATAGGGGAATAACTCCTTCTCCCCCAGAGCTATAAGGGCGGATTTACACGAACGTGTAATACGTCTGTGCATCGCGCGTGCTTTTCACGTGCCTCGCACGGACCTATATTAGTCTATGGGGCAGTGCAGACTGTCAGTGATTTTTGCGCAGTGTGAGTCCACTGCGTAAAACTCACGACATGTCCTATATTTCTGCGTTTTTCGCGCATCACGCACCCATTGAAGTCAATGGGTGCGTGAAAATCACACATGCCACACGGAGGCACAGAGTGTCATAATGATGGCAGCTGCGCGAAAGGCACGCAGCCGCGCATCATATGGTGATGACACACGGAGCTGTTAAGTGCCTTTTGCGCGCGCAAAACGCCGCATTTTTTGCATGCGCAAAACGCACACTCTCGTGTAAATCCTCCCTAAGTGTCAGACGCTTCGACCCTCCCATAGGGCACTCAGCAGTCAGTCAGATGCACTGGGGAGGGGTGTCTGACTGCTTAAAGGGTAACTAACAAAACTTTTTTTTAAAAATTACATGTCATAGTGACATGTCAAATGTTCTAATCGGTGGGGTCCGGGCACTGAGACCCCACCAATCGCTGAAACAAAGTGGCAGAAGCGCTCAGGTGAGTGCTGTGCCACCTTGTTTCTGATCGTCTTTACTCTGATAGGCGAGCATGCGGTGTATGGGCACAACAGAAAGTCTATGAGTCCGTACACCGCGCCGAGAAAAGACAATCAGAAATGAAGTGGAACAGCGCTCACCCGGGCACTCCTGCTGCTTTGTTTTAGTGATCGGTGGTGGTCTCAATGCTGGGACCCCCATCGATCAAAACTTCTGACATATCACTCTCACTATGACACGCCAAATGTTTTTTAAAAGTTTAGTTACCTCTTGGGGACTGAATTTATTGGTTTGAGTTAATGTATGGGCCTGGGTCTTAATTTGCTTAGGGGTCTGGGGTATAAGACAATTTATGGTGTTTATTTCTGAATTTTTATGTTGCTATAGACGCTGAAAATGGCTACAGAATCAAGGGGAAAAGATTTCTCATTAGGAAACTCTGCAGTCATCAGGAGAAGTCGCCATAACGGTCTGTGTCAGATGGAGAAGAAAAGAGAACGACCCATCAGTGAAGACATCTCTTGTGAGTCATTGCATTTATAGATCTGTCCCCTCCCCTGACATGTCTGTTATCGGAAATCCTTGTATTCCACATAAAGTCTTTTTGTACCCAGGACTAATAGACAAATGTGTGTTACCATTCTCCCTGTCAGGAGGTTGTGTCCCTATACAGTGTGATACTGTCAGCGATGGTTGGAGACTGTCAGTATGTAGAGACACAGCCCTTTGATAAGGGGAATCGTAGCACTCATTTGTCAATGCTCACACAGAAAGGTGGTGTTTAATATAGACAAGGCGTGGCAGGGCGGTGGTGGAGAAGGGGGCCCAAGCTTGTGGAACAGCCCAGGGCCCATGGTTTACTTAATCCGCCACTGCACATATATATATGTTAAGATGACCACACGGGCGGGCACAGCTGCTGTGCTTGAGCGATCATGTGAGGGAGGGTGACTGTAATTGTCAGCTGCCCCTATTACAGAGAGAACTCCGATTCTGGCCATTTACACCTTAGATTACTCTTTTTTTATCTGCAATATATCATAGTAGATGAGATTATTAATCCCTTCCACCCTGCACTGTATAAATATATGGCGCAAGTAGGAAGTTGGTAACGTGAGCCGCCGTAAATGTACGACACTCGCATTATGCAAGCTCTGGAGCTGAGCCCACATCTTCAGCAATGGGTGTCAGCTGTAACATACAGCTGACACCCTGCTGCAATGGCCGGGATCAGAGCTAGCGCCGATACTTGCCGTTTAACCCCTTAGGGTATGTTCACACAATTAACAAAATACGTCTGAAAATATGGAGCTGTTTTCAAGGGAAAACAGCTCCTGATTATCAGACTTTTTTGAGCAACTCGTGTTTTTCGCTGCGTTTTCGCGGCGTTTTTTACGGCCGTTTTTGGAGCTGTTTTCAATAGAGTCTATGAGAAAACGGCTCCAAAAACGTCCCAAGAAGTGTCCTGCACTTCTTTTGACGAGCCGTCATTTTACGCGCCGTATTTTGACAGCGACGCGTAAAATGACAGGTCGTCTGCACAGAACATCGTAAGACCCATTGCAAACAATGGGCAGATGTTTGCAGACGTATTGGAGCCGTCTTTTCAGGCGTAATTCGAGGCATAAAACGCCTCCATTACGTCTGAAAAGAGGTCGTGTGCACATACCCTTTGATGTAGCAGTCAAAGGCGACTGGAGCATATAAGGAGTTGACAGAGAAAGTAAAGGAAATAAAAATCCAAGTAAAAAAACAAACAAACATGTAATGTGCATCGCACGGTAAATGCCGTAAAAACAATGTCAGAATTGCTTTTTATTTCTACCCCCCTGAAATAAAATTTATAGAGGTTATACAATACTTTATATGTATCCCAAAATGGTGACTATATAAACCACAACTCATCCTAAAAACAAAACTATGGTGGAATTGCTGTTTTTTTCTACTCACCCCAAAAAAACAAAAAAATACAAGCCCTCATGCAGCTATGTGAATGGAAAAATAAAAAAGTTCTGACTCTTGGAATGTGGTGATGAAACAGCAAAAAGATTGGCTGCCTCCCTAAGCGGTTAAATTAATTGTTAAAAATGATACTGTCCTAATAATCTATGCTACAGTATTGGAGACCTTCCCTTGTGGACCACAGAGAGTGTCTGCATAGGGTGTCTGTTCTTCCATATGTAATGACCATGAGCCTCTATTTTGGCAGCAACCAGTACCTGACAGTGCATCTGTATCTAATTCTATTTTTACACTACTTTGCAGGGCCTGTTTGGCTTACGCGCCGGGAAAAGTCCTGTCGAATACGTTGAACCTATCCATAGCCCCACATTCACCAGATGGCCTTTTGGCCTCTGTGGGGCTAGTATATGTCGGTATACCTTTTTTCTGACTGCACAAAGTTTGAAAAATGTGTCCACTGTGTGAGTGGGAGAAAACCAAATCTATGCCTTCTTTGAGCTGTTTACTTAATAAATTTGACTAAAATAGGTTTCCTTCCCAAATTTATCGAGTGACAAGGAAAGTTGTAAATTTTACAGCAAATTTGTCAAACTTATCAATTTGCAACTTTTTTTGCACCGTTTATGCCTAATACTGATAAACTGCATGATAAATGTGGGCCACTGAGCCTGCAAAAAAATCGCTAAAAACTTAGTGACATAAACTGTAACTCCTGTTTGGTTATAAAATAAAAAACAAGTAGAGAAATACCCCTCTTGGTAATCTGAATGTATATACTGACATCTGGTTTGAATGTATTCGTGAATTGACACTCTTTATTTCTACACTGCAGCCAGATGTTAACTTGAAGTCAATAGGGAATTATTTAATTCACTAAAAACAGTGGATTTTTGTTTGTGCCATTTTTTTTATTTGTCTTGCGTTTTTTAGCTCAATGGCACAAAATCGCAGCAAGGTTGGCTTTGGTTTTTATTCCAGCATTTAGTGGCATTTTTCTTCCATTCTTGCCTCTTCAAAAATATGCGTCAATGTATGTTCCACTTTTTATTTCGGTTTTGGTGGCATTTTTTTTTGTTGTTGAATGAATCATGTGTTACAAAGAGGACACTTTATGAATTACATGATTTACATGGTAAAAAGTCCACCTAAAAAAAAAACAGTTACTAAAACACACTATTTTGAAAAATTGCCTAAAAAAACACCATAAAAACAGCATTGAAAACGTTTAAACGGTTACATTTTTTTAGATGCTCTTTTTATGCCGGAAAAAACGCTACACAAAAATGTTGTGAGAAGGAAGCCCCGCACAGGGCCTTTGTTCTTCATTTTAAAGATCGTAAACAACGCCTGAAGTTTAAAGGGAACCTGTCACCAGCATTTTAGCTATAAAGCCAGCAATACCTGGTGAAAGTTGGTGAAAAATCATTGTCATCTAAGCTATAAATATGTTCTAAGTAAGTTCTGTACCTTTAGTATTCCGTTTTTCAGTGGTCCCACGCCGTATGCAAATGAGCAGAAAAGAGTCAAATCTTCATCCTAAGAGAGTCAGATTTTCATTCCTCAAGCGTCTCAGAGTGGACTCCACCTCCTTCTTTTTGATTGACAGCTCCTTAGCTAGTCAGGGCCGGACAGCTGGTGGCGGTGGGCAGGGTTAAGGAGCTGGGTCCCAGAGGGAAAACTAATTACCATAAAAGGCGGGAAGAGTTTAAATGACTATATTTACCGACAGAGGAGGACTTCAGGAAAGAAGAGAACAGGAATGAACTCTGGACAGCTGCGGCCATTGAGGGGTCAGGCGAGTTTAACAGGTAAGATGTTGATGACAGGATCCCTTTAAAGCATTTTTATGGTGGTTTTTTGCATCTGTTGTTCAAGTTGGTGTTTCTATATAGGAAAATGCAGGGAAAAAAAAGCCAAACCTTTAGCATGCTGACCCTCAAAACTCTACATAAAGGCCACAAACCAAAACGCTGTGTATGTACAAATTTAAATATGTCACTATAGTCTTACTATTCACTATCCTCAGTCAACTTAACCCATCCCATCCCACTGCTCAGCATAAAAATTTCTCTCATAAATCACAGAACCATCTGCTGTCTCTCTCCATTCTCCTGCTACTAGCTGTAGGGGACATCTCTCCCAACCCTGGTCCTCCCTTTTCTTCTGCCAAGCTCAACCACTTACCTGCCACACATAGAAACCTTGCAAATCTTCTTACCATTCCTTGTACGTTTTCTCCGGTCTCTTTTAACTGTGCTCTCTGGAATTCTCGGTCCATGTGCAACAAGCTCACCTTTATTCATGACTTATTTCTTTCTAACTCTCTCAACCTTCTGGGTCTTACAGAAACATGGCTACACCTGTCTGACACTGCTTCCCCTTCTGCTCCATCTTATGGTGGTCTCCACTTCTCTCATGCCCCCAGACCTGAGAACAGGCAGGGTGGAGGAGTAGGCATACTTCTTTCCCCACACTGCACTTTTCAGGTCATTCCCCCAGTCCCCTCACTCACATTTCCCTCTTTTGAAGTCCACACCCTCAGACTCTTTCACCCTTTTTTCATCCGAGTGGCAGTTGTCTACCGCCCCCCGGGCTCACCCCGCCAATTCCTGGATCATTTTGCTGCCTGGCTTCCACAATTTCTATCCTCTGAAACACCCACTCTCATCATGGGTGACTTCAACATCCCCATTGATAACCCAATCTCCCCATCTGACTCCCAGTTTCTATATTTAACCTCGTCCCTAGGTCTGCCACAACTTACTAACTCTCCTACACATGAAGATGGGCATTCACTTGACCTGGTCTTCTTCCGTCTCTGCTCAGTTTCTGACTTTATTAACTCTCCTCTCCCGCTTTCTAACCACAACCTTCTCTCCTTTACTATCAAATATCCTCTGCCTTCTCAGGTCATCCCTACGTATCAGACATACAGAAATCGACATGCCATTAACACTCAGATACTCATAGACAGTCTACAGTCCTCATTGTCCCCTATGTCTTCCCTCTCCTGTCCCAATCTGGCTGCCAAACTTTACAATAACACTCTCAAGAATGCATTGTATGAAGAAGACCCCCCTACACTCCGAACCACCCGACAAAGACGACGACAACCCTGGCACAGACCTCAATACCGCTTTCTTCAGCGGTGCTTGAGATGTGCCGAACAAATGTGGAGAAAATCGCATTTGGATGCAGATTTCCTCCATTACAAATTTATGCTGAGAACTTACAACTCTGCCCTTCGCTGCGCCAAACATGTCTATTTCACTTCTCTCATCTCCACACTATCTAATAATCCAAAACGCCTCCTTGATACTTTTCACTCCCTCCTTAGTCCTAAAGTGCAGACGCCAATCACAGATCTCAGTGCTGAAGACCTGGCCACTTAATTTAAAGTTAAAATTGACAACATCCGCCATGATATTATCTCCCAGTCCCCTAGTAACATCGATCCCCTTCCCTCCCGCACTTCTTCTTCACTCTCAGCATTTGACCCAATAACAGAAGAAGAAGTCTCTAGGCTCCTCTCTTCTTCTCGTCCTACTACCTGTCCTAGTGATCCTATCCCCTCACACCTCCTCCAGTCCCTCTCCCCAGCTGTCACTGGTCACCTGACTAAAATATTTAACCTCTCTCTTTCCTCTGGTATCTTTCCCTCCTCTTTTAAACATGCCATTATAAACCCACTACTGAAAAAAGCAACTCTTGACCCATCCAGCGCTGGTAACTAACGACCAGTCTGTAATTTCCCCTTCATCTCCAAACTCCTGGAACGCTTGGTCTACTCTCGCCTTATTCGCTATCTCTCTGCTAACTACATTCTAGACCCCTTACAATCTGGTTTCCGCACTCTACACTCCACAGAAACTGCCCTTACTAAAGTCTCAAATGATCTCTTGGCGGCTAATTCTAATGGCAAATCCTCTCTACTGATTCTTCTGGATCTCTCTGCAGCCTTTGACACTGTAGACCACAAACTCCTACTTAACATGCTCCACTCTATTGGCCTCAAGGACGCTGCTCTCTCTTGGTTTTCCTCCTATCTCTCTGACCGCTCGGTCAGTGTGTCATTTGCTAGTTCAACTTCTTCTCCTCTTCCCCTTGCTATCGGGGTTCCTCAGGGATCAGTCCTAGGTCCGCTTCTCTTTTCTCTCTACACAGCTCCTATTGGACAAACCATCAGCAGATTTGGCTTCCAGTACAATCGCTACGCTGATGACACCCAATTATATGCCTCTTTCCGTGACATCACCCCTGCTCTAATACAAAACACCAGTGATTGTCTGTCCGCTGTCTCTAACATCATGTCCTCTCTCTATCTGTAACTGAATCTTTCTAAAACTGAGCTCCTTGTTTTCCCACCATCTACTAACCTCCCTAAACCTGATGTCTCCATTTCTGTGTGTGGCACTATCATAACTCCTAAGCAGCACGCCCGCTGTCTCTGGGTTATTTTTGACTCGGATCTTTCCTTTACTCCTGACATTCAATCCCTTTCACGCTCCGGTCGTTTTCACCTCAAAAACATCTCCAGAATCCGCTCATTTCTTACGGAGGAAACTGCCAAAACTCTCATTGCTGCTCTGATTCACTCTCGTCTTGACTACTATAACTCATTACTAGTCGGTCTTCCCCTCACCAAACTCTCCCCTCTCCAATCTATCCTCAATGGCTCATATTTATGACCAAACGCTACACCAACGCCTCTAATCTGTTCCAGTCACTGCACTGGTTGCCCATCCCCTTCCGAATAAAATTCAAACTTATTACTCTCACCCACAAAGCTCTCCACAGTGCTGCACCTCCTTACATTTCCTCCCTCATCTCTGTCTACCACCCTACTCGGGCTCTACATTCTGCCAACAACCTTAGATTAAAATCCTCCATAACCTGAACCTCCCACTCCCGTCTCCAAGATTTTTCTTGTGCTGCACCAGTCCTCTGGAATGCGCTACCCCAGACAATCAGATTAATTCCCAATATCCACAGTTTTATACGTGCCCTGAAAACACATCTATTTAGACAGGCCTATAACATTCCCTAATCTGACTCCTTTCCATGGCCCCCTTATAGATTAGTCATCAGAATAATATTCCCTCACACTCCTTCTCTTCATGTACGTCATACATGGATACTGGCTGGTGACCGGCTCATGCAGCTTTATGTTACCACCCCATGTGTATAAAAATGGCCGGACTATTGTACAGAACAAACACTGTTACACTTTGTGTCTCCTTTATTTTCTCATAGATTGTAAGCTCTTGCGAGCAGGGTCCTCTCTCCTCAGGTTTGAATTGTAAATTAACTTTGTCACTATGTAATGTCTGATATTGTTTGTTTCATGTTCCCTCTAAATTGTAAAGTGCTGCGTAATATGTTGGCGCTATATAAATAAAGATTATTATTATTATTATCTTGCCGCTGCGTTTTAGCAACCTCCACCCAAAAAAGCCTCAAAAAACGTACTTGGTCATAGGCCTTTTTCACACAAAGTGTTAGCGTTTTCCGAGGTAGTTTTCGCTACATATTTTTTTTGGGGGGTGGGCTCAAATGCTGCTGACAGATGTTAGATAAAAGTCTATAATAAAATATTAAAAGGTTTACATACATATCATTTTGGTTTGTGGTGTTTGTAGCGCTTATACAATATTATGCAAACTCAAAAATGCCAGTAAAAACACATGTAAGAAACCTAATAAAAAAAATGCTTCAAAATGCTGGAATTTTTTACATGCATTTTAAAATGCAGACCAATAACCTTGTGTGAAAGAGGCCTAAATACATTTTTTAAATCTTAGACATTTACTTTGGATAGGTGAGGGTCCCACCTCTGAGACCCCATCTATCATCAGGGGTGCCAATTCTAGCTTTTTTGCTGCCTGAGGCAAAAATTAAAATGGCGCCCCCCTTCACCCTCCAGGCTGCTTTGAGGCTGTTACATGACTAGCAGCCTCAAAAAAAAAATCATACCACCCATCATCTCGCTGCAGGTCATACAGTGACTACATTACTGATTAGAGGCAGAATAAACATTTACACTAAGTGACTCACCGGTGACGTATCAGATTCTAGTTGTTCTTTTTCTCTTTTCTTCTCCATCCTGTCCAGACCTCTTTGATGATTTATCCCGACCATGGCCCATTTCAGCAGTTTTCCGCTCAGATGTCTTCAGCTTCTCACTTTTCAAACATTTCTGCACCTATAAACGAAGATACAATTCTTATGGTGCCACACACTACGTCCCTATATATAATAACGCCATACTCTGCACCTCTAATGATATTAACACTGTGTCCCTGATTATAATAGCAAAATAAACTGTGTCCCATACATACACTCACACAGTGCCACCTGTAGATAGTGCCCCCTGTAGATAGTGCCCCCCATAGAGCACCCTGTATACAGTGCCCCACATAGAGCCCCCTGTAGATACTGCCCCCCATAGAGCCCCTGTAGATAGCCCCCTGTAGATAGTGCTCCACATATAGCCCCACATATAGCCCCCACCCCATGTAGATAATGCTGCACAGGTAGCCCCCACATACAGCCTTACCCTCTGTATATAGTGCTGCACATATAGCCCCCCACATACAGCCCTACCCCCCTGTAGATAGTGCTGCACATATAGCCCCCCGCATACAGCTCTACCCCCTGTAGATAGTGCTGCACATATAGCCCCTCACACTTTTAGGGAAAAAACCCCAAAACTTTACATGCTCAACCTAAACCCGTTCCCGTGCCGTCTTCTTGCAATGCAGGTCTGCTGGGGCTGAACGACGTGGCACTGAGTGGCAGGGCAAGCCATTCTGCCCAGCCAATTCACTGACGCAACGTTGAAAGGCGCTGAGTAGCGGGGCATGGAACATGTCCCGCCATTCAGCGCTTATGGATGTAATTGTACCTGTGTCCTATAGACGCAGGTACAATTATAGTGCAGGAGGGGGTGGCAGCGGCTGATTTTAGTGGCGCTGCCGCCCCCTCAGAGAGGCAGCAGGCGCCGCCTGAGGCGAGATGCTCATATCGCCTCATGGACGGTGGGCCCTGGGGATTCCCTGACTCTCGTTCCGCCAGGCAAGGCAGCCACCAGAAAATGAATAGACAGGTGGTCGTGCATGTCTGTGGCTTCATCAATTTAAGTCTATAGCTTGTCGGCCCAACCAGAGACCCCTCTTCGGTGGGAAGAAAGGATCAGGCATGTTGAAATTCAAAATACCCGATCCTGCTTTTCCCCGACAACTACCATCAGATGTCAGAGGAATGTTTGGTGAGTCCCATACACATTAGAATGTTGGCCAATCCAGCTGAGATCTGCAGCTTCAGCCAAGTTTTGTCTAATGTGTATGGGCACCTTATGTAAGTTACAATAAAAACTGAATAATATTATATTTAGGAGCAGCCACTACTTCCCATTCATTAATTAATTTATTCATTTATTTATTTATTCATTCAATAATTTATTCACTCTATCATAAATGTCTAAAATGGGAAAACCTCCTTGAACCCAGTTTACAGCCTCTTTATTAGGGCCCATTTAGCTTCTGTGTATAAAATTCCATCTGTGTAGACATATGCTGATCTTTTTAGCAACCTATTCTATGGTTGCATTCAGACATGTAGTTTTGTATTATTTTATTTCCATAGAAGTGTTTTAACGCAAGGGTGTGAATTTTAGTGTATTTTACTCTACTACAGTTGTGCTACATTGTTTATAACCCCCAGCATGCTCTACAAGTGTTGATTGGTGGCTTTATGTCCCCCAAAATATTGAAATCATTATGTAAAATAGTCATTGTCGATTTATTGACTTAGTGACGTTTAGTACCCTACAAGACTACCCTTAGAAAAACGTTGCTGTAAAAAATCAGTGAATACATGTACAGATTTTTCATAAGGATAATACAAAATGATCTATATACTGATGGCTGGAAAAAGAGTGACAGTGGGAGTGTGTGTCATTGTTGAAGCATTTATAGAAGGAGGAAAAGACTGGTATGCATTTGTATGCTGCTTTGTTTTTATGCGGCCCATTGTATACTACTGTAGAGAAATTAAATGTGAAGATTATAAACTATAATTGTAATTTAGACCTAATGACTTGTACTCTAAGTATAAAAAGCAGTAGTACTCTAGAGCTATTTGTTTTTTTATGTTCATGGTTTGCATTTTCCATATGATTTTGCTACTGCAGAATTTTACCACTGTAACCAGATGTGCAATGTTAGTAAATGTCGGTTTGGCTGTTCTTGTAACCCCCATAGATAATAATGCGTGGGTAACTCTTCCCTGCTTCTCCTTACCTTTATGGCCACCACTTGAATAAAAGACAAGAGACCCCCATTTTGCCAATAGGACATGGTTATGCCCTAAATGTCTGTCATCCAAATGCCCATTATAAACAATGTAAGGGTCTATAGGCTCACAAACTAAAATAAAAAGCTACTATAATGTCTCTATGGTCTATCAGCAAAAATTGGCAGAAACCACCCACCTAAATCTTTGGTCGAATATCTAATATTTACTAGAACTTTAAATTAATAGAGTACCATTGAATAGTCCACATATACTGTATATATAGATAATTAACATATGACGTTGGATAGATTTGTAAATACATTACATTACTTATTTGGTACTTATCAGCTTATATTATAGCTCAGAGCAGCATTCACAATTCTTCTGGTTGCTATGGGAAACAGTCAACAGTTTGTCAACATACACATCCCTTAGCTGAGCTTCTAGAGTTCAGTGCTCCCCATGGCACTGATTTCTGGGAGAGTCAATTTTCCCACATTCGATTCCCGTCACTAGAATGCAAACTGCCAGAGAAAGCTACACGTAGCCACAGGGAATGCTAGGAGATTTTATGTTGAGCAGCCATCAGAATTGTGATTGTAGCTGTGGATGAAATTGAGTAATAACTGTTGTAATTTAGGACAAGTATATGATCTGTGATTATGACAATTTATTTTATATGTAAACTGTAAAATGATGTTAAAAAGTAGACATATCCTTTAAGGTTTTCATAAAGCAGTGTATATAAATGCAATGCAAGGTGTGCACATATAGTACAAGCAATATGTGCGGTTTACATGTGTAAGCAAACACAGAACCAAACTATACCAGAACGTATATTGCAAATCAAAATAATGTTCTCTTAACTGAAAACTGCTTGAATAAAAATGTAGAAATTCTTTAAGATTCTGCTTCTTTAGAACCCCATTCCACCATGGGAATTATTAGCACAGCATGTCTGTGCCATCTCACAACTGATGTAGGCACCCTTGTAAAATGCTGCAGAGCTCCACTAGATGGCATTCATTCTCTATTTCAGCTCCGCAATACTTCTGGGTATCAGCACCACTATAATCAGCTTATACTACACATCCTCTTGATTTGATTTAAATGAGACCTAGTCATGTGCAATGCTTTATTTTTCAAAATCATTCTGCTTTAATTTATCATTACCATATGAGTGAATGGTTGAGGCTATTTCTGGTATTTAAACACAACACAATTACATCACGAATGAAGGAACCCCGCCATATTAATTTTGAGGATGCCCATACCTCCTTTTTTTTTTTTTATACTCCGTGTAGGCAACGTTGCCAGTCAGCAGACTGCTTACATAAAAGGTAGTCTGAAGCACACATTTATGAATTAGGGCTTGGCTGCTAGTAACATATATACATCTGAAGTTTGCATATTCCTAACAGTACCTCTCAACTCCCCCCATTTTTCATCAAAAATTCTCTTTGTCTCTTGGCAGTCTGGTGATGCCCCTCATTAAGAGACAGAATATGAAAGCAGTCAAAGTAATTCTCCCTTTCAAACCGCTAGTTGATCATTCTTTCTTTATGTTCCTTATTATTCTGGAACCGTGAAGTGTTTGACTTCCAGATTTGCTATTACATTCGGCAGCAGCTAATCCTTCCACCCTAATTTTGTGTGTTATCCTATATCTTCTCCACATTCCTAAATTTGTTTATAAATATATTTATATAGACAGAGATGCTTCTGTGGCTGAGGGCACTTTCACAGTATGAGACAATATTATATTCCACCCCATTTATTGGGTTCTAACCCTGACAAAACATCAATAAAAATGACTATTTAATTCCTAGTCAAGTGCACACATATAAAACAATAGCAAAAGGGGTAAAATTAAACCTGTATGCTCAGCAGTGCATGAATAATAAATCACTGCTTGTTTCGGCTATGTTTTAAGAGACTCTTTTCTAGCCTCCTACTACAAATTTACATATGCTTAGAAAAGATATTACACATTGACCAAGTAAGCTGAGTAATTTATTTCCTAGGAAAGATTTACTGTACAATTTATATCTCTATAATAGACAGTAAATGTGGGATTTATTAGTATAACGGTTCAACTTTTTGTCTTTTTTTTATTACAAATTTTTCCCTATAAAATATTTCAATGGATATTTGTGTAAATATATGTATTATTGAATATGTTTTTAATGCAGTATAGTGATGATGATTGTATGGTGTTCTACATGTTGCTAAATTAATATGTTTGTCTACAGTGTCTAGAAGAAAAATACATGGTAATACATCATAAGCAAAAGAATTTTCCTAATTCTTTACATTATATAAGGGTCTGTTTATCAATTAGATCATGATAATGAATTGTTTTATATATATATATATATATATCTGCAGTAATTATATGATTTATTTGTGCATTATTATTATATCTACTTCTACACAATAAACACAAATACTAATAATATTATACACCCACACACACACATATATATATATATATATATATATATATATATATATATATTAGTATTTGTATTTATACTATAGTATTACAGTCATCTTACATTGTAAAGCTGTAAAACATTTCCAGGTAATATATGTATAACAAACACCTACATGAAAACAATGAGGCGTACAATTCATAGTGTAACAGGATAAATGCATAAACTAGATACAGAGCGCGAGCCCTGTTCATATGAGCTTACAATCTATAAGGGTAGGGTTTCTATATTGATGTAGACATATCCTACAACTGATTATATTTCTTCCTACAAGCCGGAATATAGAATGTTGGTAATGAAGAGATTAAAATCACAGCAGTCCTTCACATTAGCATTCTTAGTCATGTATTGTATCTCCCTGCAATCATTCTTTTAGAATAATGAAAGCGAGTGGTTGAATAGCTACAGTAGCCCATTGGCAATATGATAATTTAAAGGGACCAAGGCCAAAAAAGGTGGATGTTTTTAAGTGTCAAAATGAATGCTTGTCTTTTTCAAAACAGTACAAGCGTTCATGGCATAAAAAGGATAAAGCAAGCAGAAAAATATTAGATGCTGCTGAATTTGCCTCATGCAAATGTAATGAAGCCTAAATTGGATGTCACATCAAACCGAGGTTAACTGTGTAAATGTTTCCTGCATATTAAGTTTCATTTTCTTATTGAATTGCGCTGATAAATCCATCGCAATAATGAATGCATGGAGCATGACATCATGATACAAGACAGAAGACAATTTCTATTCTGCATCTACAGTCCCTTGTCTCAAAAATAAGATCTATATTATAAACATTATTGCTGTTTTTTATTTTATTTTTTAGTATCAGATTACATCACCCTTCCTAATGTGTTCATGTTCCCGTTTGAAGCTTCAGGTTAACTAAAGACATCATTTGCCTGAGAAGGAACTTTTAATTGTCTTACAACTACCTCTGTGCGGTATAATGGGAAACACAAGTACCCATTGATTATACTATTGGGTGGAATAAGGGACTGTTATCCCAGCATTTTTCTTTCAGTTTTTCCATTGCATTCTCTTTGAAAGAGACCAAATGGGTCCCAGCAGGTGAAAGAAAAGAAATCTGAAAGGTTTTCTTTGATAAATGATAATACCACTGTTGCCTTCTCCAATACATTTTGGAAGATTATAAAACCTTATTAAATCCGGCCCTGTTAGATATTGATTGAGAAGGAGCTAAACTAAAATCAACAATAGCAGCATGGATCAAGACAATCTGTTCCTCTCTCTTTTTTCACAAGTCAAACTCTGCTAAGCTTTCTGGATTTCTTTTCACTCTACACTAGCAAACTTTTGTGCAAGAATATGACTGGCAGCAAACCAAACGCTCAACTTAAATTTATATATATACAGAACATTTTCAACTATTCTATTGATTGTTTTAAAATGAGCCTGTAAATAATATAAATATTTAAGAGTCTTTAAGTACTTTTATAGATTGCTTATTTAGACTCCAGTATTAGAACATGAAAAAAGTGAATTTTTTTAACGCATGTTTTTTTTTTTGTTATTAAGAAATGATCTGTATCTAAACTATGAGAGTTTTTATATGATATTGTATGTAGTAGTTGTCTGTAGAAATAAAAAATCAGGACACAACATTAGCATGTTAATTTAACTATTTTGGAGCTTGATAGTAGCCCTTGAATTGTATTTTAAGAATATGTTATAAAATATGTTAAAATTGTTTGTATTAACGTGGTGCACACTGTCAAATATGTCAATTTAGGAGATTTCAGACAATATAATAATACTAATTGTGCCTTGACAGTATTTAAAATGTATATTTTTATAGGAAGATCTTATTGCTTGAAACAGAGGCCAGCACTGACCTTACCATAGGGCCGCGTAACCACAGGATTATGCTCTTAGTTTGTCCAGGTATGTTCACACGCAAACTCAAAAACGTCTGAAAATACGGAGCTGTTTTCAAGGGAAAACAGCTCCTGATTTTCAGCCGTTTTTTGAGCAACTTTTTCGCTGCGTTTTTTACAGCCGTTTTTGGAGCTGTTTTTCAATAGTCAATGAAAAACGGCTCTAAAAACATCCCAAGAAGTGACATGCACTTCTTTTTCGCGGGTGTCTTTTTACGTGCCATATTTGGAAAACGGGGCATAAAAAACGCCCCGTCGGAATAGAACGCCATATTTCCCATTGAAATCAATGGGCAGATGTTTGTAGGCGTTTTGCTTCCGATTTTTCAAGGGCTGAAAATAAGCCGTGTGAACATACCCTAAGGCCATGATCAGGGCTTTTTCTTTGGTGTTATGTCAGTGTTGTTTTTTTTTGTCATATTGTTGAATGGAATTATGAATCCCTAATCACACATTGTCGGTCTGCTACATTTTGTTAATTGCAGCATGCTACAGTATATCCCTGGGGTCATTATTATTATTTTTTTTTAAATATATATGTTTTCTAACCAACATACATTTTTATATAGGAAACTGTTGTACAAATAGTATATAAAACGGTTTCTTAAAAAAATTATAATTTTTTTGGAGGGCAGGGGGTGGCCATATAATGCTGCGAAGGGGAGGAACCACAACATTAGATTAATATATGTCATAGCTAGAACTTCGTAATCCAAGCCTTAGATTTAAATATGTCCTAGCTGTAGAATAATCCATAGTTTAATACAGGAATTGATAAAATCAAGAAAATGATGATGCAGTTCTAGGTGTTAAATCAGAAATCTTATCATGTACAAGCATCAATTTAGATGTTCCAATTAGCCTTCATTCAGATGGGTGTATTGTACCCATATTTAACTTTAAAATACCATATGTAATACCCCATGCTTCCAGCAGTTGTACTGAATTGAATATACCTATCTACTACATGGTGGCCCCTATCTAATATATGGGGACACCTATCTACTATATGGGGGCCTATATAGGGGCACCTATCTACTATTTGGGGGCACATAACTACTGTATAGGGGGGGTCACCTATCTACTGTATTGGGGCCTAACTATTATATGAGGGGCACATATATACTATATGGGAGAAATCAAGGAGTCAAAGATGTCTGTGCTCGAGTCATGGCTGGGCGAAGTCGTCATGGCGGTCTGGCCTGGATAAGGAAGAAAAGGGAATGTGAACAACTCCAATCTTAGAAGACGTCACATGTGAGTAACTGGATGTAGCTGTACTATATTCACTTATATGGCCTGCAGAGCACCTGTGTAAGACTTGTTTCTACCACTATATGTTCACCTTATGGTGGTAATATTGGTCATTGTATAGTGGATTTTATTCAGTAACAGTATGGTGGTATTATACAGGGTGGGCCATTTATATGGATACACCTAAATAAAATGGGAATGGTTGGCGATATTAACTTTCTGTTTGTGGCACATTAGTATATGGGAGGGGGGAAACTTTTCAAGCTGGGTGTTGACCATGGCGGCCATTTTGAAGTCGGCCATTTTGTATCCAACTTTAGTTTTTTCAATGGGAAGAGGGTCATGTGACACATCAAACTTATCGAGAATTTCACAAGAAAAACAATGGTGTGCTTGGTTTTAACGTTACTTTATTCTTTCATGAGTTATTTACAAGTTTCTGACCACTTAAAGAAATGTGTTCAAAGTGCTGCCCATTGTGTTGAATTGTCAATGCAACCCTCTTCTCCCACTGATAGCAACACCGCAGAAGAAATGCCTCCCGATCTGACCCCCTTAGACTTTTATCTTTGGGGTCATCTGAAGGCAATTGTCTATGCTGTGAAGATACGAGATGTGCAGCAACTGAAACTACGGATACTGGAAGCCTGTGCTAGCACTTCTTCTGCGGTGTTGCTATCAGTGTGTGAAGAGTGGGAGAAGAAGGTTGCATTGACAATCCAACACAATGGGCAGCACTTTGAACACATTTTATAAGTAGTCAGAAACTTGTAAATAACTCATGAAAGAATAAAGTAACGTTAAAACCAAGCACACCATTGTTTTTCTTGTGAAATTCTCGATAAGTTTGATGTGTCACATGACCCTCTTCCCATTGAAAAAACTAAATTCGGATACAAGATGGCCGACTTAAAAATGGCCGCCATGGTCAACACCCAGCTTGAAAAGTTTCCCCCCTCCCATATAGTAATGTGCCACAAAAAGGAAGTTAATATCACCAACCGTTCCCATTTTATTTAGGTGTATCCATATAAATGGCCCACCCTGTAAAGTCACTATGTGGTGGTAATATGTGGTCATGGTGTTGCAGTATTATTTAGTAACAGTATGGTGGTGTTATTCAGACTCCATGTGGTAGTAATATGTGGTTATGGTGTGGCATTGTTATTCTTTAACAGTATGGTGGTACTATTCAGTCACTATGTAGTAGTAATATCTGTCTGGGTGTAAAGGTATTATTCAGTAACAGAATGGTAGTATTATTCAGTCACTATGTGGTGGTAATATGCAGTCATGATGTTGCAATATTATTCAGTAACAGTATGTTGGTATTATTCAGTCTATTTATAATGGTAATATGTTGTCATGGTGAGGTGGTATTATTTAGTGACAGTATGGTGGTATTATTCAGTCAATATGTGGTAGTAATGTATGGTGAGGGTGTGAAGATATTATTTAGAAACAGTACGGTTGCATTATTTAGTTACTATGTGGTGGCAATATGTGATCATGATGTGGAAATATTATTAAGCAACAGTATGGTGGTATTACTCAGTCCCTTTGCAGTAGTAATATGTTACCATCGTGTCGCAGTATTATTCAGAACAGTTTTGTGGCATTATTCAGTTATTATGTGGTAGAAATATGTGGTCATGGAGAGGCAAATTATTCAGTAATGGTGTTTTTCAGTCACTTCGTAGTGGTAATATGTGGTCATGGTGTAGTGGTATTATTTTTCCCTTGCCTAGTGGTATCATTGGTAATATTGGCCTTCGTTTACTGGGTACAGTTTGGTGATATTTGTTACTTTTATAGTGGTATTATGTTATAACTTTATGACTGTAAAATTTGAGGTATATTATCATACATCAAAAAAATTTGTCTTATAGCTATGTTGTCTTTGAATCTCGCAATGCCACTGGGACCCACACATCTTAGCGACAAGCGCAGGAGGGGAGCTGAATTTGCCCTGGGGCCCATAGGACTCTAGGTACTCCATGGACTGAAAGATGAACTAACATCTATTAGCTTAGTACAATGGCACCTGTCAAGGTGTGAGATATATTAGGCAGCAAATGCAGTCAGTTCTGAAGTCAATGTTTTGGAAACAGGGCCGGCATTACATTGGATGGTGCCCTGTACGGTACCTCCATTTACCATATGATGTTTTGTCATATGATGTACAAATAACCTTACCAAACAATGAAGTTTTTACGTCTGAGGTGCCCCAGTGCGGGTCCCGTTTTCACGGATTCCTATGGACTTGAGCGTATGGAGGAATCAGTGAAAACGGAACAAAATAGCACAGGTTCTATTTTTCAACGGATCCTTCACACGTCCATTGAAACAACGGCCGTTTGAACGGCTCCATTGAAAAACATGAGTCCGTGTGACGGCCGTTGTTTCAATAGCTGTCACACGGACGTATTCAACGCTACGTGTGAATAAGGCCATAGTACCATACAGTGCCATACATTGGCCAAATAACACTACTATATAATAGTAGTATATAGTAGTGGCGTAACTACCGCTGAAGCAGCCTTAGCGGCTGCTATGGGGCCCGCGTCATGAGGAGCCCGTGCCGCCCGCCGACACCATCCCCTCCATGCCTAGTGGCGCCGCTTGCAGCCGTTATGGCTGCTACAGCGGTAGCGATCCCACTATGGGGCCTGCGCCCCCGGCCCCTAACATTTATGGGCAGGGCAGTACAAGCCCCCTCATGCCCGGTGGCGTCGCTAGCACCGGAGGGGGCCCCGGTGCTAGCAACAGCCCCATTCACTTTATCTGCATCCTCAGGACGCAGATACAAATGAATACTATAGGCTGCTGGCCACGTTAGGCCGGCATGATGACGTCACTGCATCGCGCTGGTCTGCGCATACGTCACGCCGGAAGGATGTGCTGCGCTCTGTCCGTCACAGGAACGGGGCAAGGTAAGTACAATTTTATTTTGGGGGGGTTCTGGAAATATACAAGGGGGGAGCAAGGTGGCACTATATACAAGTGGGAGGAGCAGGGTGACACTATATACAAGGGGAGGGGGAGCAGGGTGGCACTGTATTCAAGGAGGGAGCTGGGTGGCCCTATATCCAAGTTGGGGAGCAGGATGGCACTATATACAAGGGGGGAGCAGGGTGGCACTATATACAAGGGGGGAGCAGGGTGGCACTATATACAAGGGAAGAGCAGGGTGGCACTATATACAAGGGAAGAGCAGGGTGGCATTATATACAAGGGGGGAGCAGGGTGGCACTATATACAAGAGGGGAGCAGGGTGGCACTATATACAAGGTGGAGCAGGGTGGCACTATATACAAGGAAGAGCAGGGTGGCACTCTATACAAGGGGGGAGCAGGGTGGCACTCTATACAAGGGGGGAGCAGGGTGGCACTCTATACAAGGGGGGAGCAGGGTGGCACTCTATACAAGGGGGGAGCAGGGTGGCACTATATACAAGAGGGGAGCAGGGTGTCACTATATACAAGGGGGTGCAGGGTGGCACTATAAACAAGGGTTAGCAGGCTGGCACTATATACAAGGGGAGAGCATGGTGGTACTATATTCAAGGGGGGCTGTGTGGCACTATATACAAGGGGGGTGTAGGGTGGCACTATAAACAAGGGGGAGCAGGCTGGGACTATATACAAGAGGGGAGCAGGGTGGCACTGTATACAATGGGGGGTAGCAGGGTGTCACTATATACAAGGGGGTGAGCAGGGTGGCACTATATACAAGGAGGAGAGCAGGGTGGCACTATATACAAGGAGGAGAGCAGGGTGGCAATATTTACAAACTGGAGCAGGCTGGCCATATATACAAGGGGGTGGTGTGTGTCACTATATACAAGGGGGGAGCAGGGTGGCAATATATACAAGGGGGGAGCAGGGTGGCACTATATACAAGGGGGAGCAGGGTGGCACTATATACAAGAGGGGAGCAGGGTGGCACTATATACAAGGTGGAGCAGGGCGGCACTATATACAAGGGGGAGATCAGGGCGGCACTATATACAAGGGGGGCTGTGTGGCACTATATACAAGGGGGTGCAGGGTGGCACTATAAACAAGGGGTAGCAGGCTGGCACTATATACAAGGGGAGAGCATTGTGCCACTATATTCAAGGGGGGCTGTGTGGCACTATATACAAGGGGGTGTAGGGTGGCAGTATAAACAAGGGGGAGCAGGCTGGGACTATATACAAGGGGGAGCAGGGTGGCACTGTATACAATGGGGGGTAGCAGGGTGTCACTATATACAAGGGGGTGAGCAGGGTGGCACTATATACAAGAGGGGAGCAGGGAGGCACTATATACAAGGGGGTGGTGTGTGTCACTATATACAAGGGGGAGAGCAGGTTGGCACTATATACAAGGGGGAGAGCAGGGTGGCACTATATACAAGGGGGAGCTGTGTGGCACTATATACAAGGGGGAGAGCAGGGTGGCACAATATACAAGGGGGGAGCTGTGTAGCACTATCTACTAGGGGCTATATGGCACTATTTACAAGGGGAGGTCTGTGTGGTGCAATCTACAGGGGGCTGTGTGTGGAACTATCTACAGGAGGTCTGTGTGGCGCAGTCTACAGGGGGCTGTGTGTGGAGCTATCTACAGAGGGCTGTGTGTGGCGCAATCTACAGGGGGCTGTGTCTGGCACAATCTACAGGGGGCTGTGTCTGGCACAATCTACAGGGGGCTGTGTCTGGCACAATCTACAGGGGGCTGTGTCTGGCACAATCTACAGGGGGCTGTGTCTGGCGCAATCTACAGGGGGCTGTGTCTGGCGCAATCTACAGGGGGCTGTGTCTGGCGCAATCTACAGGGGGCTGTGTCTGGCGCAATCTACAGGGGGCTGTGTCTGGCGCAATCTACAGGGGGCTGTGTCTGGCGCAATCTACAGGGGGCTGTGTCTGGCGCAATCTACAGGGGGCTGTGTCTGGCGCAATCTACAGGGGGCTGTGTCTGGCGCAATCTACAGGGGGCTGTGTCTGGCGCAATCTACAGGGGGCTGTGTCTGGCGCAATCTACAGGGGGCTGTGTCTGGCGCAATCTACAGGGGGCTGTGTCTGGCGCAATCTACAGGGGGCTGTGTCTGGCGCAATCTACAGGGGGCTGTGTCTGGCGCAATCTACAGGGGGCTGTGTCTGGCGCTATCTACAGGGGGCTGTGTCTGGCGCTATCTACAGGGGGCTGTGTGGCGCTAACTACAGGGGGCTGTGTTGCACTATATACAAGGGGGGCTGTGTAGTACTATATACAAGGGGGAAGCAGGGTGGCACTATATACAAGAGGGGGTTGTAGGGCGCTATGCAGAGGGGGCTGTGTGGCACTATCTACTAGGGGGCTGTGTGGCACTATATACAAGAGGGGGCAGTGTGGCAGTATATACAGGGATCTGTATGTGGCTCTATCTACAGGGGGCTGTATGGCACTATATACAAAGGAGAGAGGGCTGTGTGGCACTTTATAAAAGGGAAGGGGCTGTGTGGCACTATATATAGGGGATGCTGTGTGGCACTATGTACAGGGGGGCTTAATGGCGATATCTACAGGGGGGCGCTTTATGCCACCATCGACAAGGGGGAGGTGGGAGCGCTATGTACAAGTGGGGCGTGACACTGTCTACAGGGGGCTTGTATAGCACAATCTACAGGGGGCAGTATCTACAGGGGACACTATCTATAAGGGGGGCTGCGTGTGGCACCTAGGGGGGCCCTGTCAAAAGTTTGCTATGGGGCCCAGTCTTTCCTAGTTACGCCCCTGGTGTAGTCACCACCACCATACACTGCAAAAAAACGATAACTGTACAGCACCAGCACCTAAGAAGCAGTGACACATACAGTAAAGCAAATAACACCATTGCTCAAATAATACCAACATACAGTTACCAATTAACAGCTACATGTGTAAATTGGTGAAAAAGTAAATGTTGACTATGATAGAAAGGTGTCAAAACATGCAGCATCGCTGCTTGCAACATATGGTGCTTCGTAGCTGTAGACCAGTCAGATTGCCCATGCCGACCCCTGTCCAGCGCCAAGAGTGCCTACAATGGGCACATGAGCATCAGAACAGGACCACATGAGCATCAGAACTGGACAATGGAGAAATAGAAGAAGGTGGCCTGGTTTGATGACTCACAATTTATTTTACATTATGTGGACAGCCGCATGTGTGTACGTGGCCGACCTGGGGTAGAGATGTCACCAGGATACACTATGGGAAGAACGAAAACCTGCAGAGAAAGTGTGATGCTTTGGGCAATGTTCTGCTTAACCCCTTAAGGACGCAGCCTTGTTTTGGCCTTAAGGCTCAGAGCCCATTTTTCAAATCTGAAATATTTCAGTTTATGTGGTAATAACGTCGGAATGCTTAAACCTACCCAAGCGATTCTGAGATTGTTTTCTCGTGACACATTGGGCTTCATGTTCGTGGTAAAATTTGGTCGATATATTCAGTGTTTATTGGTGAAAAATTGCAAAATTTAGAGAAAATTTTGAAAAAATAGCATTTTTCAGAATTGAAATGCATCTGCTTGTAAAACAGACGGTTATACCACCCAAAATAGTTACTAGTTTACATTTCCCATATGTCTACTTTAGATTGGCATTGTTTTTTGAACATTCTTTTATTTTTCTTGGACGTTACAAGGCTTAGAACATAAACAGCAATTTCTCATATTTTTAAGAAAATTTCAAAAGCCTTTTTTTTAAGGTACCTCTTGAGGTCTGAAGTGGCTTTGAGGGGCCTATGTATTAGAAACCCTGATAAAACACCCCATTTTAAAAACTAGACCCCTCAAAGTATTCAAAACAGCATTTAGAAAGTTTTTTAACCCTTCAGGCATTTCACAGGAATTAATGCAAAGTGGAGGTGAAATTTGCAAATTTCATTTTTCTTGCTGAATTTAAATTTTATTAAATTTTTTTTCTGTAACACAGACGGTTTTACCAGAGAAACACTACTAAATATGTATTATCCAGATTATGCAGTTTTTAGAAATGTCCCACATGTGGCTCTACTGCGCTCGTGGAATAAAACACAAGCCCTAGAAGCAAAGAAGCACCTAGTGCATTTTGAGTCCTCTTTTTTTATTAGAATATATTTTAGGCAGCATGCCAGGTTTGAAGAGGTGTTGAGGTGCCAAAACAGTAGGAATCCCCCAATAGTGACCCCATTTTGGAAACTACACCCCTCAAGGAATTAATTTATGGTTGTTGTTACCATTTTGACCGCACAGTTTTTTCACAGCACGTATTTGAATTGGGCTGTGAAATGAAAAAAAAGTCCTTTTTTCCAATAAAATGTCATTTGTGATCAAAATTTATTAATTTTCACACGGAACAAAATACACCATTTTGTTGCCCAATTTGTCCTTAGTGTGGCAATACCCCATTTGTGGTGATAAACTGCCGTTTGGGCCCATGGGATGGCTCAGAAGGAAAGGAGCGCTATGTGTTTGTTGGAGTCCAGATTTTGCTGGATTGGTTTTCGGGTGCCGTGTCGCATTTGCAAAGCCCCAGAGGTATCAAAGCAATAGAAACCAACCACAAATGACCCCATTTTGGAAACTACACCCCTCAAGGAATTCATTTATGGGTGTTGTGACCATTTTAACCCCATAGTTTTTTCACAGAACTTATTTGAATTGGGCTGGGAATTAAAACAAAATTATTTTTTTCAAATAATATGTAGTTTTGGCTGAAAATTTCTTATTTTCACAAGAAACAAAATACCCCATTCTGTTGCGCAATTTGTTCTGAGTGCCGCAATACCCCATTTGTGGTGAAAAACTGCCGTTTGGGCCCATGGGAGGGCTCAGAAGGGAAGGACCACCATTTGGCCTACTGGGGATTTTCTAGTGCGAAGTCATGTATGCAGAAGCCCCTGAGGTACCAGTACAGTTGAAACCCGCAAGAAGTGACCCCGTTTTAAAAACTACACCCTTAAGGCATTCATCTAGAGGTGTAGTGAGCATTTTGACCGGAGACCTACACCCCATAAACTGTAATGTGGGTTCTCCCGGGTATGGCAATACCCTACATGTGGCTGTTATCAGCTGCCTGGGCATACAGCAGGGCCCAGAGGGGAAAGACGAGGGGGGATAAGCTGTGCGGAGTGCATCAGGGTAAGTAAAATTGGGGTAAATTATAAACCAAGGGATGTATGATAAATTTTAAAACACTCTTTCATACAGAGCTCTGGTTATTCGGGACACGTGTCACATTGATATATTGTGTCATCCCTTATCGCCCTCTTATAGCAGACTTTGCACCTCTTTTGACTTTTTCCCTTCTTGCCAGTTTGGGGAACTTCTCCTGGAAAGTGTTGCCCTGGTACGATGCGTGTGGCCTCGCTTCCAGAAGTACTGGGTGCCCCCCTTCTTGGTCCCTAAAGATTAGGTTCTTGATAATCACCTCTTGAAATTCCAGCAAAGTTCCCGTCTGGCCTGCACATCGACGTAGCACGTACGCATTGTACAATGCCATCTGTATGATGTGCCCGGCCAGCTTCTTATACCTCACAGCATGGCGCTGTAGGGCTTCAGGACTTGATCTGACAAGTCCACCCCTCCCATGTACCTATTGTAGTCCAGGATGCAGTCTGGTTTGGGGGTGGCCTTTCCTTCATATATCCTAAACCTGTAGGTATACCCTGATGCACTCTCACATAGCTTATACATCTTCACGCCATACCTTGCCCTCTTACCCGGCAGGTACTCGCGGAATTGAACCCTCCCTTTAAAATGTACCAGGGACTCATCAATAGAAATACACTTCTCGGGGGTGTATGCTTTGAAAACCAGGCACTGAAACGGTCTAATAGGGGTCTCCGTTTATACAAACGGTCAAAACTGGGGTCATCTCGGGGTGGGCACGGCTAATTATCAGTATAATGTAAGAAGCAAAGTATTGCCTCATTTATTTATTTTTTTAGGTTACAGTTCAGTTCTGAAGTTGCTTTGAGGGGCCCATATATTAGAAACCCCTATCAAACACCCCATTTTAGAAACTAGACCCCTCAAAGTATTCACAACAGCATTTACAAAGTTTATGAACCCTTTAGGTGTTTCACAGGAATTTAGAGCAAAGTAGAGGTGAAATTTAAATTTTTTTTTTGTCAGAAAATCCTCTTTATACCATTTTTTTTTATAACACAAAAGGATTTATCAGAGAAACGCAACTTAGTACGTATTGCCCAGATTCTGCAGATTTGAGAAATATCCCACATGTGGCCCTAGTGGACTGAAGCACCGGCCTCCGACGCAAAGGAGCGCCTAGTGGATTTTGAGGCCTCCTTTTTATTAGGCACCATGTCCGGTTTGAAGAGGTCTTGTGCCAAAACAGTGGAAAACCATCAAAAGTGACCCCATTTTGAAAACTAGACCCCTTGAGGAATTCATTGTAGTTTTCTTGGGGTGCATGCGACTTTTTGATCAGTTTTTATTCTATTTTTAGGTGGCGCGGTGACTAAAAAACAGCAATTCTACTATTGTTTTTTTATTCAATTTTTTTTACAGCGTTCACCGTGCGCTATGAATGACATATTCACTTTATTCTGCGGGGCAATATGATTACGGCGATACCAGATGTTTATAGGTTTTTTTTATGTCTTATGGCGTTTGCACAATAAAATAAGTTTTGTAAAAAATCATTCACTTTTTGTGTTACCTTATTCTAAGCGCCAGAACGTTTTTATTTTTCCATAAATAAAGCCGTACGAGGACTTATTTTTTGCGTAACGAACTGTAGTTTCGATCAGTACCATTTTTCGGTACATGTGACTTTTTGATCTCTTTTTATTCCATTTTTTGAGAGGTGAAGTGACCAAACAATTGTGGTTGTGGTACGGTATATTATTATTTTTTTTTTTACGGCGTTCACCGTGCGGGATAAATAACTAAATAAATTTGTAGTTCAGGCCGTTACGGACGCGGCGATACCAATTATTTATAGTTTATTTGTTTGTTTATATATTTTTATTAATAATAAATGACTGACAAGGTAAAAAGGGGGATTTTTACTTTTAATACTTTTAAAACTTTTATTTTCACACATCTTTTTTTTACTTTTTTTTTTACTTTATTACTTTGTCCCACTAGGGGACTTGAGGGCAGGAGGCCCTGATCGCTATTCTAATACACTGCACTACATGCGTAGTGCAGTGTATTAGAGCTGTCAGCTACTCACTGACAGCAAGCATAGTGGGTCCTGACGTTGTCAGGACCCACTAGGCTTCCGTCTATGGCATAGCCGGACGCCATTGTTTGGTGTCCGGTTGCCATAGTCACCATCGCCGGCCGCTATCGTGTAGCAGGCCGGCGATGGCAGCTTAACCCCTAAAAAGCCGCAATCTCTATAGAACGCGGCTTTTAAGGGGTTAATTAGCGGGGACACAGCGATCGGTCCCCGCTGTAGGAGCTGTGACATCTGCTGTACGAGACAGCAGCTGTCACAGCTCCTGTATGTGTCGGGAGGATGGCCGAAACGGCCGTTACTCCCGAGACGTACTATTAGGTCATGGAGCGCGAACGATACAGCTGCCATGACCTAATAGTACATCGAGGAGCGGGAAGGGGTTAAAAACCTTGCATCCTGGCATTCATGTGAATGTTACTTTGACATATACCACTTACCTAAAAACATTGTTTTAGACAAAGTACACCACTGCACGACTTTGGTATTCCTAATGGCAGGGGCCTCATTCAGCAGGATAATGCACCCTGCCATACTGCAAAAATAGTTCACAAATGGTTTGAATAATGTGATAGAGTTCAAGGTGCTGCCTTGGCCTCCAAATTCCCCAGATCTCAATCTGATTGAGCATCTGTGAGGTGTCCAGGAAAAACAAGTCTCATTCATGGAGGCCCCACCTCAATGCTTACAGGACTTAACGGATCTGCTGCTAACATCTTGGTGCCAGATACCACAGGACACCTTTCATGCCTTGATTGGTCAGAGATGTTTTGGTGGCACAAAGGGGACCTACAGGGGCGTAGCTAAAGGCTCATGGGCCCGGGTGCAAGAATTCAGCTTGGGCCCCCTACCCCTCCCCAACAGCACCATCATCATCAGACCCCTGCGCGCGCCTATGCCCTGACGCCTTGCCCAACAGCCCCCATAGTATAATGCCCCCACACAGTATAATGCCCCATAACGTATAATGCCCCCCCATAAAAGCCCCATACCGTATAATACTCCCCATATCAGCCCCCATACAGTATAATTCCCCCCCCCCGCAATATCAGCCCCCACACAGTATAATGCTCCCATAGCTGCCCCCATACAGTATAATTCCCCCCCCCCCCGCAATATCAGCTCCCCATACAGTATAATGCCCCCATATGTGCATAATATAAAAATAGCATAATTACTTACCTATCCCCGTTCCTTCGCCTCCTCCGGTGTGTGCTATGAGTGACTCAGCGCAGGCAGGCGCGATGATGTCGCTACATCCCGCCTGCGTCAAGCCGCTCAGGGCACAGTGAATGCTGGATCAAGGAGATGTCAGCTCCTTGCTCCAGCATTGATTGGAACCGGGACCTCGGTGAGTAACTCACGATCCCCCAGGGGGACGCGACCCATAGTGTAGGGATGTCACGATACCAAAATTTGGACTTCGATACCGATACTTTGTTTACTTTGCCAACAGTAATAACAAAAAAAAAAGTTCTTTCGTTTTCTAATGTGAGGCACGAGGTGTGATGAATTTTGAATGTGCCTCACATTAATAGTAATTAACCCCATCATGTTTCTCAGTCATAATGGGTTAATATGTAAGGTATATGATGGGGTTAATTACTATTAATGTGAGGCACATGGAGGTTAAATTCATCATCGCACCTCCCGCCTCACAATTAGGCCCCATGCACACGACCGTAAATAACCTCCATTTTTGCAGACCGCAGCTGCGGTCCGCAAAAATGGACCCATTCACTTTCATTGAGCGCGGACACATTTCCGTAGCACTACGGATGGGTGTCCGTGCCGTAGAAATGTTCAGAAAATTATGGAACATGTCCGCTCTTTTGCATTTTGCGGGCCGTGCTCCCATACTTTGTATGGGAGCACGGCCCGAAAATGCGGGTGGCAGTCGGCGGCCGGCCGTGCACGCAGGCCGTGATTGCGGGCACGGTCGAGTGAATGGGGCCTAAGTGATAGAAAGCAATTTTTATTTTATTTTTTTACAGAGTACACATCATAAATGATGCAAAAAAATAGTTGTGCAGGTTATTACGGCCGTGCCAATACCGATTATGTGTATGTGTTATGTATTGAGACTTATTTTAATGTTTATTGTAAAAAAGGTGTATGTGTATTTTTTTTATTTAACATTACTTTTGTTTTTACTTTATTTTTAAACTTCAATGTACTGGCCTATAGCTATATGCCAGTACATTAGCCTGTGTCTGTATAGTACACAGGCAGTTGTTAGGACATACCTCAGTATGCCCTAACAACAGGAAATATGGTAGGACAGCCCTGGGGTCCTTCAATGGACCCTGGGCTGTCTGCCCATATATGGTATGTCCCTCAATCGCGTCACAGGGAATTCCCTGTGATGTGATCCAGGGGCATACCCCCTTCTCATTTTCCCCTGAATGCTGCAGTCAGCTGTGATCGCAGCATTCAGGGGAATAGCGGCGGCGATGAGCGGTTTCTCTGATCTCCGCCGTTATAGAGCGGGGCTGCGGCTGTGTAATAGTCATTGCCCCGCTCCTGACAGGAAGTGCACGCGCGCTCAGCATGAGGTGATGCGGCCGGCGCTGCACTAATGAGAGGCTGCGCAGGCATCGAAGATAGAACTTGGGGGTGTTTTGTAGCGCGCCCGCCATGTTCTGTCTTCAGTGCCGCAGATCATTAGTGCAGCGCCGGCCGCATCATCCGGACAGCGCGCACATGTCAGGACTCAGGAGCGGGGCAGTGACTATATTACACAGCCGCAGCCCCGCTCTCATAGTCATGTGCACTATACTGTATTGTGTTGTATTGTGCAGTTTGCGGTGGAGGAGGAGGGGGGGGCTGTGATTTAACGCCCCCCCCCTCTCCACCGCAAACAACACAATACAACACATTACATTACAAGGCATCACAACACATTACATTACAACACAATACATTACATTACACTGCAGCTTACCTGGAGTCCTCCGCACCGACTCTTCTGCTCTGTCTGGAAGACGTGTCACATGACAACACGGTCACATGCTACACTAAGTGTACCATGTGACCGTAACCAGGAAGTGTCGGCTTCATGGCACAGAAGATTTAATTAGGAAACATGATGTATGGCGACCGCTGCGACCCCTATAGCTATGCCACTGGGGACCTATACATATATAAGTATTTTTTTCCTCTAATACTCTGCTGTTTTTGTGTGCGCGCGCGCACACACACGCGCACACACTTTCTTTTTTTAATAATTTTTTTACAATGTATGTGATTCTGGAAATAATATACCTCTTTATGCTCTGCATATTAATATAGAAAATTCAATTACACTCTGCTACTTTTGGGACACAGATGAGTATTTGGCTTTTTGTGATTTTCACTTCCTAAAATACCAGGTTGGAATTGGTAATATATTTTTCAAAAATTACACTTGAGCTGAACTGTGTGACTTTACACACCATTTGCTTATATGATGGGCTGGAGGACCATGAGCTCATGTCTGCACTTTGTTATTCTTCTCTCCATTGTTTGTTCTGTCAATGATGATGCTATAATTGAGATGGATGTCCAAAAACACACTATAAAAAGAGGCAGGCACAGTACAACTCCTATACAGAGCAATACATGGAGTGGACGCTGCGTAAATAATAATTTTTGGTCGGTGTATGATTGGTATTTATATATATATATATATATATATATATATATATATATATATACCAGTAGAAAAAACGGCAGCACTCTAATTCAGTATATAGGTTCCAGTAATGAAGGGTGCCAGCTGATAGTCCCGATCCAAAGACCATACGTATATCCAAAAAGAAAATTCAGCAGCACTCCAATGATCAAGGTGAAAAAAAGGTGAAATTTATTGAGCCAACATGGCAATGCAACGTTTCCGTCCCACCTTGGGACCTTTCTCAAGCAATGCTTGAGAAAGGTCCCAAGGTGGGACGGAAACGTTGCATTGCCATGTTGGCTCAATAAATTTCACCTTTTTTTCACCTTGATCATTGGAGTGCTGCTGAATTTTCTTTTTGGATATACAGTGAAGGAAATAAGTATTTGATCCCTTGCTGATTTTGTAAGTTTGCCCACTGTCAAAGACATGAACAGTCTAGAATTTTTAGGCTAGGTTAATTTTACCAGTGAGAGATAGATTATATATAAAAAAAAATAAAAAAATCACATTGTCAAAATTATATATATTTATTTGCATTGTGCACAGAGAAATAAGTATTTGATCCCCTACCAACCATTAAGAGTTCAGCCTCCTCCAGACCAGTTACACGCTCCAAATCAACTTGGTGCCTGCATTAAAGATAGCTGTCTTAAATGGTCACCTGTATAAAAGACTCCTGTCCACAGACTCAATTAATCAGTCTAACTCTAACCTCTACAACATGGGCAAGACCAAAGAGCTTTCTAAGGATGTCAGGGACAAGATCATAGACCTGCACAAGGCTGGAATGGGCTACAAAACCATAAGTAAGACGCTGGGTGAGAAGGAGACAACTGTTGGTGCAATAGTAAGAAAATGGAAGACATACAAATTGACTGTCAATCGACATCGATCTGGGGCTCCATGCAAAATCTCACCTCGTGGGGTATCCTTGATCCTGAGGAAGGTGAGAGCTCAGCCGAAAACGACACGGGGGGAACTTGTTAATGATCTCAAGGCAGCTGGGACCACAGTCACCAGAAAACTATTGGTAACACATTACACCGTAATGGATTAAAATCCTGCAGCGCCCGCAAGGTCCCCCTGCTCAAGAAGGCACATGTACAGGGCCGTCTGAAGTTTGCAAATGAAGATCTGGATGATTCTGAGAGTGATTGGGAGAAGGTGCTGTGGTCAGATGAGACTAAAATTGAGCTCTTTAGCATTAACTCAACTCGCCGTGTTTGGAGGAAGAGAAATGCTGCCTATGACCCAAAGAACACCGTCCCCACTGTCAAGCATGGAGGTGGAAACATTATGTTTTGGGGGTGTTTCTCTGCTAAGGGCACAGGACTACTTCACCGCATCAATGGGAGAATGGATGGAGCCATGTACCGTCAAATCCTGAGTGACAACCTCCTTCCCTCCACCAGGACATTAAAAATGGCTCGTGGCTGGGTCTTCCAGCACGACAATGACCCGAAACATACAGCCAAGGCAACAAAGGAGCGGCTCAAAAAGAAACACATTAAGGTCATGGACTGGCCTAGCCAGTCTCCAGACCTTAATCCCTTCGAAAACTTATGGAGGGAGCTGAAGATTTGAGTTGCCAAGCGACAGCCTCGAAATCGTAATGATTTACAGATGATCTGCAAAGAGGAGTGGGCCAAAATTCCATCTAACATGTGTGCAAACCTCATCATCAACTACAAAAGAACGTCTGACTGCTGTGATTGCCAACAAGGGTTTTGCCACCAAGTATTAAGTCTTGTTTGCCAAAGGGATCAAATACTTATTTCTCTGTGCACAATGCAAATAAATATATATAATTTTGACAATGTGATTTTCTTTTTTTTTTTTTATATAATCTATCTCTCACTGGTAAAGTTAACCTTGCCTAAAAATTCTAGACTGTTCATGTCTTTGACAGTGGGCAAACTTACAAAATCAGCAAGGGATCAAATACTTATTTCCTTCACTGTATATATATATATATATATATATATATATATATATACACGAGGTGAGTCCCATAAATAATGAGAATTATATTTTACGCTCCCCAGGAGGGCTGTGTGAGGAAAGTGGGGGTGAAGGTTGTTGCGGGGATATCATCTCAAGTATACGGCCAGACCATTCTCAGTTGAGCCTGAGCCTTTCGAAGCGTCGGTACGTTACAAAGTGCACCCTTGTTTTTCCCTCTCCTCAGGGATGAAAATGCAGAAAAGCATCGAGCAGTGTTACGCAATCAAATTTTTTGAGTGAAACTTGGAAAAACAGCTTCAGAAACAAGAGAGATGCTGAAGACGGCGTATGGGGAAGTTGCATTGTCGTCAGCCCAAGTTTTCAGATGGCACAAGGCCTTGAATGTTGGAGGGGAAACTGTTGAGGATGAACAGCGCTCAGGGCGACCTTACACGTCAAGAACCGATGTAAATGTGGCTGTTATCAAGGCTGCTCTGGATCGGGACCGACCTTTTGCGAGTGTGCTCCACCATGACAATGTGCCAAGTCACACCTCATTGGCTGTGAGGGAGCTTTTGGCACACACAAAAATGCCTACCCTTCCTCACCCACCTTATAGCCCTGAATACGCACCGTGTGACTTTTTTTGTTCCCCAAAATCTAAACTCATGTGAAAGGACACCATTTTGGTACTGTTGAAAACATCCAATCAGCCATGAAGAGGGCTATGAACAAACTCTCACATGAAGACTTCCAGCACTGCTGCAAAGAATGGCAGTGTTGCTAGAATCGTTGTGTTGAGTTCCTGGGGACTTGAAGGTGATCAAGCCTACTTGTATGTTTTTTGAATAAAAAGATTTTTGGGGAAATCATTCTCATTACTTTTGATGCACCTCGTATACATATATATATTCCAGAAAAATTAAGCAAAACGTGTATACAGGTGCAAGAATACCTGTGACTGCAAATTTATACAGCACACAAGAAAATGGCGACAGCACACTGCGGACACCAATGTCACCTGAACCGCTAAATATAAATAAATATGCATTACTGCTAAATCTACTTACAATAGGGAGGTTCTTAGCACACATTTTGATCAAATTGTGTGAGCCCACCTGCCACGACAAGGCGACCTCTATAAGGTGAGAACCTAAGCTGCACATACACCCAGAACTGGGACTAAGCCTACATATATTTGGGGATGGTAGGAACCAGCATTAAACAAATTTTTTTGATCTTGCACTCCTCCCATTCTGCCCTGGGTGATGTTAATTAGTTTAACGCTGGTTCCTACCATCCCCTGATATATGTAGTCTTAGTCCCAGTTCTAAGTGTATGTGCAGCGTAGGTGCCCACCTATAGAGGATGCCTTGTCGTGGAAGGTGGACCCACACAATTTGAACAAAATGTACACTAAGAACCTCACTATTGTAAGTAGATTCAGCAATAATGCATACTTACTTATATTTGGTGGCTTAGGTGGCAATAGTGTTCGCAGCGTGCTGTCGCTCTTTGCTTGTGTGCTATATATACAGTATATATACTGTCGTGGAAATCCATCGCTCAAAATATATTAGACTGAAATTTATACGAGTACAAACAGACTCTCAAGGCCAGACTCCATTAGTCAGTATCCTAATTAGGATATTTCACCGATATATATCGAGAGAGGAGAAGAAAACACACAGACACTCTGATATGTTCAAAATGCTCCTCTGAAGGATTTATTACCAAACTCAAATTGTTAAACTGAAATTCAGAAGGGGTGTAGGCTTGAGGTAAACCAATCAGAGACAATATAACAATATTTGTTAATCAGTAAAAAGCATACAATAAAATACATCCCAGATACATCATTATAATTCTTCACGCATCAGGTTTTGCAGGCATCTAATCTCTTTTGGACAGAATGTCCTCGTGGAGATGGGGGAGACCTTCCTTCACGCATATTTGCCACCCTCCCATCTCCCTCCCTGTCCAACTTCACATGGGAACCAAGGTCAAAGATAAAACATACGAAATCAACATTACTTGTATTAAAGGAACAATGACTTTCATATTCACTACAATAAAACCAAGATGGGAACTCCAGACAAGATGGCTGCTGCACGAAACGAAATCATTTAAACATTATCATCACTTTCACATAATACATATCTTAGTAATTCGGCCTCCTGCTTGATAATTCACAATGTAATTTCATACAGAGAATATAAGCAAATAAATCATCCTTCACACATTATATATATATATATATATATATAAAAGATAAATCCATCAGCACATATTAATAGAACATGAAAATAAATCTGATAGTCCAGCGCTGTCAGGGCTTCTCTGCAGTATGCAGATGGGTCCAGGGTATCTGTATAGTCTTTAGGGTATATTCACATGCGGCAGATTTATTACAAAAAAGTCTGCAACTAAAAATCTGTTCTATACATCTGAATGGGGTTGTCATGACATTTTCAATAGCCTCATTCAGATTATTGGGACAGTTGCAGAAATTTCTGCAACAAATCTGCAGCATATGAATATACAAATGTACACCTAATGCTTCAGTGAGCCTCAAGGACCAATTTGCCATTCCTCTGTATACAAAAGTACGATATAAATATTCTGGGGCATACTGTATTTATATATAGAAGAGTGGCACATTGGGCAATGAGAGCAAAGGAAGCAGTAAGGACTATACAGTAATTATATTGAGACTTGACATGCCGTGTGCTGTGCATGTAGCGGATTTGTTTTCTTTAAAAACTTTGCCAAAAACTGTAGGTCAAACAAACTTAACCGCTTGAAGATTTTTTATTTTTTTTTCCATCATCAGATTTCAAGTGCCATAACTTTTTTATTTTTCTGTCGACATAGCCATATGAGGGCATGTTTTTTTCATAACGTGTTGTATGTTTTGATGGTATAATGTAATGGTACCATATAATCAATGTTCCCTCTAAGTCTTGGCAGCTCCTGAGCGGAGCAGTTAGGGAGCAAGGCAAGTCTCCGTCAATGGTGGGCGATATGATGACCAAAAGTAATACCCCCCATTTAACGCTAATATTGCTACTAAATAAGAGAATAAGAAAACTTATTTTAAATTAGTTTCAAATAACTTTTTTAAATACTATAATATTACAAGTACAGCAGTAAAATAGACAGTTATAAACAGCAATTATAGGCATCAATGAAAGAATCCTTCATTACACCACTTCCCCTATAGATAGCGTCACACAGACCCCTGTAGAAAGCAACGCACACACACACCCCGTAGATAGTGCCACAGACCCCCTGTAGATAGCAGCACACACATCCTCCTGTAGACAGCTTCACCCCCTGTAGATAGCGTCACACACATCCCCCTGTGGATAGCGTCACCCCCTATAGATAGCATCACACACAACCTCCTGGATATAGCGCCACACGCAGCCCCCTGCAGATAGCGCCACACGCAGACCCCTTCTGTAGATACTGCCACACAGCCCCCTTTAGATAGTGCCACACAGCCCCCTATAGATAGTGCCACATAGACCCCCTATAGATAGTGCCACACAGACCCCCTATAGATAGTGCCACACAGACCCCCTATAGATAGTGCCACACAGACCCCTCTGTAGATAGTGCCACACAGACCCCCTATAGATAGTGCCACACAGACCCCCCTGTAGATAGTGCCACACAGACCCCACTGTAGATTGTGCCACACAGACCCCCCTGTAGATAGTGCCACACAACCCCCTGTAGATACTACCACACAGCCCCCCTGTATATAGTGCAATTCCCCCCTGTATACAGTGCTACACAGCAATTCCCCCTGTATATAGTGCTACACAGCCCCCTCTCCCCTTGTATATAGTGCTACGCAGCCCCCGTCTTCCCCCTGTATATATAGTGCTACACAGCCCCCCTCCCTTTGTATATAGTGCTACACAGCAATTCCCCCCTGTATATAGTGCTACACAACCCCCCTCCTTCCCTTGTATATAGCGCTGCACAGAAATTCCCCCCTGTATATAGCGCTCCACCCCTGCCCCCTCTCTCGTTGTATATAGCGCTACACAGCCCCCCTCCTCCCCTTGCTTATAGCACTACACAACCCCACCCCCACTGTATATAGCGCTACACAGCCCCCCTCTCCCCTAGTATATAGCGCTACACAGAGCCCCTCCTCCCCTTGTATATAGCGCTACACAGCCCCCATCTTCCTTTGTATATAGCACTACACAGCCCCCCTCCGCCCCTTGTACATAGCGCTACAAAGCCTCCTCTCCCCTTGTGTATAGCGCAACACAGCCCCCCTCCTCCCCTTGTATATAGTGCTACACAGCCCCCCTCTCCCCTTGTATATAGTGCTACACAGCCCCACCCTCCCCTTGTAGAGTGCTACACAGCCCCCCCTCCCCCTGAATATAGCGCTACAGAGCTCCCCTCCCCCTGTATATAGCGCTACACAGCCCCCGGCCTCTCCTTGTATATAGCGCTACACAGCCGCTTCTAGCACTCTGCCTGGGATTCCAGCTCTGCTCCTGACATCACTGTTTATATATGGACAGAGATGTCAGGGGCAACCCCGGAGCTGGAGTCCCGGGCAGAGCGCTAGTAGCGCTCAACTGGGACTCCAGCTGTGCTCCTGACATCACTGTCCAGCTCTGGGGAAGCCCTAGACATCGCTGTCCATATGTGGATAACAATGTCAGGGGACTCCACAGAGTCCCGGAGCAGAGCCTATACTAGCGCCCTGCCTGGGACTCCGGCTCTGGGGAAGGCCCAGACATCACGTGTCCACATATGGACAGCGATGTCAGGGAATTCCACAGAGTCCTGGAGCAGAGCCTATACTAGAGGCTCTGTGTCCCGCGGGCCGCAAATGACAGCATCAGGGGCCAAATGCAGCCCGCGGGCCACGTGCTTGAGACCCCTGATATAGAGGATGGGATGAATAGCACTATTTCTATTTTTGCAGATGACACCAAGCTATGTAGTATTGTTCAGTCTATAGAAGATGTTAGTAAATTGCATGATGATTTGGACAGACTAAGTGTTTGGGCATCCACTTGGCAAATGAGGTTTAATGTAGATAAATGTAAAGTTATGCATCTGGGTACTAACAATCTGCATGCATCATATGTCCTAGGGAGAGCTACTCTGGGGTATTCACTTGTTGAGAAGGATCTGGGTGTACTTGTAAATCATAAACTAAATAACTGCATGCAATGTCAATCAGCTGCTTCAAAGGCCAGCAGGATATTGTCGTGTATTTAAAGAGGCATGAACTTGCGGGACAGGGATATAATATTACCACTTTACAAAGCATTAGTGAGGTCTCATCTAGAATATGCAGTTCAGTTCTGGGCTCCAGTTCATAGAAAGGATGCCCTGGAGTTGGAAAAAATACAAAGAAGAGCAACGAAGCTAATAAGGGGCATGGAGAATCTAAGTTATAAGGAAAGATTAAAATAATTAAACCTATTTAGCCTTGAAAAAAACCGACATGAGGGGACATGATTAACTTATATAAATATATGAATGGCACATACAAAAAATATGGTGAAATCCTTTTCCATGTAAAATCCCCTTAAAAAACAAGGGGGCACTCCCTCCATCTGGAGAAAAAAAGGTTCAATCTGCAGAGGCGATAAGCCTTCTTTACTGTGGGAACTGTGAATCTATGGAATAGTCTACCGGAGGAGCTGGTCACAGTAGCTACAGTAGATGGCTTTAAAAAAGGCTTAGATAATTTCCTAGAACGAAAAAACATTAGCTCTTATGTCAATGTGTAGAAATTTTTCCCTTCCCTTTTCCCATCTCTTGGTTGAACTTGATGGACATGTGTCTTTTTTCAACCATACTAACTATGTAACAGTACAGCAGGTGTGCTGCAATACTACAGTTCTGCTCCTATTCAAGTGAATAGAAGCAGAATTGAAGTTCTGCAGCACGGCCACTATGCAGTATATGGAGCTATGTTTCCAGCACTATGGGGACTGAAAACTGCAGAACAGCTGATTAGTGTGGGGTCCGAGTTTTGGACCTGAACCGATCATATAATAATAAACTATCTTGTGGATAGGTCATCAGTATTAAAAACTAGTCCGTGCCCGGACAACCCCTTTAATGTAGAGGCCTGGGCCTTGGTCTCTGAATTTTTGTGTTTCTTTTTTTTTTTTTAAACTAATTTTATTGAAGAATCGTAGTACAAATGCAATCAAACCATACACATAATACAGTATACAAAACAAAGATGAGTGGGAGACTCAACACATCATCGTTTCAAATAAGGGTAAGTACATACATGTATTCAGACATTTAACAGGTGTCTAGAGACCATCAGAAAATAAGGAAAAAATACATTGTTTTATATATTGCATAGATCCACAACCCAGTATGTTCAATTGTGTGTCAATGACCTATGGAGGTCACTATACATGTGCGGAGTGTACTGAGTCTCCGCAGTCACTCCATGCTTCCCATATCCTATAGAATTGAATTTATCAATGCATCCTCTCTGTCTATACATTATCCTCTCATACGGAATGATAGAGTTCACAAGTGTTTTCCATTTAGCCTAAGTTGGAGGACGTGGGTCCATCCACCTTAAAGCAATAGTTTTCTGTGCCATAAACAATATTTCCCAGAGGAATATTTTCAAATAATGGGGCCACTTTTCATCCTGGAGAAGACCAAACAAACAAACTTGTGGACTAACTGGGACTGGGATATGCAGGATTCCAGCAGCTACCTCGACTACCCTTTCCCAGAAAGAGGAGATAACCGGACATGCCCAAATCATATGCCAAAAGTCTGACCTAGGGTGCCGGCACCTGTGACATTCCGTGCTCGGGTATCTACCCATTTTGTTCAATCTAACAGGAGTAAGGTAGCTTTGATGAACTATGGATAATTGTATCATCCTATTGTTGGCGATACATAAAGCGGAGAGGAGAGGATCTCATCCCAGTCCCCTTCCGTGAGGTCAGGTATCTTTGTAGTCCATTTGTCTTTAATCTGCAGGGATGTACTGGCTAATTTGGGCGTTATGAGAGATGTATATATGGCAGATATCAAACCTCTGGGGCCTTGGGATCTAAAAACGCCTATCAAAGGAAGCTGTGTGAATGCCGTGTCAGTGGAGGGGAATTGGGCTCTGAGAGCATGACGCAGTTGTAGGTACCTGTAAAAAGCAGTCCTAGGTATTACAAAATCAGTCTGCATTTGTATAAACTATTTAAGGGTATCATCCGTATACACATCCCCTATACTGCAGACCCCGTGTGGGATCCAGAAGGAGGGAACCAAAGCCTCCGACATTTGGGAGAGGAGAGGGTTAGACCATAGCGGCATATCAATTTGTACACCAGAGTGCCCATAAATGCTCTTTGCAGCCCTCCACACCTGGGATGCCACCTTATGAATGGGCAATACATTTTTAATTTCAGTCAGGGACCCTTCCAGAGAGTGGTCATATGCAGATGGAACGCCAGATGATGTTCCCCATTTGGCAAGGTCATGTTGGCAACCCATACCTTCAGATATCTTAGTTGCCCCGCCAAATAATAGAGGTAGAGATCTGGCAAGGCAGCCCCTCCTAATGTTTTGGGGCACTGCAAAGTAGTTAGACTGAGCTTTGATCGATTGGAACCCCAAATAAACGCTGGGAATAGGGCATGTATCTGCTTGAAAAATGTTTTAAACACTGGCGTCGCTGCATGCTCGAGGATGTAGAGACACTTGGGAAGGACGACCATTTTAATTACATTTATTCTGCCTGTCACTGCTAGGGGAAGAGTGCTCTAGATCCTAAACTTAACCTTTACGTACTCCAGAAGTGGCAAAATATTAGTGGCGTAATCATTCCCATGCTCCCGGTTGATAATGATACCTAGATATTTAAATGTGGAGACCACCCGTAAACCATGTACTGAGTCCGGCTATCCCTCCCCCTGTAATGGCATAAAAAAAGACTTAGACCAGTTGACGTGAAGGCCAGAGAACCTTCCAAATATTTCCAGAGTAGTAATTGCCAGGGGTAGCGTTACCATCGGCTGGGACATGAAAAGTACCATGTCATCCGCATACAGGTCAATTCTATCCTCCCTGCCCCCCAAACAGATCCCTTTGTACTCAAGGTGTTGACGTATTCGTAGAGCTAGCGGTTCGATAGCAAGAGCGAAAAGCAATGGTGAGAGGGGGCAGCCCTGCCTAGTACCTCTCTAACCGGAAATATGGGGATAGTAAACCATTCACCAGAATTTGTGCCCTCGGTGCCTTATATAGGAGCGAAATCCATCTAAGGAACTGTGGACCAAACCCGAACCTCTCCAAAGTCTCCAGCAGATATGCCCATTCAATGGAATCGAAGGCTTTCGCAGCATCCAAAGACACCATTGCCCAATCAGCCTGTATATCCCCCCTATCTGAGCAAGAGTCTGCACCCTCCGGATGTTATCGGAGGTAGACTTTCCTGGCATAAAGCCAGACTGGTTGTCATTAATTACTTGGGAAATGACTTTGTGGAGTCTGTTTGCCAGTATTTTAGTGAGTAATTTATAATCATTGTTTAGTAACGATATTGGGCGGTAGGAGCTACATTCCATAGGGTCTTTATCTGGTTTCCGCAGGACAATAATAGTGGCATCATACATACTATCTGGTAACTGCCCTATATCTAGTGCATGAGAAAACATAGCGCATAGTGAAGGGATGAGGTGATCTGAATATTTATGATATACCTCTATAGGAATCCCATCAGGACCCAGTGCTTTCCCCTTTGACATATCTTTCAAGGTTTCCCGTATTTCACCTTCAATCACAACCGCATTCAGGGCTGCTCTATCTTCCGCACTCAATGTTGGGAACGAAATACCATCCATATAGCACTAAAACTCAGACATATCATAACTGGATTGAGAGGCAGATAGCCCCCTGTAAAACTGCACAAATGTCTCGGCTATTCCGTGGGAGTCTGTCAGACATTCCCCAGAGCTGCTGCGGATTTTGAGAACAGCCGGACTTTTAGAGTTTTGATGGATTAAGTGGGCCAGCAGTTTGCTGGACTGGTTGCCCAGCTCGAAATATGATTGCTTTGCAAAAAATATCTTCGTTTTTGCCTTTTCCTGCAACAGTAACAGGAATTTCCGCCCCATTTTCAGCCATAGATCCCTATTTATGGTAGTGGGATCAGCAATGTATTTGCCTTCTAGAGCCTCACATTGCTTCTCCATTTCCGACTCAGTTCTGGAGGAGTCCTTTTTTATATAGGAAATAGTGGACCGGAGACACCCCCTAAGATATGCCTTCAGCATATCCCAGACAATGCTGGAATTCCCAAATGAGCTATGTTCTGCAGTAAACACCTCCAGTTGATCAGGGATCCTATCCTGAGGGCCTATCAGGGTCAGCCAAAAGGGGTGTATGTTCCAGCTCCTAGGTAAGGAAGGGCCTGGGAGACTAAAGGTGGTCACAATTGGAGAGTGATCAGATGCCGCTCTAGATTTATAAGAGACAGATTCAACCAGAGGTACAATTAGAGAATTACCCACCATATAGTCTATGCGGGATAGGGAGTTTCTGCCTAGGGAGTGACAGGAATATATTTTAGTCGTTGGGAATTTATATCTATAAAGGTCCGTCTACCCCATTTCAGAAAACAGTAAACCCAGTACAGATATGGGAGCGGGTGCTCGGTCCTGCCCAGAAGAAGCACTGCACCTATCCAGGTTGCAATCCACCACCATATTAAAGTCTCCCATACCTATCACTCTAGCGGTCGGGTATGTTGCGGCAAAAGTGGCCGCCAAGTGCAAAATCTGCAAAGATGCTGGCGGGGGGATGTACATACCCAGTAAGACATAAGGAACATTTTCTATAAGAGCATACACAAATACATATCTGCCCTCGCTGTCAACTTTAGTATGAATTGCTTCCCATCTCACCGATTTGTGTACCAATATGGACACGCCCCTCGAATACGATGTGTGATGTGAGTGGCTAGACCACTGCACCCAGGGCTGAAGAACTGTTTTCATTTTAGCTGGCATTAAGTGCGTCTCCTGGAAGCACAATATATGAGGGTTAACTTTGCGTATATAGCTATACAATATTACTCTCTTCTGTGGACTGCCCATACCCCTCACATTCCACGACATTACAGTTAAGGAAGACATTCAAGAAATACAACTTCCACATGCAGGAGAGGTCAACAATGCCTGTAATACATCAACAATCCAGCCTGCCTCAGAGATATCTGATATCGATGTGTCACATCTCTAATGCGTTTACATTTGTACAGGAATGGTAGTATAACTGCCCGCACCCAAGGCACATTCCTGCTTAGAACCCAAAACAACAGGTAGTTAATAAGAAAACAATACCGACAATGCATTGAGATGCATATTACATTGCCGATGCGTGCCCAACAACGTGGCATTTAAGTAAACGGGGGTAATACTCGCGCCAAACAGAAACTAGATAGGCTTCCATCAGTAAGGGAACGGGCGGCAGCCTCCTCAGGGATGGCACCCCACACATCAGAGGACTGAAAGACGCGCTGGCCAGGAATAAGAACCAGCCAAGCTCTGCCAGACCGAGTCCATATCACCTTCAGGATGAGTCCCATGAGATGACAGGAAAGTCCGGTGATTCAGAACAGCCAAACATCAGCGGTCATTCCAACACGAAGCTCCAGCCGTGCTATCATGCAGAATTAATTCCGTCGTGGTGGACATTTGCTTCTCACCCATTCATCAGCATCCTGCGGGGAATTGAAAAAAATGGATCTGTCTCCATTCACAAAGGGGAGCCTAGCTGGATAGGACATGGAGTATGGAATACCCAGCTCTCTCAGGCGCCGTTTAACAGCCAGAAAGGTCGCACGTCTGTTTTGCAGGTCCGCCGAGAAGTTAGGGAATATAGAGACTTTTGCCCCATTATAAGTAATTTCCGGTAGCCTGTGAGTCAGGCGTAAAATCATGTCCCAGTCATTGCAATTTAGCATGCGTGCTAGAAGCGGTCTGGGGGGCGCTCCTGGTGGCGGCGGCCTCCCTGGCACCCTGTGAGCTCTTTCGACCGCCAAGGCTTGTGAAAATGGCGCATCAGGGAGCAGATCTTTAATCCATTTGCAGGACGAATTCACCGGGGTACTGACCTTCAGTCCTCTCCGGCATGCCGATTATCCATATGTTGTTACGTCTGAGCCTGTTCTCCAGGTCGTCAGACTTCTGTTTCCATAATTCAGCCGCTGACTCCAGATCAGCAATGGCGTCCGGCTAGATCGCCGTCCTATCCTCCACACCGGATACTCTGTCCTCCACGTGGGTCAGGCGCTCTCTCATGGCCTGCATGTCCTGTCTCATAAGGCCGATGTATATCTTCACTTCCTCCAGCTTACCAGTAAGCGTGGTTTTACAAGCTGTGATAGCTGTGAGTAGCTGGGAAGTCATTTCTGACAGTGTGGGCTCCGGGGTTATCTCTGCGTCTGTGTCCAGGCTGCCTGATGCCTCTCCTCCCTTAGAGCGCTGAGGCAGAGGAGGGCGTCCTCCATCTTGCCCCTCACCTCGTGCAAAGCTTTGCAGCTTCTCCGCGGCCGTCTGACCTCTGGTGGGGCTCATACTGGTTCCGGTAGTCGCCCTCGACCGTCTAGTGCATCTGGACGGTATGTTTGAAGCCTGTGGAAGCCTCAGGATAACTGCAGGATAACCGAGGCGCGAGTTCACTGCGGAGCTCCTAGAACATGCGACCGCTCTCGCTGCGTGCTAAGCCACGCCCCCAATGTTTGTGTTTCTATAGAGGCAAAGATTTCTCATTAGGAAACTGCAGTCATCAGGAGAAGTCGCTATACTGGTCCATTTCAGATGGAGAAGAAAAGAAAAGAGAACAACTCCCATCAGAGAAGACAACACTTGTGAGTCACTAGACCTATAGAGGATCTGTGCCCTCTCCTGAGATGTCTGTTCTAGGAAATCCTTGTATTCCATATAAAGTCTTTGTGTACCCACGACTAATAGAGAAATGCGTGTTACCATTCCCATTGTCAAGAGGATCTGTCCCTACACAGCGTGATACGGTCAGCGATGGTTGGAGACTGTCAGTATGTAGGGATACAGCCCTTTGACAAGGGGAATCGTACACCCATTTGTCAATGCTTGCACAGAAAGGCGGTGTTCACTATAGGCACGGCAGAACGGCGATGGGAAATGGGGGCCCAAGTTTGGTGAACTTCCCAGGGCCTATGGTCTACTTAATCCGCCACTGCCAGTTATAGGGGCATTATTCTGTGAGGGGGCAGCTATAGGGGCATTATCCTGTGTGGGGGCAGCTATTGGGGCATTATACTGTGTGGGAGCAGCTCTGGGGGAATTATCCTGTGTAGATGCAGCTTTAAGGGCATTATACTATGTGTGGGCCACTAAGGAGTTATTATACTGTGTGGGGGAGCCCACTGGGTTAGGGCCCACTCAGATGTGTTTCGCTTCCCCCTGTGCTAAACCCTTAGCTACGCCTCTGGGTTATCCATTAAGGATAGTAAGGATAGGCTCTCATTGTTGGAGTCCATCTCTCAGCACCACGGCTATTCAGCTATTTGAAGAGGCCTCAGTGCTCTGGTGAGCGCTGCTTCCCCTTCATCGCTTATGTTGCTTTATACTGTCAAACGCTGTCACACTTGTAGCGCCAGATCACTGCAGTACAGCCTTCTGCCATTCACTTGAATGGAAGAAAGATCTAATACTGTGAATAAGCGCTACAAGTGTTATAGTTAAACAGTATGGAGCAGCATAAGCGACAAAGGTGAAGCAGCGCTCACTAGAACGCCATGGCCCCTTCAAACAGCTGATTCCCACTGATTAGATTTTGATGGCTTATCCCACCGGACAACCCCTTTAAGCCCTGCCTTTGGCAAGGCTTAACCCCTACATTCACCACGACATAGTAGCACGTCGTGGTGCGGGGGGTGATGTTTGGAGTGGGCTCACCCACTGAGCCTGCTCCGTACGCAGCGGGTGTCAGCTGTGTATTACAGCTGACACCCTGGACTAATGGCCAGGAACAGCAATCGCGCTGTTCCTGGTCGTTGAACCACTTTCAATCATGATCGAAGCATCTAAGATGTTAGACAGAGGGGGGCGCCCCTCTGATGGTTCATCACTCCCACGCGACGAGATCGGGAGGTGCCAATGGTTGTCATGGCAACCCACGGGCCTAATGAAGGCCCTTAGGACTGAATTTCTTAATCATCTGTTAGGGGCCCAACAGGAGCCAGTAAAAATTACAATATATTGCAATGCATTAGTATTACAGCGCATTGTACCAGCGATCTAACGATCGATGGTTCATGTCCCCTAGGGGGACTAATGAAATGTGTGGAAAAAAAAGTTAAACAAAGTTTTTAATACTGTAAAAAACAATATTAAAAGTAAAAAAAAAAAAAACTTTTCCCATTTTTCCTCTAAAGTAATGTAAAAAATAAAAAAAATAAACAAAAATGGTATCACCACATCGGTATAAGTCCGAACTATTACAATATACCATTATTTAACCCGCACTGTGAACGCTGTAAAAAACCCAAGAATCTTTGTGTTTTGGGCACTTCATATCCCACAAAAATTTTATTAAAAAGCGATCAAAAAATCTCATGTAGCCCAAAATGTTGTACCAATGAAACTATAGCTTGCCCCGCAAAAAATAAGCACGTCATACCGTTCAATCGACAGAAATATAAAAAAGTTATGGCTCCCAGAATATCGCGACAAAACACAAATTTAATTTTTAACAATAAGTTTCTCCCTTGTAAAAGTAGTAAAACATAAAAGAAACTATATACATTTGGTATCGCTGTAATTGTATTGACCAGTAGAATAAAGTTAACAAGCCATTTTAACTGTACGGGGAAAGCCATAAAAACGAAACCTCTCAAACAATTGAGGAATTGCATTTTTTTTCCTATTCCACCACACACAGATTTTTTTTCCAGTTTCCCAATACATTATATGGTACAGTACATGGTCCTGTAAAAAACTACAACTCGCCCTGCAAAAAACAAGTCCTCATATGGCTTTATGGACAGAAAAATAAAAAAGTTATGGCTTTCGAAATGTGGGGAGGAAAAAAGTGAAAAAGAAAATCAAAAAAATGGCTGTAACCACAAAGGGTTAATAATAGTGCATTGATGGCAGACCTGGAGGCCTTCAAAAGGCCTCTGGCTGCCATGTCAACTGATCATCATCATGCGATTTTGTCACAAGGGGGCGATTGGGATCCCACTTCCATCTGTCTAAACGCTCAGACGCTGTGGTCACTATTAACCACAGCATCTGAGGGGTTAAACGGCCAGGATCAGCGTTATCTTTGATCCCGGCTGTTGCAGGCCGGTGTCAGATGTATGAAACAGCCGGCATCCGCTGAGTTTGGCGCAGGCTCAACAACTGTTTCAGTGCCATATTAAGCGCACATACACAATACATGTATGGTGCATGTTTGCTAAGGGGTTAATGTCAGCCAATGTGCCTCCATTTACAGTGGCATAAAAGTGCTAAAAACAATGCCAGGCCGGTACCCTCTAAACAAAGATCTTGACAACAGAAAATCATTCAGATGGCAGAATCCACTGGTATTCAAAGGTTAAGGGTATGTGCACACGACCTCTTTTCAGGCGTAATGGAGACATTTTACGCCTCGAATTACGCCTGAAAAGACGGCTCCAATACGTCGGCAAACATCTGCCCATTGCTTGCATTGGGTCTTACGATGTTCTGTGCAGACGAGCTGTCATTTTACGCGTCGCTGCCTAAAGACGGCGCGTAAAATTACAGCCGCGTCAAAGAAGTGCAGGACACTTCTTGGGACGTAATTGGAGCAGTTTTTCATTGACTCCAATGAAAACCAGCTCCAATTACGTCCGTAAAAGACGCCCCGAAAAACGCGCGCACTTGTAAAAACGTCTGAAATTCAGGAGCTGTTTTCTCCTGAAAACAGCTCCGTAATTTCAGACGTATTTGGCGTTGTCGTGTGAACATACCCTTATTATTCCAAACAATTACATTAAAAACACAACATTTCAGCTCAGTACATCTGTGAACTGATATGTTTTGACTTATTTAGGGAATTATGTAATTGTATTGCTTATGGCTTTTTTAATGGGCTGGATATGCGATTACTTTGGCCACATGACTAATTAGCCACATCTGCGTCAGCTGTTTAAATCACCACTATACCCTATTGTACTGGCTTGAGAAATGCTCTAGATGTTCTGGTCGAAACATTACAATTATGTGATGACTTAAAAATAAACCTTTGGATTCCAGTAAATGCTGCCATCTGAATGATTTTCTTTTGCTGAGATTACGAGGTGGCAATGTGGAGATGTAAGGTGTGCACCGAACCCCCTCACATATATATATATATATATATATATATATATATATATATATATATGTTAACCCCTTCCCTCTTTGGCAACTTTTGACCTTCCTGACAGAGCCTCATTTTTAAATCTGACATGTTTCACTTTATGTTGTAATAACTTCGGAATGCTTTTACCTATCCAAGCGATTCTGTTTTCTCGTGACACATTGGACTTTATGTTACTGGCAAAATTTGCTCGATACATTCAGTATTTAATTGTGAAAAACACAAAAATTTCGCGAAAAATTGCAAATATTTTCATTTTTCTAAATTTAAATGTAAGACAGGCAGTCATACCACACAAGATTGTTGCTAATTAACATCCCTCATATGTCTACTTTACATTGGCATCCTTTTATTTTTCTAGGACGTTACAAGGCTTAGAACTTTAGCAGCAATTTGTCACGTTTTCAAGAAAATGTAAAAAGGCTATTTTTACAGGGGCCAGTTCAGTGGTGTAGTGGCTTTGAGGGCCTTATATATTAGAAACCCCCAATAAGTCACCCCATTTTAAAAACTTCACCGCTCATAGCATTCAAAACAACATTTAGAAAGTTGCTTAACCCTTTAGATGATTCACAGGAATTATAGCAAAGTAGAGGTGAAATGTACAAATTAAAATTTTTTTTTGCAGAAATTCATTTTTAATCCTTTTTTGTAACACAAAGTTTTACCAGAGAAATGCAATTCAATATTTATTGCCCAGGTTCTGCAGATTTAGAAAATATCCGACATGTGGCTCTAGTGTGGTAATGTACTGAAGCACCGGCCTAAGAAGGAAAGGAGCACCTAGAGCATTTTGGGGCCTTCTTTTTATTACAATATATTTTAGGCACCATGTCAGGTTTGAAAGGCTCTAGCGGTGCCAAAACAGTGGAGATCCCCCAAAAGTGACACGATATGGGAAACTACACACCTTAAGGAAATTATCTAGGGGTATAGTAAGCATTTTTACCCCGCAGGTTTACTGCAGAACTTATTGGAAGTAGGCCGTAAAAATTTAAATCTACAATTTTTCAAAGAAAATGTAGGTTTGGCAATTTTTTTTTCATTTCCACAAGAACTAAAGGGGAAAAAGCCAGTAACATTTGTAAAGCAATTTTTCCAGAGTAAAACAATACCCCACATGTGGTCATAAACGGCTGTTTGGACACACGGCAGGGCTTAGAAGGGAAAGAGCGCCATTTGGCTTTTGGAAATCACATTTAGCAGGAATGGTTTGCGGAGGCCATGTCGCATTTGCAAAGCCCCTGAGGGAACAAAACAATAAAAACACCCAAATAATGACTCCATTTAGGAAACTACACCCCTTGAGGAATTAATCTAGGGGTGTAAGTGAGCATTTTGACCCCACAGGTGTTTCATAGAATTTATTAGAAATGGGCAGTGAAAATTAAAACATTCCCTTTTCTTCAATAAGACGTAGCTTTAGCTCAACAATTTTTTATTTTCTCAACAAATAAAGGAAAAAAATAACCTTAACAATTGTAAAGTAATCTCCAGAAAACGGCAATACTCTATAAGTGGTAATAAACTGCTTTTTGGGCACACGGCAGAGCTCAGAAGGGAAGAAGCGAAATTTGGCTTTTGGAGTGCAGATTTTGCTGGATTGGTTTCTGGGCGCTATGTCGCATTTGCAAATCCCCTGTGGCACTAAAACAGTGGAAACCCCCCCAGAAGTGACCACATTTTGGAAACTACACCCCTCAAGGTATTCACATAGGGGTGTAGTGAGCATGTTAACCCCGCAGGTGTTTTGAAGAAATTAGTGTGCACTCTATGTTGCAGAGTGGGAAAAAAAATTTTTTCCATTTACCCATCCCACGTGCACCCTTCAATTATTGTTTATATAAGAAATGGTCATCAGCTTCAAATTGTAGGTGACTACCGCCACATTTACATAGTCAGTCTGCTCTATGCTTGGCACATATTTATACCTACCCGTTTATTTATCAAACGTACGCATAAACCGCCTGTATTCCCCTAGTAACTACTGATGCTTTATGCATCTACCTGATTGGCGTCTATGTTACCATGGGCAGGCCCGATCGGTGGCCGTTACTTATACGCTGTGATACACCGATTGGCTATGTCCGTTCCATTCCGCCCATCTGCTAGGCGGGGCTAGCTGTATAAATCTTGTGAGAGTCTCTGGCGCGAGTCAGACCAGGCATTAGTGTCTCATTGCGCTACTGAGAATACACGAATTCAGCAGCATAATATGTGCTGTATGGTAGCTGCTCAAACTAATATACGCAATTTACAAATACCCCTGAGGACGTTCCCCTCTGGTTCAGAGGGTTTCAGAAACGCGTTGGGAGATTGCTCAAAATTGCTAACTTGTGGCAAACAGACCACATTTATTTTTGCTAAGTGCTCTGTTCATGTTTCAATTGGTGCACCTAGCATCGGTGCCTGTGGAACATTCATATAGGACTGAGCTACTTTGTATCGTTGCGGCAAACGGACGAGTGGTGTGTATCACTACTCCTGTCGGGTGTTGTATCGACACTAAGGTGTTCCAATCATCATCTTATTTTTACACCTGATCAGGGAACTGTGTCTGTTTTGCCAAACGCCTATTCACAGTATAAATTGGCATGAGTGCCCTATTTTAAATACTAATTAATAAAGACATTTTAAAAGTTTATTTAGGCAGGACTTCATATATTTCAATATTAAACGTATACTAATTATCCTGTTACCATTGGAATTTACTAACATAACAAGACATCTCTCTAATTTTTATGCTGTTTTGCCCGGTTTTAGAAACACCCTACATGTGGCCCTAATCTTTTGCCTGGACATTTGACAGGGCTCAGGAGTGAAAGAGTACCATGCGAAATTGCGGCCTAATTTAGCGATTTACAAAGTATTGCTTCACAATTGCAGGGCTCTGATGTGAAATAATAAAAGAAACCCCTGAGAAGTGACCCCATTTTGGAAACTGCACCCCTCAAGGCATTAAGGAGTGTAGTGAGCATTTTCACCCTACAGGACTTTTCCATAAATGATTGCGCTGCAGACGGTGCAAAGTAAAAATTAAAAATTTTCCCTAGATATGCTATTTCAGTGGCAAATATGTCGTGCCCAGCTTATGTCACTGGAGACACCCATCTCAAAAATTGTTAAAAGGGTTCTCCCGGGTATGGCGATGCCATATATGTGGAAGTAAACAGGTTTTTCGGCATCCTGTAGGGTTCAGAGGGGAAGGAGCGCCATTTGGCTTTTGGAGTGTGGATTTGCTTGGTAGTAGTTTTGTTTGAGTATTGCTGGTGTTTCCGTTTATAATATGGGGGCACATGTAAGCTGGGCAGAGTACATCAGGGGCATAGTCAGGTGGTATAATAATTGGGTTAAAAAAACAGTAAAATAATCCATAGATGTGTGTTACGATGTGAGGCATTCCTTTCTGCACAGGGCTTGTTTTTTTGCGAGAAGAGCTATAGTTTATATAGGTACCATTTTTGGATACATGCAACTTCTTGATCACTTTTTATTCCAATATTTGTAGGGCAATGGAAGTGGAATAAATAACATGATCACTTTATAGTTCAGGCCGTTACGGACACGGCGATGCCAAATATGTATGGTTTATTTTTGTTTTTCAATAATAAAGGACTTGTTAAGGGAAAAAGGGCGATTTGTATTTTATTTTATTTCTTGAAACTTTTATTATATGTTTTACAACTTTTTTTTACACTTTTCTTCAAGTCTTTTTTTTTTCTACCTATGTAGTGCAATGTATTAGATCTGTCAGTCATTTACTCACAGTAAACCAATTAGGCTTCGCCTCCCGGCGGGGCCTAATCGGCTTCCGTAATAGTAGAGCAATAGGCCATTGTTAGGTCTCCTGTTGCCATAGCAGCAGTCGCCAGCCCTGATTGCATGACAGGGCTGTCGATCTGTAAGCAACCTCTAAGATGCAGCAATCGGTTTCGATCGCTGTATCTAATGGGTTAATGGCAGGGCTCGAAGCTAGCTCCGGTTCCTGCCGTTACAGGTGGATGTCAGCTGTAACATACAGCTGCCATCCACCGCTGATGATGCTGACTGAGCCGGTGCCATCTTGCCGTCGGCTACAGAAACCTTTCAGGCCCTGCCGCCGGGTGGGGGCTGGAAGTTTTCCATGCTAGGCAGACCGGGAGGCCACTATTAGGCCTCCGCTTGCCATTACAGCCACCGGAACCCTTGCAATTTGATTGCTGGGGTGCCGATGAGCTGCAAACAACTTAAATCCAGCGATCGCTTTTGACCGCTGCATTTAAGGGGTTAATAGCAGAGATCAAAGCTAATTTTTGTCTCCGCCATTACAGCCGGATGTCAGCTGTAATACACCGCTGACATCCGGCGATGATGGCACCAACTCAGCTCCTGAACTGGTGCCATCCATTTGTCGTATGGATACAGCAAAATGCTGGAAGCACTTGCAGAATAGCTCCATACTTGATAAAAACATAAACTCCTCATCCTGCTGCCAGTTAGTGTCCCCTCCTTTAAAAGTAATAGCCTATCGCCACTATACCATGGCTGCTGTTGACTCAAAATTGTGCATTTCTGAAGCTAAATTATGACTGTTTCCCTATTAAAATGGTTTACTATTCCATGACTGATTAGGAAAATTAAAACTTAAAATAATTTATGTACTCCTGATTGAAGGGCTGACAGGTAATATGCACAGTATGTAAATGGCACATACCTTCTCTTTGGGGGCCATTTAGTATATGCACCTACTAGTCGATCTCTATTAGGCAGTGTTGTAGCTAGGGTGGGCTGGCAGGGCAGGTTCTTTGGGTGCAGGGTATTTAGACACATGCAAACTGAATTGTTACCCCAGGTGAAGAAAAGCCAAGTTATGACTATGTATAAGAACATCTTATAATTGCTAAGAATTAAACAGGTCTCTTCTAGTAAAATATACTGTATCTTTTCAAAGTCTTAAAGTCTATACAAACATCCACAATATTTTTTTTAAATGTCACAATGCATCTAAAATATAGGTAAGCATGAAGTAGGGGACAAATGAAAGGCAGTATGACTGCAGGATCAGACCACAAACGATTTGTTTGTATTCTGTTTCCGTGGAGACACATAGATCTGCAGAGAAGCTGTAGACACAAAATAAAAGCTAATTCTTAATTGAGACCTATTGGTAAAGTAATCGCTTCTACGGTTTTAAAATGCTGAATTGAAACTGGGACTGAAATTACAACAATGATCTCTATGCAGTTGAATTTGAAAATAATTCTCATGGTCTCCCACCCCTTTTATTGTCGGTTTTCACCTATAGATCCAAACTCTAGTACTCCTTATACCATCATGCAGCATTATAGTGCAAGGGTCGGGCTCTTTAAAGTATTGTTAACCTACAGAAATATTGACTGTATGTAATATTAGAATGTAAATGAACAATGATGATTACCATAGATAAAATTCTGTACCATATTCACTACCAGTTAAAGGGTCTGGGAAGCTTCCCCCGAGCTCAGCAGGGAAGTGGAAGACAACAAAGCATTTTCATCCTTTAACTGTTTCATCAAAGACCTTTTACTGTAAGGAAGTGACTGGTGTAGTCGTATGCAGTGATAATTGCATATATGCAGTCCCAGCACTTCACGTGCCCCTCATTGCTCTATTCTTTGGAATACCTTCATTTTAAATATCAATACATTCCCTACTGCTTTATATAGTATACCACAAATTCTATCATTTATTTTAATGTTAACAATTTTGACCTTCTTTAATAGCTTAATGTCCACATTTTCTGTTTTACACTACAGGCTATAGAACAAGATGTCAACTAAGTGCATTAGAATATCATATTGTAAAACATACAGTAGTGGTATATATTTTCTACGTCACCATGGTATAGTAACCATAATAATTTTGTTCTTTTTAAAACAAGTGAAAAATACTTGAGATATTAATTGAGTTGGATATTCTGCATAGTTTGGATTTTGGAGGGCAATATATAACTTTTGTGAGGGTTTAGCATCAGGAGAGGTTGGTACAGCGGTTTCCTTGTAGCCAGAGACAGGGACACCGTGCATTAAAAGTCATAACAGGGCTTTGCCTGTGTTTTTATTCTTGTCAAAGAAACAGCCTCTTGTACAAAAGGCAAAATACAAAATAAATCCTGCTCGTCTGAGCACTAACTAAACAAGATATTATCTAACTATACCAAGTGCCTTCCTACCAGGCACTGGACACAAAGTAACACAGGTCTTTACTCACATAGCATACAGGCTACTCCAGCCTTAGTAGTCTCCAGTCTGAGTCAGGGGTGAGACTCCCACACACTGTGTCTGCACCTTTTTATACACAGGCTACAGGTGCAGCTAATTGAGCAGCAACCTTGTCCTACAAACAGAGATGGACTAGGGATTGGGGAACCCGCCCTGCTCTTCTCCAATCCAACTCCAGGCCCTTTTTTCCGGATTTTCCTTAAGCCGAGATTGGAAAACTAGAGCTTTCTATTGCAAGAACTACTCATTCCCTGGAGCCTAGGATACATATGACAGGATTCTAGGGGAAATATACCTTCCCTCAATGACTTTACCTGTCACTGTCTCACATACCCTCTTCCTCTGTTCGAGCCCGTGGGATCGGACACATTTAGCTACAAGGCAGTGTGTCCTAGACAAAGCGTCAGCATTGCCCTGCAGTTTTCCTGCTCTGTGTTCCACAGTATATTTGAAGTTCTGCAAAGTAAGAAACCACCGTGTAACTCTTGCATTTCTCTCTTTAGCTTGACACATCCACGTAAGAGGAGAGTGGTCTGTAACCAAACTAAACCGACGACCCAATAAATAATATCTCAGGGACTCAAGTGCCCACTTAATTGCCAAGCACTCCCGTTCAACTATGCTATAGTTTTTCTCAGCCGGGGTAAGTTTTCTGCTCAAATAGGTCACAGGATGTTCCTCACCACCCACCTCTTGTGACAGAACTGCTCCGAGCCCCACCTTAGAAGCATCAGTTTGGACAACAAACTCCTTTTTGAAGTCAGGAGTGACTAAGACTGGTTGGTTACACAGGGCCAGTTTCAACTCTTGAAAGGCGCTTTCAGCCTTCGTGTCCCACTTGACCATGACAGACTTACTTCCCTTGGTAAGATCTGTCAGGGGTGCTGCTGTGCTGGCAAAGTTTGGAATGAACCTGCGGTAATAACCTACAATTCCTAGAAAAGCTCTGACCTGCTTTTTGGTTGAGGGCTGGGGCCAGTTTTGGATAGCCTCAACTTTGTTGACCTGTGGCTTTATCACCCCTCTCCCAATTATGTACCCCAGATACCGTGCTTCCTCCAAGCCTAAGGAACATTTCTTTGGGTTTGCTGTTAACCCCGCGGCTCTGAGGGAGTTTAGTACTGCTTGTACTTTTGGTAAGTGGCTTTCCCAATTATCACTAAAGATTATAATGTCGTCCAGATATGCCGAAGCATACCGACGATGGGGTTTGAGGACTATGTCCATTAACCTTTGAAAGGTCGCTGGAGCCCCATGTAGCCCAAATGGTAAACAAATATATTGAAACAGACCATCCGGGGTGATGAACGCAGTTTTCTCTTTGGCGCCCTCCGTGAGGGGTACTTGCCAATAGCCTTTGGTTAAATCAAGTGTTGAAAAATACCTTGAATGGCCCAGTCTCTCTATTAACTCGTCAACTCTTGGCATTGGATATGCGTCAAACTTTGACATCTCATTTAACTTGCGGAAGTCGTTACAGACCACCCCCAGACGAAGGCTTCCAGGCCGAAACGCGCGTCGGGGTTGACACCAGAGACGGTGACCTGTTACAATGGGTATGAGCTCCGCTTCCAGCATTTGCCTTTTTTCCAGCAAAAGTTTCTTCCTATCACATTTAACCTAATGGGTATTGAGTGTCTGCAACTTGGGCTGACAATACAGCTATTGCCCTGCTCCTATTTTCATGTGTCTGTTTTCACCTGTTTAAATGGAGCCATGTATTTTACTTGTGCATAGTACTGGCATTACTACTGATTTTTGCATCTGGCTCTATTCAGGGGTATTTATACTGTTGCACACTCATTTGTTTATGTTTATTTAATTATACTTGTGTGAGAGAGATACATACATGGGAGATTTGCCTTGTTGCTGAATAGCTTCTCTTGCTGGTTAATGTATCAGAATATGTATATGACTTTATACAATTGTAACTCACTGTGGATGTATTCCTGTATTCAAACAGTGTTGCCCTTTACCCATATATCTGGAATTATTATATACAATTAATCTGGTTGTCTTTCTGTACTGTGGAAATCATCTCTGTTTTAACTTTTGTGGCATTTTTTAAATGTATTTAATAAATAAATTTTCTTTTTAAAATTATTTTGGTGTGTCAGACTCCGAACTTTAGGTTTTTGTTACTAATCAGCGGGTTCACCATTATTACCATGTGTCATTCCCCATAAGCTATTATGGTACAAGTCAGGATTGTGACTACAATAAATGTATCTGGGGAATATCTTTCGTGGTGTTCTTCATGTAGGTATACTACGCAATGACCCATCTGGTTTCGGAATCAATACAATGGGACTTGACCATTCACTTTTTGACTCTTCAATAATCCCAAGGTCTAGAATTTTCTTGACCTCCTCAGATATGGCTTGTCTACGAGCTTCAGGGACTCTGTAGGGTTTCAAGTGGACCCGAACCTGAGGCTCGGTCACAATGTCATGTTTTATTATACTGGTCTGTCCTGGCAGTTCTGAAAACACGTCTGTGTTCCTCTGCACAAACTCTTTTGTCTCCTGTTTCTGTGGCTTTGCGAGGGATTCTGACACATACACATCTGTGTTAGGACTATAGGGGGTCCTTACTGCCACGAGGGTCTCTCTTTCCTTCCATGGCTTAATTAAGTTTACATGGTATAACTGCACAGTCTTCCTTTTACCTGGTTGGTAAAATGTATAATTTACATCCCCCACCTTTTCAATTATCTCATACTGCCCTTGCCATCTAGCAAGAAATTTGCTTTCTACGGTTGGCACTAAGACCAACACTCGATCACCAGAGTTAAAATTTCTAACTTTAGCCGTTCTGTTATACACCCTGCTCTGAGCATCCTGAGCTTGCTCCAAGTGTTCCTTAACTATCGGCATGACTTCATCGATTCGGTCTTGCATCAACGTGACATGCTCAATTACACTCCTATAAAAGGTGTGGACTCTTGCTCCCAGGTTTCCTTGGCTATGTCCAGGAGACCACGGGGTTGTCTGCCGTATAAAAGTTCGAAAGGAGAAAACCCTGTGGATGATAGAGGAACTTCACGTACAGCGAACATCAAATAGGGCGGAAGACAGTCCCAATCCTTCCCATCCTTACTAACCACCCTCCTCAACATGCCTTTTAAGGTCTTATTGAATCTTTCGACAAGACCATCAGTTTGAGGGTGATATATAGAGGTACGCAGGTGTTTAATTTTCAGCAGTTTACATAATTCCTTGGTGATTTTGGACATAAAGGGAGTTCCCTGATCGGTAAGGATTTCCTTAGGTAAACCAGTACGGGAAAACATGTAAAACAACTCTCTTGCAATGGCTTTTGAAGAGGAATTTCGCAAAGGGACTGCCTCAGGGTAGCGTGTGGCATAGTCCAACACCACTAGGATATATTGATGTCCTCTAGAGGATTTGACTAAAGGGCCGACCAGATCCATGGCAATTCTTTCAAAAGGGATCCCAATGATAGGCAAAGGCACCAGCGGACTCCTAAAATGTGGCATAGGAGCCGTTATCTGACACTCCGGGCAGTACTCGCATTACCTCTGAACTTCCGTATATACCCCCGGCCAGAAGAATCGTTGTAAGATACGCTCTCCGGTCTTTTCGCAACCTAGATGTCCACCCAGCACGTGTTTATGAGCCAGGTCCAACACCGTTCTACGATATGGTTGGGGTATCACCAGCTGTTCAACAACCTCCCCACGTATGTTATCAATCCGATACAGCAAATCCTGGTTAACCGCCATGTGTGGAAACACCTTATCAGCCCCTGGATGTTGAGGCACTCCTTTTAATACCTTAGTATTTTCCCTGGCTTTTACCAATGTGGGATCGCTAAGTTGAGCGGTCCCAAAATTGTTACGTGATACATTTAACTCTGGTATCTCAGAAATTTCCTCCTGCTCATCTGTTTCACCAGCAAAAACAGACAGAGGAAATTTATCAGGCTCAGTGGTCACCCCTACTGCTGGCACCTCAGCATCTTCGTTAAAGAGTTCTGGGCTAATCACAGCGCACACATTAATACCATCATTAACATTTACAGTGGAGGTTACATCTTTCTTCCTCCACAAGTCCCAGAACACTGGGAAGTCTCTCCCCAGGATCACACTGTGCATCAGGGACTTGACCACACCCACTTCATGGCAAGCGGTTCCACAGGAAGTCTCTAGAGTGACCAAAGCGGTGGGGTATTCTTTAGTGTCCCCATGTATGCACAGGACCCCTATACTATGTCCGCTGAATGTTCCAGGGTCTATCAGGCTGGCATGCACCAGGGTAACCAGACTCCCAGAATCCAGCAAGGCACTCACAGTACACCCTTCCACTTTTACGACACACATTTGTTGCTCAGTCTCGTAAACAGTCTCAGCAGAACAAACAGGACGTGCAAACAAGGATATTCGCCTTGCTGCATCACAGTCCATTGGCTCAGTAGTCAGGGGACAATTGGCAGCAATATGCCCATGTTCATAACACCGCCAGCACTGTATGCGGCCCCGGTCCCCAACTTGGGACCCTGGTCTGGCCTTCAGTGTCTCTCTGGGATTTCTTCCCTCCGTCTGCTCCCCTTCTGAGCCACCTCCCTTAAAGACATTTCTCACCCCTCTAGTAAATGGAACAGTCTTACCGGGTGCTCCGCACAATTTGCTGTTCCTGGGGTTAGAACATCCAGGCGGTAGTTCTTGGAGTAGATCCTGAGTAGCTCTGTACCTTTCAATCAGGTTCACCAGCTGTTCCGCATCTGTAGGATCTCCTTGACCGACCCAACACTGAACCTTCAGTGGTAAGGAGCGGATGTATTTGTCAAGCACCACTCTCTCCACGATCTGCGCAGGGGTTGATTCCTCTGGCTGTAGCCATTTCCTTGCAAGATGGACAAGATCATACATTTGTGATCGCGCAGGTAGGTGTTCCACGAAAGTCCAGTTGTGCACCCGTCGAGCACGCACATTCATATTAACACCCAGACGGGCAAGGATCTCACCCTTCAGCTTGGAGTAATCCTTGGCATCCTGCTCATTGAGATCAAAGTACGCTTTTGCGGCTCTCCGGTTAGGAAAGGTGCCACCACTGCTGCCCACTGATCTGAAGGCAACTTCTCTCGTTCTGCCACTCGCTCAAACACCATGAGATAGGCCTCAACATCGTCGGTGGATGTCATCTTCTGCAGAGATGTCTGTACCGCTGCACGAGTGGTTTGGCGCAAACCATGAGGCCCCGCTGACCTCTCCACTGAGGCCTGAATTTGGTCTTGCAAATAGCGATTAATTTGCTGCTGTTCTTTTAAGGCCAGTCTGTGGGCTTCACCCAGCAGAATATTGGTTTCAGCCTGTGCACGCATGGCTTCCTCATGCACTATTCGCTGAGTCGCGCTGGCTTCTTGCAGAGCTGTGCTTATCTTCCCCTGGTTGATATTAGCCTGAATCAGCTGTTTAAGTATTTCATCCATTTTAACAGTCTCTTTTAGCCCTGTTGCCGCCTTCACCCAAGACATACACTTCCAAGCACTCTCGGGGAGAAAAAATTGTGTTGTTGCCCCTAGCAACGATTTTCCACTTGGAGCAGCAAAAGTCCTTTTAAATAGGTGTATGTCTCTTTAAGACCGTGCCCGCATCGGCCACCATATGTGAGGGTTTAGCATCAGGAGAGGTTGGTACAGCGGTTTCTTTGTAGCCAGAGACAGGGACACCGTGCATTAAAAGTCATAATAGGGCTTTGCCTGTGTTTTTATTCTGGTCAAAGAATGTACAACAAGGCAAAATACAAAATAAATCCTGCTCGTCTGAGCACTAACTAAACAAGATATTATCTAACTATACCAAGTGCCTTCCTACCAGGCACTGGACACAAAGTAACACAGGTCTTTACTCACATAGCATACAGGCTACTCCAGCCTTAGTAGTCTCCAGTCTGAGTCAGGGGTGAGACTCCCACACACTGTGTCTGCACCTTTTTATACACAGGCTACAGGTGCAGCTAATTGAGCAGCAACCTTGTCCTACAAACAGAGATGGACAAGGGATTGGGGAACCCACCCTGCTCTTCTCCAATCCAACTCCAGGCCCTTTTTTCCGGCTTTTCCTTAAGCCGAGATTGGAAAACTAGAGCTTTCTATTGCAAGAACTACTCATTCCCTGGAGCCTAGGATACATATGACAGGATTCTAGGGGAAATATACCTTCCCTCAATGACTTTACCTGTCACTGTCTCATACTTTCCATTAAAAAAAAATAGTATCATAAACAACAAAAACAAAAATAGACATTGGTGTATAGTGTGCATTATAATATGAATCAATGGCATAGCTAAAGGGGTCGCTACAGTCACAGTTGCGAACAGGCCCCAAAGCCCACCTTCCGCACCACATATATGACATGAGGCTGCTGCACAAGAAGCGTGAAGGAAGAGGATAGAAGAGGAAGCTGCAGCAGGACAGAAAGTCGAACCACTAGTCAGGCCTTTGAGTGATCCCAAACTTCTTTGCAGGCTTCTGAGTGCTGTCTTCTCCCACCTATGTCCTTCCCTGCAGGTGCCCCAGCCAAAAAGGATAAAAACAAAGCACTACACTCTTAGGGTATGTGCACACGCAAACTCAAAAACGTCTGAAAATACGGAGCTGTTTTCAAGAGAAAACAGCTCCTGATTTTCAGATGTTTTTTAAGCCACTCGCGATTTTCGCTGCGTTTTTTACAGCCATTTTTGGAGCTGTATTTCTATAGAGTCAATGAGAAACGGCTTAAAAAACAGCCCAAGAAGTGACATGCACTTATTTTTCGCGGGCGTCTTTTTACGTGCTGTTTTTGGAAAACGAGGCGTAAAAAACACCCCGTCGGAACAGAACGCTGAAGGAATTTTGAGCCAGATTTTAAATTGCCAGCGTTTGTTTGAGGCTTTTTTTTTTTTCGCGTTTTTTGCCTGCGTTTTTTAAGCCGTTGAAGCTAATGCAAAAACCGCAGGTAAAAAATGCTCCAAACGAGCGCCGCAGGTTTCTTCTGCCTCCTATTGATTCCAATGGGTTATCAGAGGTAGAGACTGCTTGAAGAAAGAGCCTACCGGTTTTTTTTCTACTAGCGGCCCAAGGCCCCCCCGGGAAAAATAGCGCCTCTGCATCCCATTGAAATCAATGGGGGCGATTTGGGGCGATTCTTGCCGCTGATTCCAATGCAGTTTCCACATCAAAATTAACGCCAACAAATGCTGTACCAGAATGATGGGAGGAAGAAAATATGGAGAAGGCTTGGAGTGGCTCATGATCCAAAGCACAACACATCCTCTGTAAAACATGGTGGGGGGAGTGTGATGGCATGGGCATGCATGGCTGACAAAGGCACTGGGTCACTAGTGTTTATTGATGATGTGACTGAAGACAGGAGCAGCCGGATTAATTCTGAAGTGTTCAGGGATATACTTTCTGCTCAGATTAAACTAAATGCAGCAAGGTTGATTGGACGATGCTTCACAGTACAGATGGACAATGACCCAAAACATATGCTTGTAGCAGATGTCACGCACGCACGTCTACTACAAGTACTGCCTCAGACGCTTACTTCTTCATTCTATGCTTGTAGCAGACGTGACACGCACGTCTGCTACAACTACCGCCCACCGCTTCCCGCCAGAACAGCCTGATAGAGAGGAGCCATTAACGCTGCGGTCCTGGGCAGTGTAAGTATGTGACTCCTTCTCCTGCAGTAAGCGCACTTTTGTCCCGTTACAATCACATCTGATGTGATTGCAGCGGCGTTATAGTGTGCTTACTGCAGGAGAAGGAATTAGGTTCTGTCTGTGCCTCTGGACTGGGTGAAGATCAGAGGGTGAGCCGCCGGTGATGACATCTCTTTTTGCCTACCCGTATTCTTTGAGGCAGGGTAAGGGTATGTTCACAAGCTTAGTGAAATACGTCTGAAAATACAGAGCTGTTTTCAGGCGAAAACAGCTCCTGATTTTCAGACGTTTTTGTAGCAACTCGTATTTTTCGCGGCGTATTTTATGGACGTTATTGGAGCTGTTTTTCAATGGAGTCAATGAAAAACGGCTCCAAAAACGTCCCAAGAAATGACATGCACTTCTTTTTCGCGGGCGTCTTTTTACGCGCCGTATTTTGACAGCGACGCGTAAAATGACACCTCGCGGGAACAGAACACCGTAAAACCCATTGCAGGCAATGGGCAGATGTTTGTAGGCGTAATGGAGCCATTTTTTCAGGCGTAATTCGAGGCTTAAAACGCCCGAGTTACGTCTGAAAACACTGCGTGTGAACATACCCTTAGGGGATAGTGTGATGGTTATTGTAATGTAAATGTAAATAATGTAAAGTAATGTAAAGAAGTAGCAAAGTATAAAGTGCATCTTATTTTTCAGACCAAGCTTGCTGGCCAACCTCGGGAAATCTGCCATACATTTCTTTTACCTACCATAAACATCTGTCCGTGGGACACCTCAGGTGCAAAAGACCTGTCTCCAGGGTCAGTTTACACAGTATAATGCCCCCATACAGTATAATGCCCCCTTAACTGCTACCATACATTATAATGCCCCCTTAGCTGCCCCATACAGTATAATGCCCCCTTAGCTGCCACCATAAGGTATAATGTCCCCCATACATTTTAATGCCCCCTCAGCAGGTGCCCCATACAGTATAATGCCCCCTCAGCTGCCCCCATACAGTATAATGCCCCATAGTGCCTAATAAAAAAATAATTGCTTACCTAGCCCCATTCCCACAATGAGCGGAGGAGATCCCTCTGCTCCTCTGTTCTGTGCATCTCGCCTGTCTGTGCCGAGTGGCTCATGGCCACTTCACACAGTGAATGCTGGAGCGGGTAGCTGACGTTTCCTGCTTCAGCATTGGATTCAACTATATCTACATCCTGAGGACGCAGATACAGTTGAAATCGGGACACACCACCAGCTGCACAGGACAGCGGGACATGGTCTGGAATCTGGGACGCTTGGGAGGTATGACACAGATACGTACACAACTGTAGACACACGTTTGCAAAGCCGAATATTCACACATATTTTACACATATACACCCCCATTTATATACCTTGCATTGATACACTCAGGGATATTCTACACATTTACTTGCAGTGCCACCTACGTTTTAACATTGCTGCAGGAAATATATAGACTGGCCTTTGGTTCACACCAGGTTGAAAATCGGAGCCCCGAGTTGTAAGTGATCCAGGTACAACTAATAAATTGTAATAATTCACAAAGTATTTAGCTTACAGTTATGAGAACTTTTGGGCCGTGTTCACTTGGGGCGGATACGCTGCGTAATAGCACGCAACGTATCCGCCCTGTGCGCCACAGGCAATTCCGGCTGGAAAAGCGCACCATACAGTGGTGCAGTTTTTTGTCTGGAATGTCTGCTGCGGAAAACCGCAGGACTGCCAGGCCTGGTAGCAGGTCGGCCTCCTGGGATGGTTTGGCTGCAGCGGCGGTCACATGGGATGAAGCGTCATCCCAGGAGGTCACGCTCGGACATCATCAATGCCGGCCTCTTGGGATGACGTTTCATCCCATGTGATCACTGCTACAGCCTTGGATTGGCTGCAGCGGTCACTTGGGATGCAATGTCATCCCTGGGGCCTGGACTGGACGAAGAAACACAGACTTCTGGTAAGTATGGTTTTTTTTCTTTTTACGTAGTTGCGATTTTTGCGGTGTAATCACTGCGAATACACTGCTAAACTCGCAACACTTGGCTTTTTGTTGCGGGATTTGCATCCCCATTGAATTCAATGGGAAAACCCCGCAACGGAAAATCAACTGCAACGCAGCATAAATTGACATGCTGCGGATGGCAGTTCAATTTATTATAGTTTACGCTGCGGTTTTTTTCCGCAGCGTGGGCAAGAGATTTTCTGAATCTCATCCACTTTGTTGCTACTGTAAATGCTTTGGAATTTCCACACAGAATTCCATTGCAGAAATTCCGCAGCATTTACACTACATGGGAACCCGGCCTTAAAGGACTAAACTACAACACAAGCGTGAAAAACTGATACTTTCCCCTGGAAATCTGCCCTTTGGTGCAGTACATTTTACAAGCCTGCCTGTATTTTCAAATAGACTAAAAATCACTTGGTGTAGATGGCAGATACCCATTTTATCAGATAAGCTAATGTTCAGTATGTATACCCTCTCTCCTAATAGCGGGACATATGAATATTTGTATCATGTCTTTCACTTTTTTGCCATTTTTTGAGTGTCTGCAATGTTCTTGTCTGTGCTGGTGGTTAGGCTAGAAAAGTTCAATGTAGAGCAATTGGCAATATTATGAGATAACACCGCCCAGTATTAACCCCTTCAGGACTGAGCCTGTTTTGGCCCTCAGGACGAAGATGATTTTTCAAATCTGACATATGTCACTTTATGTGGTAATAACTCCGGAATGCTTTTACCTATCCAAGTGATTCTGAGATTATTTTCTCGTGACATATTGTACTTTATGTTAGGGAAAAAATTTGGTCGATAAATTCAATATTTATTTGTAAAAAACACCAAGATTTAGAGAAAATTAGCAAAAATTTGCATTTTTCTAAATCTAAATGTATCTACTTGTAAAACATATAGTAATACCACACAAAATACTTACTAGTTTATATTTCCCATATGTCTACTTTATGTTTGCATCATTTTTTGAACATTACTTTATTTTTCTAGGACGTTACAAGGCTTAGAACTTTAGCTGCAATTTCTCATATTTTCAAGAAAATTCCAAAAGCCTATTTTTTCAGGGACCAGTTCAGTTTTGAAGTGGCTTTGAGGGCCTTATATATTAGTAAGTCCCCATAAATCACCCCGTTTTGAAAACTGCACCCCTCAAAGTATTCAAAACAGCATTCAGAAAGTGTTTTAACCCTTTAGGCGTTTCACAGCAATTAAAGCAATGTAGAGGTGAAATTTACAAATTTAATTTTTTTTTTCGAAAATTCATTTGTAATACATTTTTTTCTGTACCACAAAAGGTTTTACCCTGGAAATGCAACTCAATATTTATTGCTCAGATTCTACAGTTTTTAGAAATATCCCACATGTGGTCCTAGTGCGGTAATGGACTGAAGCACCGGCCTCAGAAGCAAAGGAGCACCCAGTGGATTTTGGAGCCTCCTTTTTTTAGAATATATTTTAGGCACCATGTCAGATTTGAATAGGTCTTGTGGTACCAAAACAGTAAAGACCCCCTAAAAGTGACCCCATTTTGGAAACTATACCACTCAAGAAATATATCTATGGGTATAGTTAGCATTTTGAACCCACAGTTTTTTTTCTAAATTTATTTCAATTAGTATGTGAAGATGAAAATCTACTTTTTTTTGTGAAAAAACTTAGAAATAAAGTAGAAAAATCACCCCAACATATGTAAAGCAATTTCTTCCGATTATAGCAATACCCCATATGTGGTAATAAACTGCTGTTTGGACCCACAGCAGGCCTCAGAAGAGAAGGAGCACCATTTGGATTTTGGATTTCTGATTTTGCTGGAATAGTTTTCAGTGCCGTGTCGCGTTTGCAATGCACTGGAGGGATGAAAACTGTGGAAACCCCCCAATAGTGACCCCATTTTGGAAACTACACCCCTCAAATAATTTTTCTAGGGGTAAAGTTAGCATTTTGACCCCCACAGTTGTTTTGCTAAATTCATTGGAATTAGTCTGTAAAGATAAAAATCTACTTTTTTCTGTAAGAACATAGCCATTTTTAATTTTTACAAGGAATAAAGGAGAAAAAGCACCCCAACATTTGTAAAACAATTTCTCCTGATTACGTAAATATCCCATATGTGGTAATTAACTGCTGTTTGGACCAACACCGGGGCTTAGAAGGGAAGGAGCGCAATTTGGCTTTTGGAGCTCAAATTTAGCTGGAATAGTTTTTGGGTGACTTGTCGAATTTGCAAAGCCACTGAGAGACTGAAACAGTGGGAAACCCCCCAAAAGTAACCCCATTTGGAAAACTACACCACTTAAGAAATCTATCTGGGGGTATAGTGAGCATTTAGACCCCACACGTCTTTTGCAGAATTTATTAGAATTCGGACGTGAAAATTAATATCAACATTATTTCCACAAAAATGTGCAATTTTTTCAATTTCACAAAGGATAAAGGAGAAAATGCACCCCAACATTTGTAAAGCAATTTCTCCCGAGTACGGCTATACCCCACATGTGGTCATAAATGTTTTTTTCATTAGAAAGTAATTAACCCTTTCCAAACTGATCCATGTTTTGCTTTTGCTTTTTCGTTTTCCCTCCCCGCTGTCCAAGAGCCACAACATTTTTTATTTTTCCGTCAATAGGGTGGTGTGAGGGCTTATTTTTTGCGGGACGAGCTGTAGATTTTATTTGTACCGTTTTTTGGTACATAAGACTTTTTGAGCACTTTTTATTACATTTTTGGTAGAGCCAAGGTGACCAAAAAACTTCGATTTTGCCGTTTAAAATTCTTTATTTTTCACGGCGTTCACTGTGCGAGTTCAATAGTGGTATATTGTAATAGCTTGGACTTTCACGAATGCAGCGATACCAATTTTGTGTATTTTTTTTATTTTTTACATTACTTTAGAGAAAAAATCTGAAAAGGGTTTGTTTTTGGACTTTAAATATTTATTTATTTTTTTCCACTAACAATAACTATTTACTTTTGTTTTTACATATTTTATTAGTCCCCCTAGGAGACTTGAACCAGCAATCGTTAGATCACTGGTAGAATACACTGCAATACTAATGTATTGCAGTATATTGTGATTTTTACAGGCTCCTGTAACAGCGTGATCGCTGTTTCTGTCCGTTAGTCCCGGTTATCAGCTGTAATACACAGGTGACACACGCAGCATATGGCGCGGGCTCAGCGCGTGAGACGCTCCATATATCACCCCCCACACCACGACATGCTATTAAGTCATGGTGCGCAAAGGGTTTAATGCACAGCGGATGGTGCAAAGTGAAAATTAAAATTTTCCACTGATGTGCCATTTTAGTGCACTATATGTTGTGCCCAGTTTGTGCCAAAAATACCTCATAAAATATTAACTGCTGTTTGGGCACGCTGTAGGGCTCAGAAGGGAGGGAGCAGTATTTGGTTTTTGGAGCGCAGATTTTGCTTGGTAGTAGCTCTGGCGTTTTGCTGGTATTTCAGTTGATAATGTGGTGGCATATGTAGGCTGGGCAGAGTACATCAGGGGCATAATAAGAGGGTATAATAATGGGCTAAATAAATAATAATCCGCAGATATGTGGCCAGTGTCGCACTTATAAATGGCGCCTGATCTTATCCGCTTTTGGAACACTGCACATTTTGCATCGCCATAATCTGGGAGCCGGAACTTTTTTTATTTTTTCACCACCGTAGCTGCGTGAGGGCTTATTTGTTGCGGGACAATCTGTAATTTTCATTGGTACCATTTTGGGTTAAATGCGGTTTTGTTGATCATTCCATTTTTCGGCAAGCAAGGTGACCAAAAACCATCAATTCTGACAATGATTTTTATTTATTTTTTTACGGCGTTCCCCCTGGGCTATAAATTACCATTATATTTTATTCTGCGGGTCGGTACGATTATGGCGATACCATATGTATATAGGTTTTTTTTATGTTTTGCAGCGTTTGCGCAATAAAATAACTTATTTAGAAAATAAATTATTTTTTGTGTCACCATATTCTGACACTTTTTTATTTTTCAGTCAAAAAAGCTGTGTAAGGGCTTGTTTTTTGCGGGACGGGTTGTAGTTTGTATCGGTACTATTTTGGCGTACATATTTGATCACTTTTTATTGTATATTTTGGGAGGGTTGGTGACCAAAAAATAGTGATTCTGGCATTGTTTTTAGTTTATTTTTTTGGGGTGTTCACCTTGCGGGAAAAATAATATTATAGTTTTATAGTTGGGGTCGTTACGAACGCGGTGATACCAAATATGTGTACTTTTTTTTTACGTGTTAATTTTTTGTCACTTATAACTTTTATTTTTACACTTTTTTGAAAACATTTTTATTCTTTTTTTTTACTTTCTTTACTTGTCACACTAGGGGACACTTAGACTCGCAGCTCTGATCGCTGCTGGAATAAATTACACTACCTACGTAGTGTAATGCATTCCAACTGTCATTGTGACGTAACAGTCAGGCTGGGTTCACACGACCTATTTTCAGACGTAAACGAGGCGTATTATGCCTCGTTTTACACCTGAAAATACGGCTACAATACGTCGGCAAGTATCTGCCCATTCATTTGAATGGGTTTGCCGACGTACTGTGCCGACGACCTGTCATTTACGCGTCGTCGTTTGACTGCTGTCAAACGGCGACGCGTAAAATGACTGCTTCGGCAAAGAAGTGCAGGACACTTTTTTGAAACGTAATTTGAGCCGTTTTTCATTGAATTTGATGAAGAACAGCTCAAATGTTCAGCCGTCAAAGACGCCTCGCATAATGCGATTCTCCTTAAAACAGTCTGCCTTTTCAAACGTAAAAGCCAGCTCTCGTGTGCACATACCCTCACACTGACAGGAAGCCTACAACGACCACCCTCCGGCTGGTCCTCATAGGCTTCTGTACATGGCAGCCCGGAAGCCATTGTCTGGCGTCCGGTTGCCATGGGTACCATCGCCAGCCCCCATGATTTCACGTGGGGGCTGCCGATCGGCGCTAAACACCTTAATTGTGGCGATCAAAATCGAACGCCGCAATTAAGGGGTTAACTGCCGAAATCAGCGGCGATGGGCCGCTGATCGGCAACGGGGAATGCAGGGCAGACGCCCTGCACAGTTAACCACCACTGCGGTGTAGCGCCGCGCGGCGGTTAACTGTCAAAGCACAGACGTAACTTCCCGTCAAGGTGCACAAACTTACTGCACACATCGACCTGCAGTTACGTCAAGGTGCGGGAAGGGGTTAAGGAGAAAAATGATCAATGGCATTAGAACTGATCATAAGAATGCTGATATATATCCCTCCTCTCCAAGCCAAAGTAGCTGATGCAGCCTCTGTATGTCTAATTGATCCAAGCCCGGAAATAAGAATAGAAATCTTGCAGCACTCCAATGTGTGAAAAAATGGTGGTTTTATTCAGTCAACAAAACAGCGGCGTTTCTGTCCAATAATAGGATGCTTGATAAAGGTCCTATTGTTGGACAGAAACATCGCTGTTTTGTTGACTGAATAAAACCACCATTTTTTCACACGTTTGAGTGCTGCAAGATTTCTATTCTTCTATATTACTTAGTCCCTGGATCAGGACGACTTGCTTGGCACTCAGACATCCTCATTTTGTGAGTGCTGCTGTTTTCTACTTTGCTATATATATATATATATATATATATATATATATATATATATATATAAAAGTCCACCGTCCAGCAGCTCCAGTCAGAATATAGATGGGTGCGCGCCCCAGGAGCTCGATCACAGCTCCAAATCTCCTATAGTCATCCAAAAATAGGCAGCACTCCAAGTAACAGTGAAAAAAATGGCCTTTTTATTAGTCATTGTGCAACGTTTTAGCTCTACATATGGAGCCTTTTTCAAGCATACAAACAGTGCATAAACAAGTGAAATATATGGAGACCAGACAATTGATCTCATTAACAGGTGATTAGCATAAAATTTGAAATAGACAATGATATCGTCATAATATTTGTGCTAAAATATGCATATATACAACATCGTGACAAAAGGCACATAGTCATGCTAATTAGTGAGCATAACAATAAATACTCACATGTGTAAATTATGTGTCAGATTAAAGGGGTTTTCCAATCCTTTTTTTTTTTTTTTTTAAATCAATGCAATGTTCCTCTATTAATATATTAGTGCACTCTGACTATCTTTTTCTTGATAATAAATGGTTTTAGTAACATTACTCCCTATTGTTTACCTTGAGAGGTTTGTTTTGCTCAGTAAGTTCATTCCTCTTCTCTTCCTGTGTTTCTCCTCCCTGCATGCACTGCTCTAGTCCCAGCATGCAATGTGCATGCAGCAGTGCACTTGCTCCGCCTACTACACCCAGCTCTACTAACTTCTGCAATCTCAGTCTTCATTTTGGTGCTCTCATTCTATTACTGATAGCACAAGCTGAAATCACTGGATATCTGCGTTTTTAACCTCTTAACGCCGAAGGCTCCTGCTGCAACTGCCGGAATCGAAGCGCGCTCCGATTCCGGCAGTTTAACCCATTAAATGCCGCTGTCAATAGTGACAGCGGCATCTAATGTGTTTGACAGAGGGAGGGAGCTCCCTCTGTCACCCCATCGGCGCCCCCGCAAAGAAATCGCGGGTCGCCGTCGGGTTTCCATGGCAGCGGGGGTCTAACAAAGACCCCCAGGTCTGTCTTCAGCATCTGCCTGTTAGGCGATGCCGGAGGCATGACCTAACAGATTGCCTGTCAGTTTTACACTGACAGGCAATAATGCTTTGGTATACGAAGTATACCAAAGCATTATATATGCGATCAACAGATCCCATAGTGAAGTCCCCTGGTGGGACTAAAAAAAAAAATGTCAATCCGTTAAATAAAGTTGGTGAAAAAAAAATAAAAAATGACAGTGAAAATCAAATAAAACGACTTTTTTTGCCCAAAAAGTGGTTTTATTTAGTAAAAGTGTCAAAACAAATCACACATACACATATATGGTATCCCCTCGATCGTAACAACTTGAACAATAAAATTAACACATTAATTAAACCGCCGAATGAACGGCGTCCAAAAAAACCGCAAAAAACAACGGCAAAATTCGCTCTTTTCTCCCATTCCCCCCATAAAAAATTAAATAAAAATTAATCTATAAGTCCTATGTACCCCAAAATAGGACTAATGAAAACTACACATTGTCCCGCAAAAATTAAGCCCACATACGGCCACATCGACGGAAAAATAAAAACGTTACGGCTCTTGGAATGCGGCGATGCAAAAACAAGTAATTTTTTTCTAAAAGGCTTTTTATTGTGCAAACGTAGAAAAAACATATAAAACCTTTACATATTTGGTATCCCCGTAATCGTGCCGACCCATAGAATAAAGTGAACATGTTATTTACGCTGCATAGTAAACGGCGTAAACTTATAACGTGAAAATCAATGCTGGAATAGCTGCTTATTTTCAATACTCTGCGAAAATAAAGTTAATAAAAGTTAATCAATATATTATCAGCATCTAAAAATGGTACAATTACAAAATACAACTCGTCCCGCAAAAAACAAGCCCTTATACGACTATGTCGACAGAATAAAAAAAAAGTTACGACTCTTGGAATGCGACCATGAAAAAACAAAAAATAATCCAAAGGTCATTAACGCGCAAAATGGCCTGGTCATTAAGGGGTTAAACGGTTTGAAGAGGTCTTGTGGTACCAAAACAGTGGAAACCCCCAAAAGGTGACCCCATTTTGGAAAATAGACCCCTTGAGGAATCCATTGTAGTTTTCTTGGGGTGCATGCGGCTTTTTGATCAGTTTTTATTCTATTTTTAGGTGGCGTGGTGACTAAAAAACAGCAATTCTACTATTGTTTTTTTATTCTATTTTTGTTACAGCGTTCACCGTGCGCTATAAATGACATATTCACTTTATTCTGCGGGCGATACGATTAGGGCTCATTTACACGAGCGTGTTATTCGTCCGTGCAACGCGCGTCGCAGGGACCTATGTTAGTCTATGGGGCCGTGCAGACAGGTGCGTGATTTTCGCGCAGCGTATGTCCGCTCCGTGAAACGCACAACGTCCTATATTTGTGCGCTGTTCGCGCATCACGCACCCATTGAAGTCAATAGGTGTGTGAAAACCACGCATGTCGCACGGAAGCAATTCCGTGGGACAAGCGTGGTTCGCGCAACAGCACTGTAAAGGATGAATGAAAACAGAAAAGCACCACGTTCTTTTCTGTTTACAAACATCTAAACGGAGTGTCATAATGATGGCGGCTGCGCGAAAACCACGCAGCCGCGCATCATAAAGGGCTGACACACGGAGCTGTTAAGTGCCTTTTGCGCACGCAAAACGCCGCGTTTTTTGCTTGCGCAAAACGCACACGCTCGTGTAAACCCGGCCTTACGGTGACACCAGATGTTTATAGGTTTTTTTTATGTCTTATGGCGTTTGCACAATAAAATACGTTTTGTAAAAAATAATTAACTTTTTGTGTTACCTTATTCTAAGAGCCAGAACTTTATTATTTTTCCATCAATAAAGCCGTGCGAGGACTTATTTTTTGCGTAACGAACTGTAGTTTCCATCATTACCATTTTCCGGTACATGCGACTTTTTGATCTATTTTTAATACATTTTTGGGGAGGTGAAGTGACCAAACAATTGTGATTTTGGTACGGTTTATTATTATTTTCTTTTATGGCGTTCACCGCACGGGATAAATAACTAAACAATTTTGTAGTTCAGGCCGTTACGGACGCGGCGATACCAATTATGTATGGTTTATTTATTTATATATTTTTATTAATAATAAATGACTGATAAGGGAAAAAAAAGGGGATTTTTTCACTTTTAAAACTTTTATTTTCTTATTTTTACACCTTTTTTTTTAACTTTTTTTTAACTTTATTACTTTGTCCCACTAGGGGACTTGAGGGCAGGAGGCCCTGATCGCTATTCTAATACACTGCACTACATGCGTAGTGCAGTGTATTAGAACTGTCAGCTACTCAGTGACAGCAAGCATAGTGGGTCCTGACGTTGTCAGGACACACTAGGCTTCCGTCTATGGCACAGCCGGACGCCATTGTTTGGTGTACGGTTGCCATAGTAACCATCGCCGGCCGCTATCGTGTAGCAGGCCGGCGATGGTAACTTAACCCCTAAAAAGCTGCGATCTCTATTGAACGCGGCTTTTAAGGGGTTAAACAGCGGGGACACAGCGATCGGTCCCCGCTGTATGAGCTGCGGCAGCTGCTGTACGAGACAGCAGCTGTCACAGCTCCTGCATCTGTCGGGAAGACGGCCGAAATGGCCGTTACTCCCGCAACTTCATATTCCATTGCTAATTTCACAGAGCATGCGCGGTGGAGTGTGTTAACCACGCATGCTCTAATCAGATAAAGAAGCACGTGGTACGGTTACGTCATTTGTGACGTAACCGTACAGTGTGAAAGCCGGAAACCGGAAGTAAGGTAGCAGACCAAATGGACAGGTCTGCACAGGAAGTGCAGATTTTGCTTTCCTAAGGGGGCGGTGACGGAAGAGAATATACGACGCTACAGCCATCTGATGAAACGTAAGTACATTGTAAAGTTGTATATTTTTCATTGTTTAATTTAAATGAATGTAATTTTTTACTTCCGGAAAACCCCTTTAAAAACATTCACCATGTGATACCTTGGGTCCATGCTCCAGTGCGCATTTCCGGCGCCTTAGGAAATAAACGGTGCTTGTCTATGACGTATATCTATAAATCTGGAGCGCTATTCCGCGCATGCGCATAACAAATTTGAAGCCAACTGTGGCCATTTTGGTACAGGAATCTAAGTCTATGAAAATTGCGTCACACCAAACGGCGCACGCGCCAAGACAGTTAATATAACGACCTAATTATAGCTGTAAAACCATATTAATAACTCTCTGGATTAGAAACATGAATATATATATAAGTCTAAATGACTCTATTATATGAAATGTAAAACGCTGTTCCGCGCATGCGTGTAGTGATTTTGAGGCCAATAGTGGCCATTTTTGTAAAGGAATCTTTAACGTAGGTTATAAGCGCTGTATCATACAGCGCATGCGCTGTAACTATCTCCTCCAGACCAAAAAAAATTCTTGATAAAAGTTACATATGACTAGATAACCATAACGCATTGCATAGTTAATATGTTATATAAGAAGATGACAAGCATCTAGTAATCGAATTGAATATAGGAAAATTGTTCGAGAAAGTTAGCACATAAGTGAACCATCAGTCCACTTTAGTAAAATAACGCTACTTTAACGCACTATGTGTATACTGACAAAGAGCAATCACTTATAGATCTCAAAAATAAAAATAAAATTTCAAAAAATCTGTTTATTCAACATATCTTTATAGACAATATCTAGAGGGTATATATGATAATAATGGCGCATCCGATATTATTAAAAAATTTGACATACTTCTGGACATATTTTTTACACACCGGGACCATGGATCCAAAGTAAACATGGTAGGTACTTGATGAATTCTTTGTCAGTGATCTGAAAGAGATACACAATGTTGCAATTTACAAAATATTATATAAATGTTTATTACACTGATTCATATACACAGAGGGTGTATAACCAACACATCCCTCCCTGTGGGCAAATAAGTTTCTAGACTACACTATGTGTGACAAAGTCAACATTGAGAGTGTTAGGTCTCAATGTTTGTAATCTTTCTATCCACTGTAATTCTTTATATTTGAGCAATTTAACACGATTGCCTCCCCTGCGTGGAATTGGCACGTGATCTATCAAATAAACCTGTATTTCTCTCTCCGTATGTGCTGCCTCATTGTAGTGCTTAGACACTGGGAGATCCAACCATTTTTAGTAATACTGTCACTATTCTCCACAAATGTGGTAACAAAGGGTATACGGGCGGGCAGCAACCCTCGTGTTTTAGTCTTTAACAATGTATCCCTCTGCATTAATTCTACCTTTGTCCTCTGACGTTTAAGGGATAATGCAGGATACCCCCTACGAAGAAATTTGTTTTCCATATTTTGGAGGGTACCATTCAAGTTTATTTTCTACACTAGTAATACGTTTAACACAAATGTATTGACTAGTAGGGAGACTTTTTATCATGGAACGTGGATGATTACTATTAAACGTTAACTGGTTATTCCTATGTGTCGTTTTTACGAAAAGCTCAGTAGTCAAATTTCCCTTGTGAATATTAACTGATACATTAAGGAATTGAATAGACGTATCTGAGCTGACCAAGGTGAATTTGACCGTAGGATCGATGGTATTCATAAATGCGTGAAAAAGTTGAAGTTCACTGTTGTTGCCTGTCCATATGAGGAAGACGTCTTCTATGTATCTACACCACCTCAGGACGCGGCTGAAGTGGTGGGACACATAGACGAACGTCTCTTCAAGTTATCTCATATATGTGTTTGCGTACGTAGGGGCCACATTGGACCCCATCGCTGTACCTTGAATTTGAATATAAAAATCGTCACGGAACAAGAAATAATTATCAGTCAAAATGATGTGTAACAAATCAAGAAAAAAAATGTTGGGCTTCGTTAGTAAATCTGGTTTCCTGAAGATATGTGCCCATTGCCCGTATACCTTTTTCGTGTTCAATAGACGTATACAAGCTCACAACATCAAATGATGCGAGTATAACATGTTGCTCCTTTGGTATATACACTGATTTATGCTTATTTAAGAAATCTGATGTATCTTGAATATAGGAAAAAGCTTCTGTTGAGAATACCCTCAGCATCCTGTACAAAAAAATGGCTATATGACTAGAAACAGACTCTGTACCCGAGACTATAGGTCGCCCAGGTGGATCGGTCAGGGACTTATGTATTTTAGGTAACGTGTACAGCACTGGTGTCCTAGGGTTTTCCATAATTAAGTATTCAGCTGGTTTTTTTTATCGATAATACAATCAAGTAAAGCCTTATCTATAATATTTTGTATATGCCTCATAATTTTAAATTTGGGATCAAAGGTAAATTTTTTGTAAACAGTTGTATCACTCAGTTGTCTCATTATCTCGTTTTCATATTGGGTCGTGTCCATGATGACCACAGCACCACCCTTGTCAGCAGGTTTAATGGTGATGTGGTCATCATGTACAAGAACCTGTAATGCAAAAACAGCATCCTTAGTCATACTGGGATGTTTGAAAGGAACATCCATACTGTTCTTTTTTAACTGCTCAACATCCCTCTTTACCACAGAAATAAATGCATCAAGTGCTGTAACATTATTATTTGGCATGAAACTACTCTTGCCGTACAACTTAACATCATCCAGACATATTTCCGAATTTCTTACCCTAATAGCAGGTGTTTGCTCGGCAAACCAACATTTCAGCTTAATAGATCTATGAAGATGGCAGATAGCCATTTTATCAGATAAGCTAATGTTCAGTATGTATACCCTATCTCCTAATAGCGGGACATATGAATATTTTTATCATGTCTTTCACTTTTTTTGAGTGCCTGCAATGTTCTTATATATATATATATATATATATATATACACTACCGTTCAAAAGTTTGGGGTCACCCAGACAATTTTGTGTTTTCCATGAAAACTCACACTTATATTTATCAAATGAGTTGCAAAATCACTAGAAAATATAGTCAAGACATTGACAAGGTTAGAAATAATGATATTTATTTGAAATAATAATTTTCTCCTTCAAACTTTGCTTTCGTCAAAGAATGCTCCATTTGCAGCAATTACAGCATTGCAGATCTTTGGCATTCTAGCTGTTAATTTGCTGAGAAAATCGGGAGAAATTTCACCCCATGCTTCCAGAAGGCCCTCCCACAAGTTGGATTGGCTTGATGGGCACTTCTTGCATACCATACGGTCAAGCTGCTCCCACAACAGATCTATGGGGTTGAGATCTGGTGATTGCGCTGGCCACTCCATTACAGATAGAATACCAGCTGCCTGCTTCTTCCCTAAATAGTTCTTGCATAATTTGGAGGTGTGCTTTGGGTCATTGTCCTGTTGTAGGATGAAATTGGCTCCAATCAAGCGCTGTCCACAGGGTATGGCATGGCGTTGCAAAATGGAGTGATAGCCTTCCTTATTCAAAATCCCTTTTACCTTGTACAAATCTCCCACTTTACCAGCACCAAAGCAACCCCAGACCATCACATTACCTCCACCATGCTTGACAGATGGCGTCAGGCACTCTTCCAGCATCTTTTCAGTTGTTCTGCTTCTCACAAATGTTCTTCTGTGTGATCCAAACACCTCAAACTTCGATTCGTCTGTCCATAACACTTTTTTCCAATCTTCCTCTGTCCAATGTCTGTGTGCTTTTGCCCATATTAATCTTTTCCTTTTATTAGCCAGTCTCAGATATGGCTTTTTCTTTGCCACTCTGCCCTGAAGGCCAGCATCCCGAAGTCGCCTCTTCACTGTAGACGTTGACACTGGCGTTTTGCGGGAACTATTTAATGAAGCTGCCAGTTGAGGACCTGTGAGGCGTCTATTTCTCAAACTAGAGACTCTAATGTACTTGTCTTGTTGCTCAGTTGTGCAGCGGGGCCTCCCACTTCTCTTTCTACTCTGGTTAGTGCCTGTTTGTGCTGTCTTCTGAAGGGAGTAGTACACACCGTTGTAGGAAATCTTCAGTTTCTTGGCAATTTCTCGCATGGAATAGCCTTCATTTCTACGAACAAGAATAGAATGTCAAGTTTCCCATGAAAGCTCTCTTTTTCTAGCCATTTTGAGAGTTTAATCGAACCCACAAATGTAATGCTCCAGATTCTCAACTAGCTCAAAGGAAGGTCAGTTTTATAGCTCCTCTAAACAGCAAAACTGTTTACAGCGGTGCTAACATAATTGCACAAGGGTTTTCAAATGTTTTCTAATCATCCATTAGCCTTCTAACACAGTTAGTAAACACAATGTACCATTAGAACACTGGAGTGATGGTTGCTGGAAATGGGCCTCTATACACATATGTAGATATTGCATTAAAAACCAGACGTTTGCAGCTAGAATAGTCATTTAGCACATTAACAATGTATAGAGTGTATTTCTGATTAATTTAATGTTATCTTCATTGAAAAAAACGGTGCTTTTTTTGCAAAAATAAGGAAATGTCTAAGTGACCCTAAACTTTGGAACGGTAGTGTATAAGAATAGAAATCTTGCAGCACTCCAATGTGTGAAAAAATGGTGGTGTTATTCAGTCAACAAAAGGTCCTACTGTTGGACAGAAACGTCGCTGTTTTGTTGACTGAATAGAACCACAATTTTTTCACACATTTGAGTGCTGCAAGATTTCTATTCTTCTATAGTACTTAGTCCCTGGATCAGGACGACTTGCTTGGCACCCAGACATCCTCATTTCGTGAGTGCTGCTGCTTTCTACTTTGCTATATATATATATATATATATATATATATATATATATACAGAGGCGTAGCTAGGTTCTCCAGCACCCGGGGCAAAGATTCAGTTTGGCGCCCCCCCCCCCCCCCAACCTCTTTCCCGACATCTCCTTCCCCCTCGCCGTGTTTGTTTTCTCTACCAATCGACGTGTAATTTCTTTTTATGTAACGCGAGCATAAAATTATTTGTACATTTCACAAGCAATATGGTTCTATACACAACACCAGAACCCAGCTCAGTACATATATACAGCCCCAGAAGCAAGCTCACTACATATATACAACACCAGCACAAATACAGCTCAATTTAGTGCAACCCCTGCTGTATAGGTGTGTACGGCGTAAAACTACAGCTCCCAGCATGGCCCGAACAATGGTAAGGATATGCTGGGAGATGCCGTTTCACAAAAAATAAATCATATCATAATCATATCACCCATCATCTCGCTGCAGATCATACAGTGACTACAGTGCTGATTAGAGGCAGAATAAACATTTACATTAAGTGACTCACCGGTGACATCTCAGATTCTAGTTATTTTTCTCCATCCGATCCAGACCTCTATGATGAATTCTCCCGGTCACAGCCCATTTCTGCAGTTTGCCGCTCACATATCTTCAGCTTCTCACTTTTCCAACATTTCTGCACCTATAAATAAATATAAAGTTATCATTATACCACACACTACGCCCCTAAATATAATAGCGCCATACACTGCACCTCTAATTATAATAGCACCATACACCGTGTCCCACACACACACTGTGCCCCCTGTAGATAGTGCCTGCCATGGAGCCCCCTGTAGATAGTGCCTGCCATAGAGCCCCTGTAGATAGTGCCCCCATATAGACCACCCCTGTATATAGTGTCCCACAAATAACTCCCCCTATAGTGCTCTACAGATAGCCCACCCCTGTATATAGCCCCCTGTAGATATAGCACACCCCTGTATATAGTGCTCCACATATAGTCCACCCCTGTATATAGTGTTTCACAGATAGCCCACCCCTCTATATAGCCCCCCCTTGTACATATAGTCCACCCTTGTATATAGTGCTCCACTAGATAGTCCACCCCTGTATATAGTGCTCCACAGATAGCCCACCCTTGTATATAGTATATACAGGGGTGGGCTATCTGTGGAGCACTATATACAGGGGTGGACTATATGTACAAGGGGGCTATATACAGGGGTGGGCTTTCTGTGGAGCACTATAGGGGGGAGCTATATCTACAGGGGGACTATATACAGGGGTGGGCTATATCTACAGGGGGACTATATACAGGGGTGGGCTATATCTACAGGGGGACTATATCTACAGGGGGACCATATCTACAGGGGACCATATCTACAGGGGGACCATATCTACAGGGCTGGGCTATACACAGGGCTGGGATATACACAGGGGGGTTATATCTACAGGGGTGGGCTATACACAGGGGGGCTATATACAGGGGTGGGCTATATACAGGGGGAATATATCTACAGGGGGGCTATATACTGGGGTGGGCTATCTATGGGGCACCATATACAGGGGTGGGCTATATCTACAGGGGGCTATATACTATATAGCCCACCCCTGTATATGGTGTTCTATAGACAGCCCACTCCAGTATATAGCCCCCCTGTAGATATAGTCCCCCTGTATATAGCCCCCCTGTAGATATAGTCCCCCTGTATATAGCCCAGCAGATATAGTCCCCCTGTATATAGCGCAGCCCTGTAGATATAGTCCCCCTGTATATAGTCCACCTGTAGATATAGACCCCCTGTATATAGCCCCCCTGTAGATATAGCCCCCCTGTAGATATGGTCCCCCTGTAGATATAGTCCCCCTGTATATAGCCCCCCTGTAGATATAGTCCCCCGGTATATAGCCCAGCAGATATAGTCCCCCTGTATATAGCCCACCCCTGTAGATATAGTCCCCCTTGTATATAGCCCCCCCTGTAGATATAGTCCCCCTGTATATAGCCCACCCCTGTAGATATAGTCCCCCTGTATATAGCCCCCCTGTAGATATAGTCCCCCTGTATATAGCCCCCCTGTAGATATAGTCCCCCTGTATATAGCCCAGCAGATATAGTCCCCCTGTATATAGCCCAGCCCTGTAGATATAGTCCCCCTGTATATAGCCCCCCTGTAGATATAGTCCCCCTGTATATAGCCCAGCAGATATAGTCCCCCTGTATATAGCCCACCCCTGTAGATATAGTCCCCCTGTATATAGCCCAGCAGATATAGTCCCCATGTATATAACCCACCCCTGTAGATATAGTCCCCCTGTATATAGCCCACCCCTGTAGATATAGTCCCCCTGTATATAGCCCAGCCCTGCAGATATAGTCCCCCTGTATATAGCCCCCCTGTAGATATAGTCCCCCTGTATATAGCCCAGCAGATATAGTCCCCCTGTATATAGCCCCCCTGTAGATATAGTCCCCCTGTATATAGCCCAGCCCTGTAGATATAGCCCCCCTGTAGATATAGTCCCCCTGTAGATATAGTCCCCCTGTATATAGCCCCCCTGTAGATATAGTCCCCCTGTATATAGCCCAGCAGATATAGTCCCCCTGTATATAGCCCACCCCTGTAGTCCCCCTTGTATATAGCCCCCCTGTAGATATAGTCCCCCTGTATATAGCCCAGCAGATATAGTCCCCCTGTATATAGCCCACCCCTGTAGATATAGTCCCCCTGTATATAGCCCCCCTGTAGATATAGTCCCCCTGTATATAGCCCCCCTGTAGATATAGTCCCCCTGTATATAGCCCAGCAGATATAGTCCCCCTGTATATAGCCCAGCCCTGTAGATATAGTCCCCCTGTAGATAAACACCCCCGTAGATAAAGTCCCCCGTGTAGACAAAGTCCCCCCCCCCGCAGATACAGCCACACTTCTATTACAATTAAAAAAAAAAAAAAAATTTCAAACTCACCTTATTCCTGCTCCCACGCCGTCCGGCAGCCATGGAGACCTGCTCTCTTCTGTGCAGGTCTCCAGGGGGTTGAACGCGGCATCTATGAAAGGCGCTGATTGGCTGGGCAGGATGACTTTCCCTGCCAGTCAGTCAGCGCCTTTCATCGATGGAAGCGTCACTGGTACAAAAGGTACCAGTCGCTTCATTCGTGGAGAGGCGCTGAATGGCCGGGCACGGAACGTGCCCGGTCATTCATTGCTTCTAATTGTACGTGTGCCCTTGCGACACAGGTACAATTATAGTGCAGGAGGAGGGGGCTCTGGCGCCCCCCTCTGAACTGCGCCCGGGGCACGTGCCCCGCTTGCCCCCCCTAGCTACGCCCCTGATATATATAACTGCCACAAATATAGGATGCCTGCGATGTAATGTGATTTAGAAATTGTGTCATTGGCTAACTTGCCATTAAAGTGTAAAATAACAAATAGACAATGGATAGCTGTGAAAATATAAAATATATATATAAATCATACTAAAGCAGGCCAATAAGCCTGCCATAATACAATATATGGATGAAAGTATCTCTTAATAATTGAATTCAGTTGTTTCATTCAGTCCCATTGCCACAGGTGTATAAAATCCAGCACCTAGCCATGCAGTCGCCTTTACAAATATTTGTGAAAAAGTGGGTCATTCTAAAGAGCTCACTGAATTCCAGCGTGGTACTGGAATAGGATGCCACCGTAGCAAAAAGTAAGCTCGTGAAATTTCTCTCCTCCTGTCAGTGGCGTATTAAGTAGACCATAGGCCCATAAACTTCGGCCCCCCTTTTCCACCGCCGCTCTGCCATGCCTATAGTGAACACGACCTTAGCATTAACAAATGGATGTTACGATTCCCCTTGTCAATGTTCCCCTGGAAAATAATTCCCTTCCCTGAAATTTTTCCATTCCCTTGAAATGTTTCCCTTCCCTTTTCCCTTCCCTCGGTTGAACTTGATGGACATGTGTCTTTTTTTCAACTGTACAAACTATGTAAAGGGTTGTGCCCCTACATACTGAAAGTCTCCAATCATCGCTGACAGTATCACGCCGTGTAGGGACAGATCCTCTTGACAATGGCAATGGCAACACGTATTTGTCTATTAGTACTCGACTACACAAAGTCTTTATGTGGAATACAAGGATTTCCTATAACAGACATGTCGGAAAAGGTGTCAGCTCCTCTATAAATCCAATCACTCACAAGTGATGTCTTCTCTGATGGGAGAAGTGATGTGTTCTCCATCTGACACAGGCCGCTATGGCGACTTCCGGGCACGGACCAGTTTTTCATATTGATGACCTATCCACAGGATAGTCTATCAGTATATGATCGGTGTGGGTCCGACACCACACTGATCAGCTGTTGTGGCTGCCTCTGGGCACCGGATGTTGTGCAGTGTTAAGTGCCCGTAGTGATGGCTCCATATACTGCATAGCGAATGTGATGCAGAACTTCAACTCTGCTTCTGTTCACTTGAATAGGAGCAGAGCTGCAATACTGTGACTGGAGCCATCTGCTTCCGGCACGGACATCCGGTGCCCAGAGTCAGCTGGAGCAGTGGATCGGTGCAGGGTTTGGGTGTCGGAACCCCACCGATCATATACTGACGACTTATCCTGTGGTTAGGTCATCAGTATGAAAAAATGATCCGTGCCTGGGCAACCCCTTTTACTCAGACTAATAAATTCGGACCCTAGACCAGACCCTAGAATACATACAGACACCAGACCTTCTAAACTATTGCAGTCCCCAGACCAGACCCCCCCACCCCCTAAACAAATACAGACCTCAGAACAAGCACCCTAAATAAATACAGACCCTTGACAAGACCCCCTAAATACAGACCCCTGACTAGACCACCTAAACAAATACAGAACCTGGACCCCCTATATACAAACCCCTAAATAAAGGCCCCTAAATACAGACCACAGACTAGACCCCTTAATACAGACCCCAGACCTGACCCCCTAAACTACTAATGACACCAAACCTGACTCCCTAAACTTATACAGACCCTAGACCCCTTAAACTAATACAGACTCCAGAACAGACCCCCTGAATACAGACCCCTTAAACTAATCTGTCCCTTTATACTTACATAGTAGCTCATTCTCGTCTCTGGAGTCTGGAGCTGCGGTCATGTGACCTGCAGGTCTACAAACAGTAACAAGAACTGCAGACATAAGGTCATGTGCCCTTATGTCTGCAGGTCCTTTTGCAGGGCATAGACAATGCAGTTGTGCCACATTTTTTTCCCCGCGATTCACTGCAAAAATGAGACAATACTGCAATGTTCTTTGGGCGGCCATGGACTCCATGGCGGTCTCGGGCCCCAAAAGGCCCCTATTATGATCCGCCATTGCTTCCTATATATTCAACAATAAACTAGGAGTGGTATTATTGCAAAGTTTAGGAACCACAGCAATCCAGCCACGTAGTGGCAAACCATGTAAACTGACTGCATTGTGCCAACAGTAAAGGTTGGTGGAGGAAAGATAATGCTATGGGGTTGTTTTTCAGGGGTCGGCCTAGGTCCCTTAGTTCCAGTGTAGGGAAATCTTAATTCTTCAGCATACCAAGACATTTTGGACAATTGTATGCTCCCAGCTTTGTGGGAACAGTTTGGAGAAATCCCTTTTCTGTTCCAGCATGACTGTACCCCAGTGCACAAAGCAAGGTTCATGAAGGCATGGTGGGGTGAGTTTGGTGTGGAGGAACTTGACTGAGACCTGACCTCAACCCCATCAAACACCTTTGGGATTAATTAGAATGGAGATTGCAAGCCAACATCAGTGTCTGACCTCACAAATGCACTTTTGGATGAATGGGTAACAAATCAAAAATCAAATTAGTCAGAATAGTGGAAGCTGTTTTAGCTACAAAGGGGAGACCAACACCATATTAATGCCTATGGATTTAGAATGGGATGTCATAAAAGCTCCTGTAGGTGTCTTGTGTAGGTGTCCCAATGCTTTAATCCATATAGTGTATGTGACTGACTGCTAAATCAACTACTTATAGAATTTGTGTGGATAACAAAGCATTTTTCCCATTAACCTCTATGGAAAAGAAAATATGCATCATACAGATGTAAACTGGTGACAACAAAGACGCAAATAGCACAACACAAAACCCACAGTAAGTAATTGAAATTGCACTGAACAACTAAGAAACATTCAGACTTGCAGCATCCAGCTGTTACGTGTATGTGAATGGGATTTACAGAAATCTCATTCACATGTCGGGTTTAGAAAAATTATAAGCCCACATTTATCAATGTGTTTATGCCAGTTTGGCATATAGTGGAACTTTCCAAAAGTATGTGGGCCAAAGTGACGAGATAAGTGGACATGGTCGCCCGGGAGATGTAGTTTAGACCAAATTTATTAACTAGGTAAAGGGGAAATCATGCTAATTTTTTGGCACAAATATACATTTGTTTATACCAGACGGAGAAAGAGTTACTGTATCTGCCTGTCAAAGAGTTCAAAATGCTCTGCAATGCAAAGTCTGAACCAAACCTCAGTGTGAACAAGTCTTTAGTGATGCAGGATGCATATCTATGCTTCTATACGCCACCTTTACTATTGCAAATTTATACCCAAAAAATGATAACATAACTTAGATGTAAAATTGATTGGTACAGCTTCTTTAGCCAAAGTCAGAAGTCACATTATCCAAGTTATTGTCTAGCCCTAGCCTTATGCTGGCCATAACTATTATATAATTAATAGGCTGATGTCTGTGGGCTATGACTGATGCTTCCTTCAATAAAGTTGGAAAAAAAGCAAAAGGCAAGAGTTATTGGAGAAAATGGTTTATCCTAGTTTTTAATTATGGCTGGCTACATTATAGTAGGGAAACGCACGGTGGGTCATAAAGTATTATAGAAAACAACTTATAGCCCTTACATAGAACACAAAGGAATATGTCACACAATGGGGGAGATTTATCAAAACTAGCTCATGGGAAAAACATAGCAGTTGCCCATAGCAGTCAATTAGATGATTCTAGTTCTCCTTTTTCAGAGGTCCTTTTGGATATTAAAGAACCAAACTCATTTTAAATAACACTCATGATCTTTCAGTACTTTCTCATGTATGCCAGTGTACCATCTAAAGGGATCATTTATATCAGAAGTGTAGCTAAAGGCTCGTGGTGCCTGGTACCAGAGTTCAGCTTGGGTCACCCCCTCCAGCCCCCACTACCTATGACAAGACCAAAATCTCACCTATATACATTTGGGTATAATAATAATTTTTATTTATATAGCGCCAACATATTACGCAGCACTTTACAATTTCGAGGGAACATGAAACAAACAATATCAGACATTACATAGTGACAAAGTTAATTTACAATTCAAACCAGAGGAGTGAGGACCCTGCTCGCAAGAGCTTACAATCTATGAGGAAGTAAGAGAGACACAAAGTGTAACAGTGTTTGTTCTGTACAATAGTCCAGCCATTTTTTATACACATGGGTGGTACACATAAAGCTGCATGAGCCGGTCACCAGCCGGTATCCGTGTATGACGGACATGAAGAGAAGGAGTGTGAGGGAATCTTATTCTGATGACTAATCTATAAGGGGGCTATGGAAAGGAGTCCGATTAGGGAATGTTATAGGCCTGTCTAAATAGATGTGTTTTCAGGGCACGTTTAAAACTGTGGATATTGGGAATTAATCTGATTGTCTGGGGTAGCACATTCCAGAGGACTGGTGCAGCACGAGAAAAATCTTGGAGACGGGAGTGGGAGGCTCGGGTTATAGAGGATTTTAATCTAAGGTCGTTGGCAGAACGTAGAGCACGAGTAGGGTGGTAGACAGAGATGAGGGAGGAGATGTAAGGAGGGTATACAGTTAGGTCCAGTTAGGAGGGTGGACAGTGACACAAGTTTTGGCATTTTAGCTGTTTACCAAAACATATTGAATATACAGTTATATAATCAATATGGGCTTAAAGTGCAGACTCTTAGCTTTAATTTGAGGGTATTCACATCCTAATTTGAGGAAGGGTTTATGAATTCCATCTCTTTAATATGTCACTGCCTCTTTTTCAAGGCACCAAAGGTAATTGGAAAATTATCTCAAAAGCTATTTAATGGGCTGCATGGGCTATTCCCTCGTTAATCCATCATCAATTAAGCAGGTAAAAGGTCTGGAGTTGATTCCAGGTGTGGCATTTGCATTTTGAAGCTGTTGCTATGAACCCACAACATGAGGTCAAAGGAGCTCTCAATGCAAGTGAAACAGATCATCGTTAGGCTGAAAAAAATTAAGAAATCCATCAGAGAGATAGCACAAATGTTAGGAGTGGCCAAATCAACAGTTTGGTACATTCTTGAAAAAACTAAAAATAAAGAGCACACTAGTGATCTCCAAAAGGCCTGGACGTCCACAGAAGACAATAGTGGTGGATGATCGTAGAATACTTTCCATGGTGAAGAAAAACCCCTTCACAATATCTACCCAAGTGAAGAACACTCTCCAGGAAGTAGGTGTATCAGTATCTAAGTCTACCATAAAGAGAAGACTTCATGAGAGCAAATACAGAGAGTTCACCACAAGGTGCAAACCATTAACCAGCCTCAAAAATAGAAAGGCCAGATTAGACTTTTAAAAACATCTAAAGAAGCCAGCCCAGTTCTGAAACCGCAATCTTTGGACAGATGAAACTGAGGTCAACCTGTATGCGTGCAGCTACTTGGAATTAGTGTGTGTGGTTCTATGGGGTCATTATATTGTGTGTGGGGTTCTATGGGGGCATTATACTGTGAGGAGGCACTATGAGAGCAAACATACTGTGTGGTCTGAACTGGGTGTGTATGGGCGGGGATTGTGCGAGGTTAGAGGCTTGGCTTAACAGAGAGAAAATTTGTGCCTCTTGACGCTGCTTGAAAGTTGGGAGGTATGATCTCTGTATGCGCAAGTGTGTTGTTTTTATGTGTAATTGTGTATCCATATATAAGTATGTGTTGTGGATTTTAAGGATATATGTATCTATCACAGACTCTGTGACTCTCTTCTACCACTCTCTACTTCACTTCATGACACGGATGCCACCCCTGTTTTCTAACACCACACAGCCCTGGCTCTCCTACCTGAGGCAAGCTTCCTGGGTTGCATATAGTTGTTGGAAGAAAACCCCCTCCAAGGTGAGCCCAAATAGAGCGTCTGGAAGACGCCAAAACACATTATACACTACCAGATCTACTTACAGTGCGATTGTGACAAAGGCCTGGGATAGGCCGAAACATCTATTATTACATCGCAAGCCTTTTTCTACTATTGATTGTACCAAAACAACACATAATTTGATTTGTGAGAAAAAAAGGAAAATTAAAATTATTTTGGAAACCTTCCATCAAGGAGAGATTTTCTTCGAATATATTTACATATTTGAGTGCTTGGGTTATTTTCTTCTGATTATTACTAATCACTGGCATCTACCCTTCTTCATTTAAACATGCAACCATCACACCCATACTTAAAAATCCATCTGTCGACACATCCTCTTTTGTCGCTTAATCTCGCTACTCCTTTTTGCCTCAAAAATCCTTAAACAACATGTTTTCCTTGAACTGTCTCTCATCCAACTCCCTTTTCGACCATCTACAATCTGGCTTCCAACCCCATCACTCTACTGAAACGGCCTTAACCAAAGTGATTAATGATCTCTTAACTATCAAAGCCCCACAACATAACTGCGTGATCCTCCTTCTAGACCTATCCTCTGTATTCGACACAGTCAACCACTACCACCTGTTACAAATTCTCTCATCCGTTGGCATCACAGAATTGGACCTCTTTTGGCTCTCATACCTCACCAACCAATCAGTTAGTGTCTCCCACTCACACACCACCTCTTCGTCTTGCAACATCTCTATCAGTGTCCATCAAGACTCTGCCCTGGAACCCTCGCTTTTTTCCATTTATACCTACAGCTCCAGAATGACTATAAGTTATATTCTCCTTTTCCTCCCACTTTCTAAAATTCAACATGGGGAAAACTGAATTCATCATCTTTCCCTCTGACTCAACCTTACCATAACTATTAATCACAGTTAATGGCTCCATACTTTCCCCAGTCTCACAAGTCCGTTGCCTCAGGAAAACCTTTTATTCCGCCCTATCCTTCAAACCACACATCCAAGCCTTTACCCCTTCCTATCACCTACACCTCAAAAATATTTCTTGAATACGCTCTTTCCTCAACCTGGAGTCAACAAAATTATAGTAAATGCCCTCATCCTCTCCTGCCTAGACTACTGCAACATCCCCCTCTATGACCTCCCATCTAACACGCTTGCACCCCTCCAATCCACCCTCAACTCTGCTGCCCGATTAATCTACCTCTCCCCTCATTCCACCTCTGCCTGTCAATACCTTTACTGGCAACTTATTGCCCAGTGAATTTAGTTAAAAATATTAACAATTAAATACAAGCGGGTCTACGACCTATCCCCTCCATACTAATCTCCTGATACCTACAAACACGCAATCTCGAGTCCTCACAAGACCACCTTCTTAGCTCTCTTTTTGTCTGCTCCCCACATCATCGTCTCCAAGATTTCTCCTGCATTCTCATACTCTGGAACTCACTATCCCAACACATCGGATTCACCCACCATCCAAACCCTTAAAAGGAACTGGGAAGCACGGTGGCTCAGTGGTTAGCACTATTATCTTGCAGCGCTGGGGTCCTGGGTTCATATATGATTATTTATTTTACAGCGTCACAGGGAGAACATACAAACTCCATGCAGATAATGTCCTTGGTAGGCATAGAGTTTGTATGTTCTGCCTGTGACGCTGTAAAATAAATAATAATATATGCATACGTGTCTGTGGTCGTATGTTTCTTGTGAATGTGTCCATCTGCTTATGAAAGCAGATGTTTGGCTAGCATATTTGAGGGGGCCTGTAACTGGCACTTTGAGGGGAAATGTTCTGGCACTGTTGAAGGGGCATGTGTCTGACACTGCGGATGGTGCATGTCGTATGCACAGTTTAAGGGTAGGAACACACTAGGCAGAAACTGCAGATTTAATTGCAGAAAATCTGCAGCGTAATACAGTATCAGCAGTGCGGGTGAGATTTGAACAAATCTCAGCCACACATAGCAGAAAAAATCTGCCAAAAAAAAATGTCCTGCGGTGCGTTTTTTTAAGCTGCAGCAGGGTTTCCCCATTTAATTCAATGGGGAGATAAAACCTGCAGCAAAGAGCTATGTGTTGCGTCAGAAACGCTGCGATTCCGCTGAAAAAAATCTCAAATGATCATTTATTTTTTTATTTGAAATTTGAAATTAATAAAAAAAAAACTTCAAATTTACCACCAACCGTAATCCTAACGGTCCAATTCCCTCTTCTGAGTGTAACCCTGTCCTCCTGTCCTGATGTTTCATCCCATTTGACTGCTGCAGCCAATCAAAGGCTGCAGCGGTCACATGGACTACAGCATCATCCCAGGAGACTGGACTACGGTCCGAAGAGAAGGAAGCGTCGTCATGACTATGTCTGGGGTAAGTCTTAACTTAGGCTTTCCACAGCGGACATGTCGCCAAAAAACTGCACCACTATTTGGTGCGGTTTTTTTGGCCGGAATTCCCTGCGGCTACAAGGGTGGATACGCTATGTACTTTTACACATAATGTGTTCTAAAGAGGAATGTGGTTTGCACTATTAAGAGGGGAGAGTGGTTGGCAATGTTAAAAGTCAAGGTGAGCACTTTGCCTAAGGTAATGCCCTTTCCGAACTGAAATTCATACCGTAGTACTGGTTGGCTTTCTACTGTGAATATTCCTGTGGGATGGGTTTAGCTAATATAAATGCTAATATTGTCTTGCATTTGAAAGTGGTCATTTGGCTACAATAATTCACTGCTATACGCAACTGTATGTACATTTAGAAATGTTGTACATAGTCTTTCAATGGTAAGACATCAGTCCAATCTCGTATAATATATAATATGGCTACAAACTTCTCCTATAGCTGCAGCACCAATCAAATGTACTAACTTTTAATGAATTTGCTTTGTCATTACATGGTCTATTTTAACAGGGGTTTAAAAAATAATAATCCTTCTTAGAATTGCCCATATTGAGTACTTCATTGAGTCATTGATGGGAAAGGCCCAGTGCTAACCTTCATACTGTTCAAGTATTCCTCATAAATGCAGAAACATCCACAATGTTTACACATATACATTTCTGTCATTATTTTTTATTTTACAGATCAATAAAGCACACTAAGAAAATGGCACATATGTGATCCCTGCTTGCTGCCTACTACTAATGGTAAGACTTCTTGGGGTTCATCTTAACTAGCCGTTGGGCTATAAGTAATGGAGCAATTAAGTAACCCATATTTAGCACCTTTGTCCATACCATAGAAATGGGACATGATTCCACTAGATTAGCAAACAATTATATGCTTCGAGCTGATCAATTCAGTCAATTTAGTTTGCAGAGTAAATTTATTCTATGGAACAAAGCAGTAAGTCAGTGGGGTGTTACCTGAGAAAACAGCATGTCTGTGTACACTGAACTGTCCCTGTTCCTGTGTGGAGTGGCCCCGCGCCATATGGTGCCACTATGAACTTATTAGCTGACAGATTAACTGATCCCAGCATTTGGGATCCCCAGTTTCCAGCTGTGAGAATGATTGATGTTCTAACCACTGCTCCAGTCTTGAAAGTTATTTCCTCCATTTAACAGAGTCAAGAAGACAGAAAATTGCCACCTATTGTAAATGCTAATCTCACCCCCCTTGTAAAACCCAACATAGCAATTTATTCAAGCCATAGTCTTAAAATTGGTATAGTGAACATCAAATGTATACTAATTAGCCATTTCTTTTGAAGACCCCCATCCCTACTTGAAGTTCTCCTCATCCATATGTTCATCATGCCCTACTTCACCCTTTGATTGAAAAACAGCACTTTCTCTTAATTATGGAAAAGGTATTCTGAGCCTAGAAATATGATTAAGAATGTGTACTTCCTGAAGCATAATTTAATCAGGACGAGGACAGAAGAAAAAAATAAACTCATCATGTCTTATTGAAATGACAATAGGTTTGATATGCCAAGACCAACTCTAATCTGAGCGTTGGTTACAATAACTGTATTCATTTTCCATTTGTGTGCACTGGTGTTTGATAGATGTAGATATTAGTGTCATAGTATTCTAGATCAAAATCTTTAATAATTAAAATTTATGGAATTGGAAATGCTGAATGGAGATCAGAACTGGGCTTTTCCTGCTCTTTTACGGTCAGTTTAGAATTTGTACGACTCAATGTCTATGTATAACTTGCTATGTAGAAAAAAAATGCAGGTGAATCAATTATATTTCCAGTTCACAATAGGAAATTCCATTAATAAGAATGAATACTGTTTATATTCTGTTCCACACATTCGTAGTATTCAGGAAATGATTTCTGGTTCATACTGTATCACTGTTAACACATATAAGCCTGAGGAGCAAAGGGGACTCTTCAGTCAGACGAATTTACAAATTCCATTTGCACATTCTTCCGATGAATAGATCTCAGTGCACTAGGTACTAGGTAAGGCATTACATTACTTTTTGTAACATATGATCCTTAAACTGTCTATCACTGCAAAATTATCTCTTTTACTACGTTAGGAAGTAAAATGTTCAAACCCCATATTGACTTTGGAATTTAAATCTAAAAGTACAAAACCCAGAACGTTTACCACTCTTTTCACATTTCACATAAGAATGGTAATAAAAAAATAAAATCTGAAATCACTCTGAAATAACCTTCCTTAATTTTCAGCTATATTTTATGATAAACATTAGGTTAGCATGCAGCTTGATGTATAGTCTTCATGTAAAGGAAATAAGAATGTGTCATGTCAAAATGGACTAAGGCCACAACTGATGGTCTGAGGCCACAACTGAAATAGATCATTTCCATCTAATTTCTTATTAGCATCCATGTAGTAAATATAACATTAGGGGCAGGGGTGTAAAAAGTAACAATTGAATTCCATAGCAAAACTTGGAATTGGCCCCCTCTTCAACAGGACATGAACGGTAAATGAATATTTTGTTCTGCACTGTGTCCCCTGTGTCTTTTCTTGGTCTCTCAGGGAAATGCATTGATTTCATTTATTTTGCCTTCCATCACCCACAGTTATCACTAACTGCAACTCACCCAAGAGTGGAGATAGGACCCTTAGCTGCTGGGCCCCATAACAGCGGCTATGAGTATTACCTTGGTAGTTACGCCCATGATAATCATTTAATGTGTTTTATGGTTCTGAAACTCCATGATACATTGTTGCAACACACCAATTGAATCCTTTGTTTGTCCTCATTGCTGTGTTGGGGTACTGTAGTGATAAAAGCTCTGAGTACAATAAAGACACAGAATTATCAATTACAGTACACTCCAATACTCAAATATAACACAATGCACACAAATGTTACTATGACTGCTGACGAAACTGCGTGGATGTTTTATACACCATTCCAAAAAAAGGAGAAGATCCTCTTTATACTGTAAGATTAGATAGGGCTGTGTAAGATATGTGATTTTTATGAACATGTAACAGATAAAAGTGACGGTTTCTCGCTGGTAAAACCATATATGACTCAATTTATAGGCCAATTCTTAGTCCAGAATCCAACTATATAGAAATAAATACAACATTATCCATGCTCCTGTGCCTCCATCATACAGCATCATATGTACCCACTGTATTATTTTCATGTTTGTTATGTTTTGTATTTACCTGGATGACATTTTAACCCTTGAGCTCCTCCCATTCCCTCCTCCGCCGGTCAAATATTTGGAGGCCTTCTTAGTTCTATAAAATGGTGCTGAAATAGTCAGCTCCAAATCTGTTTTATTAGCCTGAGGAAGAGGTCGGCCCTTGAAACGCGTAGCTTACTGCCCGACCAAAAATAAACACACAATTTTGAAAGATTACTCTGGTTCGAACTATCATCTTTCCATTTGAACAAGGCTCCCCTACCCTTGGCACAGTCTTACCGGATGGCACTAAACTAGATTAGCTTTTTTCTCCGACTCTCCTCCAGCATACAGCAAAACTCAGCTAAGTGACCCTTCATACTAGCAAGTTAACAATAGGGCTTATACCATTTTTTTCATGGTCTATCAATAGTTTGGAGGGCACAGAAGTAAAATAAAAACTAGTGGCTAGATGGTGACCACTTACAATACACACTATCACCCCCATGTCATGACATCGTTTGTTGGGGCTTTAATGAGGAGTGGAACCCCATGCTTCATATGTATTTACGATGAACCTCTTGTTGTACAATGTAAGTAGAGAAACAGTCATGGACAATATCCACCAGCTTACTGCACTCTCAGTCAAAAAGTTTCTACAAAGAATGGTTTCAACGGCACAACGCTGGAGATCTGTAGTGGCTATACTGATGTCAGGATAAATAAACATTACTACCATTATGCAGTTAGAGGAGCCGATGAGATCAATGTCAAGAATAATATCTTAAAGTCTACCTGTATGAGCACTTTTGCAACCATTTTTTTGTGCTCTAATGTAATTAAAAGAAAAGAAAATAGATGCAACTTTGCAAATAGTCATGAGTAAAAATGTAGTACATAGAGCATCTATCTAGTTATTCAGCTGACCGCGTCTCTTTTGCTGGACAGGCTTTCAGCGTTGTACAGTTGTCTAGGCAACCAGACCACCCAATCTCCCAGCCTCATCTTTTTATTTTAAATGCATTTCAGTAATACATAAATCAGTTGCAAAAATGTTTATACCTATTACAATTTGGACATGTTGAATCTCGTTTTTTCAAGCCACTATCTTTAGCACTCTTTTTTTTAAAACCTAATGCGGGGCAAAGCATGCATACGTATATAGACATCCCATCCATAAGCTCCCTGCCCAGTCATCAGACATCACTTCCCTTTACCTCCTCCTATAGACATTTCCTTGTGCCCCTTTCCTTCCTCATCCCTTTTCATTTCCTCGCTTCCTTTCCCCCTCTTTCCCCCTCTCCCTTTACGTGTTCTTGTTCCTTTTTTATATAATATATATATTTTTATTTTCTTTATTGGCAAATGCCCCAGGGCATCTACCAAAAATTTACTTTTTTTTGCTACAGAGTTGCAGATCAGAAATTAGCTTAATTAAATGTATTTTTCTTATTTTCACAATTGTGTTGTTCCTTGAATAATGTCTAAGGCTACGTTCACATCTGCGTCGGGGTTCCGTTGATGGGTTCCGTCAGACCGTTCTGTCAGGGCAACCCATCAAGGCAAACGGAAACCATAGCTTTCCGTTACCATTACCATTGATTTCAATGGTATTGTTTCCGTTGCTAATGGTTTCCATTTGTCTCCGTTCCCTAAGGTTTCCGTTTCTCTGACGGAATCAATAGTGCAGTCGACTGCGCTATTGTTTCCGCCAAAAAAACAAAACCTTACGGAATGGAGACAAACGGAAACCATTAGCAACGGAAGAATTACCATTGAAATCAATGGTAATGCTAACGGAAAGCTATGGTTTCCGTTTGCCTTTCCATTGATGGGTTCCACTGACGGAAAGGTCTGACGGAACCCATAAACGGAACCTAACTCTGATGTGAACAGGCCGTAGTACTGGTTTTTTTGTCATGCAATATAGATGTAGAACTGGTTTGTTCACTATTTTTTATTATCACATTAACAAAGTATTTATAATGCAATTATAATATAAGTATATAATATTATTTTCATTTTTTTAAATATAATTCCCATGTTGACATCAAAAGTGGCCTTTGTTTTAGGCTGTTAAATTTTATATTCCTGTATTAATTTTATATTTCACAATATATCTATAGATATTATGCTCTAGGGCAGAAATAATCACGCTAGAGAAGATTTTTTCAAAAATCATCGTCAGAGCACTGGGTAAAAAACAAAACGTTTACATATTACATAAAGGTTCTCACTGAAATGAACCTAAAAAAAAAATCATTCCTTTCCTTATCCAGTGCAGTCATCTTAGTCATTCTTGACTCCCGGGGGCCTTCATCATTTCTGGAAAAAAAATTAATGATTTCAGTCAGTAGATGACATTCAAAATATAAAAAAAATCTGGTAACCCATATGACACTTATAAAACTTTTCTTACAAATCAACGTCAATGGATGACATTTAAATTGTCAGCTTAATTTATCTTTAAGCTAAAGAAATAAATTAAGTTTTGTGGGAACACTCAGTCCATTTGGTAACTTGGTATATTTTAACCTTAATAACGTCATCATTGCAGAAATCTATTGTCAGGGTGAATGTAGTGATCTGGAAAGGAATGCTGGTCAATTACATTCTCTATGATATTATATTCCAGTTGTTAGATGGTAGAGCATGTAATTACTAATAAATAAAATATTTTTTTCTTTTCCTTTTGTAGGTTGGGGTAGTTGGGTTGGTGGGTATTATGGGTGATTTGTTATTTATTCTAGTCTTGACTGTTTCCTGCATATTAAAACAAAATATTTTAAATAAAGAAATATTAAAAAGAAAATAATAAATAAAATATTCTTAGTATAAGATAGGCAAGGTACTTTAATCAAAAGTTGTATCTTGGATCATTTAGGCTGAATTCACACATGCAGTGTTTGTGGCAATTTTTGATGCCATTTTTTGAGCCAAACACAGGAGTGGATCCAAAAAGAAGGAAAAGTATAAAGGACAGACTGGTCTGTCTCCTATCTTTTGTATCCACTTCTACCCTCCTGTATTTGGCTTAAATCATTGCCACAAAAACTGCATTTGTGATTCCAGCCTTACATATACTGCCCCACAAACGGGCTATCTTGCAAATGGGAGCAAGTAGCATCTATGACTGGACTATTGTCCAATTTGAGCATATATTTAGATGTTGAGCAGTAAGACAAAACCATTCTCTTGGAAGGTAAGTATCTATATCCATAAGAATATACGAGAATGTTGGAAAGGTTTGGCTAATACATGTTTTTGGGTTATTTTTTTTGATGCAGTTTTTTTAGTCAAACACAGGAGGGGGTACAAAAGAGGTAAGAAGAGATCAGAAGTATAGCCCCTTACTGCGGCAAAGAAATGCAGATGTGAATCTAGCCTGTAGCTACATTGTATGTCTCCAAAAGTATACATGTATTTAAGTTTAGAGATAATAAGTAAAAGCGCAAAAAAGTCCAGTATTCCTGTCTTTTTCCATCTGTGACATGAACAGGTCTCACATGTAAATAATTTGTATAATTTAGACACATAGGGGGAATTTATCAAGAATGGCCTTTCATATGCCAGTCTTCCTATAAAACACACTGGAGTAAGATGCATCTGATTTTCTAAAAGGTAAACGCCTCTTAATAAATCAGGCGCATCTCTGTCTGTTCATGCACCAGAAAGTCAAAATTATGCCAGCTGTTAGCTGGCGTTTATTTGCGCTGTAATTTACGCCAGTTTCTGGCAAAACTGATAGTAAATTTTTTGGGCTCTGCCCCCTCCCGTTGAGAACTGCTTCGGTCTACTCTCAAGGGTCCCTGGCAGTCTCTGACTCCCGGGTACCGAACATTCAGCTGCCTAATCGCTCAAGCAGCAAGCTTAAACCTTCGCCGCATTCATATAATGGGCGGCTCTTAATCGGTTAAAAAAATCCCCCATTCACAGCACAGGGGCAAAACTCACTGCAAGTGTAATATGTGTATACTGTGTATGCACCATTAGTGCACTGGCAAATAACTAGTTTAAGTTTGGCATACTGTACCTGCAGCATTCCAGAGTTTTGTTCCATGTGTGACATGGAAGAGTAAATTGCTAAATAAAATAACAATGTAATTTAATGTATCCCTTGGCGCAGCATTCCATTTTTCATCTTTGACATTGGCAATGTGCCCTGCACTCCCAAATAAATAATTTGTGTAATTTCAATGTGTTTTGTTTGCAGCATTCCAGGTTTTCTTCTCCTTTCATCTGTGACATGGAAAGCGCACTGCCATTTACATATTTAGTGTAAATTTAGTGCTCTGTATGTACCTTCAGAATTTAAGTTTTTTTTCATCTATTGCACAGGGAAAGTACACTGCTCTGCCAAATGAAGAATTAGTGTTATCTATGTGCCCTGTATATGCCGGGAATCAGGTGGATTAACGGAGTAACAAAGCCCCCGCGTTCACTTGAAATTCCTAGACACCCAGGTAACTGATTGCCATAAGAGTTGATAGTGAGAAAGCGGTCTAAATAAGCCAATAGATAATAAAAAGCATAAAAATCCAAACATATTTTTTTTTACTGTAAATCAAATTGGATGCCTCGAGTCACTGAATAATCTCTAAGTGGACAACATTAAAATTAAAAATGTTTATAAAGCAAAATAAGGTGTATTCCACATCTATTCTTTATTCCATCTGCACCAAGGTGTGAGTGATGAATAAAGATTTGAGAACCCTGCATTATTTATTACTTCTTTCCCAAATGTATTTGCATGGCTTGTTACAGTACAATTATCAGAGCTGTTTTTTGTAACGAGCGGTGCCCCTGTGTGTCCATCACATGACCAGGACATCATTTTCTGTCTATCGCTTAATTTCACATAATTTAATAAATCATATCAGCTACAGTTTGGTATTATGTTCTTAATGGGAATCTCAAGCTCTATGTAAATACAGCTCAATGACCCTAAAAGGTCAGAGGAAGCTATATTCAGAGAAAAATCCTATTGTTTAACCCCTTCCCGACATTTGACGTATGGCTACGTCATAGCCGGGTAGGGGAAGTATGGATGCGGGTGTCAGCTGTATGTTACAGCTGACACTTCACAGTAACGAGAGGGATCGAGCGCGATCCCGCTCGTTTAACCCGTTAAATGCCGCGGTCAATAGCGACTGTGGCATTTAAATCATTAGAAAGAGGGGGGCGACCCACTCTAGCAGCTCATTGCGACCCCCGCAATTCAATCGTGGGGCGGCGATGGTTGCTATGGCAGCCTGGGGGCCTAATGAAGGCCCCCAGGTCTGCCATCTTTGTGCTCCTATTAAGCGCTACCTCCGGCAGGGCTTAATAGAAGCCTGTCAGAAAGACGATATACTGCAATACCTAAGTGCAAAAAATAGTGCAAGCGATCGCTGGTTAAAGACCCCTAGGGGACTAATAAAAAAAAGCATCAATTTGTAATATAAAGTTGTTTTCTTTTTTATGTAAAAAAAGAAATAAAAATGTATTAACCTCTTCAGGACTGAGCCTGTTTTGTCCTTCAGGACGAAGCCGATTTTTCAAATCTGACATGTCAATTTGGGTGGTAATAACTCTGTCACGATGCGGGGTGTGGACCCACTGGGCCGTACCGCGTAGCGGGGATGGCAGCTGGCCAAACCGGAAAGTACACAGTTCAATGGTTAAGCGAGAGTACCTGAGGCAATCATAGGCAGTGGCGAGGCGGACACGTCCAGAACCAGGCGGTGGGAAGTCGTTCGGTGAGGCGTAGCAGGGCAGCGTAGACTGTAGCACAGCACGGTAGGTAGCACAGCACAGCTATAGAACTAGGTAGCACGGAAACAGGATACGGGATACAGGAGCAAGGTACACTGGGAGGCTGGAAGACACTGGGAGACCATAAGCAAGACGAACAACGGGAAAACTAACAACGCTCTGGCAAAGGGCAAGACGGCAGAGCCCTTTTTATAGCCCAGGGCATCCTGGGTCAGATTGCAGTTTTTTGCAAAAACGCGCGCACTGGCCCTTTAAGGCCGTGCACGCGCGGGCGCGCGCACCCGCCAGAGACACTCGGAATCCGGAAGAGAGTGCCGGCGCCTGACTGAGGGACAACACTGCAGGCAGGTAAGCTGTCCATGGCCACGGCCGTCGGGGTTAACGACCGATCGACGGGCCGTGGCCATAGACGTTACAAACTCCGGAATGCTTTTATCTATCCAAGTGATTCTGAGAGTGTTTTCTTGTGACATATTGTACTTTATGTTAGGGGGAAAATTTCGTCGATAAATTCAATATTTATTTGCAAAAAAAACACCAAGATTTAGAGAAAATTAGCAAAAATTTTAATTTTTCTAAATTTAAATGTATCTACTTGTAAAACAGATAGTAACACCACACAAAATACTTACTAGTTTATATTTCCCATATGTCTACTTTATATTTGCATCATTTTTTGAACATTCTTTTATTTTTCTACAACGTTACAAGGCTTAGAACTTTAGCAGCAATTTCTCATATTTTCAAGAAAATTTCAAAAGCCTATTTTTTCAAGGGCCTGTTCAGTTCTGAAGTGGCTTTGAGGGCCTTATATATTAGAAAATCCCCATAAATCACCCTACTTTGAAAACTGCACCCTTAAAGTATCCAAAACAGCATTCAGAAAGAGTTTTAAACCTTTAGGCGTTTCACAGGAATTAAAGCAAAGTAGAGGTGAAATTTACCAATTTCATTTTTTTTTTCAAAAATTCATTTGTAATAAAAAAAAAAATCTGTACCACAGAAGATATTACCCGAGAAATGCAACTCAATATTTATTGCCCAGGTTCTGCAGTTTTTAGAAATATCCGACATGGGATCCTAATGCGGTAATGGACTGAAACACAGGCCTCAGAAGCAAAGGAGCACCTAGTGGATTTTGGGGCCTCCTTTACTTAGAATATATTTTAGGCACCATGTGAGGTTTGAATAGTGGCCCCATTTTGGAAACTACACCCCTCAAGGAATTTATCTAGGGGTATAGTTAGCATTTTTAAACCACTGGTTTTTTTTGCTAAATTTATTTGAATTAGTATGTGAAGATGAAAATGTACTTTTTTTATGAAAAAACGTAGAAATGTTTAATTTTCGCGAGAAATAAAGAAGAAAAAACACCACAACATATGTAAAGCAATTTTTTTTGATTATAGCAATACCCCATATCTGGTAATAAACTGCTGTTTGGACCCACAGCAGGGCTCAGAAGAGAAGGAGCACCATTTGGATTTTGGATTTCTTATTTTGCTGGAATAGTTTTCAGTGTCGTGTCGCATTTGCAATGCACTGAAGGGACCAAAATAGTGGAAACCCCCAAAAAGTTACCCCATTTTGGAAAATACACCCCTCAAGGAATTTTTCTAGGGGTAAAGTTAACATTTTGACCCCTCAATTGTTTTGCTGAATTCTTTGGCATTAGTCAGTAAAGGTAAAAATCTACTTTTTTTCTGTAAAAACGTAGCCATTTTTACAAGGAATAAAGGAGAAAAAACACACCAACATTTGTAAAGCAATTTCTCCCGATTACGTAAATACCCCATATGTGGTAGTAAAGCGCTGTTTGGACAAACACCGGGGCTTAGAAGGGAAGGAGCGCTATTTGGCTTTTAGAGCTCAAATTTAGCTGGAATAGTTTTTGGGTGTCATGTTGAATTTGCAAAGCCGCTGAGGGACCAAAACAGCCCCCCAAAAGTAACCCCATTTGGGAAACTACACCACTTAAGAAATCTATCTAGGGGTATAGTGAGCATTTAGACCCCACACGTCTTTTGCAGAATTTATTAGAATTAGGGCAGATACAGACGAATGTTGCGTTTTTGCGCGCGCAAACAACGCGGCGTTTTGCGCGCGCAAAAACCATTTGACAGCTGAATGTGTCATCCGTGTATGATGCGCGGCTGCGTGATTTTCGCGCAGCCGCCATCATAGAGATGAGGCTAGTCGACGCCCGTCACTGTCCAAGGTGCTGAAAGAGCTAACTCTTTCAGCACCCTCGACAGTGAATGCCGAACACAATATCGAAAAACCTGTTGAAAAAAAAGAAAAAGTTTGTACTTACCGAGAACTTCCCGGCCGTTGCCTTGGTGACGCGTCCTTGGTGACGCGTCCTTGGTGACGCGCCTCTCGACATCGGGCCCCACCTCCCTGGATGATGCGCCAGTCCATGTGACCGCTGCAGCTTGTGCTTGGCCTGTGATTGGCTGGAGCTGTCACTTGGACTGAATTGTCATCGCGGGAGGTCAGACTGGAGGAAGACGCCGGGAGTTATCGGTAAGTCAGAACTTCGTGTTTTTTTCTACAGGTTCATGTATATTGGGATCGGAAGTCACTGTATATGGTGCTGAAACAGTTTAACTCTTTCAGCACCCTGGACAGTGACTATCTCCTGACGTCGCGTACCAATAATTTTTTTGCCGGGTTCGGCCAAAACGAGTTCGGCCGAACCCGGTGAAGTTCGGTTCGCTTGTCCGGCTTCGCTCATCGCAAAGACACTCCGTTTGGATTTTCGGAAACAGAAAAGCACGTGGTGCTTTTCTGTTTACATTCATCCTTTTGACAGCTGGTGCGCTGTTTCAGTCGGTTCGCACGGAAGTGCTTCCGTGCAACCTGCGTGGTTTTCACGCACCCATTGACTTAAATGGGTGCGTGATGCGCGAAATACGCAGAGTTATTGAACCTGTCAAGCTTTTTGCGCAGCAGACAAACGCTGCGCAAAAAGCACGGACTGTCTGTACTGCCCCATAGACTTGTATTGGTCCATGCGTGCCGCGTGAAAACCACGCGGCCCGCACGGGCCGAATACACGCTCGTGTGAATCCCCCCTTAGGCCGTGAAAATTAATATCAACATTATTTCCACTAAAAAGTTGACATTTTTCAATTTCACAAAGGATAAAGGAGAAAAAAGCACCCCAACATTTGTAAAGCAATTTCTCCCGAGTACGGATATACCCCGCATGTGGTCATAAATGGTTTTTCATTAGAAAGTAATTAACCCTTTCCGAACTGATCCATGTTTTGCTTTTTCTTTTTCGTTTTTCCTCCCCGCTTTCCGAGAGCCACAACTTTTTGATTTTTCCGTCAATAGAGTGGTGTGAGGGCTTATTTTTCGTGGGACGAGCTGTAGTTTTTATAGGTACCATTTTTTGGTACATAAGACTTTTTTATAAATTTTTTTGTTACAGCCAAGGTGACCAAAAAACAGCGATTTTGCCGTTTAAAATTCTTTATTGGACATAAACTGCTGTTTGGGCACGCTGTAGGGCTCAGAAGGGAGGGAGGGAGCGGCATTTGGCTTTAGGGAGCGCAGATTTTGCTTGGTAGTAGCTCTGGCGTTTTGCTGGTATTTCAGTTTATAATGTGGGGGATATGTAGGCTGGGCAGAGTACATCAGGGGCATAATAAGAGGGTATAATTATGGGTAAATAAAAAATAATCCGCAGATATGTGGCCAGTGTCGCACTTATAAATGGCGCCCGATCTTATCCACTTTTGGAACTCTGCACATTTTGCATTGCCATATTCTGAGAGCCGGAACTATTTTTATTTTTTCACCACCGGAGCTGTGTGAGGGCTTACTTGTTACGGGACAATCTGTAGTTTTCATTGGTACCATTTTGGGGTGCATGCAATTTTGTTGATCTTTTTTATACCATTTTTCAGCAAGAAAGGTGACCAAAAACCATATGTATATAGTTTTTTTTTTACATTTTGCAGTGTTTGCGCAATAAAATAACTTATTTAGAAAATAAATTATTTTTTGTCACCATATTCTGAGAGCCATAACTTTTTTATTTTTCAGTCAAAAAAGCGGTGTAAGCGCTTGTTTTTTGCGGGACGGGTTGTAGTTTGTATTGGTACTATTTTGGCGTATGTACGACTTTTTGATCACTTTTTATTGTATATTTTGGGAGAGTGGTGACCAAAAAATAGTGATTCTGGCATAGTTTTTCGTTTATTTTATTTGCGGTGTTCATCGTGCGGGAAAAATAATATTATAATTTTATAATTGGGGTCGTTACGAACGCGGTGATACCAGATATGTGTACTTTTTTTTTACGTGTTAATTTTTTTCCTATAATAAATGACTTATTATAGGAAAAAAAGCAGTTCTTGTTTATGTCACTTATAACTTTTATTTTTATACTTTTTTGAAAACATATTTATTCTTTTTTTTACTTGTCCCACTAGGGAACACTTAGACTAGCAGCTCTGATAGCTGCTGGAACACATTACACTACCAACGTAGTGTAATGTATTCCAACTGTCATTGTGACGGGACAGTCACACTGACAGGAAGCCTACGACGACCAGCCTCCAGCTGGTCCTCATAGGCTTCTGTACATGGCAACTGGAAGCCATTGTCTGGCGTCCGGTTGCCATGGGTACCATCGCCAGCCCCAGTGATTTCACGTGGGGGCTGCCGATCTGCATTAAACACCTTAAATGTGGTGATCGCAATCGAACGCCGCAATTAAGGGGTTAACCGCCGAAATCAGCGGTGATGGGCCACTGATCGGCAACAGGAAATGCAGGGCAGACACCCTGCAAAGTTAACCGCCGCTGCGATGTAGCGGCGCACGGCAGTTAACTGTCAAAGCACTGACGTAACTGCACGTCAAGGTGCTCGAACTTACTGCACACATCGACGTGCAGTTACGTCAAGGTGCGGGAAGGGGTTAATAGTAAAAAAACAACACCTTTTTGCATATTCCTCCTAAAGCATTTTAAAAAACGAAATAAATAAACATAATTGGTATCGCCACATTTGTAAAAGTCTGAAATATTACAATATATCATTATTTAACCCGCACGGTGAACGCCGTAAAAAAAGAAATATGTGAACACCAGAATCGCTATTTTTTGGTCACCTCATCTCCCGCAAAATATGGACTAAAAAGTGATCAAAGCGTTGCATGTACCCCAACATGGTATAATTAAAAACTACAGCTTATCCCGCAAAAAATAAGCCCCCATACCACTTAATCGACGGAAAAATAAAAAAGTTATGGCTCTCAGAATTTGGTGACACAAAATTTATTTTATTTTTTACCCTTAGTTTTTTCCGAAGTAGTAAAACATAGAAAAAAACTATATATATATATATATATATATATATATATATATTTAGTATCACTGTAATCGTATTGACCCACAGAATAAAGTTAACATGTTGTTTTAATTGCACTGTGAATTCCGTAAAAACGAAGCGCCAAAAACAATGGAAGAATCGCTGTTTTTTTTTATTTTCTACTCCACAAATAATTTTTTTCCTGTTTCCGAGTACATTATATGGCACAATAAATGGCGCTATGAAAAACTACAACCCGTCCCGCAAAAATCAAGCCATAATAGGACTATATCAATGAAAAAATAAAGAAGTTATGGCTTTTGGAATGTAAGGAGGAAAAAATTAAAATTAAAATCGGAAAATTGTTTATGACGGGAAGGGGTTAAAATAAGTTTTAAGATTAAACGTATTTTTTTAAATCTTGGTGCTGGCACATCAATAGATCACTCTAAATAGTCACATAACCATGACGTCAAGTCCCTTTCTACCTCTATGAACACATAGTTACATAGTTACATAGTTACATAGTTAGTACGGCTGAAAAAAGACACATGTCCATCAAGTCCAACCAAGGGAAGGGAAAAGGGAAGGAAAAATTTCTACACATAGGAGCTAATATTTTTTTGTTCTAGGAAATTATCTAACCCTTTTTTAAAGCCATCTACTGTCCCTGCTGTGACCAGCTCCTGCGGTAGACTATTCCATAGATTCACAGTTCTCACTGTAAAGAAGCCTTGTCGCCTCTGCAGCTTGAACCTTTTTTTCTCCAGACGGAGGGAGTGCCCCCTTGTTTTTTGAGGGGGTTTTACAAGGAACAGGATATCACCATATTTTTTGTATGTGCCATTAATATATTTATATAAGTTAATCATGTCCCCCCTTAGTCGTCTTTTTTCAAGGCTAAATAGGTTTAATTCTTTCAATCTTTCCTCATAACTTAAATTCTCCATGCCCCTTATTAGCTTCGTTGCTCTTCTTTGTATTTTTTCCAACTCCAGGGCATCCTTTCTATGAACTGGAGCCCAGAACTGAACTGCATATTCTAGATGGGGCCTCACTAATGCTTTGTAAAGTGGCAATATTACATCTCTGTCCCGCGAGTCCATGCCTCTTTTAATACACGACAATATCTTGCTGGCCTTTGAAGCAGCTGATTGACACTGCATGCTGTTATTGAGTTTATGATTTACAAGAACACCCAGATCCTTCTCAACAAGTGAATCCGCCAGTGTAGCTCCCCCTAGGACATATGATGCATGCAGGTTGTTGGTACCCATATGCATAACTTTACATTTATCTACATTAAACTTCATTTGCCAAGTGGACGCCCAAACACTTAGTTTGTTTAAATCTGCCTGCAATTCACAAACATCTTCCATAGTCTGAACTATATTACATAGCTTGGTGTCATCTGCAAAAATAGAAATAGTGCTATTAATCCCATCCTCTATATCATTAATAAATAAGTTGAATAATAGTGGTCCCAGCACTGAACCCTGGGGTACACCACTTATAACCGGTGACCATTCAGAGAAGGAATCATTGACCACAACTCTCTGGATACGGTCCTTGAGCCAATTCTCAATCCAATTACAAACTATATTTTCTAAACCTATAGTCCGTAATTTACCCATTAGGCGTCTATGGGGGACAGTGTCAAATGAATTTGCAAAGTCCAAAAACACTAAATCCACAGCGGCCCCTCTGTCTAGACTTCTGCTTACCTCTTCATAAAAACAGATTAGGTTAGTTTGACAAATTCTGTCCTTAGTAAAACCATGCTGGCTGTCACTTATAATGCTATTTATTGTCACATAATCCTGTATATAGTCCCTCAATAGCCCCTCAAACATTTTCCCCACGATGGATGTTAAGCTTACTGGTCTATAATTACCCGGGGAAGACCTAGAGCCCTTTTTGAAAATAGGCACCACATTTGCCCTGCGCCAGTCCCTTGGCACTATACCAGTCACTAGAGATTCTCTGAATATTATGAAAAGGGGGACAGAAATAACTGAACTAAGCTCTTTAAGAATTCTAGGGTGTAACCCATCTGGTCCCGGAGCCTTGTGCACATTTATTTTATTTAATTTAGCTTGGACCATCTCTACATTCATCCAATTCAGTATATCAGCCGATATATTAACAGCACTGGCACCGGCTACATCAGCTGCTCTTTCTTCAGTTGTATATACAGAGCTAAAGAACCCATTTAGTAACTCTGCCTTCTCTTGATCCCCTGTGATCAACTCCCCATTACCATTATCTAGGGGTCCTACATGTTCAGACCTTGGCTTTTTTGCATTTATATGCTTGAAGAATTTTTTAGGATTTGTTTTACTATCCTTGGCCACCTGCCTTTCATTTTGTATTTTTGCTAATTTTATTACATTTTTACAGATTTTATTAAGCTCTTTATATTTTACAAAGGCTACAGCTGTACCCTCAGATTTGTATTTTTTAAATGCCCTTTTTTTGTCATGTATTGCCCCTTTCACAGAAGGTGTAAGCCATGTGGGGTTTAATTTGAGTCGTTTAAACTTATTACCTGTAGGAATAAATTTTGCACTATAATAACTCAAAGTAGATTTGAAAATCTCCCATTTATCATTTGTTCCATTATTTGACATTAGTTCTTCCCAGTCCATATCCTGAATTGCAGCCCTCATCCTGGGGAAATTGGCTTTCTTAAAATTAAATGTTCTTGCCCTCCCAGCCTGCGTTTGTTTTTTACAGTATAGGTAAAATGTAACTATATTGTGATCACTGTTACCGAGGTTTTCACGAACATTGACATTCCCAACAAGATCTGCATTATTAGAAATGACCAGATCCAACAGAGCTTCACCTCTAGTCGGGTCTTCCACAAACTGGCCCATAAAATTTTTCTGCAACAGGTTGAGGAAATGTCTCCCCTTTGCAGTTGAAGCCGAACCATGACACCAATTAATATCCCGGAAATTAAAATCTCCCATTATCACTACAGTACCCGCCTGTGCAGCCCACTCCATCTGTTTATATAGCTGAACTTCCATCTCCTCAGTTATATTGGGGGGTCTATAGATTACACCAAAAGTAATTTTTTCAGTGTTTACCTCCCTTTCTAGTTCCACCCACAAGGTTTCAACCTCCTCACAGTCTTCACCCACTATTGTCTCTTTCACACTCGCCTTCATATCACTTCTCACATACAGACATACACCACCACCTTTCCTATTTGTCCTGTCTTTACGAAAAAGTGTAAAACCCTGTAGATTTACAGCCCAGTCATGTGAAGAGTCCAGCCATGTTTCAGCAACACCAACTATATCTATATTTTCTTCCAGTATCAAGGCCTCCAGCTCCCCCATTTTACTTGCTAGACTTCTGGCATTTGTGAACATACACTTTAACTTGCCTGTCAGTTTTTCACTTTTATTATCAGAAATGTGATTTGACATTAATCGGTCCTTTTTATTTACACTGATGTTTTGTAACGAAAGGATCTCCTTATCCTGTTGTCCAGTCCTCTCCCCACATTCTGTTTCTCCCCCCACCAATATAGTCTGACCCCTCTCTAACCTGGCTACCCCTTTTTTTTCTACATTGACCTCCCTCCTCAGCCCTAGTTTAAATACTCCGCCACCCCAGCTAGAATTCTCTCCCCCAGCACAGCGGACCCCCTTCCATTTAGGTGCAAATCATCTGCAGAATACAGTTTGTACCCCAATGAAAAGTCAGCCCAGTGCTCTAGGAACCCAAATCCTTCTCCTCTACACCAAGACTTCAGCCATGCATTTAACTCCCTAAGCTCCCGCTGTCTTTCCTGTGATGCGCATGGCACAGGCAGTAATCCTGAGAATACAACCTTGGAGGTCCTTCCCTTCAGCTTGTAGCCTAGTTCTTTAAAATTATTCTTAAGGCTCCTCCACCTACCATTTATTCTGTCGTTGGTACCGACATGGACCACGACAGCTGGATCATCACCAGCCCCTCCCAGCAATTTGTCCACCCGTTCCACCACATGCCGAACCCTGGCACCAGGGAGACAGCAAACCATTCGGTTGAGGTGGTCTTGGCGACAAATAATTCTATCCGTCTTCCTGATTATAGAATCCCCTACGACTATCAATTGTCTTGGCTTACCTGCATTACCATCCCGCCGACTACTAGCTGGGCTGTTCTCCCGGCTGTTAGGGAGATCAGTATCCACTAGGGCTGCCATTTCTGAGACTGACACCCTCGCATCATCACCCAACTTGGCAATTTTGCCTGGAATGTCAGAAACCGGATCGGCCTTCCTTGTCTTTGACCCCTTTCTACTGCCCCTAACTACATTAACCCAGCTACTTACCTGATCCTGCTCACCCATGTCTTCACCCTCCAGTTGTAACCCACTAACTGCATGCTCTGTGAGCAGCAAGCTCCGTTCAAAATTGTCTATCCTCCTCAGTGTTGCATTCTGCTCCTCCAGATCTCTAATACGAGCTTCCAGGTGAACAATATGCTCACATCTGCCACAGAGATATTCACCCTGGAACTCCGGCTCCAGTCGTGCATACATATGGCAAACTGTGCACTGAAGAAAACCTCCAATCTTGCTGTCCATTATCCCAGTTACAAAAAAACAGCGAACAGGTGTTAACCAAAAAGATAAAGAAGTAGAAGAGCACTTACTTGGGCTTTAACTCCTCTTTTGAACTCCGGTTTTTGGAACTCCACTTAATATACAAATCACTTGCAATTCAAGCCACAGAGCAGGCTCTACAGAGTAGTGAGGCCTGATTTATACCACCTGGTAGCAGCTAAGCCCTCCCCCTTACTCAGCTACTCAGGAAACTGCAAAGGAAAAAAAAGGTTACAAATTATGTCACTTTTGCAAACTTTGTAGCAAGCAAGCAATCAATACATATATCACATACAATGGCCCCCCACTTTGTCACACACAACACAGTAAATCAATCCGGTTTTTGGAACTCCACTTAATATACAAACCACTTGCAATTCAAGCCACAGAGCAGGCTCTACAGAGTAGTGAGGCCTGATTTATACCACCTGGTAGCAGCTAAGCCCTCCCCCTTACTCAGCTACTCAGGAAACTGCAAAGGAAAAAAAAGGTTACAAATTATGTCACTTTTGCAAACTTTGTAGCAAGCAAGCAATCAATACATATATCACATACAATGGCCCCCCACTTTGTCACACACAACACAGTAAATCAATCCGGTTTTTGGAACTCCACTTAATATACAAACCACTTGCAATTCAAGCCACAGAGCAGGCTCTACAGAGTAGTGAGGCCTGATTTATACCACCTGGTAGCAGCTAAGCCCTCCCCCTTACTCAGCTACTCAGGAAACTGCAAAGGAAAAAAAAGGTTACAAATTATGTCACTTTTGCAAACTTTGTAGCAAGCAAGCAATCAATACATATATCACGTACAATGGCCCCCCACTTTGTCACACACAACACAGTAAATCAATCCGGTTTTTGGAACTCCACTTAATATACAAACCACTTGCAATTCAAGCCACAGAGCAGGCTCTACAGAGTAGTGAGGCCTGATTTATACCACCTGGTAGCAGCTAAGCCCTCCCCCTTACTCAGCTACTCAGGAAACTGCAAAGGAAAAAAAAGGTTACAAATTATGTCACTTTTGCAAACTTTGTAGCAAGCAAGCAATCAATACATATATCACATACAATGGCCCCCCACTTTGTCACACACAACACAGTAAATCAATCCGGTTTTTGGAACTCCACTTAATATACAAACCACTTGCAATTCAAGCCACAGAGCAGGCTCTACAGAGTAGTGAGGCCTGATTTATACCACCTGGTAGCAGCTAAGCCCTCCCCCTTACTCAGCTACTCAGGAAACTGCAAAGGAAAAAAAAGGTTACAAATTATGTCACTTTTGCAAACTTTGTAGCAAGCAAGCAATCAATACATATATCACATACAATGGCCCCCCACTTTGTCACACACAACACAGTAAATCAATCCGGTTTTTGGAACTCCACTTAATATACAAACCACTTGCAATTCAAGCCACAGAGCAGGCTCTACAGAGTAGTGAGGCCTGATTTATACCACCTGGTAGCAGCTAAGCCCTCCCCCTTACTCAGCTACTCAGGAAACTGCAAAGGAAAAAAAAGGTTACAAATTATGTCACTTTTGCAAACTTTGTAGCAAGCAAGCAATCAATACATATATCACATACAATGGCCCCCCACTTTGTCACACACAACACAGTAAATCAATCCGGTTTTTGGAACTCCACTTAATATACAAACCACTTGCAATTCAAGCCACATGTGATGGACACAGAGCTGCATGGCTTGTTAGGCTGGGTTCACACGTGGCGGAATTTCACTTAAATTCCGCTGCGGACACTCCGCAGCGTTAATCCGCAGCAGAGCCGTTTCTGCATTGACTTCCACTTCTATTTAGAAGTGTTCGTTTAGACGATGCGTAACATTCCGCTGCGGAGCGGAATTTGGTGTCCGCAGCATGCTCTGTCTGTTGCGGAGCAGTGGCGGACTCATGGCGGAATTTCTCCATTGACTTCAATGGAGATTCTAAGTTCCGCAATGAAGTCCGCAGCTGTCATGCACATGTTATGTGTGCTACGGATACGTCTTGCTTTTTTGCCATGACATTTCTTCATTCTGGCTGGACCTATGTATTTCTAGGTCTACAGCCAGACTGAGGAAGTCAATGGGGCTCCCGTAATGACGGGAGCGTTGCTAGGAGACGTCTGTAAATAGTCACTGTCCAGGGTGCTGAAAGAGTTAAGCGATCGGCAGTAACTGTTTCTGCACCCTGGATAGTGACTACCGATCCCAATATACAGCAACCTGTCAAAAAATATAAGTTCATACTTACCGAGAACTCCCTGCTTCTGTCTCCAGTCCGGCCTCCCAGGATGACGTTTCAGTCTAAGTGACGGCTGCAGCCAATCACAGGCCAAGCACAGGCTGCAGCGGTCACATGGACTGGCGCGTCATCCAGGGAGGTCGGGCTGGATGCCGAAAGAGGGACGCGTCACCAAGACAACGGCCGGTAAGTATGAAATTCGTTTACTTTCACTAGGGAAAGTGCTGTCCCTTCTCTCTATCCTGCACTGAATAGGGAGAAGGGAAGCACTTTTCCCGCAGTCCGCAGCAGCTAGTCCGCATCAATTTACTGCACATTTTGTGCAGATCCGCAGCAGAATCTGCAACGCAGATTCTGTGCGGCATTGATGCGGACAGTTGCGGAGGAAATCCGCCACGTGTGGTCATGCCCTTACAGTACAATTATCAGAGCTGTTTTTTGTGATGAGCGGTGCACCTACATGTTCATCACATGACCAGGACAGATTTGTATCCACTGGAAGTAATCGGTAAGTATATTGAAAAAAGGAAAAAACTGGAATACCCAATTAATATCAATACTAAACAAAAGCAAAGTTTTTGCAAAGTTACTTAACATTTTATATAGATGAAAACGGCAGACTTTTGTTAAAAGTGTAATTAAATTGACATTGGATTTAGCTTCTATTTTTTTTTTTTTACTATTATGGAACATAATTTTGTGGGTACACCTGAAACAAAGAAATAGGAAATATGAAATTCTAAATATTTATACATGTACTGTGTAGAGAAATGTTGCCAGAGATGCCCATTGTAATATTGTATACATTTTAATCAAATCGAATTAATAAATGTGCCATCAGTGGTTAGCACTTTTGCCTTGCAGCGCTGGTGTCCTGGTTTTGAATCTGGCAAAGGACAACATTTGGATGACGTTTCTATGTCCTCTCCGTGTGTGTTCGGGTTTCCTCCGGGAAATCTGTTTTCCTACCACACTCAAAAAGTCTACTGATAGGTTAATTGGCTTCCTATGAAATTGGCTTTGCTGTGTGTGATTGAAATAGGAAAATTGGATTGTGAGTCCTAATGAGAACCTGGGCCGACGTGAATGATGACAAACGCTGTACAGCGCTGCGGAATATGTTGGCGCTATCTAAGCAACAACAAAAAACTAAGCACAAATATTGTACACCAGATCCATGCGGATCTCACTTATCTATTATTTACTCTTAGGCGTACTAACACAAAAATACCCCCTAACTATGAAACGTAAGCATCAAAAGAGTCTGTAAAATAACTCGCACTGAGCCTAGTTTAAAATAGTATATTTTAAGAATTAAAACCAATTTGCATCTTGAATTTCAGCCAGTCAGTCTTGGCATTTGTAGGTCACACACGATCATCTATGTTTAATTGCTGTGAATTAGGTATTTCCGTGACTTCATATTGGTGGTTAACCCCTTAGTGACCAGCCCATTTTAGGCCCTAATGACCAAGCTATTTTATTCGTTTTTCTATAGTCGCATTCAAAGAGCTATAACGTTTTTATTTTTTCGTCTACATAGCTGTATGAGGACTTGTTTTTTGCGGGATTAGTTGTGCTTTTTAATAGCACCATTTTTGGGTACATATAATTTTTATATTAACTTTTATTAACCTTTTTGGGGGGGATTATAAAAAAAACTGAAACTCCGCCATTGTTCTATGCGTTTTTAAATTGACGCCGTTCACTATGCGATGTAAATAACATGTTACCTTTATTCTATGGGTCGGTACGATCACGGCGATACCACATATGTAGAGGTTTTTTTATGTTTTACGACTTTTGCACAATAAAAACACTTTTGAACTAAAATTATTTGCTTTTGCATCGTCGCTTTCCAAGAGCCGTAATTTTTTTATTTTTCCATCAATGTAGTGATTTTTTGGGCTTGTTTCCTGCGGGACAAGACGTAGTTTTGAATGGTACTGTTTTGGGGTGCATGGCACTTATTGATTCATTTTATTATGACTTTTTTGGGGGGCAATGGGAAAAAATTGCAATTTCGCCATGGTTTTTTGCGTTTTTTTTTTACGGTGTTCACTTTGCGGTTTCAATTACATATTAACTTTATTAATGGAGTCATTACGGTCGCGGCGATACCACATATGTGTACTTTTTTTTTTTTTTTACACTTTTACTAAATAAAACCACTTTTTATGGAAAAAAATGGTTTTATTTATTTTTTTACTGTACTTTTTATTAATAATCTTTATTTTACTTTGATGACTGATTTCATTAGTCCCACTAGGGGACTTTACTGTGCGATATTCCGATCGCTGCTATAATGCTCTGGTATACTTCGTATACCAGAGCATTATTGCCTGTCAGTGTAAATCTGACAGGCAATCTGTTAGGACGTGCCTACGGCGCGTCCTAACAGGCATATGTCCAGGGCAGACCTGGGGGCTTTTATCAAGCCCCCGGCTGCCATGACAGCCCATCGGAGACCCGCGATTGCATTCACGGGCCGCCGATGGGTGACAGAGGGAGCTCACTCCCTCTGTAAACAAAGTTAAATGCCGCGGTCGCTATTGACGGCGGCATTTAACGGGTTAAACGGCCGCGATCGAAGTAAACTTCGATCGCGGACGTTGGAGCAGGAGCTCAGCTGTCATCAGACAGCAGAGCCCCGGCTCCTGCCTGCACGGGAGACCCGTGCAGGACTTAGACTAGGCTGACGTGAAAAGGCGTCAGCCTAGCCTAAAGCCCATTAGTGACTCACGTGAAAAGGCGTATTAGTGGTCACTAAGGGGTTAATATAATAGAGATCGCAGTTGCTTTTGTGATACGAGAATGAACCCATCTGTACATTGTGGTTGATTGAAGAAATGGCTTATTTCAGTACAGATTCCTTTGTAAACAATCTGTTCTATACCTAGGCCATATATTATATTTTTCATCTAACACAAGAACACTAATATGTGTATGATATATATGTATGTTTTTTTGCATGGTTCTTATATATATGTTTATATATATATTTTTTTTTTCCTGGCTTGGACAATCTTTGTTTCGGCGATGGCTTGGTTGTCTGGTGTGGGGTTGGTCCCGGGTGTGTTCCTGAGCGGAGGGCCCCCGCTTGGTGGATATACCGGGTGTCCGCCCCGCATCGGACTTCCACGGCTCTTTCTGCGGCATTTTTTGTCCCACCAGGGAATTTATTACACAATTATTACACATTTTTTATGTATATATACTTATATAGTTATTAAACTAAATTACACTTTATACATGCACATATTTTACACATTGATAATTAACTTTAACTAACACTAATTGGCTTTTTGATATATAGCCGATTTTTGTAACACTAATACGTTGTTTTTATAATTGTGTATTACTGCACTTTTTTTTTTGTGTGTATATACACACATATGATTTTTTGATTACCATCTTTTTCACTTCTGTTTTCATATCCATTTTTTCACATATTTATTTATTTACTTTATTATGGTGAATTTGTATTGTTCATTTGTTTATTCATTTATTTTTTATTTATTTATATATAAATCTATGCGGACACATATGTATGTATGGTGTGCATATTACATAGTTACATAGTTACATAGTACATAGTTAGTACGGCTGAAAAAAGACACATGTCCATCAGGTTCAACCAAGGGAAGGGAAAAGGGAAGGAAAAATTTCTACACATAGGAGCTAATATTTTTTTGTTCTAGGAAATTATCTAACCCTTTTTTAAAGCCATCTACTGTCCCTGCTGTGACCAGCTCCTGCGGTAGGCTATTCCATAAATTCACAGTTCTCACTGTAAAGAAGCCTTGTCGCCTCTGCAGCTTGAACCTTTTTTTCTCCAGACGGAGGGAGTGCCCCCTTGTTTTTTGAGGGGGTTTTACAAGGAACAGGATTTCACCATATTTTTTGTATGTGCCATTAATATATTTATATAAGTTAATCATGTCCCCCCTTAGTCTTCTTTTTTCAAGGCTAAATAGGTTTAATTCTTTCAATCTTTCCTCATAACTTAAATTCTCCATGCCCCTTATTAGCTTCGTTGCTCTTCTTTGTATTTTTTCCAACTCCAGGGCATCCTTTCTATGAACTGGAGCCCAGAACTGAACTGCATATTCTAGATGAGGCTTCACTAATGCTTTGTAAAGTGGCATTATTACATCCCTGTCCCGCGAGTCCATGCCTCTTTTAATACACGACAATATCCTGCTGGCCTTTGAAGCAGCTGATTGACACTGCATGCTGTTATTGAGTTTATGATTTACAAGTACACCCAGATCCTTCTCAACAAGTGAATCCGCCAGTGTAGCGCCCCCTAGGACATATGATGCATGCAGGTTGTTGGTACCAAGATGCATAACTTTACATTTATCTACATTAAACTTCATTTGCCAAGTGGACGCCCAAACACTTAGTTTGTTTAAATCTGCCTGTAATTCATGAACATCTTCCATAGTCTGAACTATATTACATAGCTTGGTGTCATCTGCAAAAATAGAAATAGTGCTATTAATCCCTTCCTCTATATCATTAATAAATAAGTTGAATAATAGTGGTCCCAGCACTGAACCCTGGGGTACACCACTTATAACCGGGGACCATTCAGAGAAGGAATCATTGACCACAACCCTCTGGATACGGTCCTTGAGCCAATTCTCAATCCAATTACAAACTATATTTTCTAAACCTATAGTCCTTAATTTACCCATTAGGCGTCTATGGGGGACAGTGTCAAATGCCTTTGCAAAGTCTAAAAACACTAAATCCACAGCGGCCCCTCTGTCTAGACTTCTGCTCACCTCTTCATAAAAACAGATTAGGTTAGTTTGACAACTTCTGTCCTTCGTAAAACCGTGCTGGCTGTCACTTATAATGCTATTTATTGTCACATAATCCTGTATATAGTCCCTCAATAGCCCCTCAAACATTTTCCCCACGATGGATGTTAAGCTTACTGGTCTATAATTACCCGGGGAAGACCTAGAGCCCTTTTTGAAAATAGGCACCACATTTGCCCTGCGCCAGTCCCTTGGCACTATACCAGTCACTAGAGATTCTCTGAATATTATGAAAAGGGGGACAGAAATAACTGAACTAAGCTCTTTAAGAATTCTAGGGTGTAACCCATCTGGTCCCGGAGCCTTGTGCACATTTATTTTATTTAATTTAGTTTGGACCATCTCTACATTCATCCAATTCAGTATATCAACTGATATATTAACAGCACTGGCACCGGCTACATCAGCTGCTCTTTCTTCTGTTGTATATACAGAGCTAAAGAACCCATTTAGTAACTCTGCCTTCTCTTGATCCCCTGTGATCAACTCCCCATTACCATTATCTAGGGGTCCTACATGTTCAGACCTGGGCTTTTTTGCATTTATATACTTGAAGAATTTTTTAGGATTTGTTTTACTATCCCTGGCCACCTGCCTTTCATTTTGTATTTTTGCTAATTTTATTACATTTTTACAGATTTTATTAAGCTCTTTATATTTTACAAAGGCTACAGCTGTACCCTCAGATTTGTATTTTTTAAGAGCCCTTTTTTTGTCATGTATTGCCCCTTTCACAGAAGGTGTAAGCCATGTGGGGTTTAATTTGAGTCGTTTATACTTATTACCTGTAGGAATAAATTTTGCACTATAATAACTCAAAGTAGATTTGAAAATCTCCCATTTATCATTTGTTCCATTATTTGACATTAGTTCTTCCCAGTCTATATCCTGAATTGCAGCCCTCATCCTGGGGAAATTGGCTTTCTTAAAATTAAATGTTTTTGCCCTCCCAGCCTGCGTTTGTTTTTTACAGTATAGGTAAAATGTAACTATATTATGATCACTGTTACCGAGGTTTTCACGAACATTGACATTCCCAACAAGATCTGCATTATTAGAAATGACCAGATCCAACAGAGCTTCACCTCTAGTCGGGTCTTCCACAAACTGGCCCATAAAATTTTCCTGCAACAGGTTGAGGAAATGTCTCCCCTTTGCAGTTGAAGCCGAACCATGACACCAATTAATATCCCGGAAATTAAAATCTCCCATTATCACTACAGTACCCGCCTGTGCAGCCCGCTCCATCTGTTTATATATCTGACCTTCCATCTCCTCAGTTATATTGGGGGGTCTATAGATTACACCAAAAGTAATTTTTTCAGTGTTTACCTCCCTTTCTAGTTCCACCCACAAGGTTTCAACCTCCTCACAGTCTTCACCCACTATTGTCTCTTTCACACTCGCCTTCATATCACTTTTCACATACAGACATACACCACCACCTTTCCTATTTGTCCTGTCTTTACGAAAAAGTGTAAAACCCTGTAGATTTACAGCCCAGTCATGTGAAGAGACCAGCCATGTTTCAGCAACACCAACTATATCTATATTTTCTTCCAGTATCAAGGCCTCCAGCTCCCCCATTTTGCTTGCTAGACTTCTGGCATTTGTGAACATACACTTTAACTTGCCTGTCAGTTTTTCACTTTTATTATCAGAAATGTGATTTGACATTAATCGGTCCTTTTTATTTACACTGATGTTTTGCAACGAAAGGATCTCCTTATCTTGTTGTCTAGTCCTCTCCCCACATTCTGTTTCTCCCCCCACCAATATAGTCTGACCCCTCTCTAACCTGGCTACCCCTTTTTTTTCTACATTGACCTCCCTCCTCAGCCCTAGTTTAAATACTCCGCCACCCCAGCTAGAATTCTCTCCCCCAGCACAGCGGACCCCCTTCCATTTAGGTGCAAATCATCTGCAGAATACAGTTTGTACCCCAATGAAAAGTCAGCCCAGTGCTCTAGGAACCCAAATCCTTCTCCTCTACACCAAGACTTCAGCCATGCATTTAACTCCCTAAGCTCCCGCTGTCTTTCCTGTGATGCGCATGGCACAGGCAGTATTCCTGAGAATACAACCTTGGAGGTCCTTCCCTTCAGCTTGTAGCCTAGTTCTTTAAAATTATTCTTAAGGCTCCTCCACCTACCATTTATTCTGTCGTTGGTACCGACATGGACCACGACAGCTGGATCATCACCAGCCCCTCCCAGCAATTTGTCCACCCGTTCCACCACATGCCGAACCCTGGCACCAGGGAGACAGCAAACCATTCGGTTGAGGCGGTCTTGGCGACAAATTATTCTATCCGTCTTCCTGATTATAGAATCCCCTACAACTATCAATTGTCTTGGCTTGCCTGCATTACCATCCCGCCGACTACTAGCTGGGCTGTTCTCCCGGCTGTTAGGGAGATCAGTATCCACTAGGGCTGCCTTTTCTGAGACTGACACCCTCGCATCATCACCCAACCTGGCAATTTTGCTTGGAATGCCAGAAACCGGATCGGCCTTCCTTGTCTTTGACCTCTTTCTACTGCCCCTAACTACATTAACCCAGCTACTTACCTGATCCTGCTCACCCATGTCTTCACCCTCCAGTTCTAACCCACTAACTGCATGCTCTGTGAGCAGCAAGCTCCGCTCAAAATTGTCTATCCTCCTCAGTGTTGCATTCTGCTCCTCCAGATCTCTAATACGAGCTTCCAGGTGAACAACATGCTCACATCTGCCACAGAGATATTCACCCTGGAACTCCGGCTCCAGTCGTGTATACATATGACAAACTGTGCACTGAAGAAAACCTCCAATCTTGCTATCCATTATCCAAGTTACACCAAAACAGCGAACAATTGTCAAAGAAAAAGAAGAGTACTTACTGGGGCTTCAACTCCTCTTTTCAACTCCGGTTTTAGAACTCCACTTAGTTCACAAGCCACTTAAACCACCAAGCTCAGAAAGAGCAAGCTCAAAATGAGGTCTGCTGACTAATTTATACCACCTGTGTCCAGTTAACCCCTTCCCCCTCGTCAGCTGTTCAGCTGGAACGAATCTGCAAGGGAAAAAAAAAATAAAAAATTTACAAATTTTTTTTTTTAAATTGTGTGAGTTTTTGCTATCTTCTATTTGCTAGCAATCAAAACAGATTCACAAACACAGAAATACAGCAACACAATACAGAAGTACAGCAACACAATCCGGTTTTAGAACTCCACTTAGTTCACAAGCCACCAAGCTCATCTTTTCTTGGGTACAGATTAATCAACATAATGACACACTGATTATCATCTGCATGCTATATACTGACACTATATGGTTCTAAATATAGTTCTAATAAATTCTGTGGTCTCATTTTATGCACTTCGTAACCACTTGTGCACATTGATGATTACACAGTATGAGATGCATTGATATGTGTTTGATGAACCATTTAGAGATGTCCATATTAGTGTCTGCTCTATATAAATATCTTTTGGGGGATACATGGTTGATATTTTCCCTAATAATGTTGCATATGTAGATCCAATATGTTTGATCATGGTGCGTTTGCGCGCTGCAGCACTCAACGCTCCTGGGCCGGAAGCAGTCGGGTTAATGACTGACATCGCTGATGCTTTACATTCAGTGGTGTTCGTCATGACGCTGACGGTGGGACGTTGGTGGGTGTGTGCGATGCGCGATGCACCATTGGTCAGTGGGGTTTTCGTACACTGTATTTAAGCTTGAGCTGTCAGAGTAGTAATCACACCTCCTGATGAAGGTTGCGAAACGCGCGTCGAGGTGCTTGGTGTCCAGGTGTCCCACTCCATTCTTATCATCATGTCCTCCTCAGGTATATCGACTTTCAACTACTAGAAACTTGTACCAATGTGTGTTATCTGTTGCACTCTTATCCTCTCTCTTACACTGTTTTGATATAGGATTACCAGAACGGCCATACTATGCCATATGAGCACACATTTTTCGATAGGTTTCTAGCATTGCTCTAAATTGATTGTGCTTTATATGGCATTTACATAGCAATACTTACAGCACTGTTCTGAATGATTAGTGTATACAGTAACACATACGAGCAAACATTTATCGATCGTTATCTAGCATTGCTCTCAATTGATGGTGCTTTGTGTGTTATGTATCAAGTAACACATACAGCACTGTTCTGATTGATTAGTGTACACATTAACACACATGGTATTTAATTTGTATTCTACCTGAGTAGTGGTGATATAGTTTGCGAGGAATCATTACAACTCATTATTTACGATAATATATCGGGAATCACCTGGCTTTCTTTTAACCTATTTTTAAAAATGTCTATAGTATATACTTGGGAGGGGGGTTATTTTTGTACTATGTACTGATGTAAAATATTGTATAATTTGTTTAATAAAATTGCATTTTGATGAAATTTATTACATGATTTCAAGATTTCCTTTTTTGGTTTAATATACCTAGGCCAGAGTGGGAGAGGTTTGTCCATGTATCTCCTAATCTGTGGTCATAAAGTTGTACAATTGCATTGTTATTGTGTAGACAGTTGAGACACTGGTTTTATGGCCGCAGTGCAGTTGTTGCCTGTTCTCCAGCCACTTTTCCTTTCCTATAACCAGTAATCTTTTGATGCAAAAGAACTGTCTGGGATCTTTTTCTTCAGAGGACAAAGACTCCTAAGCCTTTTGAATGGTCGATTTTTCATTTCTGAGTTATGAATATTGATTCGAGACATAATCTTTGTTTTTTTGAATTAATATTTACATAAAAGATATTCACAGTCTACCCCCTAAGTCTAGAGGTCCTACACCAGTGTCAGGGAGCTGTCTGGGTATTTTTTCCCACGATTTGCTCTGCTATTCTGTTAACAATAGAGGCTCATTAACGTTTGGCCCTCCAAGTTAGAGCAGCCCAAGCCTGAGTCGCAGGACGTCTGCCCAATATGTAAAATACCAGAATGAAAAGGTTCCTTGGAAACAATGATAACAAGGGCTGGTTGAGCTAACTTTGACAGCGTGTGGTAATTTTCCGGCCCACTGCTCATGTAAAGAGTACTGGCACTCGAAGCAAAGACTACCAGGCTAAGTGCTGTGAATAGCTACAAACAAGTGTAGACTATCTGATGATGTCATACCCGCAACGTGACAGATTGAGCTCCCTTCTTTCATGGGATTCAGGGGCCCACATTTAACTCTTTCTGGGCACAATATAAAAGAGACATGCTGACGAATAATCCAATAATTGGACGACAGAGTGGCAAGGAAATCCCAGATGAGGTCTCATTACAGGACTTGAGATAAAGTGGTTAATCAATCATTATGCTTGGAGGATCACGTCTAAATCCCACAGCACACGACTGGCCCCAGGGACACTTCAATGACAGATTTTTTTTACAGCAATATTACAGAAGTCTGAACAAATATGAAGTTAAAAAGAACTATATTTGTAACATTGTAACAGTAGGTTATGTTTGGTATCACTGATCAAAATACAGCTCTTGAAAAAAAAATGAGAACAGGTTACTGGTATAAAGGTGATTGTATTTTTGTATATAAAATTTTCAAGGCAATGACATTTTACACTGTGATGGTGCTGTTAGCACTTTATAGATAGGCGGTCACAATGAGTTAAAAATCTATGTGGATGTAGCAATATAGAGGTATAATTTACATATGCAGCTTCTTCTTCAGGTTCTACATGAATTCAGTCTGCTTTGCACATTATAATGATCATATTGAGATATAAATCAGATGCAAGCAAGGGTGCTCCTGCTTAACATGCATTCTGTGGTGCTGTGTATCTGTTACAGCTAAGTCATGGTATCTATACTGTGGTCTGTTTTATAGATGTGCCACCTGCCATAGCATCTGTTTATCTCAATGACAAAATGACAAAATGTGTTATTTTAGTTCTTGCTGCAATTTTTTAAATTGCAGCATGTGCTATCCAATTTGCTTTTAGGATGTTTTTCTTATTCGCACTGATTTTAAAGCATACCTTCACTTATAAAACAACTTTCCATAAATCAATAGTACAAGTAAAGATCAGTAACTTTGTAGTATTTCCCTTTTTCGTATTACAGAAATAGGGCACTCCTCCGCTCTCGGCGTAACGATCGGTGTAGCAGTCACAGCGGTAGCGACGCAGATACCATTGAACACTATAGCACAGCAGAGAGGTATATCCCTGCTCTGCCATTTACTAGGCTACTAGGTATCAGGTGTTGAGACAGGATCCCTGCGCAGGCCGGTGTGATGACATCACTGGGTCACGCCGGCCTACGCAAGGATCCCGTCAACGTTGTTAAGCAGCCCTGTTCGTCACAGGAACGGGGCCTAGGTGAGTATAAAGTTTTTGTTTTATTTGTTAAGGGGATGCTGTCTACAAGGGGGAGGTGGGGGGTTGTATGTCACTATCTACAAAAGGGGAAGGTGTGGGGGGGCTGTATGGTACTAATAATAATAATCTTTAATTATATAGTGCCAACATATTACGCAGCACTTTACAATTTAGAGGGAACATGAAACAAACAATATCAGACATTACATAGTGACAAAGCTGATTTATAATTCAGACAGGAGGATTGAGGACCCTGCTCGCAAGAGCTTACAATCTATGAGGAAATAAGGGAGACACAAAGTGGAAAAGTGTTTGTTCAGTACAATGGTCCAGCCATCTTTTATACACATGGGTGGTACACATAAAGCTGCATGAGCCGGTTAACAGCCGGTATCCATGTATGACGGACATGAACTGCATTAGGGAATCTTATTCGAATGACTAATGGGGCCAAGGAAAGGAGACAGATTAGGGAATGTGATAGGCCTGTCTAAAAAGATGTGTTTTCAGGGCACGTTTAAAACTGTGGATATTGGGAATTAATCTGATTATCTGGGGTAGCAAATTCCAGAGGACTGGTGCAGCACGAGAAATATCTTGGAGACGGGAGTGGGAGGTTCGGATTATGGAAGATTTGAATCTAAGGTCGTTGGCAGAACGTAGAGCACGAGTAGGATGGTAGACCGAGATGAGGGAGGAGATGTAAGAAGGTGCAGCACTGTGGAGAGCTTTATGGGTGAGAGTAATAAGTTTGAATTTTATTCTGAAGGGGATGGGCAACCAGTGTAGTGATTGGCACAGGGTAGTGGCGTTGGTGTAGCGGTTGGTCAGAAAGAGGAGCCTGGCTGCTGCATTAAGGATAGATTGGAGAGGGGAGAGTTTAGTGAGGGAAAGACCGACTAATAATGAGTTACAGTCAAGACGAGAGTGAATCAGAGCAAAAATAAGAGTTTTGGCTGTTTCCTCAATAAGAAAAGGGCGGATTCTGGAGATGTTTTTGAGGTGAAAATGACAGGAGCGTGTAAGTAATTGAATGTGAGGAGTAAAGGTAAGATCGGAGTCAAAACTAACCCTGAGACAGCGGGCATGCTGCCTAGGAGTTATGGTAGTGCCACACCTTGAGATGGAGACATCAGGTTTAGGGAAGTTAGTAGATGGCGGGAACACAAGGAGCTCAGTTTTAGAAAGATAGGGAGAGGACATGATGTTAGAGACAGCGGACAGACAATCACTGGTATTTTGTATTAGAGCAGGGGTCATGGGAAGAGGCATATAATTGGGTGTCATCAGCGTAGAGATAGTACTGGAAGCCAAATCTGCTGAAAGTTTGTCCAACAGGCGCTGTGTAGAGAAAAGAGGAGCAGACCTAGGACTGATCCCCGAGGAACCCCGATAGCAAGTGGAAGAAGAGAAGAAGTAGAACCAGCACGGAATGAGCGGTCAGAGAGATAGGAGGAAAACCAAGAGAGAGCCGTGTCTTTAAGGCCAATAGAGTGGAGCATGTTAAGTAGAAGTTTGTGGTCTACAGTATCAAAGGCTACAGAGAGATCCAGAAGAATCAGGAGAGTGTATTTGCCGTTAGATTTAGCTGCCAAGAGCTCATTTGAGACTTTAGTAAGGGCAGTCTCTGTAGAATGTAGAAGGCAGAAACCAGATTGTAAGGGGTCTAGAATGGAGTTAACAGAGAGACAGCGGATAAGGCGAGAATAGACCAAGCGTTCCAGGAGTTTGGAGATGAAGGGGAGATTAGACATAGGTCGGTAGTTAGCAGCGCTGGATGGGTCAAGAGTTGTTTTTTTCAGTAATGAGTTAATAATGGCATGTTTAAAAGAGGAGGGATATATACCAGAAGAGAGAGGTTACAAATTTTAGTCAGGTGATTAGTGACAGCTGGGGAGAGGGACTGGAGGAGGTGTGAAGGGATAGGATCAATAGGACAGGTAGTGGGACGAGAAGAAGAAAGGAGCATAGAGACTTCTTCTGTTATTGGGTCAAATGCTGAAAGTGAAGAAGAGGGAGTGCAGGAGGGAAGGGGATCGATGTTACTAGGGGACTGGGAGATAATATCATGCCGGATGTTGTCAATTTTAACTTTAAAATAAGTGGCCATGTCTTCAGCACTGAGATCTGTGATCGGTGTCTGCACTTTAGGACTAAGGAGGGAGTGAAAAGTATCAAAGAGGCGTTTTGGATTATTAGATAGTATGGAGATGAGAGAGGTGAAATAGACTTGTTTGGCTCTGTGAAGGGCAGAGTTGTAAGTTTTGAGCATAAATTTTTACTATCTACAAGGGGAAAGTGGGGGCTGTATGGCACTACAGGGGGCTGTATGGCACAATCTACATGGGGCACAGCTACAAGGAACGGCTGTGTTGGCACCCAGGGGAGGGGAATGGGGACATTATGGAGGGGCACTAAGGGGACATTATACTGTGTGGGTGGGCACAACAGGGGGCAATATACTGTGTGTGGCACTTAGGGGGCATAATACTGTGTGAGCACACTTCGAGGACAAAATATTGTGTCTTTAAAGGGGTTATAATATCTTATATTATTATTAAATATTTTTATTATTGTCCTGTATGGGGCAGCTATGGGGGCATTATAATCTATGGGGGCACTAAAGGGACATTATACTGTGTGTGGGGCAATATACAGTGTGGGGGCACTTAGGGGACATTATACTGTGTCAGGGGCACTAAAGGGGGCATTATACTGTGGGGAGGCATTATACTAGTTTATGGGGCATTGTTTTCATAATGAGGGAGGGGCGCCAAAAGAAAATTTTGCGCAGGGAGCTATCTATCCTAAGGCCGGTCCTGCTCGGAATTCACTCACCTCACAGAGCCCCTATAGCAGAGATTAGACAAATTCACTGCTTACTGAGATCATGTTACAGCTTCCCATAGAAGACACTGGAGAGGGGTGCAGGAGGTGGAAGCAGAAGCAGTAGACTGGCTAACAGTCTCCTTTACACAGCATACAGAGAAGATCCATTATACAGCTGTCATGAACAGTGCAGCTGTGAATCCAGCACTAGGGTGAGGTAGTGAAACACTTACTAGAAGCAGCATCAGCATCATGGAGGACATTATAAAGCAGTAAGGAGAGTGTTGCTGTGAATCCAGCAGTGGGGTGAGGTTTAAAAACACTTACTAGAAGTAGAATGGAGAAGATTATACCGCAGTAATGAGCAGGGTGGCTGTGCATACAGCACTGTGAGAACACTTACTGGAAACTGGTGCAGCGTATCTGTGTGTGTCTCTCTCTCTCTCTCGCACTCTGAAGCTCCCCCTCCCCTCGTCAAAGACTTCTCTGCTCAGCTGTAACATGATCTTTCACGAGAACTTAGAAACCATATTTTCTCTGTCTCACTAAATACGGATTCTATGAGCTAATTCAAAGTAAGTTAACTGTTACAAAAACAGGGGGGAGTCTGATAAGTGGAAAAAGAGGCATTTTATCTCTCTATTAGGACATATTACATAGTTTCTTAACTTGGCTTGTACTATTCATTTATGGAAAGTTATTTATAACTAGAGGTTTGCTTTAACAGAAAAAAAGTCATAGAAAAAGCATAGTTGGCTAAGCAATTTGGTTTTCCAGAGATTTTTGCCACAGTTTTTCCACAGTTTGGGGTCGTATCACAACATAAGGTCTAAACTCATGGCTACATTTTGCAGTAAGAAAAGAAGACACAGTTGCTGTTATGAAAAGGATTACTTCAAATCATGGAATGCACCTCTACAAGAGCTATATTTAGCAGACACTACAGATACATTTCACAGAATGATGGACATTTTTCTGCAAAAACATGTTGTATAAGCATTCTGGCAGTATGGTATGTTAAATGACAAGAAGCCATCCTGAAGTTATCAGGGCAGGAAAATCTTTTATCTATGTAACTCAGCAGTATATTGTAACTGTATATGGGTATAGCTATATAGATATTTAACACCCTAAATCTCTATAGACATTTGATCTTAGATGTTCATTTTATGTTTATCTACAATTTGCAAATTTGTTTAGTACCATTCCTTTTTTAGAAATGTAACGTTGTAGGCAGATTTTTGTATGCGATTATAGAAAGTAATATATTAAAGAAGAGACCAAACCAAGGTTGCTATCCTTTATCAGCAAGGTCTCTCCCAAAACAGACACAAGATAGTCATCGTGTAACAGTAAGTCAATCCCATTAAGAAATTTGGCAGCAGACAGTCGTTTTCCAGATGTGCTTCTCAAACTCTTCTAAAGAAGAACCAAAAAAGGAATCGTTATAGATCAGGAAAGCAATGGTCGTCCTGGAAAATAGTAGAAACTTCAAACCGACAGTGTTTCAAATTACACATAAGGCCCTGGAAACCATGAAAACCCTTCTACGAATTCAAAAATAGTTGCCAGCCAAGCAAAACGATTACTGTAGGCTCAAAAATATAATATCTGGGGATTTGACCAATGACAGTGTGTGTACCGGACTGATGAGGCAAAATGTGATAAGCTTCACTCAAACAGGAGGCTCTTTGTCCATGGAAGACTGTAGGAGTGCTACAGAAATGCAGTCAATAATAAAGCATGGTAGAGGTCCCTGTAAATGGGTGGTCAGAATTGATGTTATTCTCCCAGTGTTGATCCATAGAAGTAGATTCCCATCCATCATGCAATACCATCCCAACTTTATTCTGCATTGAGGCAATGACACCAAAGATATGGCCATGGTCATAAACAACTATCTTCAGAAAAAAGAACAATAATTTGGCTACAGCTCTCCACAGAGACCTGATCTCAACATTAGTGAAGTGTGTCTGGATTCATCTGTAAGACAGCCAAAGCCTTTTAGAAATGAAGATGTTTGGAACGACCTACTACCATCCAATGTCCTCATATCGTTTTTACAGCATACCTAAGACAATGTATGTAGGCTTAAATGCAAAGGAATGTAAATATAGATTTAACTTTTGTATATTGTTTGCAACTGTTTAAGATAATTTTCTTGAAATTTGCAAATTCTGCATCATTGTTGAATGCATCTTAGCCGACCAGACATTTTCTGCATGTACTATATAAGACATCTTCAAGTACATCGTTTTCCTGCTTGATGCAAAACCTGCATAACTTCAGACTAAATGAGTCCAACTGATTTTAGAATTTATTATCCATTTTACAGAAATATAACTACAATAAAACCTTGTACCCAAGCTACACACAAATCCAAGTTAAAGTTTAATCTTCCACGAACGGCTTCCTGGCTTTTTTTTGTGGGAAAAGAAGTAGCTATGATAAAATCTCTAAAGATTTCAGAAAAGAACTGGGAAAGGATTTTAACATTATCCAGCAGCTGCAGGGAAGCTGAAAGATGTTTTCGATGCTAGGCAACCAAGGACACTGAGGTACGCTGCTTTTCTTTTCCACCATACATCCCTTGGCATAGAGAGTACATTCTTTTGTATTCATTATACCCTGTGTAGGTTTTTATATATAAGAGAAAAATCCTGTCCTAGATAAATGCAGTACCATCCTCCTCCTCCCCTTCTGTGATCATTCAGAAAGTGACCTCTTGGTCTGCTCCAATGAGAACAGCATTAATGCCTTTCTCTAAGTGGTCATGCCGTGTATAATATGCAGTTAGACTTATATATATGTAAACTCAGTAGTCACTCATCACTGCCCATTGCATGTACGGGTGAGGCCTTATTAAGTAGTTAGTAATAATATTCCTAATAGACGAAGGGGATTTGTAAGTCTAACTCTACAATATTTTGTTCAAACCTTATAGTAGTACCTATAGTGCGAGCTCTAAAATAATGCCTCTAAAAGACACTTACCTCTTCCAGCACGGATCTCTGTCATTAAAGATTGACATAGGAGGAGGATGGTTTTGCAGTCGGAGAACTCTACTACTGATCACCCTCTCTGGGTGAGTGTGGAGCTTAGATGGTGCTTGGGGATGGACAGCATATCAGCTAAAATGGTGAAGGAGCTGTGCAACCTGAGGTAGTGCTCACCTTACTCCATGGGTAGTACACCCCTTTGTCCAAGTTAACCTGGCTTCTGAGTCAAGTCTGCAAAGCGGCTAGATCTTAGGCTAAATTCACTGCGCATTTGGTGAGACTATTTTAAATGGTGCCGCCAAATGCATGGGAAGACGTATGCCTGTACAGTTGAATATGTCTACCATTTACTGCCATTAAAAAAAGGAAATATACATTTTTCTTGTATACTGTATTGAAACGCGCAGTCATCTGTGCTTTTCAAGTCCGTTGGAGCTATGAGATGATGATGTATCCCTGCCAAACGTATGACAAAAGGACAGCTTGTGGGCATATGTTTCCCCTTTGAAGACTAAATGAGGGCACTATTCCAAAGGTGTACCCTGTTCTTATGCTTAGTGGCATGATCATGCAGTGGTTATGATGATTATACCTTCCAGTGGGGCCATCAATTACATACAGTGGTGCTTGAAAGTTTGTGAACCCTTCAGAATATTTTATATTTCTGCATATATTTAATTTAAAACTACATCAGATTTTTACACAAGTCCTAAGAGTAGATAAAAAGAATGAAATCAAACAAATGAGTCAAAAATATTACACTTGGTCATTTATGTATTGAGGAAAATGATCCAATATCACATATCTGTGAGTAGCAAAAGTATGTGAATCTTTTCATTCAGTATCTGGTGTGACCCCCTTGTGCAGCAATAACTGCATCTAAACATTTCCGGTAATTGTTGATTAGTCCTGCACATCGGCTTGGTGGAATTTTAACCCATTCCTCTGTACAAAACTGCTTCAACGTTATGTTGGTGAATTTCCTCCCATGAACTGCTCGCTTCAAGTCCTTCCTCAACATTTATATAAATTTCCTAGGACAGTTAGGCTACTGGATATTTGGCATTACATTGATTTTGTTGCTAAAATGACTTGGGTTCACAGGTGGTATAAGCTTTCTTCGTGCCCAAGGCAGGTTTTTCAGGATTCCACAAGAAGTTCAATATAATAACTGTCGCTCTTCGGACCCGACACATACAGCATAATCAGAAACTTGGTCATAGGGACAATTGAGTGTACAAATAAAATTCTAAGGTAGGGGATTTTTTTTTTTACAGAAATTACACTTCTCCTCAATGGCTCCTTAGGCGACTATGTATGTACAGATTGAAATTTTACATTTCAGAAATGACCCTTGGTAAAAGACGTGTACAACAAATATTCTAACTTTAAAAGGCAGCAATGTGTGCATTAGTTTAGAGATCATCCCTGCGGACAAATATAGTATATGTAACCTCTGTGATTACCGCCAGATTCATGGAAATGCAGTGCAGATTGCATGTTTCCTCAGAGCAGCATCAGCATAATGATGTTGGGTCATAGTAATATTTTATTTTTCAGCGCCGTTAAAATAACATATTATACTTGATTTGTTCTTGTAGTTTGCAACCATACACATAATACACCAATTTTAGTTTGATGCACATCTCCCTGACCCTTTTTGAATTAAAGGTTTTCATATTTATCAGACCTGAAATGGGTTATGTTGATGTATTGACTCATGTAAATGGTATAACTCAAACAGCAACATGTCAAATATTTTCTTATGTGAGCAGTTAGATCTTCTCTAGTACAGCAGGCTCTTAGGGTGTATTCAGACATTGTGGTTGAGGTGCGGTTAAAAAAAACCACATCCGATATATGTATGATCTTTATAAGCTGAAGGCACAGATTGTAATACTTATTGTTCCTTGGTTTTTCTTGTTGTTGTATTGTGGCCTCTGAGTGTTTAGAGGCTTTTGTACCTGTGGTCTGCTGTGTACTTCTTTTAAAAATGTAATACAAATTGTACATCCATTAGCAATGCACACCTGCGGAAGTACTGGGGCACTGTATCACACTATTGAAATTACACTGTAAAGCAGTATTGGTATGGGTACTACATAGCACCATTGAGGAGGGCACTGTAATGGTACAATTCATATTGACATTTTACTAGTACTAATTATTGTTTTCTACATACACTACCGTTCAAACGTTTGTGTTTTCCATGAAAACTCACACTTATATTTATCAAATGAGTTGCAAAATGACTAGAAAATATAGTCAAGACATTGACAAGGTTAGAAATAACAATTTTTATTTGAAATAATAATTTTCTCCTTCAAACTTTGCTTTCGTCAAAGAATGCTCCATTTGCAGCAATTACAGCATTGCAGACCTTTGGCATTCTAGCTGTTAATTTGCTGAGGTAATCGGGAGAAATTTCACCCCATGCTTCCAGAAGGCCCTCCCACAAGTTGGATTGGCTTGATGGACACTTCTTGCGTACCATACGGTCAAGCTGCTCCCACAACAGCTCTATGGGGTTGAGATCTTGTGACTACGCTGGCCACTCCATTACAGATAGAATACCAGCTGCCTGCTTCTTCCCTAAATATAATTTGGAGGTGTGCTGTGGGTCATTGTCCTGTTGTAGGATGAAATTGGCTCCAATCAAGCGCTGTCCACAGGGTATGGCATGGCGTTGCAAAATGGAGTGATAGCCTTCCTTATTCAAAATCCCTTTTACCTTGTACAAATCTCCCACTTTACCAGCACCAAAGCAACCCCAGACCATCACATTACCTCCACCATGCTTGACAGATGGCGTCAGGCACTCTTCCAGTTCAGGCACTTTTCAGTTGTTCTGCGTCTTACAAATGTTCTTCTGTGTTATCCAAACACCTCAAACTTCGATTAGTCTGTCCATAACACTTTTTTCCAATCTTCCTCTGTCCAATGTCTGTGTGCTTTTGCCCATATTAATCTTTAACTTTTATTAGCCAGTCTCAGATATGGCTTTTTCTTTGCCACTCTGCCCTGAAGGCCAGCATCCCGGAGTCGCCTCTTCACTGTAGACGTTGACACTGGCGTTTTGCGGGTACTATTTAATGAAGCTGCCAGTTCAGGACCTGTGATGCCTCTATTTCTCAAACTAGAGACTCTAATGTACTTGTCTTGTTGCTCAGTTGTGCAGCGGGGCCTCCCACTTCTCTTTCTACTCTGGTTACACACCATTGTAGGAAATCTTCAGTTTCTTGGCAATTTCTCGCATGGAATAGCCTTCATTTCTAAGAACAAGAATAGACTGTCGAGTTTCACATGAAAGTTCTCTTTTTCTAGCCATTTTGAGAGTTTAATTGAACCCACAAATGTAATGCTCCAGATTCTCAACTAGCTTAAAGGAAGGTCAGTTTTATAGCTCCTCTAAACAGCAAAACTGTTTACAGTGGTGCTAACATAATTGCACAAGGGTTTTCAAGTGTTTTCTAATCATCCATTAGCCTTCTAACACAGTTAGCAAACACAATGTACCATTAGAACACTGGAGTGATGGTTGCTGGAAATGGGCCTCTATACACCTATGTAGATATTGCATTAAAAACCAGCCGTTTGCAGCTAGAATAGTCATTTAGCACATTAACAATGTATAGAGTGTATTTCCTATTAATTTAATGTTATCTTCATTGAAAAAACTGTGCTTTTCTTTCAAAAATAAGGAAATTTCTAAGTGACCCTAAACTTTTGAACGGTAGTGTATAATAATTCTATATAATGACACTATCATTTTCACACTGTATAGCACTTATGGGCACTCTGTACTAAATATTTTATTTATAATACAGGAGAAATGTTGGCTGTGTGGTCAGAGTCACTGGGCACTGTATTTCATTATGAATAGAATTTACATTATATAATAGGTGTAATTTCTATGGTGCCGACTTTTTATTGTTGACTGATACGAATTTGTCAAAAAAGTGAGCAAGGCTTCAGAGTTGTGGCAAGCGCAACTCATTTATCAAAGTTTTCCAACACTTTTCTACTTAAAATAGTGTCAGAAAACAAAGTGAAGTCTAACCCGCATTATTTTTAGACAACAGCAGATCCTTAAACAGGGCAATGGCCAAGATCAGAGAAAACATTTGCTTTAGATAAAAGTCAGCCAAACTCACTGATTTAATCGGGATTGGCCAACGATATAATGTGTGTGGGGACTTCCCGACCAAAGATGGATATTAACATGGCCAAAGCTTTACTCCTGCGCGAGATAAGCCACTGCCAGCTTATTCCCTTCTTCCCATGGAGAAAAACATGCCCACTTAGGTCTGGAGTAGAGATAAGTATGCGTGTTTATGGGGGAGTTGGGAGAAATAGCTGTCAACTTGCAGCGTTCATGGCCACAGGCCGTCGGGTTTACTCACCTCCCGACGCCCGCAGCCATGGATCCGTGAGCGCTGGTCCCCATCTCCTTCCTAGGAGATGCCAGCGCTCAGTTCCGCTCCGTTCTGCTGGGTCCCGTAGGGTGCGCGCGCACTTTAGGAAATCATCATCATCAACGGCCCATGATTTCCTGGTCTATAAAAAGGCCCCAGCCCTTCTGATCCTTGCCTGAGCGTTGTTAGTTTATCCCAGTCTGTCTTGCAAATGGTCCTTTAGTGTTTCCCGTTCCAGTTGGTACCCGTGCCCTGTTACCTGTTCCTGTATCCCGTACTGTTCTTGTTCCTGTGCCTACCAGTGTTGGAGTCGTGTCTACTGCACCTGCTGTTGTTTGCCACGTCCCGTGTCTTCTGCCACGTCCAGTGTCTTCTGCCACATCCAGTGTCGTATGTCACGTCCAGTGTCTTCTGCCACATCGGATACTGCCTGCCACGTCTGGTGCTGCCTGCTGCACCGGCCTCCATCCGTGCTGAAGCCACAGCCTCCGTCTGGACTAGTTCAGGTACCCAAACATTACTATCTACTATTGACTTTCATATAGACTGTGACCTGGTCAGCTGCCTCTCCGCTACGGCGGAGCAGCCTAGTGGGTCCACATACCCTATGACCGTGACACAACTATCAGTGAGACAATTATAGCAATAGCAGCAACATCTGTTAGGAGGCAAAATCTTTCTCATATTTTTTTTTATATAGATAAATACATATAAATACATAGTTTTTACATACAAATCTACTTACACATATACAACTATCCAGTGGAATTCATGAATATGTATTCTTTTACATTTCATGCCGTAAGTTTCTGAGTATAAGTGTAATAGTAGGTTGCTGCATAGGTAACTTTTTTTTGTTATTTGTATGAAAAATTACATTTTGTTTATCTTTAGGGGAAAAAAGTATATACATTTTTAAATACGTCAATGTACTGCTATTTAGATGCTAGGAATGAGGCGCAGCTCTAAGTGCATTCATTCTGTTTCGAACACTCTCTAAAAGCAAAGGACTCCATTGTTCTGTTCTTGGCAAGGACAGAGTCATAGTACAGTGCGGCATGTCATTATACTGGAATCACAAACAGACCTCACATGGGGCTTCTCTCTATGACCTCACATATAACACTTTACATGACTGCTTCATTTTCTATTTAAGAGCTATTAATTGTTGCATGCTTCTGGTAGACAAAGAGACATATATGGTGTCTGGGTGAGTCTGGGGGTCACTCAGAGTTTCTCTAGATTTATGGATCCTTGTTTTGAGACCTTTTAATGAACTTTGACTAAACTTTGCTCTGTGTGCATTACAATAAGGTTGACACTGGACAACACAGGCATTTTAATAGCTGTGTTAACCACGCAACGGACCAGTTACCATTATAACAACAGTGTTTATGTCAAGCTGCATAATTTTTATAAAAAGTTTGCATAAATTAAACATTTTCACTTTTAGCGAAGTTCAAAATACTTTTTTGCATTCTTTTAAACCTTGATTAGAGATAAGCATTGTGAGAAACTAGATATGGACCGCACAATCCACAGTATACACGTTGATCTGAGCCGCTAGGCATAATTTAGAAACATGAACATGAGGTTCTTTGTAAACATTTTGATCAAACTGTATAAGCCCACTTGCCACTTCACGGCGACCTCTTTAAAGTGGGTCCCTACTCTAGCGGTTGCAGCACCGCATGGCGGCTACCGCCACTGCAGCACCGCTCCTGCAGAGGGAGCAACCCAGGGGCCCAAAAGCACCCATGCCTTCAGACCGTGCCAAGCCTCCTTGGTTCTGGGCCACGTCCCCCCACAAGTGCAGCACTACAGCAACAGACACCACCATACAGCACCACAACATGTGAACAGATGGAATGCGCTCACCTTGCCATGCGCCCCCAGTGGCATGGCAAAGTTTGCATAAATTAAACATTTTCACTTTTAGCGAAGTTCAAAATACTTTTTTGCATTCTTTTAAACCTTCATTAGAGATAAGCGAATCTTTTCTGCACAAATCGAAGTTGGTCCAAATTTCCCAAAAGTTTCAGGGAAATCTCTTTGGCTTCACGGGGCACGAATCACGGCAAAATGGTGGCCTAGCATAAGGCTCATAAGACCTCGGAGGAGCTTCCCCAGAATGCCTAGGAAATTCTGTTAATTTTGGTGCAGATTTTCACCCAGATTTGCTGCTATGGAGAAGAAGAGGGGAGAAGAGGAGCCCAGGGGAGGGGAGTATGATATTTTTTTTTATTTTAGTGGTTGGAATATTTAAATTATAAAGAGCGTAATAAAATCTGTAAAAAATTTATAAAATTAGCAAAAATACAAAATGAAAGGCAGTAAAACAAATCCCCAAAAATTATTCAAGTATATAAATGCAAAAAAGCCAAGGTCTGAACATGTAGGACCCCTAGATAGTGGTAATGGGGAGTTGGTAACAGGGGATCAAGAGAAGGCAGAGTTACTAAATGGGTTCTTTAGCTCTGTATATACTACAGAAGAAAGAGCAGCTGATGTAGCCGGTGCCAGTGCTGTTAATATATCAGTTGATATACTGAATTGGATGAATGTAGATATGGTCCAAGCTAAACTAAATAAAATAAATGTGCACAAGGCCCCGGGACCAGATGGGTTACAACCTAGAGTTTTTAAAGAGCTTAGTTCAGTTATTTCAGTCCCCCTCTTCATAATATTCAGAGATTTTCTAGTGACTGGTATAGTGCCAAGGGACTGGCACAGTGCAAATGTGGTGCCTATTTTAAAAAAGGGCTCTAGGTCTTCCCCGGGTAATTATAGACCAGTAAGCTTAAAGTGTAGCTAAACGTTCGACAAACTTCTGGCATGTCATATTGACATGTCAGAAGTTTGGATTGGTGGGGGTCTGAGCGCTGAGACCCCCACCAATCGCTAGAATGAAGCAGCTGAAGCACTCGTGTGAGCGCTCAGCTGCTTCGTTTCTGTTCGGCTTTTTCTGGAAAACCGATGTATCAGAGTACGGGCTCATAGACTTTCTATTGAGTCTGTACACGATACATTTATTTCCGGAAAAAGCCGAACAGACACGAAGCAGCTGAGCGCTCACACGAACGCTTCATCTCCTTCATTCTAGAGATTGTGGTGGTCTCAGTGCTCGGACCCCCACCAATCCAAACTTCTGACATGTCACTATGACATGTCAGAAGTTTGCCGAACGTTTAGCTACACATTAACATCCATCGTGGGGAAAATGTTTGAGGGGCTATTGAGGGACTATATACAGGATTATGTGACAAAAAAAATTGTATTAAAAGTGACAGCCAGCACGGTTTTACTAAGGAGAGAAGTTGTCAAACTAACATGATCTGTTTTTATGAAGAGATGAGCAGAAGCCTAGACAGAGGGGCCGCTGTGGATATAGTGTTTTTGGACTTTGCAAAGGCCTATGACACTGTCCCTCATAGACGTCTAATGGGTAAATTAAGGACTATAGGTTTAGAAAATATAGTTTATAATTGGATTGAGAATTGGCTCAAGGACCGTATCCAGAGAGTTGTGGTCAATGATTCCTACTCTGAATGGTCCCCGGTTATAAGTGGTGTACCCCAGGGTTCAGTGCTGGGACCACTATTTTTCAACTTATTTATTAATGATATAGAGGATGGGATTAATAGCACTGTTTCTATTTTTGCAGATGACACTAAGCTATGTAGTAATGTTCAGTCTATGGAAGATGTTCGTGAATTGCAAGCAGATTTAAACAAACTAAGTGTTTGGGCATCCAGTTGGCAAATGAAGTTTAATGTAGATAAATGTAAAGTTATGCATCTGGGTACCAACAACCTGCATGCATCATATGTCCTAGGGGGAGCTACACTGGGGGATTCACTTGTTGAGAAGGATCTGGGTGTACATGTAAATCATAAACTAAATAACAGCATGCACTGTCAATCAGCTGCTTCAAAGGCCAGCAAGATATTGTCGTGTATTAAAAGAGGCATGGACTCACGGGACAGGGATGTAATATTGCCACTTTACAAAGCATTAGTGAGGCCCCATCTAGAATAAGCAGTTCAGTTCTGGGCTCCAGTTCATAGAAAGGATGCCCTGGAGTTGGAAAAAATACAAAGAAGAGCAACAAAGCTAATAAGAGGCATGGAGAATCTAACTTATGAGGAAATATTAAAAGAATTAAACCTTGAAAAAAGACGTCTAAGGGGGGACATTAACTTATATAAATATATTAATGGCACATACAAAAAATATGGTGCAATCCTGTTCCATGTAAAACCCCCTCAAAAGACAAGAGGGGCACTCCCTCCGTCTGAAGAAAAAAAGGTTCAACCTGCAGAGACGACAAGCCTTCTTTACTGTAAGAACTGTGAATCTATGGAATAGTCTACCGCAGGAGCTGGTCGCAGCAGGGACAGTAGATGGCTTTATAAAAGGCTTAGATAATGTCCTAGAACAAAAAAATATTAACTCCTATGTGTAGAAATTTTTTACTTCCCTTTTCCCATCCCTTAGTTGAACTTGATGGACATGTGTCTTTTTTCAACCGTACTAACTATGTAACTAATATTGAGGCACTTGTGATTCGTGGCAAGTTTATTCCACCTGAATCGAATCGAACAGCCAGTAAATTTGTTCATCTCTAACCATATCATGCCATAAACCATGGAACATATCAATCTGAGACCGGTTTCAGATGGCTATAACTTTTCAAAAAAATGTTAACAAAATAACGTGATATAAAAAGGGGTCTAACCTGGTTGAAAAAAAATGTTGTTTCTTTTTTCAAAACCCCTCCCATTGACCTCTGATAGAAAAAGACTGATCATGACAGATCCTGTTATAAACACTGATACACACAGAGTCCCATAAAAATGGATACATTTTTGTTTTTACAAAAAGCATATTATATATGTACCAGGCCTTAGAAAATAGTGACAAAAAAAACCATGATATAGGTGGAATACACAGAGTTAATGCAGATGATGTCATGACATGACATCCTTTAAAACCCAGGAATTATAAGATAAAAGATAAAGCAACTGACCAGTTATAAACTGTACTCTGTTAAAAATATCATGTCCTACCTTTCTCTTCTTCCCGTTTCTCTCCTGCACTTGTACAGAGGTAGTACGAGAGTTAGCTTCTGTATGTGCCAGTTGAATTATCTCTAAGTTTACATACACATAAAAGCAAACTTTCATAATGTTCACTATATTAATAAATAATATTAACCCCTTAAGGACGCAGCCACTTTTGGACCAAATGACACAGCCTCATTTTTTAAATCTGACATGTGTCACTTTATGTGGTAATAACTCCGGAATGCTTTTACCTATCCAAGCGATTCTGAGATTGTTTTCTCGTGACATATTGTACTTTATGTTAGTGAAAAAATTTGGTCGATAAATTCAATATTTTTTGTGAAAAACACCAAAATTTAGAGAAAATTTCCAAAAATTCGAATTTTTCTAAATGCAAATGTATCTGCTTGTAAGACCGTTATACCACACAAAATAGTGACTAGTTAACATTTCCCATACGTCTACTTTATGTTTGCATCATTTTTTGAACATCCTTTTATTTTTCTAGAACAAGGCTTATAAGTTTAGCAGCAATTTCTCACAATTTCAAAAAAATTTCAAAAGCCTATTTTTATAGGGAACAGTTCAGATCTGAAATAGCTTTGAGGGCCTTATATATTAAGAACCCCCACAAATCACCCCATTTTAAAACTGCACCCCTTAAAGTATTCAAAACAGCATTTAGAAAGTTTCTTAACCCTTTATGCGTTTCACAGGAATTAAAGAAAAGTGGAAGGGAAATTTGCAATTTTCATTTTTATTGCAGAAATTCAATTTTAATCAATTTTTACTGTAATACTGAAGGTTTTTACCAGAGAAACACAACTGAATATTTATTGCCCTGATTCTGCAGTTTCTAGAAATATCCCACATGTGGCACTAGTGTGCTACGGGCCTGAAACAAAGGCCCCAGAAGCAAAGGAGCACCTAGTGGATTTTTGGGCCTTCCTTTTCTTAAATTATATTTCAGGCACCATGTCAGGTTAGAAGAGGTCTTGTGGATCAAAAACAAAGGAAACCCCCCCAAAAGTGACTCTATTTGGGAAACTACACCCCTGGAGAAATTCATCTAGGGGTGTAGTGAGCATTTTGACCCCCCAGGTGTTTCATAGATTTCATTAGAATTGGGCAGTGAAAATGAAAAATTAATTTTTTTTCCAATAAGATGTAGCTTTACCTCAAAATTTTAATTTTTGTCAACAAATAAATGAGGAAAAGCACCCCAACATTTGTAAAGCAACTTCTCCAGAGTACGGAAATACCCAACAAGTGGTTATAAACTGCTGTTTGAGCAAGCGGCAGGACTCAGAAGGGAAGGCACGCCATTTAGCTTTTGGAGTACAGATTTTGCTGGATTGATTTCTTTGCACCATGTCGCATTTGTAAAGCTCCTAAGTAGAGATGAGCGAACCAGGACAACCGAACCCGGTTTCGGTCCAAACATCGGGAAAAGTTCGGTTCGCAGCGAATCCGAACTTCACCGGGTTCGGCCGAACACGTTTTGACCGAACCCGGTCAAAAATATTATACAAATCGTCAGCCGCTTGTCTCTATCAATCACTGATAGAGAAAAGAGGCCGCTGATTAAAAATAAAAAGCATTTTATACGTACCCGGTCATTGTCTTGGTGACGAGTCCCTCTTCTTCCTCCAGTCCGACCTTCTTTCCTGACGCTGCAGCCTGTGATTGGCTGCAGAGGCCGCTGCAGCCTGTGATTGGTTGCAGAGGCCGCGGCAGCCTGTGATTGGCTGCAGCGGTCACATGGGCTATAACGTCATCCAGGAATGTCGGGCCGGATGTCGAGAGGGACGCGTCACCAAGACAACGGCCGGGAGACCGGACTGGAGGAAGCAGAAAGTTCTCGGTAAGTATGAACATCTTTTTTTTTTACAGGTTACTCTATATTCTGATCGGAATTCACTGTCCAGGGTGCTGAAACAGTTACTGCCGATCAGTTAACTCTTTCAGCACCCTGGACAGTGACTATTTACTGACATCGCCTAGCAACGCTGCCGTAATGACGGGTGCACGCATGTAGCCACACGTCATTACGGGGCCTCATGCACACGACCGTAAAAACACCCGTATTTACGACCCGAAATAGCGGGCCCATAGACTTCTGTTAGCCACGGGTACCTTCCCGTTTTCTCACGGGAAGGTGCCCGTGCCGTTAAAAAGATAGAACATGTTCTATTTTTTTATTTTACGGGCCGTGCTCCTATACTTTATAATGGGAGCACGGCTCGGAAAAACGACCGGCTGCCCGTGGCCGGCTGTGCTCATCTCCTGAAATACTCTGTGCTGCCTTAAACTCTGTGGACAGGTCAGGATCCTGTTTCTTTTAAATGCTGCTGGGGAACCCGCTCGATCCACTATATAAGGCTGCGCTACAGTGCTTGGGAATAAGTGACTGGGGCAGAAGAGGATGGAGGCGCAGCCTTATATAGTGGATCGAGTGGGTTCCCCAGCAGAATTTAAAAGAAACAGGATCCTGACCTGTCCAAAGAGTTTAAGGCAGCACAGAGTATTTCAGGAGATGAGCGTGCGGATCTTGTGCGGGGTGGTGACTTGCCAATCATGTGAAGGTGTTATTGAGGACAGGAGTGGAGGAGAGGTAACAGACTGAGAGTTACGTAATGGTAAGAGCAGAGTTCACAGCAGCACAGAATCTGCACGCTCCTCTCCTGAAATATTCTGTGCTGCTGTGAACTCTGCTCTTACCATTACGTAGCTCTCAGTCTGTTACCTCTCCTCCACTCCTGTCCTCAATAACACCTTCACATGATTGGCAAGTCACCACCCCGCACAAGATCCGCACGCTCATCTCCTGAAATACTCTGTGCTGCTGTGAACTCTGCTCTTACCATTACGTGGTGACTTGCCAATCATGTGAAGGTGTTATTGAGGACAGGAGTGGAGGAGAGGTAACAGACTGAGAGCTACGTAATGGTAAGAGCAGAGTTCACAGCAACACAGAGTATTTCAGGAGAGGAGCGTGCAGATTCTGTGCTGCTGTGAACTCTGCTCTTACCATTACGTAGCTCTCTGTCTGTTACCTCTCCTCCACTCCTGTCCTCAATAACACCTTCACATGATTGGCAAGTCACCACGTAATGGTAAGAGCAGAGTTCACAGCAGCACAGAGTATTTCAGGAGATGAGCGTGCGGATCTTGTGCGGGGTGGTGACTTGCCAATCATGTGAAGGTGTTATTGAGGACAGGAGTGGAGGAGAGGTAAAAGACTGAGAGCTACGTAATGGTAAGAGCAGAGTTCACAGCAGCACAGAATCTGCATGCTCTTCTCCTGAAATATTCTGTGCTGCTGTGAACTCTGCTCTTACCATTACGTTGTGACTTGCCAATCATGTGAAGGTGTTATTGAGGACAGGAGTGGAGGAGAGATAACAGACTGAGAGCTATGTAATGGTAAGAGCAGAGTTCACAGCAGCACAGAATCTGCACGCTCCTCTCCTGAAATATTCTGTGCTGCTGTGAACTCTGCTCTTACCATTACGTAGCTCTCAGTCTGTTACCTCTCCTCCACTCCTGTCCTCAATAACACCTTCACATGATTGGCAAGTCACCACCCCGCACAAGATCTGCACGCTCATCTCCTGAAATACTCTGTGCTGCTGTGAACTCTGCTCTTACCATTACGTGGTGACTTGCCAATCATGTGAAGGTGTTATTGAGGACAGGAGTGGAGGAGAGGTAACAGACTGAGAGCTACGTAATGGTAAGAGCAGAGTTCACAGCAGCACAGAATATTTCAGGAGAGGAGCGTGCAGATGTTGAGGAGTGTATGACGCTGAGAGGCCACGGCAGCCTGTGATTGGCTGCAGAGGCCGCGGCAGCCTGTGATTGGCTGCAGAGGCCGCGGCAGCCTGTGATTGGCTGCAGAGGCCGCTGCAGCCTGTGATTGTCTGCAGAGGCGGTCACGTGACGTGCGTGACCGCCACTGCAGCCTGTGATTGGCTGCAGCGGCGACATGGATGAAACGTCATCGCTGGAGGCCGGACAGGAGGAATGTAAGTATGAACGTATTTATTTTATTTCTTATTACATTAAAATTGTATTTTCCGCGCCGAGCATGGTACTGTCAAGGTTGCTGAAAGAGTTAGTGCAGCCCATTAACTCTTTCAGCACCCTGGACAGTACCATGCTCGGCGGACGGAAATTACAGGTTCGGTCAGAACTAGTTCTAGCCGAACCAAACTTTTCATAAGTTCGCTCATCTCTACTCCTAAGGTACCAGTACAGTGGAAACCCCCCAAAAGTGACTCCATTTGGGAAACTACACCCCTAGAGGAATTCAACTAGGCGTGTAATGAGCATTTTGACCCCCCCAGGTGTTTCATAGATTTCATTAGAATCGGGCAGTAAAAATTAAAAATTAAATTTTTTTCTACTAAGATGTAGCTTTAGGTCAAAATGTTTAATTTCTCATCAAATAAAGGAGAAAAAGCACAGTAACATTTGCAAAGCAACTTTTCCGGAGTATGGAAATACCCCATATGTGGTAATAAACCACTGTATAAATACACATCAGGGCTCAGAACGGAAGGAGCGCCATTTGGCGAGCAGATTTTTCTGGATTGGTTTTTCTGCACCATGTCGCTTTTGCAAAGCCCCTTAGGTACCAGTACAGTGGAAACGCCCCAAAAGTGACTCCATTTGGCAAACTACACCCATGGAGGAATTCATCTAGGGGGGTAGTGAGCATTTTGACCCCACATGTGTCTCATAGATTTTATTAGAAATGGGCAGTGAAAATGAAAAATTACATTATTTTCCAATAAGACGTAACATTAGTTAAAAAATTTTCATTTTCTCAACAAATAAAGGACAAAAAGCACCATAACATTTGTAAAGCAACTTCTTCAGAGTAGGGAAATACCTCACACGTGGTCATAAACGGCTATTTGGACACACAGCAAGGCTCTAAAGGGAAGGAGCACCATTTAGTATTTGGAGTGGAGATTTTACAAGATTCGTTTTTTGACACCATGTTGCATTGAGCTATAGTATCAGTACAGTGGAACCCCCGAAAACGTACCCCATTTTGGAAACTAGATCCCTCAAAGAATTTATCTAGGGGTGTAGTGAGCATTTTGATTGCACAAGTGTTTTGCAAAAATGAGTAAACAATAGATGTTGCAGATTGAAAATTGCAGTTTTCCACAGATATGCCATTTCAGTGCCCAATGTGTTGTGCCCAGCTTGTACCACCGTAGACACACACACCCCATACATTGTTAATCAGGTTCTCCAGAATACAGTAATACCCCATACAGTGAAGGAAATAAGTATTTGATCCCTTGCTGATTTTGTAAGTTTGCCCACTGTCAAAGACATGAACAGTCTAGAATTTTTAGGCTAGGTTAATTTTACCAGTGAGAGATAGATTATATAAAAAAAAAACAAAACAGAAAATCACATAGTCAAAATTTATATATATTTATTTGCATTGTGCACAGAGAAATAAGTATTTGATCCCTTTGGCAAACAAGACTTAATACTTGGTGGCAAAACCCTTGTTGGCAAGCACAGCAGTCAGACATTTTTTGTAGTTGATGATGAGGTTTGCACACATGTTAGATGGAATTTTGGCCAACTCCTCTTTGCAGATCATCTGTAAATCATTAAGATTTCGAGGCTGTCGCTTGGCAACTCGGATCTTTAGCTCCCTCTATAAGTTTTCGATGGGATTAAGGTCTGGAGACTGGCTAGGCCACTCCATGACCTTAATGTTCTTCTTTTTGAGCCACTCCTTTGTTGCCTTGGCTGTATGTTTCGGGTCATTGTCGTGCTGGAAGACCCAGCCACGAGCCATTTTTAATGTCCTGGTGGAGGGAAGGAGGTTGTCACTCAGGATTTGACGGTACATGGCTCCATCCATTCTCCCATTGATGCGGTGAAGTAGTCCTGTGCCCTTAGCAGAGAAACACCCCCAAAACATAATGTTTCCACCTCCATGCTTGACAGTGGGGACGGTGTTCTTTGGGTCATAGGCAGCATTTCTCTTCCTCCAAACACGGCGAGTTGAGTTAATGCCAAAGAGCTCAATTTTAGTCTCATCTGACCACAGCACCTTCTCCCAATCACTCTCAGAATCATTCAAATGTTCATTTGCAAACTTCAGACTGGCCTGTACATGTGCCTTCTTGAGCAGGGGGACCTTGCGGGCACTGCAGGATTTTAATCCATTACGGAGTCATGTGTTACCAATGGTTTTCTTGGTGACTGTGGTCCCAGCTGCCTTGAGATCATTAACAAGTTCCTCCCGTGTAGTTTTCGGCTGAGCTCTCACCTTCCTCAGGATCAAGGATACCCCACGAGGCTAGATTTTGCATGGAGCCCCAGATCGATGTCGATTGACAGTCATTTTGTATGTCTTCCATTTTCTTACTATTGCACCAACAGTTGTCTCCTTCTCACTCAGCGTCTTACTTATGGTTTTGTAGCCCATTCCAACCTTGTGCAGGTCTATGATCTTGTCCCTGACATCCTTAGAAAGCTCTTTGGTCTTGCCCATGTTGTAGAGGTTAGAGTCAGACTGATTAATTGAGTCTGTGGACAGGAGTCTTTTATACAGGTGACCATGTAAGACAGCTGTCTTTAATGCAGGCACCAAGTTGATTTGGAACGTGTAACTGGTCTGGAGGAAGCTGAACTCTTAATGGTTGGTAGGGGATCAAATACTTATTTCTCTGTGCACAATGCAAATAAATATATATAATTTTGACTATGTGATTTTCTTTTTTTTTTTTATATAATCTATCTCTCACTGGTAAAATTAACCTAGCCTAAAAATTCTAGACTGTTCATGACTTTGACAGTGGTCAAACTTACAAAATCAGCAAGGGATCAAATACTTATTTCCTTCACTGTATGTGGTCATAAATTGCCATTGTTTTCTATGTATTTTTTTTTTACGGTGTTCACCGTGCGGTAAAAATAATGTGATATTTTTTATAGATCAGGCCGTTCCGAACGCGGCGATACCTATTATGTCTAGTTTTTTTTCATGTTTTCATTTTTTTTCTAATCATAAAAGGAGTTGATCAGGGAAACAGGGCGATTGTTGTTTTTATTAGTTAAAACTTTTATTTATTTATTTTTCGTTCACATTTTTTTATACTTTTTTCACTTTTTTTTATTACACTTACCTGGGGACTTGAAGATCTGGTCTTCTGATCCCCGGTACAATACACTTCACAACTTATGTAGTGCAGTGTATTGTAACTGGTATTCTTCACCTGACAGTTAGCGTATTAGGTCCTGCCTCGGGCAGGACCTAATAGGCTTCCGTAACTAGGCAACCAGGATGCCTAGCAACGGCTTCCTGGTTGCCATAGAAACCATCGCCGCCTGTGGTCTATCGCGGCGGGGGGCCGGGGGTACAGCGGGAGCCCTCTCCCTCTGTCAACCACTTCAATGCGTTGGACGCCATTGACAGTCGCATTGAAGGGGTTAAACGGCGGCAATCGGCGGTAACTGCCATCACCTCCATTGCAGCGGGATGTCAGCTGTGTATGACAGCTGACAGCCGCTGAAGATGAAGCGCGCACAGCTCCTGTGCCGGCTTTATCTACAGGCCGTCACTGTACACCCTTGTGCGGGAACTCACTTTGAATCTGGACGTACAGTTACACCCAATCGCGGGAAGGGGTTAATAATCGTTATTTATATAGCGCCAACATATTCCGTAGCGCTTTACAATTCAGAGGTAAAATATACAGACAATATCAGACATTGCATAGTGACAAAACGAATTAACAATTCACACAAGAGTGAGGTCCCTGCTCACAAGAGCTTAAAATCTATATTTAACCAAACTTTATTCAACAAAGACATTCATTGGGTGTTATTTTGCGTGTGTGAGTACTTATGGTCATCTTACAGTTCCGTACAAGCTTTATGTTGTCATAGAAGTCAAAGAGGCCCGTCTATACCTCCATGTGCCTTTTGATTTCACATGGAGGCATATCAGATTCATAAGGAAAAAACTGGCATGCATTGCTTTGAGGGAAGAATATCTGTGTAACACAGTGGCATATGGAGGCACCATGCGGCCGGCAAGTATCGGTAGTAGATAGCCATAGACATTCTGTATGGCGCTGTACAGGTTCTGTACACACAGCTCTACTGTGTGCATGATACTTTAGTTGGCTTGTGACTGAAGCCTCCTATTTATTGATGAGATGGCTAGTCATTCATAGGGTTCATGTACACGGCAGACAGCTCCGTAATGGCATCTATGTACTGCTGTACAGGCTCCGTGGGGTGCTGTATGTATGGAGATATTCTCCCCTAAAAGCAATGCTGTGAGTGAATACCTCTGTACATACAGCATTAAAAGGAGCATGTCACGATTTTAAACTTGGAGTTTGTACGGAGCCGTGATACAGCCATATGCATGAGCCCTTAGGATTAGTGAGGAATTTGTAAATTGCTGTCATAAGATTAATATTGGTAAGAACAATATACTTCCATACGTAATCACAGCTGCAATTTCATTCTAAAGTCTCGGGAAGACACAACAATACCAAGGATTTCCAAACTGTTTGGGGAACTTTAGAGCATATGTACTTTTGAGGAGTAAAGATAGACAATGCGTAATAATAATATCTGGAATCCATGGTTACAATATCAGAAAATACAACAGCTCTCTGTAACACGTATGATACTCGAAATGTTGCTCATAGAAAATTTGTAATGGATTATCTAATATATGATGTACCCAGGGGCATAACTAGGAAACACTTGGCCCCATAGCAAACTTTTGACTGGGCCCCCCTCCTCTGGGTGCCACAAACAGCCCGCCCTTGTAGACAAAATCCCCCCATAAATAGTGCCATACAGCCCCCTCCTGTAGACTGTGCTATATAGCCCCCCTGTAGACAGTGCTATACCACACCCCCTGTTGGCAGTGCTATACTTTCAAATATCACAAAGAGGGACAATCGATGTGGCGCGGAGCAGCAATGTTTTTTTCTTTTAAGTCACACCTCTAATCCCACACAATCCCATACACCCGGTTCAGCCCACACAGTATCATGCTCCCATAGTGCCCCCCACACAGTATAATGCCCCAATAGCTGCCAGCATACAGTATAATGCCCACACATATGCCCCCGTAGAGTATAATGTCCACACAGATGCCCCCATGCAGTACAATGCCCAATCTAATGCCCCCATACAGCATAATACCCCCATAGCTGTCCCCACAGTATAATGCTCGCCATAGCTGCCCCACACAGTATAATGCCCCCATAGCTACCCCCACACAGTATAATGCTATCCATAGCTGCCCCCACACAGTATAATGCCTCCCATAGCTGCCCCCACACAGTATAATGCCTCCCATAGCAGCCCCCACAGTATAATGCCCCCATAGCTGCCCACACAGTATAAGGCCCCCCAAAGCTGCCCCCACAATATGTGCCCATAGCTGCACCCACAGTATAATGCCCCCCACAGTATAATGCCCCTCATATAGTAAAATGCTCCTATAACAGCCACCATATCAGCCCCCCTTCCCTACCCAGTATAATGCCCCATAGTGCCTAATAGAAAAATAATAACATAATTACTTACCTATCCCCATTCCCACTATCCTTCTCCTCCGGTCTGTGCTATGAGGGACTCGGCGCAGACAGGCACGATGATGTCATTACATCGCACCTGCCTGCTCCGAGCTGCTCATGGCAGAGTGAATGCTGGAGGAAGGAGCCGTCTGCTCCTTGCTCCAGCATTCAGGAAGTGGGACCAATGCTGTTAGCGCTGTGCGCCCCCCAGGCTTACAGGCCTGGTCACAATTGCGAACGTTGCGACCCCTAGAGCTATGCCATACAATAGCCTATGGCAGAGCAGGGAGATACCTCTCTGCTCTGCCATAGTGTCCAATAGCATCTGCGTCCGAAGGACGCAGACAATATTGAGTGTAGCATTGCTACCGATGTAGCAGTCATAGCGGCTGCTAGTGGAGCCTCTGGGTAAGGGGCCCTCATGCCACAGTCCCCGTAGCAGCCGCTATAGCTGCTATAGCGGTAGTTATGCAACTGGATGTACTATTTCCTGTCCTGATATAATATTTGTATGATTTGTTAGGTTGAGTTCCCACTGTGCGTTTTGTTGCATTTTTTTATTTTGGTATATAACCTCCCATGTCTCAAAATGGGAGTTCATCAACCAAAAGAAAAAAAACGACTATTAAAAACACAACAAATAACGCACAGTGTAAACTCAGTCTTACGTTGTGTCAAAACCATCCATTTATTGCATATTGGGACAGATTTACTAATCCAAATGTGCGAGAATTCTGTCGCAGACGGAGGCATTTTAGCACCGAAACGCGTGTAGGGGTGGACGCTCGCTGTGGTATTATATTTACCAACTACAATATGGGTATGTTATGTCCCTTTTTAATTTTGAGACTTTCTGATGTTCTTACCCTATGGTTACGCCGATTTCACAAGAGGTGTTTCACGTAAACAACCATATTATCTGGTTTGTTACACACATGTATACGTATTTTCATCCTTTTACCTTAATGTAGTCCATGGATTTATGGGTACTTGCATCTTTTGTGTCACTCAGCGATCAGTCCTGTTTCTATCTGTAGGTTTTGGATTCCTTGTCTTATTCTGTATTCAGATTTTTATCGTGTTTATTCATTAAAGATTTTTTCATTCTTTCTATTTTTGTTGTTGCTTAAATTTTCTTGTAGGTTTGATATGTGCTTGTTTGGTGCATATGAGATTTCATTATTGGACCATCCCATATGATTTACATATGATACTCTTTAGCACTCGCATTTGGGATAGGGATTTTAGGTTTAACATTCTGTCGCACATGTTGTGCACTACATTTATAAAGCGTTTAAGCCACTTTTTGAAAAATCATCTGACAAGGGCTCGTGGCTTAGCAGAAAAGAGGGCTATGCTTAAGATGATCCAAATTGTGCATAAAAGTAAGCCAACCAAGAGGTGGTATAGAGTAAGACCGAAGTGTCTAAAGTTTATAACCCAGCATGAGCCACTGTAAAAAGTATGGTGCAGCTAGTCTAACTCTAAACTGTCTAAATTTAAGATAGTATTAGTAAATCTGCCCCAATGTTTTCTGTACTTTTTTGTTTACTTAAAACCTCATATAAAGAAATTATGATCTATTTGCTGTGAGTGTTCTATATCTATCCAAAAGTAAAGCAGCCTGACAATTATGTTCGTTCAATAGATTCTATAAATATTCCAAATTTGGTGAACTACACCTCATTTTCAGCTGAATACTTTTTATTAGCTGGTTAATTACTCCCACAACTTTAAAGAAAAATAGATTATTTTTTTTTAATCTTACTATTTGGAAATCCTTGCTACAAAAGATTTTGGGTCCAAAAACGTGTCTAGCAATGGGTGTGTACTAAAGCTTGACTATTTTTATTTTAGACTTTGAACTTTATCAGACCCTCATTTAGTGTTAGGGTATGTTCACACGTAGTGTTTTCAGCCGTTTTTCGGTACGTTAAAAAAACGCCCCGTCGGAACAGAACGCCTGCAAACATCTGCCCATTGATTTCAATGGGAAATACGGCATTCTGTTCCAACGGGGCATTTTTTTTACGCCTCACTTTCCGAAAGGGCGCATAAAAAGACACCCGCAAAAAAGAAGTTTTTGGAGCCGTTTTTCAATGACTCTATTGAAAAAAAGCTCCAAAAACGGCTGTGAAAAACGCGAGTTGCTCAAAAAATGTCTGAAACCAGGAGCTGTTTTCCCTTGAAAACAGCTCTGTTTTTGCAGACGTTTTTGGTTAAGCGTGTGAACATACCCTTACATTTGTAAAAGTTAACCTGACAACAATAGTAAAGAAATAGAATAAATAATATGCAGCATGCATGCCAGTCCATGCCTTCTATTTTCTTCCAATTTGTATAGCTTGAAATCTGTTGGTAAAAATATATTGTGCAGATCTTTTCTCTTTTTCTGAAATCGTGAAACTGATCAAGTTGAAATGACAGCAGTCTGCATGTAGTAGAAAATCACTGAGGGCCAAGGGGGACTATCACCCTAAGATGTCAGTACCGAATAAGATGGTTCGAGACCTGCGTCACAGGAGCGGTCTTATAACTAAGGTTTTCCTTCACAATCTTTGCTCAAGCTCCTCATTGACAACCTGTACAAAAACACCATATTGTATGACTGCAACAATATCACATGGGGCACGGCCAGACACCTGAGACTAAAATAAAAGGGGAAAAAAATATTGCAATCCTTTTACCTTCAGCTAGCTTTTTGGACACATAAATTGTATTCGTTTTAACCTACAAATATTATTATTTTTTATTTATTTTAAAGTGCCATAAACTTTCAGGGCATAGTACATAGAGAGGGGTTTAAATACATAACATATGAATAAGCAAGTACAATAAACATGAGCTTAGTGAGTGACAGACTGGTACAGAAGGAGAGCGGACAATGCCCCTGAGGGCTTACAATCTACAAGGGAAAGTGGAGACAGTAGGTGAGGATGGAAGCTCCTCCTGCTTGTACAGTTGTATAGTGGGGACAGGGTTATTGCAGGTTGGTTTTGAAAGTTTGGGTGATGGGAGGGGATGTAATGTTTCAAGGTAATGTGTTCCAGAGTATGGGGGATGCAGAAGTCTTGAAGGCGATGATGGGAGAAGACAAGAGGAGAGCAGAGAAGATCTTGCAAGGACTGGAGATTTAGTTTGGCACAGAGGAAATGTGGTAGGGGAAAGAGGGGAAAGGTGAATTTACCAGTCAGCAGAGTTGAAGATGGATTGAAGGGGTGCAACAGTGATAAACAGGAGTGATAAGCTGCCATTTTCAATGGGGAGAGGGTAATATGCTGCTTCCAGACTACTGTCACGGCAGGTTATCTCCTGTGGTTACAAAGAATCAGATACTTTAAAATCCAACATGCACCATCCTTCTTGCCCCTGGCATCTGCAGTCAGAGAAGAGCAAGGACACCACATACATTAGATATCCAGCCGATCCCGATAACTTTCATAATGTATATGGGCAGGAAAGGCTGAGAGAATGTTGCAGTAGGGCAGGACAAAATTGAAGGTTATCCCAAGGCAGTGGTCTTGTGAAGATGGGGGCAAGATGATGAATACGGTTTTGTCCGTGTTGAGTTTTAGGAAGCGGGATCAGGAGATAGCTGAGAGATTCTCTGGATTTATTGAAGTTGCCTGGTACGGCAGAAGCCCATATCCTGAATGATGTAATGTAATAAGTGAAAGCCTAATTTTTGAGGCACTTCTCCAAATACTGAATATCCCAGACTTTGTTTACAAAAACAAACAGGCTACAATCACACCACTCCCAACATATACTCCAACATGCCCATCAAATTTTTCGGAGGACCATCATCTTGACCGTGGCATCACAGCCAAGCCAAGAAGTGAAGAGTTTAGCATATAAGAGAAAGGTTTGTTTGTATTATTTTGATTAGTTGTGTATAGATGACTGAGTGAAGTTTAGATAATGGATATGTTAGGAGAATACCTAGATAAAGCAATTTGATTTCTGCCCAAGTGAAAGGGTAATGGACCTCCAGTCTGGTTTTTATCTCTGAAGAAATTTTCATATTTGGGACCAGCAATTTAGATACATTAGTTTTATAACATATGTCGCTAAAACGTTAAATGCTATGTAAACCTATGAAAGGCAATATTTTTTTGTAAACGATCACATCAAATATCATAACTTAGATGTGATAGTTTACAGGTGGGCCAGCCGACACTGAACCAGTCAGGCCCGCGGGACTGATAGATTCAGTGAATAGTGCTAGATACAGCTGCTCTGTATAGAGAATACAGAGCAGATGTCCCTAAATAAGTAAAAAAAAAAATATTTTAAATAAAAAAAACCTGTTAAGACATGCAGGCAACGTTGATAGTAATATATCAAATGCAGTCTTACATTTAAGCCTTTAGGACTTCTAATACAATGTAAGGGCTAGTTCACACTGAGTTTTTTGGCACTGTTTTTATTCCGCGTCGGAAACTGCCAAAAACCGTCCGAAAACGCCTCCCATTGATTTCAATGGATCGTGGAGGCATTTTTTTCCTGCGAGCGGAAAAAAACGCTCGCGGATAAAAACAAAAAGCGTCGTGCTCTTTCTTCCCACGTTTCCGTCTCTGATCTCCTATTGAGATCAATGGGAGGCAGAGAAAGCAGTTTTCACTGCGTTTTTGCCTGCGGTGCACAATGGCTGCGGACGAAAAACGCGGCAAAAAACATGGCAAAGAAAGTGCAGGCAGGCCAAAATATGCCTCGAAAGGAAGATTTTTCTGTCTGTGTGAACAGGGCCTAAAACATCCAATATGTTTCCCGACTGACCAGTTTTTCTTGCAGTCCCCACCTCTAATAGGTCTGTATACCTTTTCAATCCATTGGAAACAAAAAGATGTTAAATTACCTTTGTGTATCTGTGCAAAATGTCTTAAAGCCATCAGTAGCTTTGGGAGTTCTGTATATGAAGATTAAGCTTCTGGTTTAGTCCATGTCTGGTTTTTCTGGGCAATGTGTTAGTAACAAACATGATGTCCGTAAAAGGGCAGCAACTCTGGCAAGTGTTAAAACGACTATATGAGTAAATAGCGTTTACAATATTTAACCATTTAAAAAAAACAAAAAACTCCAATTGAATTCTCCTAGGAAGATTAGTTTAGTTATTTTTATTATAATACACACGGGTAAGCACCTGTATGTGTAACATCTTGTGTATGTACACATGTATGTGTGTTCTCAAGGCGACCGTTTTTTATTATATTATACTGCTTTTTATTAGACTATACTGTATTTTATAATGTACCTTATTATACACTTTTTATTCATTGTATATATATATATATATATATATATATATATTATTCTTTCATTAGTTATTTACAAGCTTCTCTTTGTTTACAGCCATTGACATGTCGCAGAAGTTAACACGTGAGTAGCGGATAGAAATTGTGTTGATGTCTGGTGAACGCAGTACCCGGGTCATTGCAGTAGATTTCAATGCAAGACACCCTACGAGACCACCCATCTCCCATGCTACAGTTTGCAAACTGCTTGCCAAGTTTCGTGAAACTGGTTCAGTGTTGGATTTGCCCAAATGTGGACGCATGAAAACTGTCACTAATGAAGAAACATCAGTGGCTGTCCTAGCTTCATTCAGCAAGAGACCACAGCGTAGCACTTGCCGCATGTCACTGGAGAGTGGCATCAGTCGAACATCCCTTCGGCGGATATTAGCTACTCACAAATGGCACCTTTACAAACTCCAGCTGCTGCAGCATCTGAACGAGGATGACCCAGATCGGCGCACTGAATTTGCAGAGTGGGCAAAACAAAAATTGGAACAGAACCCTCAGTTTACACAGAACATTTTGTTCAGTGATGAGGCAAACTTTTATGTGAATGGTGAAGTTAACAAACAAAACCACCGCTATTGGTCTGACACTAACCCACATTATATAGATCCCTCCAGGACTGTTGGAACACAAAAATTGATGGTATGGTGTGGTATATGGGGTACAAAGATAGTGGGGCCATTCTTCATCAATGGAAACCTCAAGGCCACGGGATATCTGAAATTGCTACATGATGATGTGTTTCCCTCTTTATGCACTGAAGCTGGCACGTTCCCTGAGTTTTTCCAGCAAGATGGTGCACCACCACATTATGGGTGTCAGGTCCGAGCATTCCTAGATGAACAGTTTCCTGGAAATTGGATTGGTTGTCATGGGCCAGTTGAATGGTCCCCTAGGTCTCCCGATCTGACCCCCTTAGACTTTTATCTTTGGGGTCATCTGAAGGCAATTGTCTATGCTGTGAAGATACCAGATGTGCAGTAACTGAAACTACGGATACTGGAAGCCTGTGCTAGCATTTCTTCTGCGGTGTTGCTATCAGTGTGTGAAGAGTAGGAGAAGAGGGTTGCATTGACAATCCAACACAATGGGCAGCACTTTGAACACATTTTATAAGTGGTCAGAAACTTGTAAATAACTCATGAAAGAATAAAGTAACGTTAAAACCAAGCACACCATTGTTTTTCTTGTGAAATTCTCGATAAGTTTGATGTGTCACATGACCCTCTTCCCATTGAAAAAACTAAAGTTGGATACAAAATGGCCGACTTCAAAATGGCCGCCATGGTCAACACCCAGCTTGAAAAGTTTCCCCCCTCCCAAATACTAGTGTGCCACAAACAGGAAGTTAATATCACCAACCATTCCCATTTTATTTAGGTGTATCCATATAAATGGCCCACCCTGTATATATAAGAACATTGTAGGCACTCAAAAAATGGCAAAAAAGTGAAAGACATGATAAAAATATTCATATGTCCCACTATTAGGAGAGTATATTTTGTATATCAAAAAGTTGTAATAGGTTTTAGATTTGTTTTCTATTTATTGTACTTTTTACCTGTTTATATATTTAAGATAATGTACTTGCAATCTGCAATATTATTTGTTTAGTTAAAAGGGCTAATTAGGTTATGGCAAAACTATATGTCACTATAAACGTATGACACTTTATTTAAACTATTTTATTTACACTATTCAATACGATCTTAAAAAATTCAATTAGTATTAGGGTATGTTCACACGGCCTATTTACGGACGTAATTCGGGCGTTTTTGCCCCGAATTACGTCTGAAAATAGCGCCTTAATAGCGCTGACAAACATCTGCCCATTGAAAGCAATGGGCAGACGTTTGTCTGTTCACACGAGGCGTATATTTACGCGCCGCTGTCAAATGACGGCGCGTAAATAGACGCCCGCGTCAAAGAAGTGACCTGTCACTTCTTTGGCCGTAATTGGAGCCGTTATTCATTGACTTCAATGAATAGCAGCGCTAATTACGGCCGTAATGGACGCGGCGTTCAAGCGCCTGCACATGCCGGTACGGCTGAAATTACGGGGATGTTTTCAGGCTGAGACATCCCCGTAATTTCAGCCGTTACGGACGCCCTCGTGTGAACATACCCTTAAAGTCACCTTTTTTTTTTATATAGGCATACATAGTCGCAGATATATTTCCAAGCGTTTAAAAAAAACACACCCTATATTTAGACTTCCATCCAGTGTTACACATATAATTATGAACCCTGACCTCTGACCAATGAGCCTCCTTCCAGGAGCTCTGGCCAGCTATTAAAGGTACAATGAGGATTGCTTTTAGCCATTGTGTTTTTAGCCTGAGGAAGAGACCAGTTCGGTCTTGAAACGCTTTATTACTTTAAAACACGTTAAATAAATTTTAAAAAACTTTATACTACAGACTACCTTCCTTTCTTTACCATTCGATCTCACCATATGGAAGTTTGAGGAAACTTCCAAGGTTACTTACAGAGGAACGGAGCCACGAACGGGGATTTCAGTTTTCTTCTTGCTTTGGATCATATTGCTAACGGAACCTGTGTGGCTCTCCATACGAACCCCGGGCTACAGCATTCATACACCCTATAGACATGTCAGGGCGTTGTGCTCCGAGCACAACGTCTTCAGGTGAGCACAACTTTACAATTGTTATCACCATTCCAAAAATCCCCTGAGATGATGCACTATGTGCGCCGTGTATTTTTGCTTTTTCCTAAACAGTTATCAATATAATTGTGGCCTGTTTGTTTATGGCATCTAATATGTCTTTTTATCCCCAATTTTGAAGCGCCGGATGTACAGTCGACATATTACGATTTGCATTCTTTGCATGTTATTAGGCATATAGTATTTGTGGTATTGCACTTAATATAATTCCTCATTTTATATTGTTTTTTTGTGGACATTGACATGAATGTATTGCATTTATTGTGTTACAAATGTACATGCCTTGCATTTATTGTGTCCACTACCATAAAATCCTACATTACCATGCCAAGTTTTCTGGTCTGGTGTATTTTTTGGTGTAATAAACATACTAGGTTATAAAATAGAAGATTCTAGAGGAATAAATAGTCTGTAGGTATTCAACTTAATATAAAATAACTATATGTTTTATTATATCTACAATGTCATTAACTTAGAGGCTCTGAAATCACGGGGGCTGGCGATGGTACCCATGGCAACCGGACGCCAGACAATGGCTTCCGGGCTGCCATGTACAGAAGCCTATGAGGACCAGCCGGAGGGTGGTCGTCATAGACTTCCAGTCAGTGTGACTGTCATGTCACAATGACAGTTGGAATGCATTACACTACGTAGGTAGTGTAATGTATTCCAGCAGCGATCAGAGCTGCAAGTCTAAGTGTCCCCTAGTGTGACAAGTAAAGAAAGTTAAAAAAAAGAATGAAAAGGTTTTAAAAAAAAAGTTTAAAAATAAAATTTATAAGTGACATAAACAAGAACTGCTTTCTTTCCTATAGTAAGTCTTTTATTATAGGAAAAAAATGAACACGTAAAAAACAAACGAACACACATATCTGGTATCACCGCGTTCGTAACGACACCAACTATAAAACTATAATATTATTTTTCCCGCACTGTGAACACCGCAAAAAAAATAAACGAAAAACAATGGCAGAATCACTATTTTTTTCGTCACCACCCCTCCCAAAATATACAATAAAAGGTGATCAAAAAGTCGCATGTACACCAAAATACTACCGATACAAACTACAACCCGTCCCGCAAAAAACTAGCCCTTACACAGCTTTTTTTACTGAAAAAGAAAAAAAGTTATGGCTCTCAGAATATGATGACAAAAAATAATTTATTTTCTAAATAAGTTATTTTATTGTGCAAACGCTGCAAAACATAAAAAACACTATATACATATGGTATCGCCGTAATCGTACCGACTCGCAGAATAAAATATAATGGTCATTTATAGCCCAGGGTGAACGCCGTAAAAAATAAACAAAACTCGTTGTCAGAATTGATGGTTTTTGGTCACCTTGCTTGCCGAAAAATGGAATAAAAAGTGATAAAAAAAAAATAAAAATAAAAAATAAAAAATCGCATGTACCCCAAAATTGTACCAATGAAAACTACAGATTGTCCCGCAAAGAAAAAGCCCTCAGACGGCTCCGGTGGTGAAAAAGTAATAAAAGTTCCGGCTCCCAGATTATGGCGATGCAAAACGTGCAGAGTGTTCCAAAAAAGGATAGGATCGGGCGCCATTTATAAGTGTGACACTGGCCACATATCTGCGGATTATTTATTTACCCCATTATTATGCCCTCTTATTATGCCCCTGATGTACTCTGACCAGCCTACATATGCCCCAACATTATAAACTGAAATACCAGCAAAACACCAGAGCTACTACCAAGCAAAATCTGCGCGCCCTAAAGCCGAATGCCGCTCCCTCCCTTCTGAGCCCTACAGCGTGCCGAAACAGCCGTTTACGTACACAGATATGGCATCGCCATACCCAGGAGAACCCGGTTAATATTTTATGAGGTATTTGTGACACAAACTGGGCACAACATATAGTGCACTAAAATGGCAATATACTGCAATACATTAGTATTGCAGTGTATTCTACCAGTGATCTAATGTTCGCTGGTTCAAGTCTTCTAGGGGGACTAATAAAATATGTAAATAGTCATTATTAGTGGAAAAAATGTAATAAAATTATTTAAAGTCCAAAAAGAATGTAATGTAAAAAAATAAAATAAAAATACACAAAATTGGTATCGCTGCATCCGTAAAAGTCCAAGCTATTACAATATACCATTATTGAACTCGCACGGTGAACACCGTGAAAAAGAAAGAATTTTACCGGCTATATCACCGTTTTTTGGTCACCTTGGCTCTACCAAAAAATGTAATAAAAAGTGCTCAAAAAGTCTTATGTACCAAGAAATGGTACCAATAAAAACTACAGCTCGTCCCGCAGAAAAATAAGCCCTCACACCACCCTATTGACGGAAAAATAAAAAAAGTTGTGGCTCTCGCAAAGCAGGGAGGAAAAAAGAAAAAGCAAAACATGGATCAGTTCGGAAAGGGTTAATTACTTTCTAATAAAAAAACATTTATGACCACATGTGGGGTATAGGTGTACTCGGGAGAAATTGCTTTACAAATGTTGGGTGGCTATTTCCTCCTTTATCCTTTGTGAAATTGAAAAAAATGCAACATTTTAGTGGAAATAATGTTGATATTAATTTTCACGGCCTAATTCTAATAAATTCTGCAAAAGACGTGTGGGGTCTAAATGCTCACTATACCCCTAGATGGATTCCTTAAGTGGTGTAGTTTCCCAAATGGGGTTACTTTTGGGGGGTTTCCCCTGTTTTGGTCCCTCAGAGGCTTTGCAAATTCAACATGACACCCAACAAACTATTCCAGCTAAATTTGAGCTCTAAAAGCCAAATAGCGCTCCTTCCAAACTGCACTTTATTACCACATATGGGGTATTTATGTAATCGGGAGAAATTGTTTTACAAATGTTGGGGTGCTTTTTCTCCTTTATTCCTTGTAAAAATTAAAAATGTCTACGTTTTACAGAAAAAAAAGTAGATTTTTACCTTCCAATGAATTCCAATAAATTCAGCAAAACAACTGTGGGGTCAAAATGCTAACTTTACCCCTAGACAAATTCCTTGAGGGGTGTAGTTTTCAAAATGGGGTAACTTTTGGGGGGTTTCCACGGTTTTCATCCCTCCAGTGCATTGCAAACGCGACATGGCACTGAAAACTATTCCAGCAAAATAAGAAATCCAAAATCCAAATGGTGCTCCTTCTCTTCTGAGCCCTGCTGTGGGTCCAAACAGCAGTTTATTACCACATATGGGGTATTGCCATAATCGGAAGAAATTGCTTTAAAATTTCTACATTTTTTCACAAAAAAAAGTTATTTTTATCTCAACTGTTTAACTAATTCAAATAAATTTAGCAAAAAAACTGTGGGCTCAAAATGCTGACTATACCCATAGATAAATTCCTTGAGGGGTGTAGTTTCCAAAATGGGGTCACTTTTGGGGGGTCTTTACTGTTTTGGTACCACAAGACCTATTCAAACATGACATGGTGCCTAAAATATATCCTAAAAAAAAGGATGCCCCAAAATCCACTAGGTGATCCTTTGCGTCTGAGGCCTGTGTTTCAGTCCATTACCGCAGTAGTACCACATGTGGGATATTTCTAAAATCTGCAGAATCTGGGCAATAAATATCGAGTTGCATTTCTTGGGTAAAACCTTCTGTGGTACAGAAGAAAAATGTATTACAAATGAATTTTTGAATAAATTTCACCTCTACTTTGCTTTAATTCCTGTGAAACACCTAAAGGGTTAAAACACTTTCTGAATGCGGTTTTGAATACTTTGAGGGGTGCAGTTTTCAAAATGGGGTGATTTATGGGGACTTTCTAATATATAAGACCCTCAAAGCCACTTCAGAACTGAACTGGTCCCTGAAAAAATATTTCGATTTATTGCAGTAGGTACTTGTGTTATGATGTGACATTTTTCCAGTTACTTTTCTCTACCGTTCATGGGCTGTTGTCCCAATTGCATTACACAGTGATATTATACAGTGTATTCATTATTGCTGCATGTACTACCCAGTACTTTGTTTGACACACAATTGGCTGTTTTGCACATTACTGGTCAACTACTGATGCTATTTGCCACAGTTGTGCTCAGCCTATCTACATAGTGCCAGCATTTGTATTAGATATTCTGGTTGTCCATTTTCCTTGTGGTAATCATCTCTATGCTTTTACATATGTGTTTATTTTGATTCAATAAACTTTCACTGTTTTAATTCATCTTTCGTGTGTCAGACTCCAAGTTATAGGTTTTGTTTCATATTCAGCGGGCTCACCGTTACCCCCATGCTTATTATGGGCCTGTGGCCCGGTTCCCTATAGAGCCCACACATCATTTATGAAGGGGCATCCACCATGGATATTGTAGGGAGCTGTTTGGTGTCCTCCATTTAGCTATAGTGCTGAAAAAATAGGCTTTTGAAATTTTCTTGAAAATACGAGAAATTGCTGCTAAAGTTCTAAGCCTTGTAACGTCCTAGAAAAATAAAAGAATGTTCAAAAAACGATGCAAACAAAGTAGACATATGGGAAATATAAACTAGTAAATATTTTGTGTGGTATTACTATCTGTTTTACAAGTAGATACATTTAAATTTAGAAAAACGCAATTTTTTTCTATTTTTCTCTAAATCTTTATCGACCAAATTATTTCCCTAACATAAAGTACAATATGTCACAAGAAAACAATCTCAGAATCACTTGGATAGGTAAAAGCATTCCGGAGTTATTACCACATAAATTGAACTGACAGATTTGAAAAATCGGCTTCGTCCTGAAGGCCAAAACAGGCTCAGTCCTGAAGGGGTTAAGAGGAGATACAGTGTTGTTCCTGCATTTTAATGTGTACAGATTGCTAGTAAGAGATTTCTAAAAGCCTTTTGCAATAACACTTCTGCTAGCTGTGGGGGAATGCATACAGGGTATTTGCATGAGTCACATACATTACCAGCGCAGCATTTATACACAAGCCAGGTTTTCCCATAATCATTATTTATCACCTATCCACAGGATAGCTGATAAATACCTAATCAGTCGGGGTCCGACCACTGGGAACCCAACCCATCACGAGAATAACCTTACCTTCCCGTTCCTGGGAGCCCCATAGGAATGGAGCGGTAGTGTGCCTGCTCGAAAACAGCTCCATTCATTTCTATCTGGCTGCCGCTTTGCCATCTTCGGCTGTGGATAGGTGATAAATATTGATTATGGGAAAACCCCTTTAATTGCAGGACAGCGGAACTCTAAAAGCAGAGATGATCTGTGAGAGAAGAGTCACGGGCAGATATACAGTGAAGGAAATAAGTATTTGATCCCTTGCTGATTTTGTAAGTTTGCCCACTGTCAAAGTCATGAACAGTCTAGAATTTTTAGGCTAGGTTTATTTTACCAGTGAGAGATAGATTATATTAAAAAAAAGACAGCAAATCACATAGTCAAAATTATATATATTTATTTGCATTGTGCACAGAGAAATAAGTATTTGATCCCCTACCAACCATTAAGAGTTCAGCCTCCTCCAGACCAGTTACACGCTCCAAATCAACTTGGTGCCTGCATTAAAGACAGCTGTCTTAAATGGTCACCTGTATAAAAGACTCCTGTCCACAGACTCAATTAATCAGTCTGACTAACCTCTACAACATGGGCAAGACCAAAGAGCTTTCTAAGGATTTCAGGGACAAGATCATAGACCTGCACAAGGCTAGAATGGGCTACAAAACCATAAGAAAGACGCTGGGTGAGAAGGAGACAACCGTTGGTGCAATAGTAAGAAAATTGAAGACATACAAAATGACTGTCAATCGACATCGATCTGGGGCTCCATGCAAAATCTCACCTCGTGGGGTATCCTTGATCCTGAGGAAGGTGAGAGCTCAGCCGAAAACTACACGGGGGGAACTTGTTAATGATCTCAAGGCAGCTGGGACCACAGTCACCAAGAAAACCATTGGTAACACATTACGCCGTAATGGATTAAAATCCTGCAGTGCCCGCAAGGTCCCCCTGCTCAAGAAGGGACATGTACAGGCCCGTCTGAAGTTTGCAAATGAACATCTGGATGATTCTGAGAGTGATTGGGAGAAGGTGCTGTGGTCAGATGAGACTAAAATTGAGCTCTTTGGCATTAACTCAACTCGCCGTGTTTGGAGGAAGAGAAATGCTGCCTATGACAAAAAGAACACCGTCCCCACTGTCAAGCATGGAGGTGGAAACATTATGTTTTGGGGGTGTTTCTCTGCTAAGGGCACAGGACTACTTCACCGCATCAATGGGAGAATGGATGGAGCCATGTACCGTCAAATCCTGAGTGACAACCTCCTTCCCTCCACCAGGACATTAAAAATGGCTCGTGGCTGGGTCTTCCAGCACGACAGTGACCCGAAACATACAGCCAATGCAACAAAGGAGTGGCTCAAAAAGAAGCACATTAAGGTCATGGAGTGGCCTAGCCAGTCTCCAGACCTTAATCCCATCGAAAACTTACGGAGGGAGCTGAAGATCCGAGTTGCCAAGCAACAGCCTCAAAATCATAATGATTTACAGATGATCTGCAAAGAGGAGTGGGCCAAAATTCCATCTAATGTGTGCAAACCTCATCATCAACTACAAAAAAACGTCTGACTGCTGTGCTTGCCAACAAGGGTTTTGCCACCAAGTATTAAGTCTTGTTTGTCAAAGGGATCAAATACTTATTTCTGTGTGCACAATGCAAATAAATATATATAATTTTGACAATGTGATTTTCTTTTTTTTTTTTTTTTATATAATCTATCTCTCACTGGTAAAATTAACCTAGCCTAAAAATTCTAGACTGTTCATGTCTTTGACAGTGGGCAAACTTACAAAATCAGCAAGGGATCAAAAATACTTATTTCCTTCACTGTATATAGGTGGTGCAGGTGCCAGTGAGTGGGACTAGCCCAATGCGGAGAATCATAGGGCTGGTGCTGCTCACCAACTGTAAAGACTGAAGATGCTCCACAAACTATAATTAGAGTTGCGCTCCTTGCTATCTATACACAATCTCTAAACACCAACTTATCCCGCTGCTTGGGGAGATCCCGGCTACACCTGCTATCATAGAAATCTGCCCACAGGTGTAGAGACTGGCAGGGACATCTTACACCAACTTTAATTGTCTAATGATCCCATGTATAAACAATATCAAATATGTTCATAGACCTTGATGAACAAGTATATATGTAAGCAACTGTGCACAGGCAAAAATACAACTAAAACTTGGACTGTATAAACTCACATAGCAGCTTTCATTGGCAGTGTGAACATAACCACAATATTCTCCTTTGATCAATAATTAAGGAACTTTGTTGAGAAGATACTGACCTTGTGAATGTCATCAGCATATATGCTTAAAATTGAACATATAATATCTCCTAAGAATATTGTATATTACACTATTGTAGTCCCACTATGACTTGGATGAATTTCTTTTTCTAAGATACTTGTGTCAAAAAGACTATGTTAAAGTGTATTCTGGTTTAGATGTAAGGATACGGAACAGATCAAAGAGAATTACAGCATCTATTTTAAGGTGAACACAATAAAGACTATTCTGACAGTATATATCACGAACAGGACAAGCCCACCAAATATCTAATATTAAACCAATCTGTCTGCGACCCCTCAAAAAAGATATAATAGGAAAGGAATATTTGAGTTAGTCACTCAGGTATATTGTGCGGCTTTGAAGTTGCAAATGCTGCCAACTACGATTAGTTTAGTTTAGCTGCAACATTTTTATATCGTTACTAGTGAGGAAATTTGGCACTTATTCATAGCTACCAAACTGGGTAAGTACCACAAAATCTCAAGCAGTACGACTTTCCCTAGAGAGAATAAAACACTGCTGTCCCAATTCATACATCGAAAAGATATATAAGATTATACAACTACCATCAAATACATCCAGTCTATAATAAAAGTTTACATGAAATTAAATTAATTGTACTTAGAATTATCTTGTCAAAGTGTAGTAAACAATGTTGTTTGAGTTTCCTTTTCAAATCCTTATACCCTAATGTGGTAACTTGTGTTATCCAACTGTCCCGGAATCACTGCCTTCCACAAACTCACCTAGCACATAAGAATTCTTATTTACTAATAGTCGTCTATGAGCGGGAACTCGTAATAATGCCCAGGGCAAAGAGCTGCAGTACTTCAAAATTAACCAAACTCAGAGAATTATCTTACCGTAGCATAAAAATACACTGCGGAAAACGTTACAATGTAAGCCTAGGAGAAAAATATTCTGCAACTCAAATTTCTCAATTTCTTGCATTGCGGAATATTTTTGTCATGGGATTACATTGTAGGCAAATACTGCAATTACTATTACTGTGCCTTTGAATTAGTCACCTATTTGTGGTGCTAGTTTTTATTGTTTCTATGTGCAGATTATTACATAGTGATGTGTTGTGTGTTATAATGTTTGTTTCTCTATATACTGAATGTTTATAAAAGAATAAGATAAGTCACACCCATTGACGTGTCATGTGACTGGCTGCAGCCAATGGTTATGAGGCTCTAATGAGGTAGAGAGGGAATGTCCTGCTTGTGGTAAAGCATAAGGATCTAAGCAACTTGACAAAGGCCAAGACACGATGGCTAGATGACTGGGTCAGGGGATCTCCAAAACAGCAAGGCTTGTGGGGTGTTCCTAGTATGCGGCGGTTGGTATCTACCAAAAGTGATCCAAGAAAAAACAACCGGTAACAGGGTCATGGGTATCCAAGGCTCATTGATGCGAAGGCTAGCCTGTTTGTTCCAGTCACACAGTAGAGCTACTGTAGCACGAATTGCTAAACGTTAATGTTGGCTATGATAGAAAGCTGCCAGAACAGACGGTGCATTGCAGCTTGCTGCCTTTGAGGCTGTGCAGCTGCAGAGTGGTCTTGGTGCCCATGACGGCCCGTCCACCACCAAAAGCACCTACAATGGGCAAGTGAGCATCAGAACTGCAATGGAAGTTGTCGGATAAATCACGTTTTCTTTTACAGTGTGTAAGTGTGAGTATAGGTGTACTGATCCATGTCTTTTCTGAGAAAAAAATTCTGTGCTTTTAGTATATTATATAGCCATGTACTGTTTATACACGGAACACACACATACGGACAATACTACTGGCAGCCACTACACTCCACAGTGAACATTACAACTGAGCATGTGCAAGGTTCAAAACAAAATGGCCCCTACCTTCAGCAGAACAGATTCAAATATATCGCACAATTATATCAGTAATCTCTTAACTCTTAATCTTGAGTTGTACAAACACAGAAATACTATAGAATAATCAGTAAATAGAGCTCCTGCTGCTAGAGCTAGATTCTATTCGAAGGAAAATCTGAATTTTCCAGTGTTATCAGAAAATTACCTATGGTTTAACCCCTTCCCCCTGCTTGCATTCTGGGCCCTAATGACCATGCCATTTTTTACGTTTTTCCATCGTCACATTCGAAGAGCTATAACTTTTTTATTTTTGCGTCGACATAGCTGTATAAGGTCTTGTTTTTTGGGAGGGGGATAGAAGAAAACCTGAAGTTTCACCACTTTTTTTGTGTCCTAAATCTACGTCATTTACCGTGTGGTATAGATAACACAATAACTTTATTAAACAGGTTGTTACGATTGCAAAGATACCAAATTTGTATAGATTTTGTATGTTTTACTACTTACACAGTAAAAATACTTTTTTTTCAAAATTATTTGTTTTTGTGTCTCCATATTTGAAGAGACATAACTTTTTTATTGTTCCGCAGATGTAGTTGTATGAGGGCTTTTTTTTTGCGGGACGACTTGTAGTTTTTATTCGTACCATTTTGGAGTAGATGCGACTTTTTGATCACTTTTTATCACATTTTTTTAAGTCAGGATTAACAGAAAACAGCAATTTTTCCATGGTTTTTTATTTTATTTTTTACGGCGTTCACCGTGTGGGTTAAATAATGTAACAGCTTTATAGTCGGGGTCGTTACGGTCGCGGCGATAAAAGTAAAGCATTTTGTAATGGGAAAAAGTGGGTTTTTCATTAGTTTTTTTCACATTTCTTTAAAATGAACTAACTTTTTTTTACTAGTCCCACTAGGGTACTTTAATATGCGATCATCCGATCGCTTTTATAATACACTGCAATACTTTTGTATTGCAATGTATTACTGCCTGTCCGTTTAAAATGACCGAGCAGGCATTTACTACGGGCAGAGCTAGGGGCCTTTATTAGGCCCCCGGCTGCCATCGGAGACACAGACACTCGGCGATCTTATCGCCGGGTGTCAGTGGGATGAGAGGGAGCACCGTCCCTCTCTCCAAAACCACTCAGATGCGGCACTCGCTATTGAGCACTGCATCTGAGGGGTTAAACAGGTGAGATTGTTACTAATATCGATCTCACACTACCTCTGGCAGCTGGGAGCAGGGAGATTTATTGGCTCCCTGCTCTGTTTACTTTATTCTGATGCAGCGCCGTGAAACGTGTATTGCATCAGAATAAAGCCCACTAATGACCGCCGTGAAAAGGCTTATCGGCGATCATTAAGGGATTAAGTTACGTTTTTGTTAAACATTTTGGTGGTTTGTTTTTAAATTTTCCAAGTAATTTAACCCCTTCCCGACAGTTGACGTATCCACACGCCAAAGTCGGGTAGGGGAAGTATGGAACGATGCGGGTGTCTGCTGTTTGTTACAGCCGACACTTGAGTAACTAGAGGTATCGCGCTCGAGCGCGATCCCGCTTGTTTAACTCGTTAAATGCTGCGGTCAATAGCGACCGCAGCATTTCAATCTTTAGAAAGAGGGGGGCCGCCCCCTCTAACAGCTCATCGCGCCCCCGCAACGAAATCGCACGGGGGGGGGGGTGATGGTTGCTATGGCTGCCTGGGGGCCTAATGAAGGCCCGCCACCTTTATGCACCTATTAAACCCTGCGACTACGCTATTGATTCCGCCGGAAAACCGGAAACCAGCCGGAATGGTGACGAACGGAAAGCATTAGCGATGTTTCCGTCACCATTGAGATCAATGGTGACTGAAACGGAAGCTGTGTGGTCAGTTTCACTTTCCGTTGCGGGGTTCACCCGACGGAACCCTCCGACGGAACCCCGGAACGGAAATGAACGGTGATGTGAACATGCCCTTATTTGTCTAAATGCAAATGCACTGGAAATACTACACAGTCAATTCCAAATCAAAACAACAACATTTATCCAATTTGTGTTAATCCTTTACAGAAAGTATAGAAAAAGGAATATTAGGCTGTTCCAAAAAATAGAAGTGTCAGCATTTTTCTTTAATAACTCAAAAATCAAATGTATAAAACTGAAAAAATATGTTTTAGATTTCACTTTACTGAACTAATATTTGGTGGCATAACCATTGTTTCTGAGAATTGCTTGACATCTGTGCTGCATGGAGTGGACCAACTTCTGGCACATCTGAACAGGTATTCCAGTCCGGGAAGATTGGACGACATTCCACAGTTCTTCTGCATTTTGGGGTTGTGTCTCAAACCACATTTTATATTGTCACCCCACAAGTTCTCTATGGAATGGAGGTCAGGGCATTGGGCTGGCCACTTCATTACCTCAATCCTTCTTGTCTGTAACCAAGATGTTGTTCACTTACTGGTGTGTTATGGGTCAGTGTGTTGAAACACCCATTTCAAGAGCATTTCTTCTTCGGCATAGGGCAACATGATCTCAAGTATTTTGATATGTTCAAACTGATCCACGATTCCTCGTATGCGATAAATAGGCCCAACACCATAGTATGAGAAACATCCCCAGGTCATGATTTTTGCAGCACCATGCTTTACAGTCTTCACAGTGTACTGTGGCTTGAATTCAGTGCTCGTGGTTCGTCTGACATACTTTCTGCAGCCACTAGACTCAAAAAGATCAATTTGGCTTTCATCAGTCCCCAAAATGTTGCGCCATTTCTCTTTGGGCCAGTCAATGTGTTCCTTGGCAAATGTTAACCTATTGAGGTCATGTCTTTTTTTCAACGGGACTTTGCTAGTAACTTGGCTTCACTTAATCATCTTCTGATTGTAGCCGTTCTCACTGGTAACTTCAGATATTCTTTGATCTTTCTAGAGGTGATCATTGGCTGAGCCTTTGCCATTTTGGCTATTTTTCGATCCATTTGAACAGTAGTTCCCCGCTTCTTTCCACATCTTTCAGGTTTTGGTCGCCATTCCAAGGCATTTGAGAATTTTAGCTGAGCAGCCTATAATTTGCTGCACTTCTCTACATGTTTTTCCCTCTCCAATTAACTTTTTATTCAAAGTACGTTTTTCATCATAATAAAGTCTGGAACGACCCATTTTCCACAGTATTTCAGAAGGAAATGCACTATAACCAACATATGCAACATTTGCCACCCTCCTACCTTAAATAAAGGACCAAAATTGACACCTGATATTCCAAAGAATGAAGGACTTCACCCATTTAACTCCTCACTGCTATTATTTTGAACAAGCCCCTTTCACTGAATGATTGAATTCCTCACAATGAGCGGCATATGCAGGTCTTTACTGTTGGCGGTTTTTTTTCCTACTACACTTACAAGAAAATTATTTGCTATGTAGAAATATCACTTCTACCAAAAACATTGATTTATCAGCTTAATGATGTTGGACTGCTATTTATTTTTTTTTTTATACTATTGTAGGTCTGCTTTTTTTCCAGAAACACTGTCACTTTTGTTCACGGGCTATGTCTAGTAATGCAATTCATCCACATTATAAAATCAAAAGCAACCCCTTTACCTATGATGTAATACAGTATGTCATGAAGACATGTAAGATTACATAATTGTAGATTTTCCTAGTGTAGTTAAAAAAAACAATGCATTGAGTAAAATGTTTAAACGTTGCCAGTGCTTATAGAGAAGGCCTGTGAGTCCTGCTTGCCCAAACAGAATCATACACGAATACAACCTGAATTGTAAAATAAAAAAAATCATATGCCCTCAAAACAATATATTTTCTGAAAATAGAGTCCGGCCACCCAGCACTTTACACTCATGGACACCTTCATGCCATTTTGCATCAAAGCTTTTTTTTAACCAGTTCAGGACCGGGCTATTTTGAGGCTTGAGGACCAGACACTGTTTAGTCACTTTTATATGCGTTAAAACTGCTATAACTTTATTTGTTGAGCTAGCGACGCGATTTTTGCAGGTTTTTTTTCTAAACAAATTTTTATACATATCCTTTTTGCCATTTTTGAATTTCTAAGCTTAACCGGTTAAGGACTAGGCTGTTTTACAGCTAAATGACCAGAGCAAATTTCACAATTTTGCTATGCGCTTCTTTAGATGACTATAACGCTGCAGGTGAATAAAATTCATCTTTGAATTTTACACTCATTTTAAAGGACAGATAGGGCTTTGTTTTAGTGGCATTTGTCAGTATATATCATTTTTATTTGTTTCTCTAAAGTGGGCAAAATTGGAAAAAAATGCAAGAATTTAGCAATTGTGTCAGTTTATGCCAGCATTTTTCACACACAGTATCGACCACGAACAAAATTAATCTCCTTTCACATTCTTCCACTTCTCCCGTGCATGGGGATACCAAATATGTGTGCCTTATTCACTGTGCGGGCATGTGCCAGGGCTTGGCATAAAAGGAGGCTTTTTTCTGGGGGGTCTAATGCTGCTGAAACATTAGAATCACCCCATAAATGACTTCATTCACACAAGTAGACCCCACAAGGTTTTCTTCAAGGGGTTTATCATATTTTTAGACAGTCCAGTTTTCTTCTGAAAGTTTCTTGAATAAGATGGATCAAAATAAAATTAGCAATTTTTTAGCAAATGCGTCAGTTTATACCAGCATTTTTCACACACAGAATAGACCACGGCCAAAATTCATCTCCTTTCACATTCTGCCACTTCTCCCGTGCATGGGGATACCAAATATGTGGGCCTTATTATCACATAGAGATGTAGGAGGGCGAACGATAGAAAAAGCTTATTTCACAAATCACCTTTTTTCAAATCTGGTTTTACAAAACTCAAGAGTTTCTATAACACTTCCAAAATATCTGCTCTTGAAGCAGAAATCCCAAAATATTCATCTAGGGGTATAATGGGAATTTATTTTTTGGGGTTTTCTAAAATAAGAAATTGCAGGTTTATGCAAATGGAGCTCTCCAGCAGATGAACTTTAGAAAACATCAAACATGACATCCACCCCCCACCCATTCCCTCCCTCACCCTTGGAGTAAAATCAGGGGAAAAATAAAAACGTAATGTAGGGCAAATATATTTTCAACAAATTAACTAAAATCTAATAATTCAGAACAGTGTGGTATTTTTTAAAACATGGCTCAATGCTCAGGCCTGGTTGTGAGGGACATGAGGGACAGAAATATCGGGAATCTTTGCGGTGCCCGTCTTTTCTGCAGACGCGGCACTTTTTCTGGGGGTTGCTTCTGGTTGGTGTTGGGGGAATCCGACTGATGAAGTGTCTTTCAGTCCGTCGCGTGACATCCTCAGACTGGGGGCATTCTCGGGTGTCCTGAACATCAAAAATGAGGACTTCAATAATTTTTTCCTGGAGATCCAGGTATGTGTCTCTGCCTCTGTTTTTTTTGTAGAGCACAAATGAATTGTGGATTGCCACCTGTAGAGGATAAATGGCCACTTTTTTGTACCAGGTTTTTGTTTTTCGCTTTACTAAATAGGGCTGTAAAACCTGGTCGCTTAAATCCACCCCCCCCCATGTACGTTATATTCGGACACGCTCACTGGTTTGTGCTTGTCCGATGTTGCCCCTCTTTCCCTCACTGCCACTGTTCCTGCGGTATGAATCGTGCTTAGCACATACACGTCTTTGCGATCCCTGAACTTGACCGCCAGCAATTCCTCGGATGCATAAGCACAGGAGTCCCTCTTTACCATGCGCTTCCCCACTAATTGCTGTGGAAAACCAATTCGGTTTTTGCGCATGGTACCACATGCCCCAGTCCTTGCAGCATGCAAATGCCTAAACAGGGGCACACTAGAATAAAAATTGTCACAGTAGAGGTGGTACCCCTTGTGAAGCAGAGGCTGCATTATCTCCCACACGATCTTACTGCTGGTGGAAAGATCAGGGGGGCATCCAGGAACATTTATTGAGCGGTCCCGCCCTTCATAAATCCTGAAGGCGGTGGTATATCCTGACCCGCTTTCGCACAGTTTATAAAGCTTAACGCCATATATGCCCTTTTGGAAGGTAGATATTGGCAAAAGCGAAGTCTGCCATGGAAGTTGAGGAGGGATTCGTCCACACTTACATTCTGCTCAGGGGTGTAGAGTTGCAGAAATAAATTATTCAGGGAATTTATTAGCGTCTTATTTTGAACAACCGATCCCGGTTTGCATCGGTACTTGGGGGGGCCTGTGCGTTGTCGTTGAAGTGGAGGAACCTCATTATTGTCTCATAACGAGACCTGGGCATTACTGCAGAATATACTGGGGTGGCTTGGGCGGGTCTTGTTGACCAGTAAGACCTAATGGAGGGCTTTTTGACAATACCCATATTTAGGGTGAGCCCCAAAAATTTTTTAATTCCTGCAAATTGGTGGGCGTCCAATCTCTGGCATGGGTGGATGAAGGTTTCCGCCTTATATATTGAGTGGCATATAAATTTGTTTCGTGGACAATCTGATTTAGGATGTTGTCCGTTATAAATAAATGGAAGTAATCCATTTGGACAAAATTTGTATTGTCCACGGTTATGCCAGGAGTGGCAGTAAATCCGTGAATTCTAGGCCCAAAAGATGGGGCAGGTGCCCGTACAAGAGCCTGGACTGGAGGGACCAGGCTGTCCCGTGCTACAGCGCTACTTGGCCCTGCGCTTTCATGTTCTGCAGTTTCAACTGCATCAGGGACAACGTGCCATGAAGATGAACCTGAAGTGACACGGTCATCGTCACTGCCCAAAACAGGTTCCATCTCTGACGCGGTCTCCGACTCAGACCACAATTATAAGAGGGTATTCACACTTATGAAACCATATTGTAGTTTGTTTTTCCACTCTAAATTATTTCAGTTTGTTTTTCAATGGAATTGTACAGATTATGGGTCACATTAAAGGTGGAAAAAGTTCTGGAACGATTCATGTTGTACTGATTTTTTGACATGACAATAACCTGGCATTTTAACAGGGTGTGTAGACTTTTTTTTTTATCCAATATGTATATATATATATATATATATATATATATATATATAGAAAGTGTGTGTGTGTGTGTGTGTGTGTGTGTGTGTGTGTGTGTGTGTGTGTGTGTGTGTAATAGATCACAATTAGGGGGCAGGATTCTCCTCTTCTATGTGCAGTGTATAGAAGACATGACAGCTGTTAGTTTTGAATGAGCTAGTGGGTGGAGCCTGAGAATTAGAGATAAAGCCAGAGGGGGAAAACTGATAAAAATGCAGAATACAAGTCATACAATGGCCAGAAATAGAATTATTATCCATGCACACACATATGACAGCTTATTCTGAAAAGTCACCTGGAAAGTTAACGCATGAAAAATCATGTGTGGATAAATGTTCGACTCAAGAAGTACCTGAGACACACAACACCTCCTAACAATAACATTTCATACATACCTCTTATGTCCACATGCACATAGTGTCACTTTACTATCATCAGATGCCGATAAACATTCACGTCATGGAGTCGAAAAATGATCGGATTAGGCACAGGGGGTAATTACATGTGCAATTGCTCATCTTAAAAAATAAAAATAAAAGACCCAGCCCTAAATGTGACAATTACAGACTATATATTCCCTGTCATCGGTAAGAGGGTTGATAACATTAATAAAATACCTGTATCAGCCTCCCTGGGGTCACTGGAGGCTGTATAGGGTGAGAGATGATTGTAATAGGCTGTGATCTTTTTTTCCTGCTAAATCAAAAGATTAGAAAGGAAAAAGCAACACAGGTCCAGAGTTTATGGGATGGTGACACGCTGTCAAATCTAACAAGCCCAATCCAGAACTAGCAGCAAGGTGGTGAAGTTTATTGTCAATGCATCAGCATAGCAAAAGCAACGTTTTCGACCCGTGTTATAGGACGGGTCTGTAGAAAGACCCTTTATATAACATGGGTCGAAATGTTCGATGCATTGACCATAAACTTCACCTTTTTGCTGCTACTTCTGGAGAGGTGTGCTGCTTTCCATACTTTTCATTTTTTGGCTTTTTTTCCTGCTGTCACTTGCAGCTTTCCCCTTGCGGTCTCAATACCCTCAGCCACAATAACCGGTAACAACGGGAGCGAGCTATCTGGTGTAGGATTGACATATAAGGGGTAGGATGTAACAAAAGACGAAGAAACCAATTTACACGACACTTTGTCCAGAATGCTGGTACCAGTGAATATTCACTCAGCAGTCATTGCAAAAATATGCTAAATGGAAATAGTACTGAAAATTAGGCTAAACAAATACAAATAGATTTGGGGTCCATAGACTTTATACCTAAAAACACATAAAACCAGAGGTATACTTTAATGGTCCCCATACACGAGGACTATTTTAATGTACTAGCTAATTTAACCCAAATTAAAGATTTTTTATATGCACCAGTCAAAATAACCATTTAATGCAAAGAATTGTTACATTTGTGGGCAACATGCATGCAGACACGTTTTCATTAGTATTGCAGTTCATAAAGACTCGCGTATTTGTATGCCTTCTTTCCATTCAAAGGCATTTACCATAAGGATTCTTAAACCTATTTCCTCCCCATTAAAATCATGCCAAAATAAATCAGAATTTTATGTGAAATCTAGAATCTATCTAAAATCAATAAAAAGTATTCTCCCTTATAAGCTCTTGATATGTGACCCTTGCAGCCAGTTATCACATGATATTTTCTTATTCTTGTACGAGAACTGGACAACAAATTGTCGATGTCTATGCACTCGGACACGGATACTTTCCAATGAGTGCTGCCAGACAGTGCCATCTTTCCCAACCAAGATTCCACGGTACTCTGGAGCTTCACAAGACCACAACTGGTGTTCCGCGGTGATCAGGACCAGCTGTCTGGACCCTGCCGTCATAGATTACTTGGAGGAGGGCAGTGTCTCTTCCAATGCATCTAGGACAGCAGGTCTGCCAACGTCAGTGACAAAACTAACAGCGCCCTGGCCAGCAACAGGACATTGTATGCGGCAATGCCTGGAAAAGAAGCGGACCGGGATGGCCTGGTGTTTGAATGAATTTAGGGATCCGGTCTGGGGTTCAAATAAATTGAGGCGTCAGGTCTGGGGTCTGAATTAATTTAGGGCTCTACTGTATTTATTATTCTGCTTACACGTTACTAAGTTCTCGCGATTTACTTGCTTTTAGCCTTTTTTTTTTCAGGGATTCCCAAATGCTAAAAAATTGGAATCAGTAATGAAGTGACACCCTTATTGACAAGGGGAATTCTAACCGTAATCAATTTGTTCATACAATTCCAGGAGGAATAACAGGAACGACCCAATTTAGAGTTCTAATAAAACGTTACAGCATTGTTATTTCATACGATTATTTACTAAACAGACATGTCAGGAGAGCGGACAGGTCCTCTTTAAATACTACTAAAATACACAGGTAATTCTAAATTTCAACAGCTTTCCTTCAGACAATGGCCTTTATTCTGCTGACATTCCTGCAGGCAACCAGGGGAATTTAAAATATAATTTATAAAATATAGTATTATGTTCCCACAACCGAAGGGAGTATTTGAGAATAACGTAACAATACGTTGTAAAGTTGCTATGTAATGATTTCTCAAATTTATATTACCCCCAAAGTTAGCTGGGCTAGTCCGAAAGTAAGACCGCAAAGTAAATTTGAGGAAAAGTCTATTCAATCTAGAACTTACAAAATTATATAAAAGATTCTAATTTAAAGATTGCATATAAATTTGTTTGATCTAATATATATATATTTTCACAGGTTTACAGGGGTGTTTAAACAATATTTTGAATTAAACTCCTTATAAACAAAGCGAACAACAAATAAAAATGTTGGATAACACAAATGTTGTACACCTCTTCTGCAAACAGGTTTCATTACGTTAAAAACAAAAAACATGTTATATATAATATACATCCGACGCCACAATCTTTCTTTTATGTGTGATTTCGGAGTGATGTTTAGATTAAGCTTCAGTAAAAATACTTTTTAAACTTTGCAAGTATAAGGGCCTGTTGACATCAGCGTCGGGTTCCGTTTGGGGTCTCCGTTCATCATTCAGTCAGAGGAACAGATGAGTTGAAAACCGAACGGAAACTATAGCTTCTGCTTGCATTACCATTCATTTCAATGGTAATACTTTGGTTGCTGTTAGTTTCCGTTCTGCAAAGTTTCCATTTCTTTCACACAAAACAGCGTGGTCGACTATGCTATAGTTTCCATTTAAAAAAAAGGAAGGTTTACGTAACGGAAACCAACTGCAACGGAAGCTATAGTTTCAGTTCATTTGTTCCTTTGACAGAATAGTTGAACGGAAACCCCAAACAGAACCCGTCGGTGGTGTGAACAGGCCCTAACTCATGACCCCCTCACCCATATACATATACACAGTCCTGTGTCTGTCAGTACTAGCACCAACACTTGTTAAGTGTTTATGTGGTCAACGATTGAAGAACTCTTGTATATAACAGGATTATATTTTGTTACCTGCCCTCAAGCACACCTGCCTGTCAGGCATAGAAAAGTCATCAGATACTACATAGTTCACATACATTTACTGTAATATACAGTAGCAATACATTCTGTCCTGCTGGAACTTGTGTCACTAAAAATGGACAGACCCAGCAGAAATAAATTAGTCATCTTCAAGCCTCAACTTTCTTTGTATGGCTCAGATCTCTACAGAAAGATGTGGGAAATCGACAGATACTCCGTTGAGATGCCATCCATGGTTGTGTAAAAAAAAAAAATTAAAAAAAATCCACTAAGAACAATGTGAGTGCAACACCAACTAATCAAAGATGATGAGGTTATCTTATATATCAGTCCAACTTCCAAAAATTCTATATATATAATTTTTTTTTAACTTACTTTTTAATTCTAGGTATGTGGATCAGCAGTTAAGTCTTCTTCGTCCTCTGAGGTATTGAAGATTAAGCTCACAACAGTGATTTGATACAATATTTACCCTGAGAATACAGAGGAAACATTGATACAAGACATAATGCTGACAATATATATGTGCTCTTTCTTGCCAGTGCAGCTTCTTGTCTTTTACTTGGTCCTTTTAGCATAAAAGCTATCGAGTTGATCATGCCACTATTAAATACTGATGATAAAACAAACCAAAAAGGCTTGTAGAGAAAAGGCAAGCTGCTATCCACCAGGTAAGAAAGGATAAGAGTCCCCGGAAGAGAAGAGGAGTGAAAATGTTCTTTAACCCCCCGAGTGCCATTGTAATTTGGGTTACGGTTGCCTTCATTTTTTCTTCTGGACATGGCAATTCAGAGAAAGCTGGGCTAGATCCTTGAACGGCTTCTAGCGGAGAATTTGATTCATAAATGCCCCAAGAATGATTACCTACAAAATAAATGTAAAAAAAAGGAGAAAACATTTTAACACTATACAAAAAAAAAAAGAAAAAAAAAAGAGCTTTTTATACATTAGTATGCGCATGGTAGATCTACTGCTGAGGAAGCATTCAAATGCCATATTCATGCCTACCTAATGTCTTCAGAAGCAGGGTTGTGTGCAGGAGCATCACCATAGGTGCCACATACTGAAGTGCAACAACACAAAGGTAATAAAACACTCGAGCCACCTAAAAACAAGACAGAATCCATCAGTAGTTCAGCGTGCCGCCGTATGAGCAATACAAAATACTTTCCAGGCAACTAAAGCAGTCACCTCGGAAAAGGTATTAATAAGGTTACAAGACATTCTTATTAAAAGCCAGCTATGGCACTCATACAAACTGTATCATCATTTAGCAAGAGACCAACACAAAAGCTTTTTGCAACAAGCACTGTCAAACATACGGTCAGGCCATACACAAACCGAGCCAATGGTCAGGAGTATTAAAAAAAACGGAAAAAAATAATGACTGCATCAAAAGCCTCAAATGCTCCACCCCTCGGACTGTTAGGCTGGAGAGTTGCAGACTGTAATGGCTATAATGGATATATTAGATATGGCTGTGTAGTCTCCTTCTGAGAGAACCCAAATGTCCAAAAATTAGACCCCCATTTTAATATGAACAGTTTTGGTGATAAACTTTGTGTATTGGAATAATCTTGTGTCTGCTGGATAGGGGTAAAAGATAGGGTCCTAACAATAGTAAGAACTATGGAGTCGAGGGGAGGGGGTGTTAACCAATGGCTTAAAAAAGCTAAATTAACCGTTTTGCCCAGTTTTATCATCCGGAAAACTTTCCTACAAAGATCAGTTTATTAAATCAAATCTTATTAGGCGAACAAATGTCTGTCAATTCTAAAAAAATAATTTCTGAACCAATAATGTCCTGCATAATAGGACAATAGAAAAACAGCCGAGATGCATCAGTCCAAGTACATTTACCATTTTCTGTAGCTCCATAGTGCTTATCCTCCCAGCTTCTTTCTTCATTTGATCCACACATTTCTGAGCCAAATTTAAGTATGCTTGTAGATGGTACCTCATCATGATTAACCTTAAACCACACAGGAGAAGGATGACCCAAAGTCGCACTGTATCAAAGGCATCCTCAGTCATTCTGCAATCATTGAAAAAATATCCCAAATTAAAGGGGAACACTATTACATTCAACCTTTCTACTGCCTAGATTTGTGGTTACATAATTATTTAAGAAATTAAAAAGGATAAATAAATTCGCACCTCAATTTAATGTTATGGCACCTTTTAGAGCAGTTCATTCCTCCACTGTATTTAAAGAGGCAAACTGATTATTATTATTTCCAGGATAAACACAGTAGTATGGTTAGGAAACAGGCAGGATGGAAGTGGGTCAAGTGCACATGTGGGGAGGTATGATTTAGAGTAGGGTGGAAAGCTTTCCATCAGTTATAGGTCATGGGGGCAGAGCGCTGAGCAGTTGTGGAGAGGGGTTGCGGGGAGTGTAGATTGAAGCTTTATCTAAAGTTATCAATCTTGTAGATGATAGACTTTGATTCGATACCCTATGCTAGGAATGTCTAAAAGGTGGGATCTTCACCTATTGTGAGAACAGGGGTCCAGTGTCCCCTGTTGCGTAGAGATGTAACGGGAAGAAAAATAAAAATAGGCGATTTGTTGTGTGGCACTTCCCATTATAGTCTATAGGGGAGTTACAAAAACAGGCATGGTGACAATATGGTGAAGTGGACATTTTTTCCCCAAACATTTTCTCTCTAATATCTCCCACTACATCTGGTTTTGCAAGGAATTGCTCCTTGATAATGTTTTATATAGTCATGTAGGGTAACTATACATATTCTTCTTCTTCTTCACCTCATCATACCGAGAGAAACCGTAGCAAAGAATCAAACTGAGTGCAGAGCCCTGTAGTGTTTGTTGACCTTGCTCATAAGGCTGCTCTGGACATGGGATACATTCACAGGAAGCAATGTACATTGCCAGTCCAATCCAATAGACCAGAGTCCATGTTTCCAAAAGGCACCAATGGCCTTATTAAAATATTAGGAAAGATTGTCTACTAGGCAGTGCACGGTCTAAACTATATTCAGAAAAGAGAATACACTTACAGAGGCATACTATCCTTGCCCAGTGGCGGATTCAGAATATAATCCTTGGTTATGGGTTTCACCCACAGCAGCACCATCAACAGAGGCGATAAAAAATTTATATGAAGCAAAAACCTGTAAATGAAGTAAACACCAAATTGTACCATTATGCTTCAGGAAATTACAGAGTTCATAATTCAATAACATAAAATATGTGTACATAGCAAAAAGAGGTAAACCTAGCCCAAACGTCCACATGAAACGTAAACAGTTCTCCAGAAAAAAAAACAAAAAAAAAAACAAAAAACTTAATTGCTAAAATGTATTAGTTGAAGAGACACAACTGCATTTGAACTCGTGGAATACCTATTCTATTCTGGTTACCAATGTGTGGAGTGCACCGGTTGCGTATTTTGCGGAGGAAAATACACAGGAAACCGCAAGAAACGTGCAGCAAGAACCTAAAGGTGCGTTTTTTTTAATAGTTCTTTCGGTGCGGTTTTTACGTTTTGCTGCGTAAATCACAGCGTTTCCATGCTGAGGGTTTTGCTGTGTATTTCCCCAGAACTATAGATAGATAGAATTCGCAAGTGGAATTGTGGGATAAATTGACATGCCGGAGTTTCAAAAATACGCACCGCGGATCAATTTACATCTTGAAAAATACCGCAGCCTGGACATGAGATTCCCTGGAATCTCATTGCCTACGCTGATACTGTATTACGCTGCGATTTTGTCGGGCACAAATCCGCCCAGCAAAACCGCATGTAATACGCAACGTGTGCATTCAGCCTTACAACGTCCATGGTCCGAAACGTCAATAAAAATAGAAGTTAAAGGGATCTGCATCTGATACATTTATAGCATATCAACAGGATATACCATGACCATTTGATAGGAATCAGACAGGTAAAGAGGCTGGAAGTGGCTGTGGAATTACAGAAAGCCACGCATTTGCCAGGCTTTTCGTAATGTCCATAGACTTAGAATGGAGAGAGCTGTGCAATGAGCGGCCACTTCTTGTCTGTGGCTGGATGTGGCCAACTAGCTTGGTGCAAATTGAGGTCAGGGACCCCTTTCATCACAATAGGTGGGGGTGCCATAGACATCAGATGAGAGTAGGGATGCACGATGCATAGAAACTTCTAAACTGTTTCGATACTGTGCATCCCAAAAACGGTTTGATACCGTTATTTCATGTATTCATGCACGGCTTAGTATAGTAACACATGAATGTATGAGAGCTTGGCTGCGGCTGTGTAACACAGTCATTGCCGCTCCTTCTGAGTCCTGACAAGTGCGCGCTGTCAGGATAATGCGATGCGGCCAGCGTGGCACTAATGAGCGGCGGCACTGTAGGCAGAACATGGCGGACGCACTACAAAACACCCCCATGTTCTGTCCTCAGTGCCTGAACCACCGCTCATTAGTGCAGCGCCAGCCACATCTCCTCATGCTGACCGCTCGCGCACTTATGTCAGGAGCGGGGCAACAGCCGCAGCCCCGCTCTAGAACGACGGAGATCAGAGAAACCACTCATCTCCACCGTTATTTCCCTGAAGGCTGCGATCAAAGCTGACTGCAGCATTTAGAGGTAAATGAGAAAGGGGGGATGCCCTTTGGATCGCGTCACAGGGAATTCCTGTGACGCGATCGAGGACCATACCATATATGGGCAGACAGCCCAGGGTCCATTGAAGGACCCCAGGGCTGTCTTACCATATTTCCTGTTAGGGCATACTTAGGTATGTCCTAACAACTGCCTGTGTACTATCCGTACACAGGCTAATGTACTGGCATATATCTGATATATGCCAGTAAATTAAAGTTTAAAAATAAAGTAAAAACATAGTAATATTAAATAAAATAAATACACCATTTTTTACAATAAAAATTTAAATAAGTCTCAATACATAAAACATGCACATATTCGGTATTGGCGCGGCCGTAATAACCTCCACAATTGTTTTGCGTCATTTATGTGGTGTACGCTGTAAAAACATAAAAATAAAAACTTTTCACTTATTAATGTAAGGCACGAGTTGTGATGAATTTAACCTCCATGTGCCTCACATTAATAGTAATTAACCCCATCATGTACCTTACACATTAACCCATTATGACTGAGAAACATGATGGGGTTAATTACTAATATACATCAGAAAATGGAACAACTTTTTTTTTTATTACTGTTGGCAAAGTATAGTTTTGGTATCGAAATCGCAATACTACTCGAAGTATCGGTATCGAAGTCCAAATTCTGGTATCGTTACATCCCTAGTTGGGAGCACCCCTTTAAAAGGGAAAACGTTGAAGACAAGATCTGGAAGAACAAGACAAATCTCTGATTTGATTTTGAGAGCCGCTTGAAGACATGTCAGGTATGCATGGCAAAACATTTAGCGGCAATGGAAGTAGTGGTGCCGCTAGTGGTAGTATGCCACACAACACAGAGAAGCCAGAGGTCTAAAGAAACAAAGATTGAACTATTTGGCTACAATCAAGTGTATATACAAAATAAAAAAGGGATGAATCTTTAGTTGATTCTACGAAATATTATCAAGTTCTGGAACCCAATGTAATGGAGAATAGAAGACAATGATCCAACATTGGAAAACTCAGATTCTCTGACTGATTGAGAAGCCCGGCTATCTTCCTTACTGTGTCAGCGGTTCTCTTGTTTGATTGAGGGCATCAAGGTGCATCTGAGCCAAACGCAGGCCCGGGAATGTTAGGAAGGCTCCAATGAGAGAACACAGGACCGCCAGGAATAATTTAAATGTAAGCTTGGACATGGGACCTCTGCGTGAGGAAAAGAAAAAAACAAATATATGAATTAATTAAGCAAATATAACATTAATTAACGTTTGCTGGCATACAACTTATTACCAAACTCTATGGAAGAGAAAACAGATTGGCATTTTAAAGGGGTTCTCTAGGACTAACATTGATGGCCTATCCTTAAGACGTGGTTGGCCTGTTGAGTCTGCCAAGGGAGGGCAGTGTGATTATCATTACCTCAATATTCTCTTAAAGAGTTTATAAATATAGAGCAAGAGTAGCGGCCTGGAAGTTTGTGTACCCCCTGTGGAGAGCCTGTGTGGAACAGTCCATGTCATATCATACAGCAAGTTCTGGTGCCTTTAGGAGTGCCTCAGACTTCTCCCCATGGACTCACAAATTGTACTTTAATCACTGGAATCATGGATTATTTTAATAAGAGTTTGTAAATGAGAACATTTCGTGTCTTCACTAAAAGCAACAACGATTTTGATCTATATAAATAAAAACAAATTCCCACCACAGAAAAGTCATCTAACTATTTAAAATGTTTCATCTGTCAAAAATGTTTAGTCACGATTGTACAGGAGTTTTTTTTTTTTTGTCCCAGGCAAAGGACTAAACAACCATTTTAACCCCTTCCCCTGCTTGAATTCTGGGCCCTAATGACCAAGCCATTTTCAAAATGTTTCAATTGTCACATTCGAAGAGCTATAACTTTTTTATTTTTGCGTCGACATAGCGGTTTAAGGTCTTGTATTTTGTGTCACGTCTTGTAGTTTTTATTGGTACCATTTTGGAGAAGATGCGACTTTTTGATCACTTTTTATCACATTTTTTTTAAAGTCAGGATTAACAGAAAACAGCAATTCTTCCATAGTTTTTTTATTTTATTTTTTACGGCGTTCACCGTGCGGGTTAAATAATGTAATCGATTTATAGTGAGGGTCGTTACGGACGCGGCAATACCAAATATGTGCAACTTTTATACTAGTCCCACTAGGGGACTTCACTATGCGATCCTCATTATAATACACTGCAATACTTTTGTATTGCAGTGTATTATTGCCTGTCCGTTTAAAACGTACAGGCATCTGCTAGGTCATGCCTGCGGCATGATCTAGCAGGCATTCATTACAGGCAGACCTGGGGGCCTTTATTAGACCCCCGGCTGCCATCGGAGACACAGACACTTGGCGATCGTGTGGCCGGGTGTCGGTGGGATGAGAGGGCGCTCCCTCCCTCTCTCCAAAACCACTCAGATGCGGTGCACGCTATTGAGCACCGCATCTGAGGGGTTAAACGGGTGAGATCGATACTAATATCGATCTCACACGGCAGAGCAGGGACGCCCTCAGCTGCCTCTGGCAGCTGAGAGCAGGGAGATTTTACAGCTCCCTGCTCGGTTTACTTTATTCTAATGCAGCGCCGTGGAATAGCGGCGCTGTAGAATAAAGCCCATTAATGACCGCCGTGAAAAGGCTCATCGGCGGTCATTAAGGGGTTAAATAAAAGGATACTGCTGGGGAGTATAAATAATTTCAATACTGGAAATACTTACTGAGACTCCAAGCCTTGTTTTTGAAGAAATTTTACAGCACTTTCAGAAAAATTTGTGAAACCTACAAGCAAAAAACATTTCAGAAAATCTGATCTTAAAACCTGACATTTTACAAGTTGAGATTGAGACCAGGTTTTGACTTATGTAGCGGTCATAAACAAAGAAATGTATGTCTACTGTCTAATTCCTATCAATGCTCTAAAGCTAAGTGGCGCTCACACCATAGAGTTGGGGGGGGGGGGGCAGTCTGGCAAGCGATCGTTTGGTCAACAGTCACCCCATGTTTATGCCCTGTAGAGCAATTATTTTGTTAGTAAGGCTCAGTTTACACTGGTTTCATGACTTCTGTTTTTACAGGATCCATAACATTATGGCGAATCCATTACAATCAGACATGATCGTTTTAAAGGATCCTTTATGATCAGATATGGATTTATAATGGGTCTGTCAGGTTTCCACTTTTTCGCTGGATGAAATACTGCAGTATGCTCTGATATTTGAAACTTAAAAAAAACAAAAAAACAGCAGAAACCTGACAGAAAAGAACTATCGCAAATGTGAACAGAGCCTTAGTGAAGGAAATTTATTGGTGACGCTATGTTACAGGCACAGCTAAACCAGCTGTGTAGTGTGAGGATACCTGCAAACAACTAGTATTTTATCCGAGGAATAAGGCCGGGTTCACACATCTATTTATTGCCGAATTTCAGTTGCGGAATCCACAAAAAGTCAATACTATGTATGTAAGTGAATGGGGTTTCACTTAGGCCTTGGTCCCACAGTGCAGATTTGGCATGCATTTAAAGATGCTCTGTCACCAGATTATAAGTGCCCTATCTCCTACATAATCTGATCTGCGTTGTAATGTAGATAACAACAGTGTTTTTTATTTTGAAAAACGATTATTTTTGAGCAAGTTATGAGCAATTTTAGATTTATGCTAATGACTTTCTCAATAGACAACTGGGCGTGTTTTTAATTTTTACCAACTTGGCGTTGTACAGAGAAGTGTGTGACGCTGACCAATCAGTGTTATACACTTCTCATTGTTCCAGCCCAGCATGATTGTGCAGTGAAAGAAGCTGGGCTGTAACAATGAGAAGTGTATGACGCTGATTGGTCACTGATTGGTCAGCGTCATACGCTCCTCTGTACAACGCCCACTTGGTAAAAAGTAAAAACACACGCCCAGTTGTCTATTGAGAATGTCATTAGTATAAATCTAAAATGGTTTATAACTTGCTCAAAAATGATAGTTTTTCAAAATAAAAACCACTGTTCTCTACATTACAGCGCCGATCACATTATGTAGGAGACAGGGCACTTCTAATCTGGTGACAGAGCCTCTAAGCCAAAGCCAGAATTGGATCTAGGAGAATAGACACTTTAAGGCGTTCCTTTATATATGTTTTGTGTTTAGGCTCCGTTCCTGTTTTTGGCTTAAAGATACATGCAAAAATTAGCACTGTGTAAATAACACCTAACAGCATAAAAAAAAATACAAAATCTGCAGCGGATTGTAGACATGCTGTGGATTTTCAAATCTGCAGCACGCCCTATTTGTGGTGGAATTGCCACAGATTTTCACTGCAATTGAGTGAAATCCAGATCAGTATCTCCACCAAAATCTACAACAAAATTAAGCTTAAGATTTTCATGTAAATTTGTTCACCAGTGTCATATTTACATGAGGTGTAAACCCGGGCCTAAGACATGGTCGTTATAAAGATATTGGGGTGACCTGCAATTAAAACGGAATTTTCGGGATTTAGGTAGTTTTATAGGCATTTCAAAATATTTAAGATTACTAAAAATAATCTTCACTACAATTTAGCACAAAAGAGGTGTAAATCTAGGATATCATTAATTGGCGACTGAGCTGGCAGTTTTATTAGAGATGTTAACAGGGCAGGAGGACTATCATATTAGTGTTTTGTTTTTTTGCAAAATGCAATGTTGTTTGTATAAATGGTAATCTCTCACCAGTCTCTAGTCCGAACTCCAAGTAGTTTTCTGTCACAATAAGAATCGCCATGGCTTTGACAAAGAAAAAAAATCCAAACGTAACACAGACAGATCTCTCACCACCATCTTCAACTTTAAAGTAATGGGTTGTCAGAGAGAACAGCACTTTGCTGGAGATGGACAGTCAAGGAAAGCTAGGACGTTATATTGCTGCTTTATACTTCGCGGTCACCATATAGGTACGGATTTGTTGAGGCGGCATCCAATCCTTTTAAAACTTCTGCCAAATTTCTAAGTCACATCAAAATGTATCTTTGTAAACATGACAGGAGATCTGTGCTGCCCGCAGTGCACATGTGAAGTCACAAAGCACAGTAACATGGGAATATATACTATATACACAAGGACCAAGTCAATTTTGGGTATAGGGACCACAGGAACTGGAGATGTTTTTTAGGCACAATTTTGGGGTGCACATACATTAAAGTTAAAGGGTAACTAACCTTTCAAAAAACTTTTGACAGGTCATAGTGACGTCAGAAGTTGTGATCGGTGGGGGTCAGAGTACGGAGACCCCCACAGATTGCTAAAATGAAGTGGCAGAAGTGCTCAGGTGAGTTTATGCTCAACTTTCCTCAAAAAAGCCAAGCTAGCTGTGTACGGGCTCAATAGACAGTCTATGAGTCCGTACACAGCTCTCATGGCTTTCCTAGGAAAGCGGAGCAGAAACAAAGCGACACAGCGCTTCTACCGCTTCATTTTAGCGATCGGTGTGGGTCTCAGTGCTCAGACCCCCAATTACAAAACTTTGTAATGGGAAAACGCGTGAAAGAAAGCATTTCCATGTGCTTCACTGAAATAACTTGTTTCTTGATTTAGCTTGCACTGTAATATATCACTGAATAACTAGTAAACTTGCTAAATAATAAGATTGATTAAAACGTAAACTTTTAATTGATCAGCTATAAAAACTTCGCAATATACCCTTCTACAATGATGCTGATGTTCAGACAGGAGAGGCATTGGTTTGAATCTTACAAAACTGTCTAATGCAGCAAATTTGGATAGAATAGAGAAATAGCCTAACAACCTGATTCTGATCCTGTTTATTGCGTCAACAAAACAATCAAGTAGAGAGGTAGTTCATTTTGAGTGAGATAATAACCAAGACAGATTCTGCAGTCACCAGGATCAGAATCATGTAGGTAGGCTGTTTCTCTATTCTATCTACTCTCTTCCAAAACTATCTGACGCAGCAAGTTTGACAGATTCAAACCAATGCCTCTTCTTTCTGAACTATCAGCAGAATTGTTGAATGGTATATTGCTGGGTTTTTAAAGGAGATCAATTAAGAGTTTACGTTTTTATGTACTTTATTATTTAGAAATTCCACCAGATATTCAGTGATATAAAAAAGCATTTCAACCATTGGTATTTTTTTTTGCGCCATTTACTGTCTACCGTAATTGACATCGATTTATTGAAGGGAGTGTGCGAAGTGAAAATATGAAATATGTCTGTATCACTACTATTCGATGAAAATTTTAAATAAAAAAAAAAATGGTTTATTAAAAAAATATATATATATGTTTTGCTTCTTCATTTTTTATTAACAACCTTTATTGAACTATTTTTTGAATTGTTATTATCCCATTAGGAGACTATATAGAAATGTCATTCTATATGACAATGTCAAACTGCCAGTGAATAAGAGGCTGACGTTTTAGGGCATAGCTATGGTTTGCTTTAACAAGCATTATTTCTGGACAGACCCGGCAACACTTATACTGGGGCTGGCAGGCAAGCGATAAAGGTAGCCCCTTCCGTTTGTCAGCAGGGTGATCAGAATTGAAGGGGTTAATCATGGTGATCACATGCCGGTAACCAAGTCTATTGGCTCGTTTATTACTGGGCATGTGTCAATGCCGATAACAACAAAAAGACAGGGAGAAGGGGGAGCAATGGAACACAGAGAAGGAACAGGAAGATGGTAATTCACGTCCTTGTGGAAAGTATCAGTGTCTATTAGGACATGAGTAGTCCGTGCTATGACGGGAAGCAGTGAACAGTAATGTACTCATACAAACAAACGTGAGCATGGCCCTGTTCACATCTGTATTATGCCGTTATGGCTTCATTATAAATGGGAGCCATGATACTAATGTGAACAAAATTCATTACTCCCATTAGCTGTCAAAATCTCAATCATTCAATTTTACACAGAAACTGAAAGGAGCACTCCACTTTATTTTTTTTATTGCACCCTCCATTTGTACATTGGTGTTTCAGTGGGGTGCGGAGTGCAAAAATACTTACCGATTCCCACATCTTGTCCGTTTAGGGTCCAGCGCCGCTCACTTGATCTTCCCCCTGATTTGTCTTGAGTCGCTGTGCTTTTGAATAAACCGGAACTCAGGCTCTCAATGCATTCCTATGGGAGCCAGAACGAGGCACTATAGGAATGCATTGGGAGCCTTACTTCCAGTTTTTCTGAACAGCAGCGATTCCAGACCAGGTCAGAATGAAGATCACATGAGCGGCGCTGGACCCGAAAAACGACAAGATGCGGGGATCGGTAAGTATTTCTACACACAGCACCCCATTGAAACACTAATGTACAAATGGAGGGTGCAATAAAAAAATAAAGTGGAGTGCTTCATTACATTAGCAATTTAAGAAAAAAAAAAAAAAAAAAAGAGAAGATTGTGACTGACTACTGATCATTAAAAAGGATACACTGCAAATGCCAGAACGAGCATGCACCACACTATGCTGATGTTCATCTCCTGTGATGGAGCCATTAAAGTGTAATAAGCCTCAGTTATGAGATACACGACAGTAGCAGCAACTGTGAAGTCTACCAACCACTGATACTCAGGGAAATAATGGAGTGCTGGAAGAAAAGAATCCCTTTACAATCACTGGACAACAAATGCAGTCAGATATTAGAATACACACCTTAAATATAGTCACATTTTATTACAATAGTACCCAATACCCCCACCAATCAAAACTTCTGACATGTCACCTAGACATGTCAGAAGTTTGTTGAATGTTTAGATACCCTTTAAGGATTAGGCTTCTTTCCCACTACCGTTAATATACATTTACCGCTCCTCCGTCAGAGGAAGGGAGAATCGAAAGATTAAAACGGAAAGCAACGGTTCCGTTAGAACTACCATTGATTTCAATAGTAATTCTTTTGTTTCCGTTTTTTGAAACTTTTGTTTCTGTGGATAAAAAAACCCTGAAACCTAGCGAATGGAGACGAACGGAAAGCAACAAACAAAAGAATTACTATTGAAACCAATGGTAATTCTAACGGAAGCGATGCTTTCTATTTTATCTTTCGATCCTCTCTTCCTCTGACGAAAGAGAGGTAAAACATATATCAACGCTACTGTGATCTTAGCCCTATAGTTTGAAAATATTTTTTTTTTTTAAATATGCTTTTTTTTTAACTTTTCAGCCAATTTTATCTGGTAATAAAGTTTTACCCTAAAATAGACCTTTTATTTGTGATAGTCATTGTTTACCGTAAATTTGGATATACTACAGGTCTATTTTAGGGTAATTGGATCAGGGCTAGCGTTACGACAATGATTGGCGTAGGGTAGGTTTTTTTTGGGTGGGTATTTTATGCGTATTATTTAATTTATTTGCACTTTATTTTGCTTTTAATTTTTTTTATTATTATAGTCTGTCCCTCAAAAGGTCAGAAGAGTGTTGTTCTGGCTTTTTATGTTAAAGAGGCTCTGTCACCAGATTTTGCAACCCCTATCTGCTATTGCAGAAGATCGGCGCTGCAATGTAGATAAGAGTAACGTTTTTATTTTTAAAGAAACGAGCATTTTTGGCCAAGTTATGACCATTTTTGTATTTATGCAAATGAGGCTTGCAAATGTCCAAGTGGGCGTGTTTAAATGAAAAGTCCAAGTGGGCGTGTATTAGGTGCGCACAACGGGGCGTTTTTACTACTTTTACTAGCTGGGCGTTCTGACGAGAAGTATCATCCACTTCTCTTCAGAACGCCCAGCTTCTGGCAGTGCAGACACAGCCGTGTTCTCGAGAGATCACTCTGTGACGTCACTCACTTCCTGCCCCAGGTCCTGCATCGTGTCGGATGAGCGAGGACACATCGGCACCAGAGGCTACAGTTGATTCTGCAGCAGCATCAGTGTTTGCAGGTAAGTAGCTACATCGACTTACCTGCAAACGCCGATGCTGCTGCAGAATCAACTGTAGCCTCTGGTGCCGGTGTCCTCGCTCGTCCGACACGATGCAGGACCTGTGAGTGACGACACTGCGTGAACTCTCGAGAACACGCTGTGTGTCTGCACTGCCAGAAGCTGGGCATTCTGAAGAGAAGTGGATGATACTTCTCGTCAGAATGCCCAGCTAGTAAAAGTAGTAAAAACGCCCCGATGTACGCACATAATACACGCCCACTTGGACTTTTACTTTAAACACGCCCACTTGGACTTTTGCAAGCCTCATTTGCATAAATACAAAAATGGTCATAACTTGGCCAAAAATGCTCGTTTTTTAAAAATAAAAACGTTACTGTAATCTACATTGCAGCGCCGATCTGCTGCAATAGGAGATAGGGGTTGCAAAATCTGGTGACAGAGCCTCTTTAAGACTGTGGGTCCACATGTATTGTAATGTCCAGTTTCTCTGTACTGTATCTCAAAGTTTCATCTGAAGGAGGATTGTTGATCAGTGGACTGAACTGGTTACCTCTGCAGCAAAGTTACATGGAAGGGTTTACACAACATTAACAGCAAGTTCTTGTCAATGTTCCTGTTAACAGAATGATCAAAAACCCAAGTAGAGAACCTTAGACTCAATGGTAAGAAACAATTAAGATCTTGAGTTTAAGTTTTACTTGAAACCGAATGATCGGTTATTGAATTATTCGCACATGTTGCACCCCGTTTTAGGCTTAGCAGTCTTGTGTGTCTATGGACCCTTATGTTTATACACTATATAGACAAAAGTATTGGGACACACACACACCTTTTAATCATTGAATTCAGGTGTTTCATTCAGTCCCATTGCCACAGGTGTATAAAATCAATCACCTGGCCATGCAGCCGCCTCTACAAACATTAGTGAAAGAATGGATCGCTCTAAAGAGCTGACTGAATTTGAGCGTGGAACTAGAATAGGATGCCACGTTGTAACATGTCAGTCTGAAATCTCTTCCCTAGATATTCCACGATCAACTGTGAGTATTATTGCAACGTGGAAGCGTTTAGGAACCACAGAAGCTCAGCCACGAAGTGTCAGACCACAGAAAGTAAAAAGAGCGGGGTTGCAGGGTGCTGACTCCGTAACTGCAGAGTTCCAAACCTCCTCTGGATTTAACATCCGCATAAAAATGGTGTGCCAGGAGCTTCATGGCATGGGTTTTTATGGCCGAGCAGCCGTATGCAAGCCTTTCATCACCAAGCACAATGCCAAGCATTGGATGGAGTAATGTAAAGCACGCTGCCACTGGACTCTGGAACCGTGAAAACGTGTTTTGCGGAGTGACTAATCAAGCACCTCTATCGTGAAGTCTGATGGACGAGTCTGGGTTTGGCGAATGCCAGGAGACCATTACCAGCCTGACTGCATTATGTCAACTGTAAAGTTTGGTGGAGGAGGGATAATGCTATAGGGTTATTTTTCAGGGGTTGACCCTTAGCTCTGGTAAAGGAAAACATTAACGCTTCAGCATACCTAGACATTTTTGACAATTCTATGCTTCCAACTTTGTGGGAATAGTTTGGGGAAGGCCCTTTTCTCTTCTAGCATGACTGTACTTATGCAAGGTAAATAAAGGAATAGTTGGGAGAGTTTGGTGTGGAAGAACTTGACTTGCTCGCATCAGCGTCTGACCTCACAAATGCTCTTCTGGATGGATGGGAAAAAATTCTCAGACACTAAAAAAAAGTCTTGTAGCAAGCCTTCCCAGAAGAGAAGAAGCTGTTTTAGGTGCAAAGGGGGAACCAACTCCATAATAAAGGGTTGTCCAGTCCCTAAAAATTTATGGCCCGTCCTCAGGATAGGCCGTCAATATCTGATCAGTCGTGGTCAGACTTCCGGAACCCCCGCCGATCAGCTGTATTGAAGGGGCCTCAGCACTCGTACGAGCGCTGCTTCCCCTTCATTCCTTATATGCTCGTAGTGTGAAATACTGACACAATTGTAGCAGCGGTTCACAGTATTACAGCCTTCTCCGATGCACTTCAATGGAAGAACGCTGTAGTACTGTGAACCGCCGCTACATGTGTGTCGATGATTCACAGTACAAGCAGATAAGGCATAAAGAGAAAGCAGCGCTCATACGAGCGCTGCAGCCCCTTCAAAATAGCCGATTGGCGTGGGTTCCGGAAGTCGGACCCCGACCAATCAAATATTGATGGCCTATCCTGGGGATAAACCATCAATTTTTATGGATTTTAATATTGAGTTGGTGCCTCTTTGCAATCCCTGTAATGTCCATGGATTTAGAATGAGATGTCAAATGCTCCTGTAGATGTAATGTGTCGGTGTCCCAATACTTTTGTCCATATAGAGTAGAATGTACAAAAAAAACAAAAACCAGAAAGACAAATAGAGGTTAGGTAAGTAAATAAATCTCACCTAAAGTATCAACTTCTGTAACAGTCTTTGTTTCCAAATGAAGGTCAATATCTTTGGGAATGGTAAGAGGTTTATTCTCGATATGGCCATTATATTTTCTGCAAGAGGGAAAAAAAATAAAAAATAGTGCACATATCAGCGCAAAAGCAAAAATTAGAAGGAAAGGTCCCATTAGGAATGATCACCTGGTCCATACACCCCACACCTGCCCAATCAACACCAATAGTATTTGCATCTGGCAGCGGTTTATTGCACCCTGGTCTATTGAAATTCCATGACAACTGTACCAGGACCATATAACTCGAACTTTTCAATATTATAAAACTTCCCAATGTAAATATACGTCGCTATAAATAGAGAAAGGTGACAAAAGGTACACACTGGATGCATAGAAAAAGAACCATAAAACATTACCTATCTTTTTTGCTCTTTCCTTTCAGTTGTTGCTTTCCAGCAAGTGTTCGTAACTCGTCTTCTGTAGGATGCTGGTACCAATATAAGCTGCATAATATAACAGTCATATTATTAGAAAAACCAATCTGCTTATGTACAGTAACATAACCTATTGGTACATTCAGGCAAAAGTCTTGCCAACGTACACATGTAAGGTGTATACTATAAACCATGTGGGGACAGGACCGTGTTCAAACCAAGTATATCTTGGTGAATTGACCCACAATACTTCGTATATAACCTATAGAGTGCGGGGTACAATTAACAAACCAAATATGTACAAGAAAAATACAAACTTGATTAGAAATACCAACAGTTAAAAAAAAGGAGTCCAGCATAGCATGAAAGGGACGTCTATCAATGCAAAGAGCAAATACAAGCAAAAATGGGCATGAAATGTGCAGAGAGATAAACAAAATATATAAAATGCATATATCTGAAAGTCCATGAGTCCCCAAACGTAGTAGCTACACAATGTATAAGGATACAAGTGTACTGTATAAGTGATAATCAAGTAAGATCATCAATAACATAAGGGAAAGGGTCTGAATAGACCTACATGAAAAAGATACAAAAACATACCCATATTGTTCACTCTGCAAAGAGACAGACGTCAGACCCGACGCGCGTTTCGGCGGGATGCCTTCGTCCGGGGGTGGCGTCTCTCCAGCGGAGGCCTCCATTTAAAGTTAGTTCATCCAATCAGGTAAGTGTGGAACAATATATTGCAGAAATGTGCTTGCCTGTATTGGCGTCATGCGCCAAGTGAAAAGATGTCAGACGGCACACTTCCGGACCCACGTCATCGAGATGGGCGTGGGTCAACGGCGCCTGACGTCACGTAACCACCCCCACCGCGATAGAGACACACAGACCACAAGATAGCCCGGCCACTCCCCCTGACGCAAGCGCACGGCACACTTTGACATGTAAGGTAAGTAAATGTAAATAATTGCCTGACTGGATAAACACACCAAGGGGAGGACATGAAAAAAGTTGAGAAGGAGATGGAAATGACTATTAAGAGCGGCAATACAATTGCCATTGTGGTCATATACTGGCACAGAAATAAAATATGATAAGCTGTGATAATTAGAAAATGTGTGTAGGGAAAAAGCAAAACTAAATGTGGTGTAAGCAAACATAGGAGATAAATGGTTTACTTCAAACAGATGTGTTCTGAAAAACCACTGCAGTAAATTAATTTCTCCATGCTTCTTGCTCTCACCCTATACAGACCATACGAGCAGTACTAACGGGTCAATTCTTGAGGATTAGGAGGATTTGTTACTCAACTGAGGTGTTTGAAAAGCAAGAATATGACCTCACAAATCATTTTCTGGCCCGTGGATACAGTAAAAGATCTATTAAAAAAAAAAGCGTACCATCGTGCCGAGAATCCTTCAAGAGAAAATCTCCTATTCCCCAAAATAAAGTCTGAGGTGCAGGTAAAATTTACAACGGATTACCTTTCACGTTGGTTTTAAATGAGAGAAATAATGAGACAATTCTGGCCTATTTTACTTACAGATCCTACTATCGAAAAATATATGATTACTAAATACCCAAGTGTTTCTGCTGGACGGTCGCAAAATCTTAAAGACCATCTTGTTAGGAGTTAGTACCAAATGGAAACTCCAGGCTGTTACGTTGATAATAAGGGCCCAACGTGGGTCTGTAAGGCGTGTGGACGCTGCATCGCGAGTCCTAACATTGAGAGGGCAACTTGTTTCACTGATTCAGCGGGTAAGAGAATTTTTACTATTACACACTCCATTACCTGCTCAACAAAAGCAGTAGTCTATTATGCCACGTGCCCATGTCCCAATATATATGTTGGCCTCACCTTTAGAGAGTAGAGAGCACGTGCGAGACATTTTGGGAGCAGCAAAGATAGAAACTCTGGAAACTCTAAAACCTGTAGCCAGATATTTTAAGAAACATCACTCATGTGATCTGATGAAACTAAGAGTAAGGGGTATCGATTGCATTGAACCTAACATCCGAAAGGGTGACATTTCAAAAAAAACTGTCACAATGCGAATCCAAGTGGATCTGGACTCTGGGGACTATGTGCCCTCTTGGACTAAATGAGAATTTACATTTTGCTCCATTTCTTTGACCATTGACCTCCAGCAGGTCATTATATATATATATATATATATATATATATATATATCCATTTCCATTATAGATTGTGTTGGTTTCATCATATGTGGAGAGACTGGAATTGGGAATGTTGAAATGAAAATAATTGATGAATCTAATCCCGAAAACATTTTCAGCTGCGAATCTTCACTTATTCTTTATTGATGCTATATTTATGTTGCATTTCAATCATCTCCATTCTTCGGTAATCTGAATACCTTTAATAATCAATAATTTCTTAAACAAATATAGGTATACACCTATCCAGCACTTCTACTTTTGCACATTTCGTTGTATGCACAAACTTTTTTCATGTCCTCCCCTTGGTGTGTTTATCCAGTCAGGCAATTATTTACATTTACTTACCTTACATGTCAAAGTGTGCTGTGCCGTGCGCTTGCGTCAGGGGGAGTGGCCGGGCTATCTTGTGGTCTGTGTGTCTATCGCGGTGGGCGTGGTTACGTGACATTAGGCACAGTTGGCCCACGCCCATCTCGATGACGCGGGACCGGAAGCGTGCCGTCGGCCATTTTTTTTCACCTGGCGCATGACTCCAATACAGTCAAGCACATTGCTGCAATATATTGTTCCACACTTACCTGATTGGATGAACTAACTTTAAATGGAAGCCTCCGCTGGAGAGACGCCACCCCCGGACGAAGGCATCCCGCCGAAAAGCGCGTCGGGTCTGACGTCTGTCTCTTTGCAGAGTGAACCAGTAAGCTTAAAGGCATGGTGTTGCCGGAAAAACATGTTTTTTTTTTAAAATTTAAACATTTAGTGTGTGGGTGATTAAACATTGTTCAAATTTTTTTTATTTTTTTCGCGAGTCAGGAAATATTATAAATTTTTTCTAATTTATAATACTACCCATTTTTGGTCACTAGATGGAGCTAGTTCCCAAAATTGCAGCATTGCAACATTGGGTTAAAAGCTCTCGCTCTAGTGAGCTCTCAGCATCCCCCCCTCCTTTATCCTGGCTAGTGCCGGGATAAACGAGGGGTTTGAAAGGTTTAACCTCCTACACTGTGTGTCGCCATTTTTTGAGGTAACCCACAGTGTAGTAGGTTTACATACAGTAGTAAACACACACAAACACTAACATACATTGAAATCTCTTACCTGCTCCTGCCGCCGCGGCTCCCTCCGGCCCGTCCGCTCCCTTTGCTGCCGCTGTTCCATGTGCACAAGTCCGGAAGCCGCGACCGGAAGTAGTAATATTACTGTCCGGCCGCGACTTCCGGTCCACAGGAAAATGGCGCCGGACGGCGCCAATTTCGAATAGGACTGTGTGGGAGCGGCGCATGCGCAGTTCCCACACAGACGCCGTACACGGACGTGAATGGGACGGGAGCCGTTCACAGTCCCTATGGGACTGTGGCTGCCGTACTCCATGTCTGTGTGTGTCGTTAATCGACACACACAGAAATGGAACAAAAAATGGCAGCCCCCATAGGGAAGAAAAAGTGTAAAAATAAGAAACAGTAAAACACAAACACACAAATGAATATAAACGTTTTTATTAAAGCACTAACATCTTTAACATATCAAAAAATTATTTGTGATGACACTGTTCCTTTAACATCCATCGTGGGGAAAATGTTTGAGGGGCTATATACAGGATTATGTGACAATAAATAGCATTATAAGTGACAGCCAGCACGGTTTTACTAAGGACAGAAGTTGTCAAACTAACCTGATCTGTTTTTATGAAGAGGTGAGCAGAAGTCTAGACAGAGGAGACGCTGTGGATTTAGTGTTTTTGGACTTTGCAAAGGCATTTGACACTGTCCCCCATAGACGCTTAATGGGTAAATTAAGGACTATAGGTTTAGAAAATATAGTTTGTAATTGGATTGAGAATTGGCTCAAGGACCGTATCCAGAGAGTTGTGGTCAATGATTCCTACTCTGAATGGTCCCCGGTTATAAGTGGTGTACCCCAGGGTTCAGTGCTGGGACCACTATTATTCAACTTATTTATTAATGATATAGAGGATGGGATTAATAGCACTGTTTCTATTTTTGCAGATGACACCAAGCTATGTAATATAGTTCAGTCTATGGAAGATGTTCATGAATTACAGGCAGATTTAAACAAACTAAGTGTTTGGGCGTCCACTTGGCAGATGAAGTTTAATGTAGATAAATGTAAACTTATGCACCTGGGTACCAACAACCTGCATGCATCATATGTCCTAGGGGGAGCTACACTGGGGGAGTCACTTGTTGAGAAGGATCTGGGTGTACTTGTAAATCAAACTAAATAACAGCATGCAGTGTCAATCAGCTGCTTCAAAGGCCAGCAAGATATTGTCGTGTATTAAAAGAGGCATGGACTCGCGGGACAGGGATGTAATATTGCCACTTTACAAAAGCATTAGTGAGGCCTCATCTAGAATATGCAGTTCAGTTCTAGGCTCCAGCTCATAGAAAGGATGCCCTGGAGTTGGAAAAAATACAAAGAAGAGCAACGAAGCTAATAAGAGGCATGGAGAATTTAAGTTATGAGGAAAGAATAAAAGAATTAAACCTATTTAGCCTTGAGAAAAGACGACTAAGGGGGGACATGATTAACTTATATAAATATATTAATGGCACATACAAAAAATATGGTGAAATCCTGTTCCATGTAAAACCCCCTCAAAAAACAAGGGGGCACTCCCTCCGTCTGGAGAAAAAAAAGGTTCAACCTGCAGAGGCGACAAGCCTTCTTTACTGTGAGAACTGTGAATCTATGGAATAGCCTACCGCAGGAGCTGGTCACAGCAGGGACAGTAGATGGCTTTAAAAAAGGGTTAGATAATTTCCTAGAACAAAAAAGCATTAGCTCCTATGTGTAGAAATGTTTCCTTCCCCTTTCCCATCCCTTGGTTGAACTTGATGGACATGTGTCTTTTTTCAGCCGTACTAACTATGTAACAATATGGGTATGTTTTTGGATCTTTTTCATGTAGGTCTATTCAGACCCTTTCCCTTATGTTATTGATGATCTTACTTGATTATCACTTATACAGTACATTTGTATCCTTATACATTGTGTAGCTACTACGTTTGGGGACTCATATGGACTTTCAGATATATGCATTTTATATATTTTGTTTATCTCTTTGCACATCTCATGCCCATTTTTACATTGTTGCTTGTACTTGCTCTCTGCATTGATAGACGTCCATTTCATGCTATGCAGGACTCATTTTTTAACTGTTGGTATTTCTAATAAAGTTTGTATTTTTCTTATACATATTTGCTGTGTTAATTGTACCCCGCACTCTATAGGTTATATATTATGTGCAGTGAGACTGGGTTTCACACAAATATTAAAATATGTGGCAATAACCGTGGTGTGTGTGACCCTGGCCTGACAGTCATTGGTAACAAATGGAAGACAAGCTTAGTGGGTAAAGAGATTCCAGTTTCCGCAAAATAAAAAAAGTATTCTTTATATAGTGAAAAGTGTATTTAATATACTTTGTATCAGTTTTCAAGATCTCTGCTTGCAGCCAATTCAATAGGAACCTTTGTGTACTCCGAGGTGATAAGAATCTGCCTTGGTCTTGGAATGGAGACACGGGTGCCTGGCTTGTTACAAGATAGACTGGACTGATCATAAACAATGAAAGTTCCTATTGAATGACAGAAAGCAGAGATATTGAAAACTAAGGAATTGATATATTGGGAAATTGAATATCTTTTCATAATACAAAGACTAACATTTATTTACAGAAACCGGAATACTCCTTTAAAATAAATAACATCCAATAACAATAGAAGTAGAAGACTTGTAGCTAAAAATGTCATTTTCTAGGAGTGTTATGACAAATTATAGGATTGCTGTGCCATCCTTATTCACTTCTACTCGAGTATGCGGAAATCGTCAGGCTCGGTCACCACAATGTGTATGGTCACCTCTACTAAGAATTTGCACCAAAGGTGCTTCTAAATACAGCTGCTTGTTCCAGAGACAACGGCTTCCATGTAGAGTGCATATGAATAGAGTCCTATCGATGTACCCAGGCCTTGCTGTGCTACAGTGGTAGGTATTATTATTGTTCTGAGAACAGGTTTGGAAGAAATGAACATAAAGTGACATGTTTCCATTACCTGCCATTGCAGAGGAGCCAGCGAGCCAAAGAGTAGTGAGGCAGGATCTTTTGCAGGATACTGGCCATCACCATTGTGACAACCAGCTGCACACCTATCACACCCTGCAGAGAAAAGTGGACACCGTATGAGAAGACAGCACAGATAGATTCAGCTTAGGGCTATGCTATACAATCAGGGCATACTTATGTTCACATACAGTTTTTTGCCAAGCAAAAAAAAAAATCTGCCTCAAAATTTATATAGGATTTGTGAGGCAGATTTTAAAATGAAGGCCTTTCTTGATACTTAATTTTTTGCCATTTATTTTTTATTTTTATCAAGCATACGGTGTGCAAAAATTGAGGCATTGTTATTTTTTTTTGCCTCCCATTGATTTCAATGGAGGTTTAGAGGCCAAAACCGGTCCTAGATAGGGCATAACGCTTTTTTTTCCCCCCGCAAGCGGACAAAGACTGCTCAGATAAAAAAACGCCTCTACCTCCCATTGAAATCAATGTAGAAAGATTTGGGGCAATTTTTGGTGCGGTTTCTGCGTCAAAATCAGCACCAATTAATGCAGTGTGAACTGGGTCGTATTATTCTGCTAATATGTCAATTTTGTTAGGGCTGTGAAAAAAACCCCCAAAAAAACACTGTTCTGGGTATGTAGATTAGAGGGAGACAGCTGAACATGTAGCATTCTGCAGTCGAGTTGTAATGTAGCGTCGTTCTGTCAAGCAAAACAGGGAACACAGCAGCATTGATCGTACTGCGTGACACCAGAAAAAGGGCAATAGGGCAGAACATGGTACTAGATAGACACAAAGCGAAACAGTGATCTGAAACTGCATCAACGAAGACTGAAGGATGCTCTAAAACTGTTCAGCATTTATATGTAGACAGACAAGTATTATGATAACGCCATGATAAACACTGGCCCGCTATGGTCTTGTAAGAGGTTTATAATTACAGCAGTAGGGATGTCACGATACCAGAATTTGGACCTCGATACCGATACTTCGTTTAGTATTGCAATTTTTATTCCAAAACCATACTTTCCAACAGTAATAAAAAAAATAAGTTCTTCCATTTTCTGATGTGGGGCACGAGGTGTGATGAATTTTGAATGTGCCTCATATTAGTGGTAATTAACCCCATCATGTCTCAGTCATAATGGGTTAATGTGTAAGGTACATGATGAGGTTAATTACTATTAATGTGAGGCACATAGAGGTTAAATTCATCATCACACCTCGTGCCTCACAATAAGTGATAGAAAGCAGTTTTTATTTAATTTTTTTACAGCGTACACATCATAAATGGCAAAAAAAAAATTGTGCAGCTTATTACGGCCGCGCCAATACCGAATATGTGTATATTTTATGTATTGAGGCTTATTTTAATGTGTATTGTAAAAAAGGTGCATGTGTATTTTTTTTTTTTTAATATTTATGTTTTTACTTTATTTTTAAACTTTAATGTTCTGGCATATATCTATATACTGATAGTAATGTACTGGTATAGATCTATATGCCAGTACATTAGCCTGTGCACGGATAGTACACAGACAGTTGTTAGGACATACCTAAGTATGCCCTAACAGGAAATATGGTAAGACAGCCCTTCAATGGACCCTGGGCTGTCTGCCCATATACGGTATGTCCCTCAATCGCGTCACAGGGATTCCTGTGATGTGATACAAGGGGCATCCCCCTTCTCATTTTCCCCTGATCACAGCATTCAGAGGAATAGCGGCGGAGATGAGAGATGATCTCTGCCGTTAGAGAGAGGTGCTGCGCGTGCGGTCAGCATGAGGTGATGCGGCCGGCGCTGCACTAATGAGCGGCGGTGCAGGCACTGAGGACAAAACATGGGTATGTTTTGCAGTGCGCCCGCCATGTTCCATCTTCACTGCCGCTGCTCATTAGTGCAGCGCCGGCCGCATCACATCATGCTGACAGTGCGCACAGTTACCAGGACTCAGGAGCGGGGCAATGGCTGTATTACACAGCCTCAGCCGCGCTCTCATACATTTATGTGTTACTATACTGAGCTGTGCGGCTGCACTGCTTAGTATCGAAATACATGAAATAACGGTATCGAACCGTTTGAGGATGCACGGTATCGAAACAGTATCGAAGTTTCGATGCATCGTGCATCCCTATACAGCAGCTGATTACAAAGTAAGAAAACATTCACATCTCCCAAAGACATGGAATAAATGGATCAATGAATGTTCTCCTCAACAAGGTTTTCTGCAGGTGGAATGAGGCCTCTACATAAAAGGTTTCGGTGGACACACACTTGTACTCACAGTCCTAATATATTTATTTTATCAGATTTGCTCCCTTGATGAGAATAACGCAAAGCAATTTCACGAACAGAAGGACATTAGGAAATTGCTCTTTATGGAAGTCCTTAAAGGGGTTGTCCACCTTCTGACAACTGATTACTTATTCACCGGATAGGTCCTCAGCATGTCATCGGTGCGGGTCGGACACCCGGACCCCGCACGATAAGCTGATCCGTTGGTCTACGGGCACCGGATGTTGTGGCACATAATGCTATGTACGGAGCCCAGAAGCAGTTGGCTCAGTACATAGCATAGCGGCCGTGCTGCAGAACTGCAGGTCTGCTCCTATTCACTTGGCCGCTATTCCGTGGCCAGAGCTAACTGCTTCCGGCTTGTACGTCCGGTGCACAGACGCACCGGACCAGCTGATCAGTGTGGGGCCCGGGTGTCGGACCCCCACAGATCATGTACTGATGACCTATCCGGTGGACAGGTCATCAGTTGTCACAAGCTGGAAAACCCCTTTAAAGGGGTTTTCCAGCCCCATGAAATCTTTTATGAACAGCTGACAAGGGTATACCAACATATATCAGCTTGGTGTGTGCCAATAAGACACGCTATTGCCATTCGCCAGCTCATAAGGGTCTATGGACACATTCACTTAATAGACCCTTAGAAGACTCAGAAAAAGAAGACTGGTTCATTCCAGGTTATCAATGGTTAAAGACCTTGAATATTTCACTGCTCAGAGAAGGTTTTGAATCCAACAAGAAACTGAAAAGAGCTCTTATCTTATACAAGCCACAACATTTTTTCGGAGACCACTTTAATTTTGAATACTATTTACAGAATAGTAAGTGCTGGACGTTCATGTTATGGTAAGGACAGGAATAAAGACGACATCCACAGGGGCATTGCAAAGTAAGGATTTTTGGATTTATAGCAAAGGAAACAAACGTCAAAGGGTATTCCAGCAAAATGTATTTATGGTATAGACATAGGATGTGTCACATGTCGGATTGGTGGGAGTCTAAACCCGGGAACACCAAGAAACTAGGAAAATAGGGCTTCCATGTCCCATCCCTGCTCTGAGGCCAGGCCAAGGGGGATGGAGACTGACGGCAATATCCCCACTATTCATGGACTATGAAGTGAGAAAGACTGGCAGTTAAACTATACGTGGTTCCACAATCTCTATTTTCTCGGATTCAATAAAAAAAACGTCAAGTTTGAAAGGTCTAAGAAAAATACCTGTACATGTTTGCCCACACAAACAATTTACACCAGATTTTGGCATAAACACTGCGAAGAAAAGTCGCCAAATCATGAAGTGCGACAAATTTACGCTAAAAAAATGTGAAATTTTATGGTCACTTGCCAAATTTGAAAAGTGAAGCGAAAAATGGACATAGTTTCCAAATGTAAGTCAAACTTGCATGTGCCCTTTAATGACTGGTCCAAATCACTCCAACCATCTCCTTTTTGGCGATAACTACTGTCCTATTTATTCCGACTGAAGGGGGTATAAAATCCCTCATTGATATGGCGCTGCAGCGAAATACTACAGCTTAAAACAAAAAAAATATTAAAAAAAAAGCCTGTTCCTCCAAGCTGAGAGCAATTGTGTCACAATGAGTTATATACTTCACAGATATTACATGCTGTCAATGGAAGGAGACATTTCCCTCTACAAACGAACATTTATCTCAAGAAGTGTATCCCTTACAGTAATGGGCAAATGCAAATATGGACTGACGAAGGACGAGATTACTTATAACACAAGGGCTGACGAGTAAGAAGAAAAGGAAAAAAAAAAAAAGCAAGGAGCAAAGAAGGTGGCAAGTACAAGGTCAGATAGACGGCTTTTCTTATCAATACTTTTGTTTGTCTTTGGTATGCTGCGGATAATGGAGGCAAAAAATAAAATAAAAATCCCAACATTCTTTTTACGCCACCCCATGCTCCATTCCCTTCTATATTACAAATTGCTATGTAAAAATAATAATCAGTATTGTGCAGCAATCTATAAATCAGATATCGTTAGCAAAGCCCAGGCCTGGGGTAGTATCGGATGTTACTTATTTTTACCAAAAGCCCCAGGCTCATATTGGCTCCTTGTCCATCATGCATTTATTGGCTGGATTACTCCACCTTGTGCAGAATACATGGAGTTGGATGAAGTCACTAATAGCATCAAGATACAGCTCTTCTGGCAGAAGGTGGACACCAACAGTGCTGCTGCCAGGCAAAAAATAATCATGCAGCAGCAGTCTTAGGCTGGGTTTACACATCGTGGGCAAAATACATTTTGACTGCGACGCATGAACCCAGCCATGTTGTCCGTGCTATATGCTCAACTTGCATATTGTGCCAGCCGAGGAGACATTGCTGAAGTGTTCAAGAGGTAAGTGTATGAGGGGAGCACTTGCTCTGCCGAGGTGCTGAGGAGGGGGCACGCCTGTGCTCACTAATGGAACTGGAGGGGAATGCTATGTCTAATAGCAAAGTGAAAGGGACCTCGTGTGAAATAGACTGTGCCCATTGAAGGCACTTGGTTTTGAACAGGGTTCAGAATGGGCACTCTGTCCGGTCTGCGCCTATGCAGCAGGCTGTGATGCACTGTGTGTATTGACCCCTTGCTATTACAGAAAGAGCAACTTTTTCAGTAATTTGTGCTACAGTAGCTGTACTGGGGTATCGGACCAGACAGGCTAGCCTCCGCTCCCCAAGAGCATCTATGAGCCTTTAGCGCCCATGACCCTGTCACCAGTTCACGTGTTGTCCTTCCTTGGACCACTTTTGGAAGGTACTAACCACTGCATACCAGGAACACCCCACAAGACCTGCTGTTTTGGAGATGCTCTGACTCGGTCATCTAGCGCGATCACAATTTGCTCCATGTCAAATTCGCTCAGATCCTCACAACTGCACATTTTTCCTGCGTTCCAAGAGAGTAATTACAGGAGTCGTTTTTTTTTCTCAATTCTTGAGGAGTTTTTTTTTGGGCTGCGAAATACTAAGCAAAACCACGCCATTTAAACACCCCACGCTTTGACGTGAATACAAAAAAAGCTGCAAATCACAACAAAAAGGACTATTGTAAATACACGTCAACTTCAAGAACGGACTGTTCACATGCTGCCAAATATATCCCACCCCTTGACAGGTGCCATTGTAACCAGATAATCAAGGTGATTCACTTCACCTGTCAGTGGTTGCAATGTTATGGCTGATGGGTGTATTTCACACATGTAAGAATTTCCCATTGTCCCCCTACATGGCTTCATTTTGCTAGTGTAGAGAGTACTGAACTACACCAGAGCTAAAACCGGCATCTTTACAAGTTACCAAAGATCACAAGGTTTTGATCTCAGAGATAATGTTGTATCACAACTATTTACAGTAAGCAACAAGGGAGAAACTAAACCCATCATCCAGACATCAGGGTGCGGGAACTCAATGATGACCAAGAAGGGGGACATTCTATGTAGATTGTCACTTTGTCCATATGCAAATACATTTACAAGTCCAAACGATTACAATGGCTGCCTCATATACCAAATGACCTGCTGTGTTGCTTCTTTTATACTTTTCACCTGTTATCAGTTTTTCCTGCTGGTCGTGTGAAAACTGCCCGCATTGTCTATATGTTTGTATTTCCCGAATTAAGAAGACATCCAGGTGTTTGGATAAAAAAACGTCAGCCTGTTAAGCCTAGTTCACACACTTGCCATTCTGCTACCACTGGTAAAATACTGCAGCACCCAGAACTTCCTACATGCCATATATCTGGTGTTTTTGTGGCATTTAATCTTAACTGAAGTCAATGGGAAAAAACATGGCTTGAAAGCTGCACCAAGCTGGAAAACAATCATAACTCATCAGGAAGCCAGATGATATTACAGATTAATGAATGACATTTTTTAAAAATCCCATTCACACACTTGGGGCAGAGCCACAAGCTTTCTGAGGTTTTCTAAATTGCGTTCTGGTCGTTCCTGGACATTTGAGTGGCGTTTTCCCGATTCACTTTAATGGTCAAAAAAATGTAAGCGGAGTTGGAAAATTCACATCCTTTTACATGAGGCTCTGAGATTGCAGATTACTATAGGAGCAGTCCCCAAAACTGTTAAAATAATTAATACGGTTAATAATCGCAAGTTTTTTTTACGTTTTGTACCATTCAGACGAAAGTTGTGACCACTCTTACTAGGCTGTTTCCATATTGCTCAGAACAGATCCCTGCAGTCGGACCCCCACGGTCAGACATTACAATACCCCACTGAATACGTTCCTGTTCCCCTCATTATCTTTAGGATCACAGTATGTAAACTATCACTGCAATGAAGACAGAAGTCTTACTCTTATTACAAGTGGAACCTACACACACGGCATGTTTCCTGTAGAAATGTGGACTCTTGTGATATATCAGTGAGCAGATGCGCAGCTTGTATGGCCCAGTAGAGAAGTATCAGCACACACATGTGATTTGTGACCACACCACTGTATCTAAACTAACCATTACAACCTGGTTCAATGACATTTATCATGCTCAAGTGTTATTAAAAGCTGCCATGGTGTGTTTCATATTATAAAATGGGCCTCATTGAGATGATCGTATCAGGGATCTGTATCATGCAGATCCCGAATGCAGTACCAATGTATGTTAATGGGGCCATGCATACCACCACATCAAAATACAGCATTATACAGGAATACTCGCAGCAAGCTTCATCTGAAGGATTATATTGAACGCAATTTTCCTCTAGTTACGACAACATACATAATACCATGTGGGCTTAAATACGTTACACAATAAGTTTCCATATTGTGTACTAAATTTCGAGCCAAAATACACCATGCCGTATGAATGAGGCCTAAGAGTTTAGTCACATATCAGTTACATCCTAATCTTAATTATTTTTTTTTTGCCTTGACGGATAGAAAAAAAAAAAGTGATATCTTTGGGAGCAGTTTTGTCACAGGAGCTAACGAATTTTTGTGATGGGTCCCCCCAGAATTTTTGTACTAGGCCATAAAGAAATGCGATGGACATAGGTGCAATGGCTCTGACGCTTAACATTACTGTTTATACTTAGGAGGCGTTCACACAAAAAGAGAATGGTCCAGTCGAGAACTGCGGTGGATACACCAAATATCACCATGTAAATAGTATGTGTGTGTCATGCACTAGTTTAAACTAGTGTACAATGCGAAACAAACTAAAAAAAACAAAAACGACATGATGGACCCTTTACATTTAGGCTACAGTAGAAACAATAGTGGAGGCTATCACCTAATAATAATAATAATAATAATAAAGTGGGACATTTTTTCAATGGTAACTATTTCCTGCGAAATCAAACTAAAACTAGCTTAAATATATTAATAAAAAAAAAAAATCTACAGCTATGATGAAGGAACACAAACACCACAAGACTACACCATCAGAATATCAAAGAGACAGACATTTACATGTAATGAAAAGAACATGACCTAATAAAACATGACTAACTCTTTGTATACACCGACTATGCATTATTGCAGAGAACATAGCGAACCATAAAGAGCACTTTACCATTTTTGTACTGAAGGCTTCTTCTCCAAGACTCTAAAAAACGTGGAACTTTGTTCGGATATCATATATAGGTCCTAGAATAGAGAGAAGGTGAACTGTTAAACACACATGAAATTCATTCCAGACTTTGTAAGATTGAGTACAAGCGCTCATAGACATTACTGAGGCGAGTCTCTGAAGGGCACCTTAGGCAGGAGAGTGAGGGATTCAGCAGGCAGGAGACTACCCCACACTACAGGTTTACATACAGAACACACACCCACTGCTGGAAAGGGACACAACAGAGTCAGGATCAAGGTGTGTGCAAGGAAACAATGGGAGGACGAAAGTCTACTCAATGCAGATGGTCACCAAATATAGAATTGGATATTGTATTCTGAGCTAGAAGTGGAAACCCTTTACTAGAAGATCAAAGATATTTATTTCATAGATGGATACAGAGGACTGTTTACAAATATCCCATTCAGTGTTAGGTTTATTAGTACAATACACACTACGGGCAGAAAGGAAAACTAATTGTAAGGACATGTTCACACGGTTCCCGTGAGGACGTCTCGCCTGTGATGAAGCAGCGGTCACACAGGACAAAAGGTCATCCCAGAAGGCAGGTTCCATAGACCACCCCAGGGAGACGGACTCTTCATTGGGGGAGGGAAGCATGGTCTTATTTTAAAGCAGGAAAAAGTTTTTCTTGTTTTTTTTTTTCTTTTTTGCTGTAGAAATGCAGCTATACCGCAGCAAAAAACGCAACATTTGCAGTTTGTTGCAGATTTTCACTTCCATGGGCAAAATAATGCGGAACCATTCAGCAACATAAATTGACATGCTGCAGATTAAAAGATTCGCTCTGCAGGTCAGTTTCTGCATGGAAATTCTCCAGCGCCTGGGGATGAAAATTGTTAAATATCATCCACTTCGCTGCTGCTATAGTTCGCTGAGGATTTTCCACCCGCAAACTGACAAAAAAATCTGCAGCAATTACACTAAACACATGCCGAGCGTGTATGGTTATTTTAGATTTGGGAGAAATTGTTGTCGGCGACCTTTACAAGTGTCATTTATGTGAATTACTGCACAGGTATTTCCTCGTACTACAGTGGATTTAAATGACTAAGAAAATGTAGTGTCCCCCCAGTCAGGACAGCAGCCGCAGGCTCCCTACATAAGTGACGACTGGAGAGCGGGCGGTCCCATTACCAAAATGTAGTGTCCCTCCAGTCAGGACAGCAGCCGCAGGCTCCCTACACAAGTGACGACTGGAGAGCGGACGGTCCCATTACCAAAATGTAGTGTCCCCCCAGTCAGGACAGCAGCCGCAGGCTCCCTACATAAGTGACGACTGGAGAGCGGGCGGTCCCATTACCAAAATGTAGTGTCCCTCCAGTCAGGACAGTAGCCGCAGGCTCCCTACATAAGTGACGACTGGAGAGCGGGCGGTCCCATTACCAAAATGTAGTGTCCCTCCAGTCAGGACAGTAGCCGCAGGCTCCCTACATAAGTGACGACTGGAGAGCGGGCGGTCCCATTACCAAAATGTAGTGTCCCCCCAGTCAGGACAGCAGCCGCAGGCTCCCTACATAAGTGACGACTGGAGAGCGGGCGGTCCCATTACCAAAATGTAGTGTCCCTCCAGTCAGGACAGCAGCCGCAGGCTCCCTACATAAGTGACGACTGGAGAGTGGGTGGTCCTATTAGCTAGCCAATCATATGACGCCAGTAGCCTTACTTCCAAAGCTTCCGGCATCATGTGATTGCCTTGGCCAATGCTTCTAAGCCAAGTACTCCCTACAACACCTATGTCAATAAAGTATCCCAGGGCATCAGCCCAGGGCGAGTACCTCCTACAGACACAGCATACAGGTGTCAGAATATATGGTGAATGTATGCCGCATAATCTCAGGAATACGCTTACCATATTTTCTGAGACACCGTCCAACTACAGGAGTAAACGATTTCACCTGATTCGCCGGTCCGTAGAATACAATGAAAAAAACCTATTTGTCTTTTATTTTCTTAAATTTGTCAAAATACCATTCGCAAATACACCATAGTGATGGCCGACCAATGGCAATTCACAAACCCATGAAACTTGTGTATATTTTGATGCCAGGTGTCACAAACATACAAGAGCACACGCATGACGAGCCGGTCCTGTCTATGAAAGGACTGTTGTGCGCCATTTTGCAGAATAAATGAACAGGTTTCCATTTATACATGTGACAGCAGCAGCGTGTATATACAAGCAGCAGGAAGAAAGTGGAGCTGTATACTCCCCTCTCATTCAATGCTGCATGGAGCGGATTAAGGGAGTCTCAATGAATCTCCAACATGCAAGCAACCTCCTCACACCGTGACCCCAGCGTCCACCTGTCCCCAGTACACACCGTTCTCTCCAGTCACCGGCACCACAACACTTCTTGTGCTGGAGGTCATGCTAGGACCCCATCATACAGCAACATGGCGGCGCACTCCTCTCCACCGTGGCTGCGGGAACCTCACCCAGTTCGTTACTTCTAATGTTTATACAGTCGGTAAATATAAAATAACTTCCGGGATATTCAAACCACAAATACGTATCCGTCAGAAATAATACTATTACTAATAACAGAACAGGCAGTTTTAAGACAGCACAAAAGCAGGACCAGTCGTGTTCCGAGCATGCGCACCGAGCCCACTATGCCGTCGCTTTAGCAGAAGATTGAGGCGTGGCCTATTACTAGACGTCTCTTGTAATGACAGGCTGTGGATGTTATGTGGATGTGTTACCGGCATGGGAATAGGACGACTCTCCTTCGTTCAGCCATGTTTCTTGTGGGCAGAAGCCAGAGTCTATTGCCACTGTGTTACAACGTGTGCTGTGTGCGGCTCAAATCACACCAGGGCACCCTCTGCTTACAGTTTATATTTTGTCCGTGTGTTTCTACATAAATATAACTGGTTATTAATAAAGATTGGCGGCGATGCCACCCTGGCAGAGCTCTCCATAGGCTGACCATATAGTGGGCGTGACTTAAAGCAAACGGGCGTGCTTTTCACCGAGGTAATAGAGATATACAGAGGAGCATGTGACTCCTTATACAGCTGAGAGGCATTTGAGTTTTGTAAGGACACACAAATCTGCAGCTCAGCAGAATAACTGCACAACACTGTTCAGCGTGCCTGCAAAATTCACACCCATTTGCAGTAAGTTTCTATATTCATGTCATGAAATCATGGCAACAATTACGATATGCCAAATACACCATATATTAACCCCTTCCCTCTTTAGCCACTTTTGACCTTCCTGACAGAGCCTCATTTTTCAAATCTGACATGTTTCACTTTATGTGGTAATAACTCCGGAATGCTTTCACCTATCCAAGCGATTCTGAGATTGTTTTCTCGTGACACATTGCACTTTAAGTTACTGGCAAAATTTGCTCAATATGTTCAGTATTTAATTGTGAAAAACACCAAAATTTAGCAAAAAATTTCAAAAATTAGCATTTTTCTCAATTTAAATGTATCTGCTTGTAAGACAGGCAGTTAAAATACACAAAATTGCTGCTAATTAACATTCCCCATATGTCTACTTTAGATTGGCAGTTTTTTGAACATCCTTTTATTTTTCTAGGACGTTACAAGGCTTAGAACTTTAGCAGCAATTTCTCACATTTTCAAAAAATTTCAAAAGGCCATTTTTACAGGGGCCAGTTCAGTTGTGAAGTGGCTTTGAGGGCCTTATATATTAGAAACCCCCAAAAAGTCACCCCATTTTAAAAACTTCACCCCTCACCATGTCAGGTTTGAAGGGCTCTTGCGGTCCCAAACCAGTGAAAATCCACCAAAAGTGACCCCATCTGGGAAACTACACACCTCAAGGAAATTATCTAGGGGTATAGTGAGCATTATGACCGCACAGGTTTTTTACAGAAATTATTGGAAGTAGGACGTGAAAATTAAAATCTACATTTTTTCAAAGAAAATGTAGGTTTAGCGATTTTTTTTCTCATTTCCACAAGGACTGAAGGAGAAAAAGCACCGCAAAATTTGTAAAGCAATTTCTGCCGAGTAAAACAATACCCCACATGTGGTAATAAACGGCTGTTTGGAGACAAAGCAGGGCTTAGAAGGGAAAGAGCGCTATTTGGCTTTTGGAGCTCAAATTTAGCAGGAATGGTTTGCGGAGGCCATGTCACATTTACAAAGCCCCTGAGGGGACAAAACAGTGGAAACCCCCCACAAGTGACACCATTTTGGAAACTACACCCATTGAGGAAATTATCTAGGGGTATAGTAAGTGTTTTGACCCCACAGGTTTTTTGCATAAATTATTGGAAGTAGGCCCTGAAAATGACAATCTAAATTTTTTCAAAGAAAATGTAGGTTTAGCAAATTTTTTCTCATTTCCACAAGGACTGAAGGAGAAAAAGCACCGTAAAATTTGTAAAGCAATTTCTGCCGAGTAAAACAATACCCCAAATGTGGTAATAACCGGCTATTTGAACACACGTCGGGGCTTAGAAGGGAAAGAGCACTATTTGGCTTTTGGAGATCACCTTTAGCAGGAATGGTTTGCGGAGGTCATCTCACATTTGCAAAGCCCCTGAGGGGACAAAACAATGAAAACGTCCAAAAAGTGACTCCATTTAGGAAACTACACCTCTTGAGGAATTCATCTAGGGGTGTAGTGAGCGTTTTGACCCCACAGATGTTTCATAGAACTTATTAGAATTGGGCAGTGAAAATAAAAACAATCCTTTTTCTTCAATAAGACGTAGCATTAGCGTAAATTTTTTCATTTTCTCAACAAATAAAGGAAAAAAAGAAACCAACATTTGTAAAGCAATTTCTCCCGAGTACGGCAATACCCCATATGTGGTCATAAACTGCTGTTTGAGCAAACGGCAGGGCTCAGAAGGGAAGGACTGCCATTTGGAGTGCAGATGTTGCTGGATTGGTTTCTGGGCGCCTGTGGGCCCAAAACAGTGGAAACCCCCCAGAAGTGACCCCATTTTGGAAACTACACCCCTCAATGCATTTACCAAGGGGTGTAGTAAGCATTTTAACCCTGCAGGTGTTTTGTAGAAATTAGTGTGCACTCGATGTTGCAGAGTGAAAATGGGATTTTTTTTCCATAGATATGCCAATATGTGGTGCCCGGCTTGTGCCACCATAACAAGACAGCCCTCTAATTATTATGCGGTGTTTCCCGGTTTTAGAAACACCCTACATGTGACCCTAATCTTTTGCCTGGACATTCGACAGGGCGCAGGAGTGAAAGAGTACCATGCGGAGTGGAGGCCTAATTTGGCGATTTACAAAGTATTGGTTCACAACCGCAGAGGCTCAGATGTGAAATAATAAAAAGAAATCCTTGAGAAGTGACCCCATTATGGAAACTGCACCCCTCAAGGCATTTATTAAGGGGTGTAGTGAGCATTTTCACCCCACAGGTCTTTTCCATAAATGATTGCACTGTGGATGGTGCAAATTAAAAATGTATATTTTTCCCTAGATATACCATTCAGTGGCAAATATGTCATGCCCAGCTTATGACGCTGGAGACACACACCCCAAAAATTGTTAAAAGAGTTCTCCCGGGTATGACGATGCCATATATGTTGAAGGAAACTGCTGTTTGGGCATGCTGTAGGGTTCAGAGCGGAGGGAGCACCATTTGGCTTTTGGAGAGCGGATTTTGCTTGTTACTAGATTTGTTTGAGTATTGCTGGTGTTTCCATTTATAATGTGAGGGTACATGTAAGCAGGGCGGAGTATATAAGGGGCATAGTCAGGTGGTATAATAATGGGGTAAAAAAAAATACATAGATGTGTGTTACGCTGTGAAGCAATTCTTTCTGCACAGGCCGGTGTCGCACTGATATATGGCGTCCTTTCTTATGCCCCTTTTGGTCCGCACTCCGCACCTTTGTAGTTTGGAGAATTTTGCTGGGAAAGTGTTGTCCTGGTATAATACGGGCACCGTCGCTTCCAGCAGATATGTTTGGGCCCTCCCCTTCCTGGTTCCCTAATTTTAGGTCCTTGATAAATCGCCTCTTGAAACAGAAGAAATGTTCCCCTCGGGCACAACTGCATATTTTTTTATTTCCTGACTTATTGGAGCCATAACAAATTTTATTTTTCATAGACGTAGTGGTATCAGGGCTGGTTTGTTGTGGGACGAGCTGTAGTTATTATTGGTACCATTTTGGGGTACATGCGACTTTATGATCACCTTTTATCCTATTTTTTGGGATGCCAGGTAAACAAAAAAAACGCAATTCTGGCACAGCTTTTTTCGTTTTTTTTATACAGCGTTCACCATGCGTTATAAATTACATGTTAACTTTATTCTGCGGGTCAGTACGATTCCAGCGATACCTAATTTATAGCACTTTTTTATGTTTTACAACTTTTTGCACAATAAAATTACTTTTGTAAAAAGAATGTATTTTTTCTGTTGCCAAGTTGTGAGAACCATAACTTTTTAATTTGTTTGTAGACGGAGCTGTATGAGAGCTTGTTTTTTGCGGGACGAGCTATAGTTTTTATAGGTACCATTTTTGGATACGTGCGACTTTTTGATCACTTTTTATTCCAATATTTGTAGGGCAAAGTGACTAAAAAACAGAAACTGGTAAAGTTTTTGTTTTTTGTTTTTTTTATAAATTCTTTTATTTTGATTTTGTAATATGAAGATCAACAGACAATCGGACAAAAATCATCAGAATACACTCAAATGTGCTATTGACCGTGGCTACAGGCCCGTTACATACAGTGCATAAATTCAATAAGAACAACAAGAAATGCAATATCTCTCAGAGTGATTTTGGAAGGCATGCAGCTATGCACCCTGAACCCGCAGCGATGCATAAAACTCCATTGCAAAACAGAAATATAGTGAAGGAAACCAGAAAAGCGCAGAGACAAAAGGAAAGGAAAGGAAGGATAGACAAGTGTCTGACATACTTGAGCCTAGGGAGGGGGACCCTGAGCCATGATGACCTTGTATTCCTCGGAGGATTGAAACCTGATCCATTCCCGCAAGGTTTTGAGGAAGGTAGAATGAGACCCTTTCATTGATGCTGTGAGGTCCTCCATTCTCATGATCTCCTGGATCTTGTGACACCACATGCCAACCGACGGGGGACATGTCTGTCTCCACAACGCTGGTACACATGCTCTCGCCGCGTTCACCAAGTGGCGGACGACTGAGCGTTTGTACACAGATGGAGCAGAAAAAGGTCCAGTGATCTTGGCAGGGAGAAGTCCGTGAATTTAGAGGAAATGTGCCACACCTCAGACCAAAAATCAGCCAAGAGTGGACAGTCCCAAAAAATCTGTAAGATTGTACCCACCTGGTCCCCACATCTCCAGCACAGAGGTGAGACCGCTGGAAACATAGCGTGCAATCGGGAAGGCACCCTATACCAACGAGACAGTATTTTATACCCTGCCTCATGATATCTGCTGGCCATGGAAGACTTGTGTGTAACAGGCGATCTCGCTGTTCAGGAGTGAACGTGAGCCCCAGATCATGTTCCCAGCTAAGCAGGTAGGAAGGGGGGTGCTGATTAGATGGTGAGACCAAAAGCCTGTATAATGTGGACAGGGAGTGTCGCATTGTGCCCGTGCCTGTGCATAAAAGTTCAAACGGAGAGCTATGCCGCGCATACGCCGCTGGGTTAGGTAAGCTCACCAGGAAATGTCGTAGCTGGGTGACCTGCCATGTAGAAAAGGGGACAGGGTCTGTCAAGGACTGTATGTGTGTGCCCGACATCCAACTGTCCTCCTGCATGAAGTGTGTCGCACGTCCCTGCCCCGCCCTCAGCCATAACAGGAAGGGACCACCTTCCTGCCCCGGCGGAAAAGCAGGGTTACCCAAGATCAGGTACATGGGGGAGGGGGACGGAGAGATCTCTGCCCTAGGGAATATTCGCGCCGCTACTGCCAAGGTGGGCCCGATCGTCGGGTGCGTCCGTGCGGCTAGGGGAGTATGATTACCTAACCATGGAAGGGTCTGCAGGGGGACCGTTAGGAATGTCTGTTCCATAGACACCCATTCCTTAATCTCCGTATGTCTGAACCAGTCTAGGATTCGTGCCAGGTGGGAGGCGTGGTGGTAGGATATAAAATCTGGAAGATCCACACCCCCTTCCCACTTTGTACGAAAAAGCAAGGAACGGGCGATACGCGCAGGTTTCCCCGCCCAGATAAATTTGTGTAGGAGAGACAACAGAGATTGAAAGAACGGACATGGGACGTGTATCGGGAGAGCCTGGAAGAGGTACAGGATCCTTGGAAAAATATTCATTTTGAAAATTGTGCACCTCCCAAACCAGGTGAAAGTACCAGAAGTCCATGAGTCCAGGTCTCGTTTCACCCGTTGAAGCAACGGAGGGAAGTTCACCTCATAGAGGCGAGACAGGTCCCCAGGAAGCTGCACCCCTAGATATTTAAGGGAGTCTCTTGCCCATTTGAATGGGAAGGACTCTGCCAAGTCGTCGACCAAATTTTGCGGCAGCGAAATGTTGAGGGCTTCGGACTTCTGGTAGTTAACCTTGAAGTTAGAGAGTTGCGAATATCTATTTAATTCTGCCATGAGGTTGGGCAGGGAAATCCGGGCAGACGTGAGGAAGAAGAGCAAGTCGTCCGCATAGGCCGCGACCTTATGAACCCGTTCGCCCAGGGTTATGCCCGATATGTCTGGGTTGGATCGAATATGGCACAAAAAGGGCTCCAAACATAAAACGAAAATTAATGGGGACAGAGGGCAGCCCTGTCTTGTGCCATTGGTAATTGTAAATGAGGAGGAGTGATATCCGTTGACCTTAACCTGTGCCGACGGGGAAGAGTAAAGACCTGAAATCCACTCTATCATGTGTGTTCCTAAGCCCACGTGCCGTAGAGTAGCCTGCATAAAGTCCCAGTTGACTCTGTCGAACGCCTTTTCCGCATCCGTTGACAGAAAGCAAGTGGGAGGGGTAGAAATGGCCGCTTGGTACATTAAATTGATTGCTCGAGTGGTATTATCCCGTGCCTCACGCGATGGCATAAAGCCCACCTGGTCTCTATGAATCACGTTATGCAAGAGCGGAGTCAGCCTCTGTGCCAGAATCTTGGCAAAAAGTTTCAAGTCCACATTAAGTAGTGAAATGGGACGATAATTCTGGCAAAGAGAGAAGTCCTTCCCTTCCTTCGGTATGACCGTAATGTGGGCCCTCAAGGTGTCTCAGGGAATGACCCCCCCTCAGTAATAGAATTGAATTCCTGGAGAAAGTGGGGTAAAAGTAAGTCCGCATAGGCCCTATAATATTGAAGGGGCAAACCATCCGGGCCTGGTGCCTTCCCCGTGTGTGAGTCCTTCAGTGCCCATGCCAGTTCTTCCGGGGAAATGGGTGCCTCCAGAGCCGCAATCGCCTCAGGAGGGATACATTTCATCCCCGACGACCGTAGATATTGGTCAATCTTTTCCAGGTGACCGCCACCTTCCGCGGAAGGAGGTGCACTGGGAAGATTATAAAGAGCGTGATAGTAGGCACGGAAGGCTTCTGAAATGTTTGGTGGAAGCTGGAGTCAGCGATTTTGTGGACCTAGAACATAAGGGACGTATGTACGGGCGCGGGTCTTCCTAAGTGCTCTAGCCAAGGTTCTTCCGGGTTTGTTACTAAATTCATAAAAGTGACGTCTACATTTAACTATGGAGGCCTTCGCCTTGGCCAGACATATTGAACGCACCTGTTCTCTCAACTGTCCCAATTCTGTCCCCACCTCCCTATCCTGAGTTGCCTTATGTGACTGCTCTAATCTGTGTATTCGGGTCAATAGGTCCCCCAAGAGTGCCGTTCGTTCCTTTTTAAGTTTAGTACCCACCCGGATGAAAGCCCCGCACACCACGCATTTGTGGGCTTCCCAGATGCAAAAGGGATCCACCCCTGATGTGGCGTTTAGTGCGAAGTACTCCACTAAGTCCCTGCGAATCTCCGTGGCCAACGTCTGATCCTGAAGAAGCGTCTCATTTAGTCGCCACTGCCGTGAGCGGTAGGGCGGGATAGAGTAAGAGTAATGAGGGCATGGTCAGAAAGTGTGATGCTGTCAATGGATGCCGATGTGAGGCTAGGGAGGTGCGTGTGGCGCAGGAAAAAATAGTCGAGTCTGGAGTAGGAGTTATGGGTCGCAGAGTAAAACGTGTAATCCCTGGACACTGGATGTAGGACCCGCCATGTGTCCACTAACTGGTGTTCGTGCAATAGCCGACGCAGCCGGCGGTGCGCCGCCCGAGATAAAGAGGAATGGCCTCTTGAGGAGTCTAACAAGGGGTCAAGTGTGATATTCAAATCCCCCCCCAGTATGAGTGTGCGTTCCAGAAAGCCGTCCAACGCCCCAAGGACCCTCTCCAAGAAGGCTACTTGACCAGTGTTGGGGAGGTAGTAGGTAGCCAGGGTGTACAGTGTGTCGTCTAGCTTACCCTTCATGAAGAGGTACCGGCCTGCTCCATCCGTGCAAGTCTCCACATGCTCCCAATGTAGAGTGCGGGAAATCAAGATAGAAACCCCTTTGGTCTTGGAGTCTGGAGACGTGCTGTGGTACACGTCCGGGTAGTTGGAGTCTGTGAGCCTCTGTACACCGTCAGCCCGAAAGTAAGTCTCCTGCAGGAACGCCACATGTGCTTTATTTTTCCATAGGAGACGGAGAATGGAGGACCTCTTCTCAGGAATATTCTGCCCCTGTGTGTCCAGAGAGATAACAGTTATGTCAGACATGATGACAGACGGATGTATGGACAGAAAGGGGGGGGGAAGGGAGGAAAGGAAAGATGAAGAGAAAAACGAAAGACACAAACGCTCTAAGATTGGAGTGTTAAAACCTCCAGTACTCTACGAGAGCTATGCCTTCCCGGAGGAAGTCTCCCGCCACCGCCCAGCTCCCGGAACCCTAATGGGGAACGCGGAAGAACAGAAGTGCAGAAAGAACAGTGTCACAAAAACACAGCAATTGACAGTAAAAATTTCAAATAAATTGTATCGAAGCCCCGAACCCACCCGGACATCTATCAAATGGACCCAACCCCTTCTTCAAAACTAATTTGCAGTAGTAGCCTCCCCCACCAAAATAAACCTGCTTCTCCGACCCTCCGTTTGGGCTCTGTTTCTAAAGCAACCCCTTCAACGCCAACAGTCACCGCTCGATGAGAATCCTACTGGAGAAAAAGGAGGAAAGCAGGGGTTTGCAGTTATCTGTCCATTTTTAAAGACACAGGGGAGCAATCAGTCTCTTCGTGAAGAGCGGCGTCCTGGTGGCCGGGATTCCAGGGGCCCGTTTCTGCGGTCTCCATGCTGGGGTCGTCGCTCTGGAGGACGGGTCACAGATTGCTCCTCTCCATGATGAGGCGGGAAGCGGGGCACGAACTCTGGGAACGGACCCCCTCTGAGTGTGGACGTTGCCGGGGGTTCGGTCCAATCAGGTAGCCGTACCGGTGAGATCTCCAGAAACCGGAACGCTACCTCTAGGTCATCTGGGGACCGGACTGCAAATGATTGTCCCAATCTGCGGAGAATAATATGAAAAGGATGTCCCCATCTGTAGGTTGCGCCAGCAGCCTTTGTCGCCTCCAGCAAGGGTCGGACTAATCTATGCATGGAGAGCGTCAACCTCGATACATCTGGCAGAATTGTAATGTCAGCACCTTCAAATGGAACAGACCCTTTCTCCCAGGCTCTCCTGGCTATTTCTTCCTTTTGCTTGTAGTAGTGTACTCTACAAATCACGTCCCTGGGTTGGTTACCCTCTCTGTTCCGGGAGCCCGTTAGTCTGTGGACTCTGTCCATTTCGATGGCCATGTCACGCGGTCGGATAAGGAGATTGTTGAAAATTTGTGACACCGTGTCATAAAGTCCATCCGGGGGGACAGACTCTGGTATGCCTCTTAATTTCAAGTTGTTCCGTCTCCCCCTGTTTTCTACATCATCCAGGTGTAAAGAGAAGTCCCGCATTTGCGTAGCTTGGGTGGCCTGGGACTGTGATAAGACCAAGATGTCTAGTGAGGATATGGAATGCTGTCCCTCCAAAGTTTCAACCCGAGCGGTCAATGCGCGTACCTCCTGTGTGACCGCGTCAATGGCCTGATCGTGTTTTTCTTCCAACCGGGCAAGACGGTGGTCAAGGTTGGTTTTGGTGGGGAGTACTTTGACCATCTCCCATAATTCTGCTAGGGTTCGCTCCATGGATAACGGGGGGCCCTGGGAAGAGGCTGGCTGGGGCTCCCTGGAGTATGTCGGCGTGGCCAGTGACCCCCTAAAGATGGCCGGCGTGTCCTGGCTCAGGGAACCTGGTTGTGGCGGCGGGAACTGCTGCTGCGCGGCCGCGTGTAATGGCGCCCCTGGTGTCCCCTGGCCAGGGGCTGCCTGAGGCAGTATAGGAAGCAGGGCCGTGGACTGGAGTGGGGAAGCCGCTCTGATGCCACCCACTGAGCACTGACCTCCTGCCTGGGACGACATCTCTCCTCCTGGAAGGTGCAAGCGGACGCCGGGCGGATCCCGTTCTGTGAGGAGAGGAGGCGGGGAAGCCCCACGCGGCGACGGAGGCTGAGTGCGGCCTACAGGCGGTAATGAAGAGGAGCGCGGCGGAGTGCTGTCCTGTGCAGACCGGAGGTATCGGCCTATGGAGGGGGTTCCCGAAGTGTCCGGCGGGTTCCTCCGGCTTCTCCCCTTCGTCTTGCTGCGCCGGGGGTCGGTAAGTATGCCCTTAACGGGCGATTTCTGTGGTGTGGGTCCGGAGCTCCGAGCAGAAACGTCTCTACTCCATCATGTCCAAGCCACGCCCCCTGGTAAAGTTTTTTACGTTTTTTTTTTACTCTGTTCACCACGTGCAATAAATATAATATTTTGATACCTCAGGTCGTTACGGTCGTGGCGATACCAAATACGGATGGTTTATTATTATTTTTCAATAATAAAGGACTTGATAAGAGTAAAAGGGGGATTGTGTTTTATTTGATTACTTGAAACTTTTATTGTTTTCAAACTTTTATTTTTTGCACTTTTTTTTTACACTTTTTTTACACTTTTTCTCAAGTCCCACTAGGGGACTTGAAGGTCCAACGGTCAGATGTTTTTTTTTTCTAATACATTGCACTACCTACGTAGTGCAATGTATTAGATCTGTCAGTCATTCACTGACAGCAAGCCGATTAGGCTTCGCCTCCCGGAGGGGCCTAAATCGGCTTCCGTAATGGCAGAGCAGGAGACCATTGTGTTTCCTGTTGCCATAACAGCAGTTATCGCTACGATGCAGCAATCGCTTTCGATTGCTGCATCGAAGGGGTTAATGGCAGGGATCGGAGCTAGCTCCGGTTCCTGCCGTTACTGATGGATGTCAGCTGTAACATACAGCTGACTTCCACCGCTGGTGACGCCGGATCAGCTACTGACCCGGCGCCATCTTGCCGGCAGCTACGGAAGGCGATCAGGCTCTGCCGCCGGGCGGATCTTGACCGGCTTCGGTGCTAGGCAGACCGGGAGGCCAGTATTAGGCCTCCGGTTGCCATTGCAGCCACCGGAACCCCGGCAATTTCATTGCTGGGGTTCCGATGAGCTGTAAACACCTTAAGTGCAGCGATCGCGTTTGAGCGATGCACTTAAAGGGTTAATGGCGGGGATCTAAGCTAATTTCGGTCCCGCCATTACAGCCGGATGTCAGCTGTCAGATACAGCTGAGATTCGGCGATTATGGCACCGACTCAGCTTCTGAGCCGGTGCCAAACATTTGTCGTAAGTATACGACATTTTGCGGGAAGTACTGGCTTTCCATGACGTATACTTACGACAAATGTCCGGAAGGGGTTAAAGTGGACTCTAAATAAAGAAATTTCCTGTCCAGAATGTTTAACTGGATTTCCACACTATGAATATAATTACATAAGCGTACATACCTACCTACCCACACTCTTTATATTAAACTCACCCATTACGTATAGACCTATATCCGCACATTCAATACGTTTAGTAAGGCTGTGCACTGTGAGAAGGGTGGAGGACAGTGTGGCGTGCGCAGTAAGCCGCAACAAATCTCCCGGCTAATGCACAGATACTGTGCCAGAACCAAGCTCAGTACATATATACAGCACCAGAACGAGGCTCAGTACATATATACAGCACCAAAACCAAGCTCATATATACAGGATCAGAACCAAGCTCAGTATATAAATACAACACCAGGACAAAGCTCAGTACATATATGCAGCACCAGAACAAAGTTCAGTACATAAATACAATACCAGAACCAAGCTCAGTACATATATACAGCACTAGAACCAAGCTCAGTACATAAATACAGCACCAGAACAAAGCTCAGTACATAAATACAGCACCAGAACAAAAGCTCGCTACATCTATACAGCATCAAATCAAAGCTTAGTACATACATACAACACCAGAACAAAGCTCAGTACATACATACAGCACCAGAACAAAAGCTCGGTACATATATACAGCATCAAATCAAAGCTCAGTACATAAATACAACACCAGAACCAAGCTCAGTACATAAATAAAGCACCAGAACCAAGCTCAGTACATATCCACAGCACCAGAACAAAACACAGTACATAGATAGAGGAAAGTGAGACAGCACTACCAAATGAGTGAAAAAACTGATCCTGTTTAATTCCACATGCAAAGTTTCAGCTCAATGTGAGCCTTTCTCAAGCATACAGCACCAAAGAGAAGATAAGTACATATGTACAACTCCAGTACCAAGCTCGGTACATAAATACAGCACCAGAACCAAGCTCAGCATATAAATACAGCACAATAACTAATCTCAATACATATATACAGTACCAGAACCAAGCTCAGTACATAAATACAGAACGAAAACCAAGCTCAGTACATGTATATATGTTTTGAGATTTGTTGTTATGCTGTATGTATGTAATGAGCTTGGTTCTGGTACTGTATATTTGTACTGAGCTTGGTTCTGGTGTTGTATTTATGTACTGACCTTGGTTCTGATGCTGTTTGTATGTACTTAGCTTTGTTCTGGTGCTGTATTTATATGCTTTATATACATTGTGCCCCTGAATATAATAGCACCATACAAAAATTTAAAACCCCAGAATCGTTGTCTTTTGGTCACCATCGCGCTAAAAAGAATGAAATAAAAAGTTATAAAAAAATCTTATGTACCAAACAAATGGTGCTAATAAAAACTACAGCTCGTCCGGCAAAAACTAAGCCCTCACACCGCTCAAATGATGGAAAAATATAAGTTACGGCTCTCAGAATGTGGTGAAACTGAACAAATAATTTTTATTAACCAATAGTTTTTTCTTTGTAAAAGAAGTAAAATATGACATTTTTTTCCTATTTTCTGTTGTCTAAAACCTGGGTGCGTCTTATAGTGCGAAAAATACGGTAATTCTTTTTACTTTTTATGATTCAGCTTCCTTGTATCATGTGTACATAGAAGCTGTATTGTTCTCTTTTAGCCGATTCCATCACTTCAACTAAACTTACGGCTCGGCTGAGAGGCAAATGATCCACCTAATATCTACCACATGTAAGTTATAAAACTGTATCGTAAAAAGTAAAACAAATTTTTAATAAAAGTCAGTTAGAAAAGTGCTTAAAAACATAAATCACATTAATTTAATTTAAAAAAAATTCCATTCAAATGTGTAAATACTGTATTTCTTCCATACTGAATAAGTTTCATAACGTACTACTACTGCACCACAAACTTCTGTTTTGGGCAACGATTCAAAGCAAGTGTCATATGCAAACTAAGATGCCTATCTAATTGACAGATCATAGCATACGTCCTGACACTGTAGAAGTGCCAGATGGCTTTCGTCTCCACACTAGTGCCATAGTACTGATAACTGGTGCTTACATAGTAGCTCCAAAACCGTACTGTATGATATTAGTGACCTATAAAATCTGCTCATAGTTTTCCATAAAAGTACCTACATAGTTGTGGCCCATATTTGTACCCCATAGTAGTGCCACAAGAATTGTAAGCTACATGTGCACGTACTAGCTATATAATAGAGAGTAGTCGCAGCTATAGTGGTACCCCCATGTGACGTCAGACATATTAGTATCCCATAGAAGAGTACGCAGCCATAGTAATCCCCATTAGTATAGTAGCAGCTATAGTAGTTCACCATTGCATGCCTTTTCATTGTCTTTTGTAGCCTCAGAAATTTGTGCTCTCTACTGCTCCCATCTTTAGTTCCTCAAGAACAAACAAATTAATGACCCTTGGTAGCTGGCGGGCACAATATACATAAACGCGGAAAACGGCTGCCTGCAACAGCCTAAACCCAATTTCCCAGCCACCACTAATGTATAAATAAAATAATTGTACTTTATTAGCTACGTATAGCTGGACATACCACACTTAGAATTAAAATTGTCACTAGCCGAGATCGGATGCACAAGATATCACCTGATTGAACAGGCATATGTAACATGTCAGCGTAGGAATGACTCTTCCCTATTCAGTTAAATTGTAAGGCAACTAGTGGACAACAATTAGTCCGGTCATCGGCAGTGTATTAAAATATTGACAGCCCCCCCGACATGTTTCGCTACTAAGTAGCGTCCTCAGGGGTACACGGGGCTAATGGCGGCGCAAAATGAAATCGATCCTAATATAGACACCCATAATGACGCGTCCGAAGGTGTGTCGGGCCAGATGGCCTATGGCGATGGGGGAGACACAAGTTCCTCTCAGCTGCATTTGGTTGACGAATGAACAACTCGATAAGATAGCTCAATCAGAGACCTGAGGCGACGCATTCGCATGGGGGTAAAACAAAGACTTAGTACACGCAAACCAACTTAGATTGTGACTCACAGAGTGAGTCACCGGCGCATGCGCCGATGCATGAAACAATGACTTAGTGCCGAAGAGGTTCATTATGTCTATCGATATGCAACACTATGTGCTGCAGTACCTCTAAACAACACACAACTGGCATCTATCTGACAGTCCAGACGGTGTAAGTGTAACTGACTAACGAGGAGCACATAGTCCATTATGACAAACATAAATTGATTGAATAGACAGCCCAAAGGGTATATTTACCACCCGGCTGCCACATTAAACCAGGTTGATAATTCCAGATTAAAACATCCAAATAATCAGGGCACATGTGCACCAACATAAGTTACGTTCAAAGAGTGACATCCCCATGTGTCTACACACCCCAGATGATGTGGTAATTCCCCCAAAAAAAAGAATAAAATATAAGGGGGAGGGGGGGGGGAGCAAAGGAATTGTCATTCACGACCAAAATGTATCTCAAAAATCTCCAATTGGAGATATGCCATATCTCTGAGGGTCGATACAGGATCGGTAATAATGTACATAGTGTCAGTGACAATAAGCCGCCTCCATCATGTGATCACAGCTATAATAAACGTAATACATCAATTAATCCACTCAGTGGATCAAAAATAATTCTCATATCATTTTGTTATTTTGTTATAGGTGATTCAAAAAAAGTTTCTTCACAATTATGTAGAGAAAGCAATGGCAGATAAATAATGTACAGTTGGTAAAAAAATTTTTTTTATATATGTACATATGTGATCCAACAGAGGTCCAATAATATGGACAAAAAACAACGGGGAATATTCGATGTTTCACTGCAGAACTAGAGAAACGCACTGAAGGTGAACCCTTCATTCAGACCTATGGGAGACATGGTATTAAGTCGGTGGATCCACCTCGCTTCCTCCTGTAGAAGTTTACGGTCCAAATTGCCCGCTCTGGGTCCCATCTTAATTTGGGCTATACCCCAAAATTTCAGCAATCTGGGGTTGCCTCCATGAAACTTTACAATGTGTCTAGAAAGAGCGGTGTCCTCGCTACAGGTCACCGCACTTATATGTCTGGACACACGTCTTCTTAATTCCTGAATGGTTTCACCCACGTACAACTTAGGGCAAGGACACTTTGCAATATACACCACCCCACTGCTCTGGCAATTTAAATATTGTTCGATTCTATACAACTTGCCATCGACGGGATTAGAAAAGTTCTTAACTGTCGGCATTAGGGGGCAGAAAGAACATCTGCCACATGGATGGAAGCCCTTCAGGGGTGATCTAAGCCATGTTGAAGGAGTCTTGGGTTGTTTAGAATAATGGCTATGCACCAAGAATTTACGTATGAGATCCATGATCACACCATAAACTTTCTTGATCTCAAGATATCTCTGGATCCTGACGGCGGTGTCCAAACAGATGTTTTTCGTAAGGCTACTGCGACCAATAGCCTCCTGCATTGGCAGAGCCATCACCCTTCTGCTCTTAAGAAGGGTATACCTATTGGCCAATATTTGAGGGCCAGACGTAATTGCTCGAGCGAGGTAGCCTTTCAGAATGAATGTGACGGTCTGTTTAAAAAGTTTACAGCGCGAGGCTACCCTAAAAAGTGGCTACATAGGGCATATGCTAGAGCAAGAGCTTCTAAGAGGAGAGAACTACTGTCGAGTGGAGTAGGCAAAATTAATAAATCAAAGTCATCTGGAATCATTCGGTGCATTGGCACTTTTGATGCCTATTCCCCTCAGGTTGTCCAGATTCTACAAAGACACTGGGCTATCTTGACGGCTGACCCTGATCTCAGAGATGCGGTGACGGCCAATCCGAGTGTCACTTACCGTAGGGGCAGGAATTTACGGGAGTTCTTGGTGCATAGCCATTATTCTAAACAACCCAAGACTCCTTCAACATGGCTTAGATCACCCCTGAAGGGCTTCCATCCATGTGGCAGATGTTCTTTCTGCCCCCTAATGCCGACAGTTAAGAACTTTTCTAATCCCGTCGATGGCAAGTTGTATAGAATCGAACAATATTTAAATTGCCAGAGCAGTGGGGTGGTGTATATTGCAAAGTGTCCTTGCCCTAAGTTGTACGTGGGTAAAACCATTCAGGAATTAAGAAGACGTGTGTCCAGACATATAAGTGCGGTGACCTGTAGCGAGGACACCGCTCTTTCTAGACACATTGTAAAGTTTCATGGAGGCAACCCCAGATTGCTGAAATTTTGGGGTATAGCCCAAATTAAGATGGGACCCAGAGCGGGCAATTTGGACCGTAAACTTCTACAGGAGGAAGCGAGGTGGATCCACCGACTTAATACCATGTCTCCCATAGGTCTGAATGAAGGGTTCACCTTCAGTGCGTTTCTCTAGTTCTGCAGTGAAACATCGAATATTCCCCGTTGTTTTTTGTCCATATTATTGGACCTCTGTTGGATCACATATGTACATATATAAAAAAAATTTTTTTACCAACTGTACATTATTTATCTGCCATTGCTTTCTCTACATAATTGTGAAGAAACTTTTTTTGAATCACCTATAACAAAATAACAAAATGATATGAGAATTATTTTTGATCCACTGAGTGGATTAATTGATGTATTACGTTTATTATAGCTGTGATCACATGATGGAGGCGGCTTATTGTCACTGACACTATGTACATTATTACCGATCCTGTATCGACCCTCAGAGATATGGCATATCTCCAATTGGAGATTTTTGAGATACATTTTGGTCGTGAATGACAATTCCTTTGCTCCCCCCCCCTCCCCCTTATATTTTATTCTTTTTTTTGGGGGAATTACCACATCATCTGGGGTGTGTAGACACATGGGGATGTCACTCTTTGAACGTAACTTATGTTGGTGCACATGTGCCCTGATTATTTGGATGTTTTAATCTGGAATTATCAACCTGGTTTAATGTGGCAGCCGGGTGGTAAATATACCCTTTGGGCTGTCTATTCAATCAATTTATGTTTGTCATAATGGACTATGTGCTCCTCGTTAGTCAGTTACACTTACACCGTCTGGACTGTCAGATAGATGCCAGTTGTGTGTTGTTTAGAGGTACTGCAGCACATAGTGTTGCATATCGATAGACATAATGAACCTCTTCGGCACTAAGTCATTGTTTCATGCATCGGCGCATGCGCCGGTGACTCACTCTGTGAGTCACAATCTAAGTTGGTTTGCGTGTACTAAGTCTTTGTTTTACCCCCATGCGAATGCGTCGCCTCAGGTCTCTGATTGAGCTATCTTATCGAGTTGTTCATTCGTCAACCAAATGCAGCTGAGAGGAACTTGTGTCTCCCCCATCGCCATAGGCCATCTGGCCCGACACACCTTCGGACGCGTCATTATGGGTGTCTATATTAGGATCGATTTCATTTTGCGCCGCCATTAGCCCCGTGTACCCCTGAGGACGCTACTTAGTAGCGAAACATGTCGGGGGAGCTGTCAATATTTTAATACACTGCCGATGACCGGACTAATTGTTGTCCACTAGTTGCCTTACAATTTAACTGAATAGGGAAGAGTCATTCCTACGCTGACATGTTACATATGCCTGTTCAATCAGGTGATATCTTGTGCATCCGATCTCGGCTAGTGACAATTTTAATTCTAAGTGTGGTATGTCCAGCTATACGTAGCTAATAAAGTACAATTATTTTATTTATACATTAGTGGTGGCTGGGAAATTGGGTTTAGGCTGTTGCAGGCAGCCGTTTTCCGCGTTCATCTTTAGTTCCTGACTCAAGATGAAGCTACTTTCTATTACCAACATTAAAGAGGCTCTGTCACCAGATTTTGCAACCCCTATCTGCTATTGGCGCTGCAATGTAGATTACAGTAACGTTTTTATTTTTAAAAAACGAGCATTTTTGGCCAAGTTATGACCATTTTCGTATTTATGCAAATGAGGCTTGCAAAAGTACAACTGGGCGTGTTGAAAAGTAAAAGTACAACTGGGCGTGTATTATGTGCGTACATCGGGGCGTGTTTACTACTTTTACTAGCTGGGCTTTCTGATGAGAAGTATCATCCACTTCTCTTCAGAACGCCCAGCTTCTGGCAGTGCAGATCTGTGACGTCACTCACAGGTCCTGCATCGTGTCGGCACCAGAGGCTACAGTTGATTCTGCAGCAGCATCAGCATTTGCAGGTAAGTAGCTACATCGACTTACCTGCAAACGCCGATGCTGCTGCAGAATCATCTGTAGCCTCTGGTGCCGATGTGTCCTGACACGATGCAGGACCTGTGAGTGACGTCACAGCGTGATCTCTGGAGAACACGCTGTGTCTGCACTGCCAGAAGCTGGGCGTTGTGAAGAGAGGTGGATGATACTTCTATACACAACGCCCAGCTCGTAAAAGTAGTAAACACGCCCCGATGTACGCACATAATACACGCCCAGTTGTACTTTTACTTTTCAACACGCCCAGTTGTACTTTTGCAAGCCTCATTTGCATAAATACGAAAATGGTCATAACTTGGCCAAAAATGCTAGTTTTTTAAAAATAAAAACGTTACTGTAATCTACATTGCAGCGCCTATCTGCTGCAATAGCAGATAGGGGTTGCAAAATCTGGTGACAGAGCCTCTTTAAGTCTCTTAGGTATAATGTTTTGGTTTTCCAGGCATGAAATTCTTGTGGGCGGTGTTGGGGAAATTGGGTTTTAGTTATAATTTAATATCTTGGATAAAGTTGTAGTATGCAGATCCAAGGGCTAGGGTGACTGTTAATAGAGAAATCTCTCCTCCTTTTAGATTATCTAGAAGGACATGACGGCTATCACCTTTCCCCACTTCTTTTTGCACTAGCAATCGAGCCTCTGCCGTTAAATATTAGAAGCAAGAAGGAACTAGAGAGATTTAGATAGCAAGGACCTCTCTATACGCGGAAGATTTTTTTTATTATTTTGTTGGCAATACCATGAATGTAATCCCGATCAGTATGAACATCTTTATAAATAAGCCAGAAAACTGACCACATTTTTTTAAACTGGCAGAAGTCTCTCCTGTTTACTTTCGACCCAGGTACTTATCCTCTGAATAGTCCACTACAGGTTATTCAGTATATCCTTCAAATATCTGGGGGTGATGGTTTCTGGAAGGTTCAGGAATTCATCGACTTAAATTTAATCCCTCTTATTCATAGATCGAGAGGTAAAGTTAAAATTTGGAAGAGTCCTCCGATATCACTGACCTTAAGAGTGTCACTTGTTGCCACAGAAATTTTTTATAATTGCAAATAGTACCATTTTAATTCCTCTAAAATTTTTCAAAATTCTTGATGCTCTGATTTCAGAATATGGTATTGTCATCCATGTAATACTTGGACGAGCTGCGTCCACCAGAGAGAGAGAGAGCTGCTCTTTGTAAGTTGCACTTTTCTCTGAGCAATGCATGGTGTTTCCAAGTAGAGTACCCCATCTATGGTGTCCATATGGTTTGCTCTCTTGAAGACAACCTCTGTTCATATACCCTTTACAAGGGTTGTCTTCTTGAGAGCAATCCCCTTTTTATGAGATTGTTGTCTTGTCTTTCCTCTAGAAGAGCAAATAAGGAAAAGTTAAAGGGGTTTTGCGTTGTTAAAAATTGTGTGCAGATGGTTTAATTGCAGTGAGATTAGTAAGTACTGTCTGTAGCTGAAATGCCTCTGTAAGACAGTCTCACATGACCATGCTCCTTGTGTTGATCTAAAGCTTGTTTGACGTCTCGTACTCTGAGTATGAAACTGCACACATCATATGCCTCTTAGGCTAGAGCCACACGACTAAGTGCAACCTCGGACGTAAAAAAAAACCTGAATTTTTAACTTCCGAGTTGCATCCGTGCGGAACCCTTTTTCACGGATTCCTCATAGACTTGAGTCTATTGAGCGATCCGTGAAAATGAAAGAAAAAATAGGACATGTCCTATTTTTCCACAGACCTTTTACACGGTCTGTTAAAACAACGGCTGTGTGAACAGCCCCATTGAAATACATGCGTCCGCATGACAGCTATTGTTTTAATGACAGTCACAAGGATGTATAATATGGTTGTGTGAATAAGCCCTAATGCTGTGTTCACATTACGTTTTAAGCCTACGTTGGAGGTTCACTTAGGAAGGACTCCCGGCATATACCTCTGAAGGAAAGCTGAAACGTATCCAACTGTTTAGGCATGCAGCAGAATCCCCATAGGCTTCGATTGTATAAGAGATGTATACCTTACGGTATATATTTTTTTACAATAGGCTGTACTGGCTACTTGTACTGCACTCAGTGGGTGCAGCCTGCACTGCCCCGAATGTGTGAACCCTCACTGTGCCTCCTATTATTGAGTTACCAACTAAAAGATGAGAGTATGCTGAATATCACTAGGGAGAAGTTGCTGGGAACCAATTAGTGTCCAGTGCTGCTCAGCCAATACCCAGAGACTTAAGGGAGTACAGAGAGATGCTCAGACAATTCCCCCAAGCAGGCAGGAGTGCAGAGCTTCCCCAGAACATGAGCATGCAGATGGGAAAGAGCAGCTGTAATCGCCGGTCAGAGATCGCCCGCATCGTGTCCTTTAGTGCTTGCCACTGGCTGCACTGGTGAGCAGTGAGAGGGACTCCCGAGGAAGCTCGAGTGAACTAACTGTCCATATAATTATCCATAATTTTGAATTACATTTTATTTTCAACATTTTCTGAAATAATAAGACTTTTGCAATCAGAAAAAACTTGTATACAGTTTTTTTCCCCAGAAACCTTTTAAGGCTGGTATTATTCTTTACTTTGTCATACTTTTATCCTCCTATGGCTCCAGTGTATGCCCTAAAAACCTGATTGCTCATACATTTACCACAGTGATGCATTATAATATTTTTACATATTAACTGGCATCAGAAGCACTGTTCACAATGATGCGCTGTGGCTTTCATTTCTGTATAGAAGATAATGTACATTGTAATATACATTGTGAAGCTCTACTGTACACACTAATCTAGTTAGCGTTGCTTCATGAATGATTAAGAAGAAGTGACTGTGTTTTCCATAAACTATGGTTATTCTAGGTTTGAAGTATCCTGTGATGTATATGAAAAAAAGTCAATCAAAATCATTATTTACATATAGAATGTAACTGTTTGATGTGAATGACATTATTTATTTATTTTATTTTACGTTGTTTTGATCAAATACCATATGTAAAAAAATGTTTTGCAAATATCTCTTAGGCCTTTTTTATGCACTCAGCCTTTGATCTTACTCTTTGATGCATGGCAGCTCATCTTGAGAACTATTGTCATTTGCATTTGAATGACCTTTATTTGAGACCATTACCTCAAGAGGAAGCCTAAGCTACTAACATATAACTTCAAACCTTGGCTATATTATCTCAGTGCGGAGACGTGAAACAACAAGGAGAATAAAGGATACAGATGGCTGTTCGTTTCAAAATCGCAAGTGATGAAATTACTGTATTACAATATATTGTTTTGTTATAAAGAATCTACCGGTGCTTGACCATATTTTTGCGAAGACCTGCTGGTTCCTCCACCAATTCCAAAAATGAGCCAGTTCCACCACCAACCTTCAGCGGGGAAGTGGTTGCTCATGTAGGATTATTCTCTGTCTAAATAAATAGCTGCTAAAAAGACTCCAAGTAAATACAGCTGTGACACGACCATCGATCACATTTTTATGATATGTCTAATGGACATGCCTTAGTTTTATTCCATTAAAAATTGTACAATTAGAATTTTGCGTATGCCAGTAAAGTCTAAAAACAAATGATTGATTCCTTTTATAGATCCAAGATTCTCAAAGAAAAGTTTGTCCAGCACAGGTTTTTGACATTATATTGTTAATATCGCTATCAGTATTGTTATCTAATCTCCCTATTTCACATATTATATATCCATCCCTTCTACACACATGACTATCAAAATGCTAGTAACTGATCACAATGGTCCCTGGCAGTACAGCTCAGCTGGTACTGTAACTAAGGGTTGTGAGATTTGATAATTTTTCTTTCAACCACGATAAGTTAGGCCTTATTCACACGAACGTGTTAAACGTCCGTGTGACGGCAGTTGAAGTAATGGCCGTCACACGGACCTATGCAATAGGGTCAGTGAGAAAATAGGGCATGCGTGATATCGCGTCCCGCAGCGCAGAGCACGGATGCACCTCGGATGTGAAAAATGGCAGTTTTTCACGTCCGAGATGCGAAACGCCCGTGTGAATCCGGCCTTAGGGTGTGACTTAACAGTGCCATGATATTATCAAAGCGGAGATGCCAGTGTTTTACCTAAAAAAGAAAGCAGGTAAATATTGCTATATAGCTGAAGTGCTTGGGTGATATTTCTAGTGTGAGTAATATTTGTTAGCAACATCTGTCTAGCGTGAAATATGCACTATAAGTGTGCCTTATGTACCCAGTGTGTGAGGGGCATGTGTGCCACATGTGTCTAGTGTATGAGTGACAGGTGTGTCACATGTAACTATTATGTTAGTGGTTTGTGTGCAGAAAATATCTAGTGTGCGAGTGGCCTCTATGCGACGTGTGTTGTGTGAGTAGTACTGTGTGTGTGTCTAATGTATGAGTGCAGTTTGTGCGGCATGTGTCTAATGTGTGAGTGACGTGTGTGGCATGTATCTAGTGTGTGAGGTGTGTATTAGACATGTATCTAATGTATGAGTGGCGTTTGTGTGATTTCTAACATGTGAGTGGCATTTTAGAGGCATATATCTAATGTGTGAGTGCACTGTGTTTGTCATTTATCTAATATGCGATTGACTTGTGTGCGACGTGTCTAATGTGTGAGTGGGGCAGGTGACTATATCTTTGTGTCGTTATATCTTTGTGAAACTTTGTTGTCTTCTTGCACAGGTCTCCTTTTCTGTCAGTGTCTACCCCTAATAAACTACGTAGACACAACGGGGCAGATTTACTAAGCTGTATACGGTTTAGACAGTGTAAACTTAGACCAGGTAGTCAACGGATGCACCAAATATATCAAAGTGGTGAATGCTGTATGATAAATTTGGCGCATCTCGCTAGTTTTCCTAGACACTTTTCTCCTCCTTATACCACTTCCGATTTGGCTTATTTTGCGTCAGAATTTTATGCCAGATATTTTGCACGTATTTAAGCGACACCCCATTTCGGTAGAGTACTTCCATTTAAGTTTTTTGAAAAGTGTCTAGAAAGGTGCAAACATCTTTTCTAAAATGGCATGCACCTGAATGCGCCACATTGAGGCACATTTTTCGACACTTCTGGGCATAGAGATAATAGTAAATCTGGCCCAGTCTCTTTTAGTTGACATAATAAATATTAAAATAATAAAGTTATATTTGATGCTGGCTGCTCTCATTGGTGAACTCTCACCAGTTGCATGCGGTCTGACAAGAAATAAAGCCAGCCCAGGACATAATTTTTAGATGAACTCAATACTTCTGACATTCAGGATGTGTCAAATGTGTATGTACAGTTCTACTTTTAATGTCTGTATAAACTTTTCTAGCTATGATGTCACTGCTGCCAGAATCAATACCATATAAATCAATGCACACCGATGGATTGTCCTTCATATGTCCCATTAAATGCTAAACTTTCTATTCTGTTTTTATAGTCTTTCTGGGGAACGTAAAAATATATAGTAAAATTAGCAAGATTTTTAATATTTTCTATATTTCTACTTCTATTTTTCTATCTATTTTCGCACATGGGTATTCCCATTATTTAACCTCTTCCCGCTGCAGCCAGTTTTGACCTTCCTGACAGAGCCTCATTTTTCAAATCTGATGTGTTACTTTATGTGGTAATAACTTTGGAATACTTTTACCTATTCAAGCAATTCTGAGATTGTTTTCTCGTGACACATTGGACTTTATGTTAGTGGTAAAATTGGTCGATACATTCAGTATTTAATTGTGAAAAACACCAAAATGTAGCGAAAAATTGCAAAAATTAGAAATTTTATAAATTGAAATTCATCTGCTTGTAAGACAGATAGTAATACCACACAAACTAGTTGAGTTCTGAAGTGGCTTTTAGGGGCCCATACTTTACAAACCTCCATAAATCACCACATTTTAAAAACTGCACCCCTCAAAGTATTCAAAACAGCATTCAGAAAGTTTCTTAACCCTTTAGGTGTTTCACAGGAATTAAGGCAAAGTAGAGGTGAAATTTACAAATTTCATTATTTTTGCCAAAATTAATTTTTAATCCATTTTTTCTGTAACACAGAAGGTTTTACCAGAGAAATACAACTACAAATTTATTACCCAGATTCTGACGTTTTTAGAAATATTCCACATGTGGCCCTAGTGTGCTAATGGACTGAAGCACATGCCTACAAGGAATTACACCCCACAAGGAATTTATCTAGTCGTGTAGTGGGCATTTTGACCCCACAGGTGTTTCATAGATTTTATTAGAATAGGGCTGTGAAAATGAAAAATTAAATGTTTTCCAAAAAAAAGTAGAAATTTTTTAATTTCCACAAGAACTAATGCAGAAAAGCACCCCAACATTTGTAAAACAATTTCTCCCAAGTACAGCAATACCCTATATAGGGTCATAAACGGCTGCTTGGATACATGGCAGGGTTCAGAAGGGAAGGAGCACTGTTTGACTTTTGGAGCTCAAATTTAGCTGGAATGGTTTGCAGAGGCCATGTCACATTTGCAAAGCCCCTGAAGAGGGGGCAAAAATACTCAACCCCCCACAAGTGTCCCCATTTTGGAAACTACACCCCTCAAGGAGATTATCTAGGGGTGTGGTGAGCATTTTGACCCCACAGTTTTTTTTTCAGAAATTATTGGAAATAGGGTGTGAAAATTTAAAATTTTTCCAATAAAATGTAGGTTTAACAATTGTTTTAAAAATTTCCACAAGAACTAAAGGAGAAAGAGCACCGTCACATTTGTAAAGCAATTTCTCCCGAGTACGGTAATACCCCATATGCGGTCATAAACTGCTGTTTGTACACAGGGTAGGGCTCAGAAGGGAAGGAGCACCATTTGGCTTTTGGAATGGTTTCTGGGCACCACGTCGCATTTGCTGAGCTCCTGTAGTACTAGTATAGTGGAGACACACAAAAAGTGACTCCATTTGGGAAACTACACCCGTTGAGGAATAATCTAGGGGTATAGTGAGAATTTTGGCCCCAAAGGTTTTTTTGCTGAATTAATTAGAATAATGCACAGGCCAGTGTTGCACTGATTTATAATGTCCTTTCTTTTCCCCTTTTCTAACACTCTGCACCTTTTGGGGACATTTCCTCATTAGAAGTTTGGGAAATTTTGCTGAGAAAGTGTTGCGCTGGTATAATACGGGTACCCTTTCTTCTAGCTGATGTACTATGTCCCTTCCCTTCCTATTACCTAAATACTAGAGCCGTGAAATTAAAGTAATGTTCCCCTCTGTCCTGCACATCCGGATGTATTTTCATCACCGCATTACTAGTGCCATAACTTTTTTATTTTTCAGTTGATGGAGCGGTGTGAGGGCTTGTTTTTTGCAAGACAAGCTGTAGATTTTATTGGTAACACATACAACTTTTTGATCACTTTCTAAAATTTTAATATATTACATGTCTATATTAGGGTAATTGGGTCAGCGCTAGCGTTACAACAATGATTGACGGGGGGAACGTTTTTGTTTGGCGTGGGTATTTTATGTGTATTTATTATAAAAAAAAATTTGCACTTGACTTTACTATTTTTTTATTACTATGGTCTGTCCCTCAAAGGTCAAAAAAGACCTTTGGGGAACTTTCTACATTTTTTTTTCTTTCTTTTACACCAAGTTTTTCCACTGTAACTGGGGCTGCACAGCAGCCCCAGTTACAGGGGAAATCAGCCCTCTCATAGTGACGATTGTCACTGATAGGGTTGTGCTGGGTCTAGTAAGACCCAGCAGCAGTCTGTCAGTAACGGCACCCTGTGATCATGTGACCAGTCACATGAACACCGGGAGGAATAGAGACAGCGGCGCAGCCGCTGCCTCTATTCCTATACACAGCGTTCGTTGAGCGCTGTGTAAAAGACATCGGAGAAGACAGAAGCAGTGAAAGCAGTCACTGACAGCCGGAGACCCGACATTCAGCTGCCCGATCGCGTGGGCAGCAAATTAAAACCCGAGCCGTAAAAAGTCTATGGCTCGGGTTTTAAGGACCCTGACCGCTGGCCGTAAAATCACAGCCAGCGGTCGGGAACCAGTTAACTTCAAACTTTTATTTTAGTTTTTTTTAAAACACTTTTTAGAAATATCCCACATATGGCCCTAGTGTGGTAATGGACTGAAGCACAGGCCTCAGAAGCAAAGGAGCACCTAGTGGATTTTGGGGCCTTCTATTTATTAGATTATATTTAAGCCACCATGTCAGGTTTGAAGAGGTGTTGTAGTACCAAAACAAAGGAAACACCCTAAAAATGACCCATTTTTGAAACTACACCCCAGAAGGAATTGATCTAGTTGTGTAGTGAGCATTTTGACCCCTTAGGTGTTTCATAGATTGTATTAGAGTTGGGCTGTGAAAACAAAAAATTACATGTTTTCCCAAAAAAAGTAGAAATTTTTTAATTTCCACAAGAACTAAAGAAGAAAAAGCACCACAACATTTGTAAAACAATTTCTCCCGAGTACAGCAATACCCTATATATGGTCATAAACGGCTGTTTGGACACACAGTAGGGCTCAGAAGGGAAAGACCACCATTTGACTTTTGGTTTGCAGAGGCCATGTCACATTTGCAAAGCCCCTGGCGAGGCCAAAACACTCAAACCCCCCCACAAGTGACCCCATTTGGGAAACTACACCCAACAATGAAATTATCTAGGGCTGAGATTTGCATTTTGACCCCAAAGAGAAAAAGCATCGTCACATTTGTAAAGCAATTTCTCCCGAGTACGGCAATACCCCATATGCGGTACTAAATTGCTGTTTGGACACACGATAGGTCTCAAAATGGAAGGAGAACCATTTGGCTTATGATATGGTTTCTGGGCGCGATGTCACATTTGCTGAGCCCCTGTAGTACTAGTACAGTGGAGACACCCCAAAAGTGACTCCATTTGGGAAACTACACCCCTTGAGAAATCATCTAGGGGTATAGTGAGAATTTTGACCCCCAAAGGTTTTCTGCTGAATTAATTCTAATTAAGCCCTGAAAATTAAAATTTTTATTTTTTCGAATAAGATGTAGTTTTAGATCAGCATTTTTCATTTTCACAAGGAATAAAGAAGAAAAAGAACCCCAACATTTGAAAAGCAATGTCTCCCGAGTATGATAATACCCCATATGTGGTTATAAACTGCTGTTTGGACATACTTACAAGAAAAGGAGTGTTTTTTTACTTTTGGAGCGTAGATTCTCCTGGAATGGTTTGTGGACACGATGTCGCATTTGCAAAACCCCTGATGCACCAAAAAAAAGTGACCCCATTTTAGAAACTACACCTGTAAAGGGATTTATCAAGGGGTGTATTGAGCATTTAGACCCCACAGGTGTTTTTCAGAAATTAATACGTAGCGGATGATGCTAAGTGAATATTGCAATTTTTCCACTGGTATGCCATTTCACCGCTCAATATGTTGTGCTCATCTTGTGCCACTGGAGAATCTTACCCCATAAATTGTTAAGCGGATTCTCCCGGGTATGGCATTGCCATTCATGTGGACATTTGGGCACACTGTAGGGCTTAGAAGGAAGGAGCGCCATTTGTATCGTGGATTTTGCTTGGTGGTAGTTTTGTTTGGAGTTTTACTGGTATTTCAGTTTATACACCGCGTTCCAAATTATTATGCAAATGTTATTTTTCGCTGATTTTCCTAAATAGTCGATGCAAATGACAGTCAGTATAATCTTCAAGCCATCATCCGTTGGAGTATAATGCAAATTTTATTGAACAAATCTCCTAATGATAACAGGTTTTTTTTTAGAAGTAAAAAACTCAAAATGCACTGTTTCAAATTATTATGCACAACAGAGATCAAAACATTTTAAAGGTTGTAAAGAGAACTAAAATGGTAATTTGTTGAATTTGCAGCATCAGGAGGTCATATTTACAAAAATCAAAAGCTCTTTCAATAAAAAAAAATTTAACAGGCCAAGTTACATGTTAACATAGGACCCCTTCTTTGATATCACCTTCAAAATTCTTGCATCCATTGAATTTGTGAGTATTTGGACAGTTTCTGCTTGAATATCTTTGCATGATGTCAGAATTGCCTCCCAGAGCTTCTGTTTTGATGTGAACTGCCTCCCACCCTCATAGATATTTTTCTTGAGGATGCTCCAAAGGTTCTCAGTAGGGTTGAGGTCAGGGAAACATGGGGGCCACACCATGAGTTTCTCTCCTTTTATGCCCATAGCAGCCAATGACACAGAGGTATTCTTTGCAGCATGAGATGGTGCATTGTCATGCATGAAGATAATTTTGCTACGGAAGGCACGGTTCTTCTTTTTGTACCACGGAAGAAAGTGGTCAGTCATAAACTCTACGTACTAAGCAGAGGTCATTTTCACACTGTCAGGGACCCTAAAGGGGCCTACCAGCTCTCTCCCCATGATTCGAGCCCAAAACATGACTCCGCCACCTCCTTGCTGACGTCGCAGCCTTGTTGGGACATGGTGGCCATTCACCAAACATCCACTACTCCATCCATCTGGAACATCCAGGGTTGCACGGCACTCATCAGTAAACAACACGGTTTGAAAATGAGTCTTCATGTATTTCTGAGCCCACTGCAACCGTTTCTGCTTGTGAGCATTTTTTAGGGGTGGCCGAATAATAGCTTTATGCACACTTGCAAACCTCTGGAGGATCCTACACCTTGAGGTTCGCGGGACTCCAGAGGTACCAGTGGCTTCAAATACCTGTTTGCTGATTTGCAATGGCATTTTAGCAGCTGCTCTCCTAATCCTATTAATTTGTCTGGCAGAAACCTTCCTCATTATGCCTTTATCTGAACGAACTCATCTGTGCTCTGAATCAGCCACAAATCTTTTCACAGTACGATGATCACGCCTATGTTTTCTTGAAATATCCAATGTTTTCATACCTTGTCCAAGGTATTGCACTATTTCACGCTTTTCGGCAGCAGAGAGATCCTTTTTCTTTCCCATATTGCTTGAAACATATGGCCTGCTTAACCCCTAGGCGCACCAGGACGCAACTGTACGTCCCTGCTGCCAGTGTCTTAGCGCACAAGGACGTACAGTTACTGAGTGGGTCGCCGACAGCTGACACTCCACTCTTGCCGACCAGCGGTCCTTTGCCGCTGGTTTCGGCGAATTAATGCAATTGGGTGCAATCGCTGAATTTTGGGGGTTTCTAACATATCGGCAGACCCCGGTCCGAAATCGCGGGGTTTGCCGATAGTATGGCTTCCGTGTCTGCCATGGACGGAAGCCCATCAGGACCAACCTTCAGCTGGTCCTGATAGGCTTCCTGTCAGAGTGACAGGAAGTCACTGTTGCGTTCCCGATGCACACTGTCGGCGACAGTGTGCATCGGGAACTTGGAGATCAGCTGTCCCCGACAGCTGACACTCCAGTGTTGCCGATCAGCGGCTCATCGCCGCTGATTTTGGCAATTAACCCGTTACATGCGGGGCTCGATGGCGATCTCTGCATGTAGGGAGTTTGTAGCACATCAGCAGCCCCCATTCAATCGTGGGGGCTGCTGATGCTTGTGATGGCATCCGGAGGCCAGGCAACGGCCTCCGGGTCTGCCATGTATGGAAGCCTATGAGGATCAGCCTCGGCTGGTCCTCGTAGATTTACTGTCAGAGTGACTGTGACGTCACACTGACAGTTGGAATACGTTACACTACCTAGGTAGTGTAATGTATTCTAGCAGCGATCAGAGCTGCAGGTCAAAAAAAGAAAGTGTAAAAAGTAAAAGAAAAGTTAATAAACAAGAAAAGAAAGTGTAAAAAGTAAAAAAAAAGTTAATAAAAATGTTTTAGAAAAGTGTAAAAAAAGTTTTTGTTTTCCTATAATAAGTCATTTATTATAGGGAAAAAATTAAAACGTTAAAAAAAAGTACACATATTTGGTATCACCATGTTCGTAACGACCCAAACTATGAAACTATAATGTTAATTTTTCCGCACGGTGAACACCGCAAACAAAATAAACGGAAAACTACGTCAGCATCGCTATTTTTTGGTCACCACCCCTCCCAAGATATAGAATAAAAAGTGATAAAAAAGTCGCATTTACCCCAAAATAGTACCAATAAAAACTACAACCCGTCCCGCAAGAAACAAGACCTCCGACAGCTTTTTTGACGAAAAAATAAAAAAGTAACGGCTCAGAATAGCGTGTCTCAGAAAATAAATTTTATAGAAACGTCATTTTATTGTGCAAACGCTGGAAAACTTAAAAAAAGCTATACACATATGGTATCGGCGTAATCGTACCGACCGGCAGAATAAAGTAAAACGTAATTTATTGCGCACGGTGAAGGCTGTAAGAAATAAAGTATTGAAAGCGCCAAAATCGTTGTTTTTTGGTCACCTTAGCTCTAAAAAAGATCCTGTGGGGTCAAAATGCTCACTATACCCCTAGGAAAATTCCTTGAGGGGTGTAGTTTCCAAAATAGGGTCACTTTTTCGGGGTTTCCACTGTTTTGGTCCCTTCGGGGCGTTGCAAACCCGACATGGCACTGAAAACCAATCCAGCAAAATCTGCGCTCCAAAATCCAAAAGGTGCTCCTTCCCTCCTGGGCCCTGCTGTGGGTCCAAACATCAGTTTACGACCACATATGGGGTATTGCCGTAATCGGGAGAAATTGCTTTACAAATGTTGGGGTGCTTTTTCTCCTTTATTCCTTGTAAAAATGAAAAAATTCTATGTTTCCACAGAAAAATAGGTGATTTTCATCTTCACAGACTAATTCCACTAAATTCTGCAAAAAAACTGTTGCGTCAAAATGCTAACTATACCCCTAGAAAAATGCCTTGAGGGGTGTAGTTTCAAAAATAGGGTCACTTTTGGGGGGTTTCGACTGTTTAGGTACCACAAGACCTCCTCAAACCTGACATGGTGCCTAAAATATATTCCTAAATAAGGGAGGCCCCAAAATCCACTAACTGCTCCTTTGCTTCAGTCCATTAGGACACTAGGGCCACATGTGGGATATTTCTAAAATCTGCAGAATCTGGGCAATAAATATTGTGTTTCTCTGGTAAAACCTTCTGTGTTACAGATTTTTTTTTTATTACAAATGAATTGCGGCAAAAAAAATGAAATTTGTAAATTTCACCTCTACTTTGCCTTAATTCCTGTGAAAGGCCTAAAGGGTTAAAATACTTTCTGAATGTGGTTTTGAATACTTTGAGGGGTGCAGTTTTCAAAATGGGGTGATTTATGGGGACTTTCTAATATAGAAAGCCCTCAAAGCCACTTCAGAACTGAACTGGTCCCTGAAAAAATGGCCTATTGACATTTTCTTGAAAATATGAGAAATTGCTGCTAAAGTTCTAAGCCTTGTAACGTCCTAGAAAAATAAAAGTACGTGAAAAAAAATGATGCAAACATAAAGTAGACATATGGGGGATGTTAACTAGTAACTATTTTGTGTGGTATTACTATCTGTTTTACAAGCAAACACATTTAAATTTAGGAAAATGGTCATTTTTTCCAATTTTTGCTAAAATTTGACGTTTTTCACAAATAAATATTGAATTTATCGACCAAATTTTTTCACTAACATAAAGTACAATATGTCACGAGAAAACAATCTTAGAATCGCTTACCAATGAGTTCTTAGCTGCTGTGCTCTGTGCCTGAGGCCAGAAGCTCACCTAGAAGGCAGGCCGCCAACACTGATTGTTGGCGCCCCTCTCTAAGTTGCACCCGGGGCACATGCCCCGTCTGCCCCCGTAGCTACGCCCCTGAGACAGAGGGAGGGGCTCACTCTGTTGTCTCATCGCCGCCCTGCAAACACGATTGTAGGGTGTTGATAGGTTGCTATGGCAGCCGGGGCCAACAATGGCCCCCAGATCTGTTATACATGTTAACCCTGCCAGAGGGTTAACAGACTGCCTGTCAGTTTTACACTGACACATGTAACATTGCAGTACAGAAGTATTGCAATGTATTATATGAGCAATCAGATAAAATGTTCAAGTGCCATAGTGGCACAAAAAAAAAGGGTAATGAAAGCAGTAAAAAAAGAAAACCAAAAGTTGCCTTTTTTTTTTCTTATACATAGCCCTTTAGTTTGGAAAAATAAATAAAAAATAAAAAAAACTATACATAATTGGTAATGCCCCATTCATATTGACTAGTACGATAAAAAGAACACAATATTTATCCCACACAGTGAATGCCATAAATGAAAAACGATAAAACAGTGCCAAACTTACTGTTTTTGGTCATCCCACCCCCCCAAAAAACGTAATAAAAAGTGATTAAAAAAAGGAATGCATCCCAAAATAGTACCAATAAAAACTACAACTCGTCCTGCAAAAAACAAAAACAAAAACAAGCCCTTGTAGAACTCATTTGACAGAAAAAAAAATGTCAGCGTTCTTAAATGCAGCGGCGCAAAAGAAGTGGTTATTTACCAAAAGTAATTTTTATATATATATTTATATATATATATATATATATATATATATATATATATACATACAGTGAAGGAAATAAGTATTTGATCCCTTGCTGATTTTGTAAGTTTGCCCACTGTCAAAGACATGAACAGTCTAGAATAGTTATTTCCAATATGTGTCTGTGGTTCAGTGATTGGTGAGTGGCTCTGAACTCCTCCTCTTCATGAATATGTATATCTTTCGATGTTTTGCACTTAGTATATTACACTGTTTAACAATTTTTTATTACACATTGGATGTAATAAGTTTGCAATAATGTTACACAGTGCTGTGCACAGATTTTGTGTGTTGTATTAGCCAAATGTTGGCCCTATTTGTATGTTTTGATACTGATCACTGCTGGTTATGCAATGTTTGCACATGGGTATAAAAACCCTGCTTTGCACATATCACTTTAGCTTGAGAAATGTCCTGTGAGAGGACTGAAACGTAGCTTGATATTGGACATGGAATAATAAACCACATCTTTATTTGAAATCAACCTTTGGAGTGCTACGATCATTTTTGTATATATATAAGTTATCCTGTCATTCATACCGCACAGTGAACTTTGTAAAAACAATGGCGGAATTGCTGTTTTCCTACCACCTATACAATACATTATATGTACCCCAAAATTGTGCCATTAGAAAATATACCTTGTCTCGCAAAATAGAATGCCCCTATATGGCTACTTTGATGGAAAAATGAAAAAGTTATTGCTTTTAGAAAATGGAGATGAAAAAAACCAAAAAATTTGCGTAATTTCGTCCAAAATAATCTGCATCCTTAAGGGATAAACGGGGTATTACATTCATAGAATGTTACAGCATATGCCATAAGATTGTAAACCTGGGGGTCTTATCTCTGTAGTCCCAACCGATCCTGACAATGAAGCCCCCTTCGGCTTTTCTTCTGCACAGTGGAGCTCCTGGTCACCTGCTGTGAAGGAAACGGCAAAAGAGCTCCATTCTAGTCACTGTATGGTATAACCCTGCACAGTGGGGGGTCGAAAACGTCGCTGGCCAGGGAAAACCAGTGAAGGAGATGCAGTGCTTAAAGGAACAGTGTCATCACAAATTATTTTTTTATATGTTAAAGATGTTAGTGCTTTATTAAAAACGTTTATATTTATTTGTGTGTTTGTGTTTTACTTTTTCTTATTTTTACACTTTTTCTTCCCTATGGGGGCTGCCATTTTTTGTTCCATTTCTGTATGTGTCGATTAACGACACATACAGACATGGAATAAGGCAGCCACAGTCCCATAGGGACTGCGAACGGCTCCCGTCCCATTCACTTGTGTGTACGGCGTCTGTGTGGGAACTGCGCATGCGCCGCTCCCACACAGTCCAATTTGAAATTGGCGCCGTCTGGCGCCATTTTCCTGTGGACCGGAAGTCGCGGCCGGACAGTAATATTACTACTTCCGGTCGCGGCTTCCGGACTTGTGCACTTGGACCAGCGGCAGCAGACGGAGCGGACGGGCCGGAGGGAGCTGCGGCGGCAGGAGCAGGTAAGAGATTTCAATGTATGTTCGTGTTTGTGTGTGTTTACTACTGTATGTAAACCTACTACACTGTGTGTTAGCTCAAAAAATTGCGACACACAGTGTAGGAGGTTACACCGTTCAAACCCCTCGTTTATCCCGGCACTAGCCAGGATAAAGGAGGGGGGGATGCTGAGAGCTCACTAGAGCGAGGGCTTTTTACCCAATTTTGCAATGCTGCAATTTTGGGAATAGCTCCATCTAGTGACCAGAAATGGGTAATATTATAAATTAGAATTAATTTATAATATTTCCTGACTCGTGAAAAAAAAAAAAAAAATTTGAACAATGTTTAATCACCCACACACTAAATGTTTAATTAAAAAAAAAACAAAACATGTTTTTCTGGCAACACATTCCCTTTAATTAGTGCTTGAAACCCCTTATTCTGAGGTTTAAGGAAGGACCAGGCTGTCAATACACATTGGTCAGTAACTGATGGCATTTTGAAGTAATATGCTATCACTTACTTTGGTTGAAAAACCCCTTTAAACTAGTTTCAGTGGATGCTAGTGATCCTCCAGAATTAAGAACCATGCTTGAAATGGTGCCAATGAATGTATTTTATTTCGTTCTCTCTTTTTAGGATGGGTATTAACATGTCTGCCCATACTTTGCTTAGCTAGTTTTTGACTTCTGAGTTATCTTGACTTATCTTATGCCCCATCACCTGCCTAGTAATTAGTTACATCTTTCTCTAATAACTTTGTACTTTGTCATCTACCATTAGGGACTTTTTCCTGATTAATGAATATGCATCTGCTGGATGTGACCATTAGTTGACAAACCGGTCCGTACGACTATGCATCTTCATCTACTCTTGCTCTAGGCATTTAAATGCATCAGTGATTCCAAATCTCCACACTGGTCCATAGTCTTAGTTTATCCATGAAAGAAACTTAGTGAAGACCTGTAAAGGATCTGCCAGACACTGCTTCTGTGTCGACGCCCGTGGTTAATCAGTCTGCATCTGTCCCTAGGTCTGATAGAGTGACTCGATCTGCTACCACTCAGGCTGGTAGGCTGAGGAGTGGGAGAACCTATCACAGCCTGGCCAGACGGTTCTAGCTCCCGCCCTTGGTCTATTTATACCTTCATTTGCTGCCTGTCCTTTGCCTGTGATTCTTGTGTTTCCTGGCTCTGCTATTCCTGCTATTACCATTGACCTCTGCTTCATATTGACCCTGCTTGTCTGACTATTCTCCTGTTCTGCTTTTGTTACCGTGTATTCTCCAGGTTTCACTCGGCTCGTTCACTACTCTGTTGTTCACGGTGTTTCCGTGGGCAACTGCCCCTCTTCCCTTGCTTCTTTGTTACCTTGTCTGTTTTGTTTGTCGTGCACATAGTGAACATAGGGTTGTACGCCGTCGCCTAGGACGGACTGTGCAAGTAGGCAGGGACTGAGGGCTCACCTGTCCGTCTCCCTACCCCGACATTACAAGACCTTCTTATACCTGGGGCCAATATAATATCTAGGTATCACTTTGACCACAGTTGTAACATGGTGCTTTTATTATTATTGAGGGTAAATTACTTAATTTTGTCATCTCAATATACCTCAATACAACATATAAAAGGAAACGTCTACAATAACCTCTTCAATGCAAGATCAAGGTTTAGAATATTCATGTAAATAGTTAGAACGCCACACTTTCAAAATCATTCTACATGTTTTTGTTATTTCAAGAATAGCATTTGATACATACTTCCATTAGATTCCTGCCACAGCTTCTTAACCTGAATATTGAGACTCGCTATGCATTTTTCACGACATATATCCACAAATTATAACAATGGGAAAAATTTTAATTGTTTCAATGTTTTTTGCCTAATATGAAAGTCTCCATATGTATTACTATAGGATCAGGATATTACCTACAGTGTAAGCAGTGTTTGAAGGATTCTACCAAAAAGTCCAAGCAAAGAACCATCTTTTATTGTTACAGCAATGTTGAATGCTCTATGAATAAGAAGCTGTTTCCAAGGTTCATCTACATCTAGACATCTCATTACTGAACAACCTTTGACTCTGAGGAATGTAGAAAAGTCACATACGCCATAGTACATCTACATAAATACAGTAAAATTCCTTGAAAGGCTATGCACCCGTGCGCAAGAAAATTTCTTCTTTTTTCTTTTATCGTTCCAATGCATCCAAATTTAAAAATGAAGCGACTTTGCAAATAGTTTTCATTAAAAAAACTCCAACTTTTTTGTGTCTACAGTTCATATACAAGCCTACATGTTACAGACGACAAACTAACCCTGAGTAGTCTCATCTTGCACTTATACTACCAACTATCTGTCCCCTATGTCTTGTTAACATTTGGTTTCACAGTTTGTACCATGGAGACACAGAGGTCTGCATAGGAGCTGCAGACACAAAATTGTAGGAGGTTTTTGTTTTTAAGGAAGACAATTTGCAAACTTGCAGCAGAATATTTTTAACCAAGACTATATGCAAGGTTGTTCCATTTGTTTTATTTTGTAGGTGTACATACCCTTTAATCAATGGGACCTCACAGATGCTGGATTATTAGTAATTCTGTATTATTAAACAGCCATAGATAAGTTTATAAAATCACTTGTAAGGATAGAGAACCTTCAGGAAGTCCAAAATAAAATATTAACCAAAAGGCATTTCCTAATCTGTTCTCTTTTCTTCAGCTGTGAACTAGGTGTGCTGAACATCTGTGGAGGAAATGTATGGGGACAAACGATCATAGTAACAAACGATTGCTCGTCCCCATACATAGCTGTCATAATCCGTGGGTATGCGGATCCACTGGGCCCCACTGCCGTAGCGGAGTAGCAGCTGGCCAAACAACAGTCTTAGTACAATAGTACATTTAATAGTCCAGACAGTAATGGAGGCTTGGCACAGATGAACTTGTAGACACCGGACGTGGGGTATATCAGCAGGCGCGACCGGTGGCACAATACGACTCCAACACGTTAAGGCACAGGAACAGATATAGTACGGGATACAGGTAGCAGGGCACGGGAACAATAGGAACAGGAAAACACTAAGGGACCGTTTGCTAAGACTTACATGGGTAAACACAACACTCAGGCAATAAATAAAAGGGAAGAGCCCTTTTTATAGTCCAGGGTGATCATGGGCTAATTACAGATTTTCCTCATGTGTGTGCACTAGCCCTTTAAGGCCCGGTCTGAGCGCGCCCGTGCACCCTATGGGAACTAGTGCAGTGATGCGGAAGTGAGTGCCGACGTCTCTCAGGGCACTCACATGTCCATGGCCGCGGACGTCGGGGGCCAGGTAAGCACGACGGTCCACAGCTGTGGACGTTACAGTATCCCCCCTCTTACGCCCCCTCTTCTTGGGACTGGAGCAAGAGAGGAACTTCTTAATGAGGGTAGGAGCATTGAAATTCTCTTCTGGCTCCCAGGACCTCTCCTCTGGACCAAACCCCTTCCAATCCACCAACTAAAAAGTTCTTCCTCCTACTTTTTTGAAGTCCAGGATCACCTTAACCTCAAACACGTCAGATGAACTGCTGGGGGTCACTGTGGGATCACGAGTCTTACTATAGTGGTTCAGGATCACAGGCTTCAGGAGGGACACATGAAATGAGTTGGGAATTTTGAGGGTAGGAGGCAGCCGAAGCTTATAGGAGACAGGGTTTATTTGTTGTAGTATCTCAAAGGGTCCGAGGAACCTAGGAGCAAACTTGTAGGAAGGCACATTAAGACGGATATTCCTAGAGGACAGCCACACTTTGGTACCCGGCAGATACTGAGGCGGCTCTCTTCACCTAATATCTGCCTTTCGCTTCATGCGATCGACTGCCTACAGAATAGAGGACTTGGTTTGCTGCCAGACCTGTAGAAAGTCTCCTAATGCAGAGTCAGCTGTGGGTACCTGGGATGTAGCCGGAACAGGAAGAGGGATTCATGGATATTTACCGTACACCATGTAGAATGATGTAGAAGCAGTGGACTCACTTGTGTGATTGTTGTATGAGAACTCGGCTATGGAAGAAGCTGTACCCAGTCATCATGCCGCGTGGAGATGAAATGGCGAAGATAACTCTCCATGATTTGGTTAATCCTCTCGACTTGGCCATTAGACTGGGGATGGTAGGCTCAAGAAAAGTCCAACTTCATGTCTAGGAGTTTATAGAGGGCTCTCCAGAACCTCGAGGGGAACTGAAACCCCCGATCAGACACGATATGAAGAGCCAAGCCATGCAAGGGAAAGATGTGTTAGATGAAGAGGTTAGCCAGTCGAGAGGCAGAAGGTAGGCCGGTCAGCGGAACAAAATAAGCCATCTTTGAGAACCGGTCCACCACGACACAGACCGTATTGTATCCTGCATTAGAAGGAAGTTCTGTGACAAAGTCCATTGCTATATGCTGCCATGGAGCATTGGGCACAGGCAGAGGTTTGAGCAGACCAGCAGGCTTGGAGTGAGCAAATTAGTTGGAAGCGCACACAGTGCAGGACAAGACAAAGTCCACAACATCTTTGGGCAGCGTGGGCCACCAGAAATGACGGGCAATCAGATCTCGAGTTTTACGAGCACCGGCGTGACCAGCCAGTGTAGAGCTGTTCCCCCAGCGAAGTATTCTCCTCCTGTCTGCCAACCGCACAAACTTCCTCCCCGGAGGGATGTCTCAAACTTGCAGAGGATTAACAGAAATAATACAGGACGGATCAATGATACTTTGTGGAGACTCCACGGTATCCTCTGTTTCGAACGACCTCGACAGGGCATCAGCCCTCACATTTTTGTCAGCAGGAGCACAAACTGGAACCGGGTGAAAAACAGCAACCACCTGGCTTGACGGGGATTCAACCATTGGGCCAACTGGAGATAGGTGAGGTTCTTGTGGTCGATATATATCAGGATGGGGTGAGCTGCGCCCTCTTGTAGATGTCTCCTCTCCTCCAGAACCAATTTGGGGGCTAGTAACTCCCGATCCCCAATAAAGCAATTGCGCCCTGCGGGAGAGAAAAAAGTCTAGAATAATAGTTACATACCACTGCCCTCCGTTTGGGACCTCTCTGGAACAGAAGTGCACCTGCACCAACAGAGGAGGCGTCCCCCTCCAATGAAAACTGTCGAGATACGTCAGGATGATGGAGGGTTGAGGCTGACGTGAAGGCACTCTTAAGGCTATTAAATGCAGATTCCGCCTTTGGAGTCCACAACTTGGCGTTCATACTTTTCTTAGTGAGGGTAGAGATGGGAGCCGAGAGTGAAGAGGAGTTTGGGAAAAACTGCCGGTGGAAGTTGGCGAATCCCTGTATGGACCTCAGGCCTTGAGGATGTGGTCATTACAGGACGGACTTTACCTTCTCAGGATCCATTTTGAGGCCTTGATCCGAGATTATGTAGCCCAGGAAGGGTAGAGAATTCCTCTCAAAAACGCATTTCTCCAGCTTGGCATTCAGACAATTCTCCCTTAATCGCAGCAGAACTTGACGGACTTGTCTCCGATGAGTCATCGGATCTGGAGAAAAAAAATCAAGATGTCATCGAGATAGACCACAACACAGACATAGAGGAGATTTGGGAAGATATCATTGAGGAACTCTTGGAAGACCGTGGGAGCATTACACAGACCAAATGGCATGACCAGGTATTCATAGTGCCCGCCTCAAGTGTTGAATGCCATCTTCCATTTGTCACCTCGGCGGATCTGAATCAAATTGTAAGCCCCACGCAGGTCTAGTTAAGAAAAAATCTTGGCTCCTCATATGCGTTTAAATAGTTTGGAAATTAGTGGCAACGGATATTTGTTCTTGATCGTGATTTGTTTGAGACCACGGTAGTCAGTGCAAGGCCAAAGAGATCCGTCTTTTTTCTTGACAAAGTAGAACCCGGCCCTGGCCGGATATAGGATTTTTGTATGAAACCCCTCTCCAGATTCTACTTGAGATAGGCCGACATGGACTGAGTCTCTGGCAAGGAGAGAGGGTATACCCATCCACGTGGAAGGGACGCATTTAGAACCAGTTCAATAGGGCAGTCATAAGCCCGGTGTGGGGGCAGCATCTCAGCCTTCCTCTTGCTAAAGACATCCGCAAACTGAGTGAAATGAGGTGGTAATCCTGCCAACGACTGAGGCAGATGTGGCTGGACAGGATGGATCTGCAACAGACAGCGATTGAGACATTTGGAGCCCCATTGGAATTCCAGTTCAGGACTGGGGTAATGTAGTCGAAGCCAAGACAGATGCAGCAGAACAGGATTGATGGCTTTGGGCAAAACAAGAAACAAAATTAGTTCCGAATGAAGGGCTCCCACTTGGAGCTTCAGCGGCTTGGTTTCAGATACAATCGGATCGGGCAGAGGCAGTCCATTCACCGAGGCAACAGCCAAAGATGTCTCCAGAGGAACTGTGGGCAACTGGAGATGATCTACTAGGTCTTTTTGGATGAAGTTTGCTGTGGAGCCGTAGGTTAGATAGGCAGAGACCCGGTGCCTCTTCTCGCCAGACACTATGGTCACGGGGATGGACAGTTTTGAAGAGAATCTTTTGTTCAGCGCCGTTTCACCTAGGGTTGTCCCTCCAACCAATCCTAGGCACTTTTTTTTGGCTTCTGAGGGCACAAACGCACAACATGGCCTCCGAGGCTGCAATACAGACAAAGTCCCGAAGTGCATCTGCGTTGTTTCTCCTGGGTTGACAATTTGAGCTGATCTGCTTCCATAGGCTCCTCTGGTGGAACAACTGGTGAGGACGAAAGGGATTGCTGAAAAGTAGGCGCCAGCCTGGGAAATCTTCTATCCCGACGAAACTCTTGAGATCACTCCCAGAACCTCATGTCAATCCGGGTAGCAAGAAGAATGAGGTCATCCATGGTAGGTGGCAGATCATGAGCGGCAAGTTCGTCTTTAATCTCAGATCACAGTCCCTGCCAGAATGTAGCCACCAAGGCCTCGTACTCACCCACGGAGAGGTCTCCCTGGCGAAGGGTCAGCAGAGATGCAGCTGCTGACGAGACTCTTCCAGGTTCCTCAAATACCGTTTGAAAAGTCCGTAGGAAACACTGGAAGTCATGGGTCTCTGGTCCTTGGCGTTCCCAGATAGGATTTGCCCATGCTAGGGCCTTGCCAGTAAGGAGGGAGATGAATAAAGCGATTCTTGCGCCATCGGTGGAGAATGCTCTGGCATGTAGACTAAAGTGGAACTGGCACTGGTTCAGAAATCCCCTGCAGGTACTTGCATCTCCGTTGTAGCGAGGAGGTAATGGCAGCGAGAATCGGGAGTCGGTATCGATACTGACGGGGGGGTGTAGTAGTAGGAACAGGTACAGGTGCCATGATGGCTGCAGCTTGCGCATCCAGACAGTGTACAATGGAGTTGACTGCCAGGAGGAGTTGATCTTGTCGTGACCGAAGGTCTTGGGTTGACCAGCGGGGTCCATGGCCTGAGCGTACTGTCATGATCCGTGGGTATGTGGACCCACTAGGCCGCTCAGCCATAGCGTAGTAGCAGCTGGCCAAACAACAGTCCTAGTACAATAGTACCTTTAATAGTCCAGACAGTAATGGAGGCTTGGCACAGATGTGGTGTATATCAGCAGGCGTGACCGGTGGCACAACACGACTCCAACAGGTTAAGGCACAGGAACAGATATAGCACGGGATACAGGATACAGGTAACAGGGCACGGGAACAACGGGAACAGGATGAAACTAAGGGACCATTTGCTAAGACTAACATGGGTAAACACAGCAACGCTCAGGCAATGACTGAAAGGGCAAAGCCCTTTTTATAGTCTAGGGTGATCATGGGCTAATTACAGATTTTCCTCGTGTGTGCACTGGCCCTTTGAGGCCGGGCGTGAGCACGCACCCTACAGGAACTAGTGCAGCGATGCGGAAGTGAGTGCCGGCGTTTCTCAGGAGGGAGAGGCCGCTCGGCACTCACTTGTCCATGGTCGTCGGGGGGCAGGTAAGCACGACGGTCCGCGACTGTGGAAGTTACAATAACCAAGCATTGCTCCTTGTAAAAAGAGTAAACGAGCGCCAATCAACGATCTGTCTCGTTGATCGGCGCTCGTTTAAATGACCCATTTGGGCCCATGTAATAGTACCATTAGTCCTTAAGTTCGGATGCCTATCACAGATCTTAGTGCTGAAGATCTGGTCACTTATTTTAAAGTTAAAATTGATAACATCTGGCATTCATTTATCCCCCAGTCTCCAAGTGACATAGATCCCCTTCCCTTCTATACTACCTCTTCATCACTTTCAGCATTTGACCCAATAACAGAAGAAGTAGTCTCTAGACTCCTCTCTTCTTCTTACCCTACTACATGCATTATTGATCCTACCAGTAGCAGTTTTATGCAGATGATACCTAAGTATTTACCTCTCCGCATGACATCACTCCGGCTATAATACAAAACACCAGTGATTGTTTGACCGCTGTCTCTGACATCATGTCCTCTCTATCTAAAACTGAATATTTAAAAACTGAGCTCCTTGAGTTTCTGCCATTTTCTAACCTTTCTAAACCTGATGTCTCCATCTCAGTGTATGGTACTGCCATAACTCCTGGGCAACACGCCCACTATTTGCAGTTATGTTTGATGTCGATCTTTCCTTTACTGCTTATATTCAATCACTTGCACGTTCAGGTCACCTTCACCTTAAAACATCTCAAGTATCTGCCCTTTTCTTACTGTGGAAACAGCCAAAACTCTCATTGTCGCTCTAAATCATTCTCGTTTTGACTACTGTAACTTATTACTAATCAGTTTTCCACTCACTAAACTCTCCCCTCTTCAATCCATCTTTAATGAAGTAGCCAGGCTCATCTTTCTAACCAATCGTCACACCAATGACTCTACCCTGTGCCAGTCACTGCACTGGCAGCCCATTTATGGTGGTTTTGTTTTACATAGGCAGATATTCGCCCACGTTTAAAGGGATCCTGTCATCACCATCTTACCTTATAAAACGTCCTGACCCTGTAGTGGCCGCAGCTGTCCATAGTTGATTGATGTGTTCTTCTCTCCTCACGTCCTCCTCTTGCCCGAAATATTATCCTTTAAAGTTTTACCGCCATTTATGGTAATTAAATTTAGCTTAGTGACGCACGATCTTAACTCCGCCCACGTACGCCGCCCGTACAACACTAAATGCCGAAAGCGCATTTCAGATCTCGCGCATGCGTGCCTCACCACCCTTCCCTGCTTCATTCATCCTGAAATTTTTAACTGCGCATGCGCCGCGCGTGTACACACCCCCTTTCGTCGTCGTATGTTATACAGCATAACTGTCAATGAGCAAGCGCGGGATTTCATGTGCAGTGCAGTGAGGAGCTGTCAATCAAAAACAAGGAGGCGGAGCCAGCTCTGAAGCGCCGGAGGAATGAAAACCTGACTCTTTTCAAGTGAAGATTTGACTCTTTTGTGCTCATTTGCATACGGCACGGGACCACTGAAAACCGGAATACTGAAGGTACAGAGCCGACTTTTAACGTATTTATAGGTTAGCTAACAATGATTTTTCACCCATTTTCACAAGGTATTGCTGGCTTGATACCGAAAATGCTGGTGACAGGTTCCCTTTAACTACATTTAAATAGTGCTGATCAACAATACTATTTACTAGTTTGCTCCATTCAAACCGAGCAATGATCGTTAAGAATGGGGACAAACGATCGTTACTACGATCGTTAGTCACTATGCATTTGCATCATGTCGGGGAGATGTTATGCCGACTAGGGACCAGATTTTTTGCCAGAATGAAAAAATTTGTTCAGCCAATGAACAAGCGTCTGCTCGTTCATCGGCTGATCTTTAATCTGTTTACAGAGGTCAATCATCGGGAATGAGCATGCACACGAGCACTCATTCACCCGATCAATGGCCCGTGTAAAATGGTCTTTTCTTTAGAATACAATTTAAAATTTTTACTCTCACCCAAAAAGATTTCAACAGAGCTGCACCTTCTCACATTTCCCCCCTCCACGATTTAAGATTACCATCCTCCCTAATCAGAACCTCCTACTCCCTTCTCTAAGACATTTCTCGTACTGCACCTTTCCTCTAGATTGTGCTACCCCAGAATATCAGATTAATTCCCAACATCAACAGTTTGAAGCGTGCTCTAAAAACATGTTTTTAAGTAGCAGGGGCGTAGCTAAAGGCTCATGGGCCAGGGTGCAAGAATTCAGCTTGGGCCCCCCTACCCCTCCCCAACACCACCATCATCAGACCCCTGCGCACGCCTATGCCCAGACGCCTTGCCCAACAGCCCCCATAGTATAATGCCTCACACAGTATAATGCTCCCATAGCTGCCCCACACAGTATAATGCCCCATACAGTATAATGCCCCCCATAACAGCGCCATACCGTTTAATGCTCCCCATATCAGCCCCCACAGTATAATGTATATAGAAAAAATATGTGGTTATAACCAAACCATACCTAATAAACCCAAAATTGCAATATAATATAGCACGGTGCCATTCCTGATAAAGATTATAGAAAAAAGAAAAAAAGAAAAATGATCCAGAAATATAACTAAGCACTCTTGGGTTAAATAAAATTTAACATAGTATTTTATTTTTGAAACCAGATAATACCGGCAACATTTAATTTATACATGAATACAAAATTTACAATTTAAAAAGAGAAATCTCCTGGCCAGGAAAGAGAACATACAATAGAACCTTACAAAACATAGGTGATATTGCCTGATGGATATATAGCAAACTATATATGTGTGAAACAATTTTGAAAAAATTTCAAAAAAATGAAAAACCGCTGGGTCGTGTTCACACTTGCGGTTTTCAAACATATATATTATTTATATCACAAAATGGCCAGAGTTCCTATTTGGAGTAGCTGGTAATGAAATTTTTAAAGAAATTCACTTTATGTGTAAGTAACATGACTTTACTCTCAAGATAGGAAAATAGCCTCATGGATTAAAGGAATGTGGTTAACAGCGTGCTTTTTTTCTTCTCATTAATGAATCCTCAGATCCAAATCAGATTTTATGGTGATAGGAAGTCTTTTCACAGACCTTTGGGTCAATGTGTAGCTCTCATGATATTAGGCTTTGAGGCAAGACATCAACTTTTATAGGTTTTTTACCTTTACCTTCGACATCCAGCAAGTGCCGGGAAACTATGCAGGGAAGCGGTCAGCTCCGAGGTGGAAAATAGCAAATCTCCACAGAAGGAAAGTTCACTTGTGTGGCCACACATAAATTTCAAAGCCTTCAAATCTCCACCCGACAATGCAGGATCGCACGCCGGTATATCAGCTGAATAAGGGTACTCCGAGAGGAACAGACCCAACGAAACAGGATCGCACGCCGGCAACCAGGTAGGTAAAAATTCCAGAGTATGTCTCCTTCCACGTGTGATCTTCAACACTGGACAGGTATTCTCAGGGCAGGGTTTGGACGTCACTACCCGCCCCGTTAATTAGAACAGCTGACGCGTTTCATCCCTGAACGGGATTTCTTCAGAGCAGTTTGACAGGTACTGCCAAACACACCATATTTATAGTGTCCCAAATTCATTCATTGGTTCAATGATAAAAAACATAATGTTTAAAAGATGTTATAGATAATATATCTAGATCTTTCATGAGATGCCATAATGCTATTTATCTCTGAATTTTGATAACCGACATAGACATTTTTATATTCAAACATGCAATTCGTATATCCATTAAGTCACATCCATAAGTATATTCGGTATTTTCAAAGAGAGGGCAATCAGTGGTGTGTCTATACTTCGTCAAGGAGTACAATTGCTACCTGAACTCAATTATTAATATTAATTCTTCCGTAAATACGGTTGACTACTAATATCCAGACCCTATGTTGGATTTATGAAGGAACAATTTTTTCTTCAATAAGGGATCCTTAATTATGTCTTTTAAACAAAAGACGCCGAAGTCTGATCGATTTATAAATTTTTTAATTACCTATACATATACAATATGAAATTCTTATAATACTTCAGGGGAAGCAGGGAGAGAGGACCATCACCTGTTAAGGTATTAGGACCCGGGTCCCCACCACCCCCAAATAAATTTGATTTTAATACAATAAACATTTGTTTGGTAATTTTACTACTAAATTTCATAAAATTATGTATATATGTATAAGACTATGGCACATGGTAGAAGCTGTCGAGAAATTCCAAAGGGGGCAGGAAGAGGGATCCAGTGTCCATAGAACAATGGATCCCTAATTCCCACCACCCACAGGGACCAAAACCGCAACTCTCCTCGCTACATAGGATTGCAAGAGATGGATATAATGTTCATTTATTTTATATTATTTATCCAATTGATTAATCATTTCATATTGGAAATAAAATTGCTCATACTCATTCCACTAAAAGTAGATTACCATTGTATAGGAAATGGGATATCCAGACCAAAGACACACACTAGGCTTCCAAGGGCAAAAAAAAAATAAAAAAATTATTTTATCCAAAAATTTCACACTCAATTTTACTAAATCTTTCTCCAAGGATGAAATAATTAGGGTCCCATTTTTTGATCCAACACTCATCCATAAAGTATTGTTTTTATCTAATACTAGGTAACTCCAAAATACCGAGAGATGAGAAGGGAATACAATACTAGGAGACAAAACAACCTCTTGGCTCCCATCTATTCAAAGGAACATATTAAATTTTATTTCATTATTTAGTCCCCTAGGATTCAAGGTTCCCAGTGTGTAAATCCACATAGTTTCTTTTTGGAGGAGTGTTCGGTTAAGATCACCTCCCCTTCTGTCTTGAAATAATTGATAAATCCCCATGAATTTTAAGCCAGTTGGTGATTGGGCATGATATGTTTTGAAGTGTGCAGCTAAAGGATTTGTCATTTCACCCTTGGTAATATCCCGAATGTGTTCGCTAATACAAATATGTAATTCTCGTTTCGTTTTCCCAATGTATTGTTTCCCACATGGGCAGATAATGGAGTAAACGACCATGGTTGAGCGGCAATTAATAAAATTATAGACTTTGAATTCCCTTTTGTGTTCACTGTCAAGAAAGGTGTCTGATTTTAACACATACTTGCAACATCTACAAGAGCCACACATGAACATTCCTTTTGGACGTTTCTGTAGCCATTTCTCATTGTCTGGGGTCCTTCTCTTAAACTCAGAACTCACCAACATATTCCTCAACGTGGGGGCCTTTCTGGGAACCATACTCGGTACATTCCCCACTATTGAGTTGATTCTTTTGTCCAAAGTTAAATGTGGCCAGTTTTTAATCATCAAATTCCGAAGTATGTTCCAATGGGAACCATACCTCGAAATGAATCTGACTCTATTATCACTGTTATCTTTTTTACCTCTCTTGAGAATGTCCTCTCTATTCTGCCTAGATGCCCTATTGTATCCTTTCTTGATCATTTTTTTGGAGTATCCCCTATCTTCAAAGCGAGAGGATAGATCGTGTGCTTCGCTTTTGAAGTCCCTGAAATCAGTACAGTTACGGCGAATTCGAAGAAATTCGCTTATCGGGATCCCCTTAATTTGAGAGGGAAAGTGATGGCTACTTGCTGCCAAAAGGGTATTACCTGATGTTGGTTTCCGATATGTGGTCGTTTTTAATCTATTTCCCTCCCTATGAATATTAAGATCTAGAAAGCTAATGTGATCTTCACTATAAGAAAAGGTCAGAAGGATATTCAATTTATTGGAATTTAAATCTCCGATGAAGCTTTCTAGCAAATCCAATGGTCCCTTCCAACATAAGAGAACATCATCCATATATCTAAGCCAAACAGAGGCGCATTTTCTGAAGAGGGGATGTGGGTATACTATAAATTCTTCCCACCAGCCCAAATGTAAGCAGGCATATGATGGTGCACAAGAGGATCCCATGGCTGTTCCACGAATCTGACGATAAAATTTGCCATCAAAAGAAAAGCAGTTATAATTCAAAACGAATTCCAACATTTCAATAATAAATTCATTTTGGTGAGCCCAGTCTCCACCTCTCCTCTCCAGAAAATGCGCGGCCGCTTTAAGGCCAACATCATGTGGGATGGAAGTATACAATGACTCCACATCCAATCCTACCAGGATGAAATCTTCCTCAAGAGTCAGATTATCAATTTTGTTTAGAAGATCCCCTGTATCCAATACAAAGGATGGAAGTGTATGGACAAAGGGTTTCAATTTTTCATCTATGTATTTCCCAAGGTGATCTGTTGGACCATCACACCCTGAAATAATAGGTCTACCCGGAGGTGTATTCCTATTTTTATGCACCTTGGGAAGCACATATATAGTGGGCATACGGGGTTCTTTTACCTCCAAATATTGGAACTCATTTTTATTAATTAGGCCCTCATCCAATGCAAAAGTCAATTTTCTATTTAAAGTTCCCATTATATTGTCCAGTGGGTTATCCTTCAAAAGAGAATATGTATCCGTCTCCAATTGTCTTTTAATCTCACCGACATAGTCCTCCTCTCTGAGGAGGACAACATTTCCACCCTTGTCACTGGGCTTGATTACAATATTTTCAATATTTTGCAATTCATTTAGGGCTTTTCGTTCCCTTTCAGTTAGGTTGTCCTCACACAGAAAGGAGGACCAATCGATGACACTAATATCTCTAAGCATGGCCTCCAAAAATGCATGTGTGTATCTGTTAGAATATATACTTGGCATGGTACTGCTTTTTTTCCGCAAGCCTGTATACTCTGGGATAATATCAGTAAGATCCTCTTCAAGATTATCTGTATTCTCCAATGTATTACCTTCCCTCCATAACTCATTTAAGTCCACTAAAGTATTCAGATCCGACATTTCCAAATTCGGGATCATTCCAAATTCCATTGTTTCTCTCTGTGACTGTGATGACACATTCTCGTTTTGACTATTCCTCTCATTTTTTTCCCCATGCCAAAGTCTTAAAAGAATCTTTCTGAGAAAGAGGTGAAGATCTTTACATATCTCAAATTCCTTTCCAGGGATAACTGGTGAAAAGCCCAATCCACGATTCAATAAGGATATATGGTGTGTTGATAAGGGGAAATCGGTTAAATTAATTATATTATTCATATTATTATCTATCTTCCCCTGCGTTGTCTTGTATTGGGTCCTCCTTTTTTCTCTACTATTCTTTCCTCTCCGAATTTCCCTCTGTTTCGGTCCCCTAAAAAAGAGACCTTAGATTGTGATTCCTCAACTCTGATGTGTTTCCCCATCTCATTGTCACTAGATGGGTCACTTGTAGTTTCCCCATCTGTTGACATAAAAGTGTTCCTTCTCACCCGTAATCTACTTTTGTTTTGTTTTTCTCTATTTTTTGTAAAGGAGAAAATTTGTTTCTGCTCAAAATCAAAAGTATCCCTTTGGAATTTTCTCCTTTTCCGTATTGATATTTCACGAAGTTCCATTTCCACCTCTTTTTTGAGACTAACATTTAGTTTTTCAAATTCCGGATCCTTGCAAAATATATCTAATTTTTTAACACTCTCCTCAATTTCCACATTAAGCAGACTAAGCATATTTTTCTCCTCTTCTATCAATAAGTCCATCAGATTCCTTGAGTGTCTCAAGCACTCCTCATCCCATTTTTCCAAAAATGCTTCACTTTTGAAATGTGATGCTGGTGTTGTACGTCTACGTAAACCTCTTGGGATATTTTTGGACAGCCTATATGCCTCTAAGCTCTGGATATCCCACTTGCGTCTTAAATGACTCAAAATTAGTCTCCGATGATTTTTAAATAAACCATATATGTCTCCTCTGATGTCCTCTGCACTTTTATTCATTTCACAATTCAGAAGTGCAGCAATCCGTGCATCCACCTCTAAGTCTAAGCAATAGGCCATACTAATGACACACCACTGATTACCTCTCAAGTTCAAAAAGAAAATATTTTTCTTTCTAAAGGTATATAAACAAAACAGGAAGGGAAAACACCCTCCAAAAAATATTATATATAGAAAAAATATGTGGTTATAACCAAACCATACCTAATAAACCCAAAATTGCAATATAATATAGCACGGTGCCATTCCTGATAAAGATTATAGAAAAAAGAAAAAAAGAGATGCCCTATATAGCTGCCCCCGTACAGTAAAATGCCCCCTCATACAGTATAATGCCCCCCATATGAGCTTCCCATGCAATATAATGCCCCCATATGAGCTCCCCATACAGTATAATGCCCCTCATATGAGCTCCCCATACAGTATAATGCCCCTCCATATCAGCTCCCCATACAGTATAATGCCCCCATATCAGCCCGCCCATACAGTATAATGCCCCTCATATCAGCTCTTCATACAGTATAGTGCCCCCAATATCAGCCCCCATAAAGTATAATGCCCCCATATCAGCTCCCCATACGGTATAGTGCCCCCATATCAGCCCCCATACAGTATAATGCCCCCCATATCAGCTCCCCATACAGTATAAGGCCCCTCCATATCAGCTCTTATACAGTATAATGCCCCCATATCAGCCCCCCATACAGTATAATGCCCCCATATGAGCTCCCCATACAGTATAATGCCTCCATCTTAGCTCCCCATACAGTATAATGCCCCCCATATCAGCTCCCCATACAGTATAATGCCCCCATATCAGCTCCCCATACAGTATAATGCCCCCATACAGTATAATTCCACCATATCAGGCCCCATGCAGTATAATGCCCCCATCTTATTAGTCCCCATGCCATATCAGCCCCCCATACAGTATAATGCCTCCATATGTGCATAGTAAGTAATTTTTTCTATTTTTCTACCTATCCCCGTTCCCACGCCGGGTGAAGGATCCTTCACCTCCTCTGGTGTGTGCTATGAGTGACTCAGCGCAGAGAGGCTCGATGATGTTGCTACATCCCGCCTGCCTGCGTCGAGCCGCTCAGGGCACAGTGAATGTTGGAGCATTGAATGGAACCGGGACCTCGTTGAGTGACTCGCGACCCACCGGAGGTCTTCACACGACCACCCAGGGGGACGCGACCCACAGTTTGTAATGTATTGTGCAGTTTGCGGTGGAGAGAGGAGGGGGGGGCTGTAATTTAACGGGCCCCCCCTCCACCGCAAACAGCACATTACAAGACAACCCATTACAAGGCAACACAATACAATACATTACATTACAAGACAACACAATACAACACAACACAAAACATTACAATACAGACTCTGCAGCTCACCTGGAGTCCTCAGCACCTGCTCTTCCACTGCACTGGCTGGAAGACAGGTCACGTGACAACATTGTCACATGGTACACTAAGTGTACCATGTGACTGTAACCAGGAAGTGCCGGCTTCACGGCACAGAAAATTGATTTAAGAAGCATGCTGTATGGCAACGGGGGCCCGTGGGCCCCCAGGCTTAGGGGCCCGGTCGCAAGTGCGACCGCTGCGACCCCTATAGCTACACCACTGTTAAGTAGGCCTATCACATTGCCTAATCTGATCCCTTTCATTCCACCCCCACATACATCAGAACCTGACCCATTCAGCAGTATCCCCCACACACCTTGAACCCTGATGCACTTCTAATCTGTCATACACAGATACTGGCTAGTGACTGGCACATACAGCTTTATGTGTACTACCCCATGTGTATAAAAGATGGCTGGACCATTGTACATTTACATCTTATGTCACCCGTCTTTCCTTATAGATTGTAAGCTCTTGTGAACAGGGACCTCACTGCTCTTGTGTGAATTTTTTATCCGTTTTGTCACTATGTAATGTCTGATATTTTCTGTACATGTTCCCTCTGAATTGTAAAGTGCTGTGGAATATGTTGGGGCTATATACATAAAGATTATTATTATTAGCTTTGCTCATACTTATGCTCCTGTGAAATTCCACAATAAATCGTAGTTTTGTGCTGAAAACCCTGATTGAAGGACTATCTATCTATTTATCTATCATCTATCTATCTATCTATCTATCTATCTATCTATCTATCTATCTATCTATCTATCTATGTGAAGTATGCATGTGTGTGTATGAAAGGATATATAGATCGTAGATAGATAGAATTGTAAAGCATTTCTAAATGCTAAGTTCATTAGAATTGACACACGGAAAGAACATTAATCTTAGCATTTGTATTCGTCTTTCAAGAGTCAGAACATTCATACAGAACACAGGAAACATGCACTAATAACAAAAATTGAAAACCCATGTGTAATGAAAATAATATGTCTGTATGTAACTGGCAACCAGGATGGTTACATTTTTGAGTAAGGACGGTAAATTAGCCAAAGCGGCCAGGAATTTTTATTGTAGTTCTGGATGTACTCGACCATGGTTTATTACAGTGACGAGAGCATAGGCGCTGTCACAAGGAAGAAGACATTGGGGGTAATTTACTAAGACTGTCATTTCATCCAGCCGTCTTAAACTGAAGTGCACTAGAGTACAATGCGGGGCACACGCCTCTTTATAAATTTGGTGTTCTTTGGCTGCCTGTCCACCATAAACTGAAATTTCTATGAACAGGTATAGATTGGCGCCATATCTTACACCATTTTCTGGCATTAGTAATGGTATATCTGCAGTCCATAGGAGGCCCAGCCCCTTCAGCTAAATTCCACTTTTCTGTACACTGTTGGAAAGTGGCGAGAGGTGTGAAAAGTCACAAACTATAGCGTGCACCATAATTTGCTAATTTTCTACTCCATAAAAGTGGCATAAAGCCTTTGATAAATTATCTTCAGTCTTTAGAACCTAAGCCTGGTCTGTACAACTTCGAAAGGGCAAATGGTGTGCGTGTGTGTGTGTGTGTGTGTGTTGGGTACCTATCGGCCCAGAACTCGGTAGGTGGTGGCAGCAAGGTGTGTGTTTGGGTGTGATTTATTCTCAATTTGGAACCTGAGTGCAAGATGGTGTTAGTGGAAATAGATTTACCCCTTACAGTCACACCCATATCACGTGCTGGTAAGGTGTGTACGTGACATCATGCATTTGTTTTAATCTTGGAGTATACCACAGTTAGTAAACAGGATGCCATTAAACACGGCACAAAATGCATGTTTTATTGGCAAGCTGGGCACATTAGACAGCATAATTCCTACAGGTTCACAATGAAAGCTGCATGTGAAATGTCAAACACATTTCACTGCTGTGTGTTCATTACATCCAAATGTATAATAAATTAAGGGCAGATGTAGATGTGTTGAAGGTAGACCTACATCTCAAGCTCACACTTTGCTACACAAAAAGCACTCTGAATTTAACACATGCATAGGTTTGATTCTGTAAATAGGATGTAGCACTATTCTATGCCCATTATTTATAATAGTGTATGGTCCTTGAGATGTAACATTGTACAGTATATTCAACCACCTGCTCCTTCCTACAGGCTTTACATAACATCAAGCAGTGGGTCTATAACATTTGTATACTTTGGTAAATTTAATAGAACTGTATTTTTTTTTACATTTTCTCCTACAAAACAAATATATCTATCTACCTATCTATCTATCTCTCTCTATATGTATATATATATATATATATATATATATATATATATGTATATACCTATATATATATATATATATATATATATATATATATATATATATGTATATCTATACATATATACACGGTCTAAACAAAGATGAACACAGCACTCTAATAGAACTGAATATCACGCCATCTGCAGGTCACCAGAGGATGAATCAATTCCCCAACTTGAATTTAGATGAAACCATAGGAAAAGGAAGAGCACCAGGACTTCAATAAAGATGATATACGGTTGATTTATTCACCTCAAGTCAGCAAAAAAGACAGCAGCACTCCAACACAGTCAAATTGATATGTAAACGGGTGCCAGCAAGTAGTCCAGATCCAGAGACTATATCGATATCCCAAAGAAATACATGTGTTGGTTGTAGTGGGCGACGGTACACACAGGATATGGTAGTCTCACCAACCTTGGTGTTGGGTGTCATTGGTCATGTAACAGTGACCTTGAATCCTCCCCCTCGTGTGAACTCCTGTTTATGTCCACCTATATATCATTATGATACTTATCTTATATAAAAATTTTAAAAATGGTTCTCCGTAAAAATTAACTTAATGTATTTAGATTGTATTCTTTGGGTCTTTTGCTGCTTCTCACTTTTACATTCATTAATTTTTATAGGTTTATTTACCTTCTTTGATACAGATCCAGGACATTCTTGAATTTATATATATACACTACCGTTCAAAAGTTTGGGGTCACCCAGACAATTTTGTGTTTTCCATGAAAACTCACACTTATATTTATCAAATGAGTTGCAAAATGACTAGAAAATATAGTCAAGACATTGACAAGGTTAGAAATAATGATTTTTATTTGAAATAATAATTTTCTCCTTCAAACTTTGCTTTCATCAAAGAATGCTCCATTTGCAGCAATTGCAGCATTGCAGACCTTTGGCCTTTTAGCTGTTAATTTGCTGAGGTAATCGGGAGAAATTTCACCCCATGCTTCCAGAAGCCCCTCCCACAAGTTGGATTGGCTTGATGGGCACTTCTTGCATACCATACGGTCAAGCTGCTCCCACAACAGCTCTATGGGGTTGAGATCTGGTGACTGCGCTGGCCACTCCATTACAGATAGAATACCAGCTGCCTGCTTCTTCCCTAAATAGTTTTTGCATAATTTGGAGGTGTGCTTTGGGTCATTGTCCTGTTGTAGAATGAAATTGGCTCCAATCAAGCGCTCTCCACAGGGTATGGCATGGCGTTGCAAAATGGAGTGATAGCCTTCCTTATTCAAAATCCCTTTTACCTTGTATAAATCTCCCACTTTACCAGCACCAAAGCAACCCCAGACCATCACATTACCTCCACCATGCTTGACAGATGGTGTCAGGCACTCTCCCAGCATCTTTTCAGTTGTTCTGCGTCTCACAAATGTTCTTCTGTGTGATCCAAACACCTCAAACTTCGATTTGTCTGTCCATAACACTTTTTTCCAATCTTCCTCTGTCCAATGTCTGTGTGCTTTTGCCCATATTAATCTTTTCCTTTTATTAGCCAGTCTCAGATATGGCTTTTTCTTTGCCACTCTGCCCTGAAGGCCAGCATCCCGGAGTCGCCTCTTCACTGTAGACGTTGACAATGGCGTTTTGCGGGTACTATTTAATGAAGCTGCCAGTTGAGGACCTGTCAGGCGTCTATTTCTCAAACTAGAGACTCTAATGTACTTGTCTTGTTGCTCAGTTGTGCAGCGGGGCCTCCCACTTCTCTTTCTACTCTGGTTAGAGCCTGTGTGTGCTGTCCTCTGAAGGGAGTAGTACACACGTTGTAGGAAATCTTCAGTTTCTTGGCAATTTCATGCATGGAATAGCCTTCATTTCTAAGAACAAGAATAGACTGTCGAGTTTCACATGAAAGCTCTCTTTTTCTAGCCATTTTGAGAGTTTAATCGAACCCACAAATGTAATACTCCAGATTCTCAACTAGCTCAAAAGAAGGTCAGTTTTATAGCTTCTCTAAACAGCAAAACTGTTTACAGCGGTGCCAACATAATTGCACAAGGGTTTTCAATTGTTTTCTAATCATCCATTAGCCTTCTAACACAGTTAGCAAACACAATGTACCATTAGAACACTGGAGCGATGGTTGCTGGAAATGGGCCTCTATACACCTATGTAGATATTGCATTAAAAACCAGACGTTTGCAGCTAGAATAGTCATTTAGCACATTAACAATGTATAGAGTGTATTTCTGATTAATTTAATGTTATCTTCATTGAAATAAACTGTGCTTTTCTTTCAAAAATAAGGACATTTCTAAGTGACCCTAAACTTTTGAACGGTAGTGTATATATATATATATGTATATCCCCCGATTAGCATACCATAAAAACCACCTGCCTCATATTGTGTAGGTCCCCCTTGTGCCATCAAAACAGCTTTGACCTGATGAGGCATGGACTCCACAAGATGCTTAAGGTCTCCTGTGGGTGGTATGTGGGTTCCAGATGCTAGTAATAGATCCTTTAAGCCCTGCATGTTGCTACACCACCGCTACAACAACGCCACTACCCTGTGCCAGTCACTGCACTGGTTGCCCATCCCCTTCCGAATAAAATTCAAACTTATTACTCTCACCCACAAATCTCTCCACAGTGCTGCACCTCCTTACATCTCCTCCCTCGTCTCTGTCCACCACCCTACTCGGGCTCTACGTTCTGCCAACGACCTTAGATTAAAATCCTCCATAATCCGAACCTCCCACTCCCGTCTCCAGGATTTCTCTCGTGCTGCACCAGTCCTCTGGAATGTGCTACCCCAGACAATCAGTTTAATTCCCAATATCCACAGTTTTAAAAGTGCCCTGAAAACACATCTATTTAGACAGGCCTATAACATTCCCTAATCTGACTCCTTTCCATGGCCCCCCTTTTAGATTAGTCATCAGAATAAGATTCCCTCACACTCCTTCTCTTCATGTCAGTCATACACGGATACTGGCTGGTGACCGGCTCATGCAGCTTTATGTTACCACCCCATGTGTATAAAAATGGCTGGACTATTCTACAGAACAAACACTGTTACACTTTGTGTCTCCTTTATTTCCTCATAGATTGTAAGCTCTTGCGAGCAGGGTCCTCACTCCTCAAGTTTGAATTGTAATTAATTTTGTCACTATGTAATGTCTGATATTGTTTGTTTCATGTCCCCTCTAAATTGTAAAGTACTGCGTAATATGTTGGCGCTATATAAATAAAGATTATTATTATTATTATTATTATGTTGCGAGCTGGGGCCTCCATGGATTGGACTTGTTTTTCTAGCAGATCCCATAGATGTTCGATCAGATTGAGATCTGGGGAAATTAGAGGCCAAGTCAACACCTTGAACTTTTTATTATGTTTTTTTATACCATTTCTGAACACTTTTAGCAGTGTTGCACATCATTATGCTGAAGAGGCCACTGCAGCATTTTTAGGCACTGTAGGTTGTATGTGTCGAAGTAACATCCACATAAATGTCAGAACCCAAGGTTTCCTACCAGAACATTGCCCAGAGGATTACACTGCCTCCGCCGGCTTGTCTTCTTCCCATAGTGAATCCTGGTTCCATCTATTCCCCATCTAAGCGACGCACTTTGTTCCATTGATCCATGGTCCAGTCTATATATATTTATATTTCCTAATTTAAAAAATAAATAAATCTGTAAATATGTCCTTAATTTATCTCCTTGTTAAGAATTGTACAGAAACCATGGGAAAGCTAAGTGACAACCAATATGGCCAATATAACACCTTTCTCAGGTTACAATCTGCTTAGTCATACAGTTTGTTTGGTAGCAAGATATATCAATGAATATCTACACAAATGTGCCATTTGTGAGATAAGAAACTAAATGATGCCTGACATAGGAGGGATAATTGCAGCCACAAAAATTCTCACCTAGCTTTCCCATAAACAGCTTAAACTGGCTGTCTCACAAAGAAAACCCATGTCTATTTGCCTTATTAGGGAGCCTGGTGCCTTCTAACAATTAAGAGATGGCTGAATATAATTTTTAACAGCTTAAGGGCTTATTATGGTTTCAGCAAATACAAATTTTCTATTATTATTTCTCACATATTTTTTAACAGATAGTTCCACAGTGCCCATATAGCGCCACAGTGCCCACATATAAAGAGTTATAGTGCCCGCATATAAAGTGGCAGTGCCCACATAGATAGTGCCCATTTTTAGATAGACCGCACACAGTGCCCATGTAGATAGTGCCAGTGTCCCTGTAGAGAGTGCCCATATAGTGCCACAGTGCCCATGTAAATAGTGCCACACCCCCCTTGGATAACGCCACCCCCCCAGGGAGGAGCCCCCAATGTCACTGTCCATATATGGATAATGACATCAGGGGCTCTTCCAGGAGCGAAATCCCTGGTCAGAGCCTTGTCAATGCTCTGGCCGGGTTTCCGCTCCTGGAGGGAGCCCCTGACGTCACTACAGGATCGGTAACGCTCTGGCCGGGGATTCTTCTCCTGGAGAAGCCCCTGACAACACGGTCTGTATATGGACAGTAATGTCAGGGGCTCCCTCTAAGAGCGGAATTTCCGGCCAGAGCGTTGGCAACGCTCTGGCTAGGGATTGTGCCCCTGGAGGAGTCACTGGTGTCACTGTCCATATATGGACAGTGACGTTAAGGGCTTTCCCAAGACAAGAGTCCCCGGTCAGAAAGCTTGCATTGCCACATCCCCCTTGGATAGTGCATGCCACCCCCCCCCCCCGGGAGGAGCCCCCAATGTCACTGTCCATATATGGATAATGACGTCAGGGGCTCTTCCAGGAGCGAAATCTCTGGTCAGAGCGTTGTCAATGCTCTGGCTAGGTTTCCGCTCCTGGAGGGAGTCCATGACGTCACTACAGCGTCGGTAATGCTCTGGCCGGGGATTCCTCTCCTGGAGAAGCCCCTGACATCACTGTCTATATATGGACAGTAATGTCAGGGGCTCCCTCTAGAAGTGGAATCCCCGGCCAGAGCGTTGGCAACGCTCTGGCCAGGAATTCTGCTCCTGGAGGAGCCACTGATGTCACTGTCCATATATGGACAGTGATGTCAAGAGTTTTCCCAAGACAAGAGTCCCCGGTCAGAGAGCTTGCGTTGCTCTGGCCAGGGACTTTATAGTTGAATGCTGAAGTAGGGAGCTTACAGTTCCTTGCTTCAGCATTGAATTCAACTGCAGAGACAGTTGGCAACAGGACATACCACCGGCCGGCCGGGACAGCGGGACACCGGGATGGTTGGGAGGTATGATTACATTGTGATCATAAAAATGCTTGACTCCTTAAAAGATACAGGATCTGGACAAAGTATTATACTTGGAAGCAAACAAAATAAAAGTTCCTTTTAAATGACAGCAAGCAGGGATCTTGATTTTAAAATTAATCTGGCAGCAGTTTTAAAGCCTCAAAACCTTTTAACCTTTCATGTTGCATGACTGTGAAACTGATGTTTGATTCCTCTGGCGCAGTGCTCTCACGTGCCACTCTCTGCTGTGAGTGGCGACTTAGCGGCCAATCAGGAGAAAACCGCAGCCAACACTCAAAGCAGAGAGGTGCAGTGAGGAGAGCCGAGGATCACCTTTACAGCAAGTGCCTGCCTCAGAGGCACTTGTGACCGTGGTGCCGGGGGAACTAAACATCGATTTCTTGGTCATGCAAGAAAAAAATCTATGTTTACAATGCCTTTCCCCTGCCCTGTAATGCTCTTCCAGCAGTTTTGACAGTTGGGTGTATAATTATTTTCATTGCCCATCCACTCCTCGGTGTCAGGTTTAAATAAAGGCCAATAGCTTGAATAGGATTTATTGTAAACACAGTTGTAATGATTTCCAGATTCAAAGCAATGACAAAGAGGTTTTTGTGATTTCTAATCTTCTTATAAACATGGATAACAAAGAAGGGAGGAGAAAAAAACAAAGCAAGAGACACTCAAGTCTTGTTCACTTGTATAAACATTTTTGGCCACCAGAGGGCGTTGGATATCAAAGGCAGCTCTGTTCCCAGGAGTAACACATCAGCTGCACTTTGAGGTTGGGTTCTACTTTATATTGTGTGACTTGTAAGATTCCCCTTGCACCTTGTTCTCCAAGTTTTGTCCGCTGCTGTATTTTCTCACAGAAACCAGGTGGTATATCTTGGTTTGCTTTAAAAATCCCAATCACAAATGTGACACAGAGCCATAGACTTTCTAGCACATTTCCTATAAATGTTTTATTAAAGCTCTGATCATATCTGCGTCGTGGCCACGATGCTTTGCCAGATCTCTCATACTACGGATACTGATGGTGCCCAACATGAACTGTTGACTTATAATGTGGTCCGCCGGGGGTTCTCTTGTGGTGTCCATCATTTTGACACGAAAAACAGCGCTATCCTTTCTATCAAATCTGATGGAATTTGCGACAGTATTTTCTTTAGGCTTGAAATAGCCTATACTTTATGCATAAAATCTGTGCCAAGTCTGCGTCCTTAAAAACGTGACATTCTTGTGACGTTACATGTATGTTGGCACGTGCAATAATTGACTGCATTGTCCCTAGTTCACCACATCTGTGTGTCTGCGGATGCGCTGGGCGAGGAGCAATCACATGATTATTTCATGTTACTGCATGCACCTGATGTCACAAGGATGACATGTCACTGCAGCCATGTTGGTTACATACACCCATGGAATTTTAAAGCGGGAACTGGGTCTGATTTAATTAATAAAGTATCTTATCTTATCTGGATGTAATTCCTGGCAAAAAAAATTAGTCCAGAAAACGCCTTTGACCAATAATTCTGGTAAAAATAAGAATGTCTGATGTGTGCATATTTTTGTACAAAACATTGTAGCATCCGTTTGCCATCCATCAAGGCACTCCATAATTCATGATTTGTAACCATAACTAAATGAATTTCTACCATCTTATAATAATAGTACGTGTCTACTTCAACTGATAAGTTATATTTCTATATTTTCTGGAACAACAATAACTAGATTTATCAACATTAATGCCACTGTAGTCACTAAGCGCAGTTAGAATTCAGTCTTTTCTTTTGCAGACCTCTGTATACCATGCTTCCCCTGATACAGTTAAAAGATAGATTTCTGTCTGCCTACAGTGACCACTAGAGGGAGATTCTGCATACAGATTTTTACAGCTACAAATGCAGCAAGCTCCTCCTAATGGCATCTGCAGACAGTCAGAATTTTATCAGAAAACCCTGCCAACCTGCAAAAATAGTGGCATCCTTCACTATAGACTATAATGGTATTCGTTTAATGGATACGTCATGAACTCTCATGACCCCAGCTCATGACATGTCTGTTTAACGGATACCAATATAGTCTAGAGTGATGGTTGCGACTGCTAAGGCATGTGTCACAGCCTACTAATGATTATACGTCGGCCCGGCTTGGATTTAAAAAGCTTGAAAGAGGTTGAACTCAACTTGGATATAGTCCAAGAAGACATCTCGGTGTCAGGCATAAGTTTCAGGGCAATCGGGGCACTTTTGATTTGCGATAAATTTATTTGAATCAGATCAATTCGACCAAATCGGAACCGAAACTAATTTGGGAAATTTGCTCATCTGTTTCTAATTTCACCGGATAGGTGTTAAAGGTCTCCCGTTCTTCCTTACTGCACACTCAGCAAAGTCTATGGGACTGATTGAGACAGCAGAGTACAGAGCTCGGCTGTTTCTATCAGCACCATTGATATTAACCCTTTTGGCCTTCAGGACCAGCCCCATTTTTTCAAATCTGACCTGTCAGTTTATGTGGTAATAACTCTGGAATGCTTTTGCCTATCCAAGCGATTCTGAGATTGTTTTCTCGTGACATATTGTACTTTATGTTAGTAAAAAATTTGGTCGATAAATTCAATATTTATTTGTAAAAAAAAAAAAAAAAAGATTTGGAGAAAATTTGGTCAATACATTCATTGCTTATTTGTGAAAAACACCAAAATTGAAAGGAAGGATTTTTCTAATTTTAAATATATCTGCTTGTAAAACAGATAGTAATACCACACAAAATAGTTACTATTTCACATATTCCATATGTCTACTTTATATTTGCATCATTTTTGAACATTATTTTATTTTTCTAGGACGTTACAGGGTTTAGAACTTTAGCAGCAATTTCTCACATTTTCAAGAAAATTTCAAAAGGCTATTTTTAGGGACCAGATCAGTTCTGAAGTGGCTCTGAGGGCCTTATGTACTAGATAGACCCCATAAATCACCCCATTTTAAAAACTGCACCCCTCAAAGTATTCAAAACAGCATTCAGAATGTGTTTTAACCTTTTAGGCGTTTCACAGCAAAGTAGCAAAGTAGAGGTGAAATTTCCAATTTTTTTTTTTGCTGAAACTCATTTCTAATAATTTTTTTTTGTAACACAGAAGGTTTTACCAAGGAAAAGCAACTCAATATTTATTGCCCAGATTCTGCAATTTTTAGACATATCCCACATGTGGCCCTAGTGTGGTAATGGACTGAAACACAGGCCTCAGAAGAAGCAAAGGAGCACCTAGTGGATTTTGGGGCGTCCTTTTTTTTAGAACATATTTTAGGCACCATGTCAGGTTTGAAGAGGTCTTGTATTGCCAAAACAGTGGCAACTCCCCAAAAATGGCAGGGTTTTGAAACTACACCCCTCAAGGAATTTATATAGGGGTACAGTTAGCATCTTGACCCCACAGGTCTTTTGCTATATTTATTGGAGTTCGTCTGTGAAAATGAAAATCTACTTTAGTTCTTAAAAAAATATAAAACATTTCAATTTTTACAAGGAATAAAGAATAAAAAAAGCAATCCAAAACTTGTAAAGCTATTTCTCCCGATTACGGCAATACCCCATATTTGGTAATAAACTTCTGTTTGGACCCACAGCAGGGTTCAGAAGGGAAGGAGCGCCATTTGGATTTTGAAGCGCAGATTTTGCTGGATTGGTTTTCAGTGCCATGTCGCGTTTGCAACGCCCTGGAGGGACCAAGACAGTGGAAACCCCCCAGAAGTGACCCCTTTTGGGAAACTACACCCCTCAAGGAATTTTTCTAGGGGTATAGTTAGCATTTTGACCCCACAGTTTTTTTGCTGAATTTAGTGGAATTAGACCGTGAAAATGGAAATCTACTTTTCTTCTGAAAAAATCTAGAAATGTTTAATTTTTACAATGAATAAAGGAGAAAAAGAACTCCAAAATTTGTAAAGCAATTTCTCCTGATTACGGCAATATGCCATATGTGGTAATAAACTGCTGTTTGGACCCACGGCAGGACTCAGAAGGGAAGGAACGAATAGTTTTTGGATGTCATGTCGCATTTGCAAAGCCGATGAGGGACCAAAACAGTGGAAACCCCTCAAAAGTGACCCCATTTGGGAAACTACACCCCTTAAGGAATCTATCTAGGGGTATAGGGAGCATTTAGACCCCACAGGTCTTTTGCAGAATTTATTAGAATTAGGCCATGAAAATTAATATCAACATTTTTTCCACAAAAAGGTTGCATTTTTTCATTTTCACAAAGGATAAAGGAGAAAAAGCGCCCCAACATTTGTAAAGCAATATATCCCAAGTACGGCTATACCCACATGTGGTCATAAATGCTTTTTCATTAGAAATTAATTAGCCCTTTCAGGACTGATCCATTTTTTGCTTTTTCATTTTAGTTTTTCCCTCCCGCTTTACAAGAGCCATAACTGTTTTTATTTATCGGTCAATGGAGCGTTGTGAGAGCTTATTTCTTACGGGAGGAGTTGTAGCTTCTAGTGACACCATTTAATGTACTGGGAAACAAAATAAAAAATTTTGTAGGCTGAAATTGGAAAAAGCTGCGATTCCTCTTTTGTTTTTTGGGTTTCGTTTTTATGGCTTTCACCTTGCGGTAAAAACGACAACTTAAATTTTTTCTGAGACAATACGATTAAGATGATACCAAATTTATACAGTTTTTAAAAATATTTTACTACTTTTACAAAGTACAAATCGTTTTGTTTCACCACATTCCGGGAGGCATCACTTTTTTTATTTTTTGGTCCATTGAGTGGTGTGAGGGCTTATTTTTTGCGGGACTAGCTATTTTTTGGTACATACAACTTTTTGATCACTTTGTATTACACTTTTTTTTAAAAGCTAAGGTGACCAAAAATCTGCGATTTTGGCGTTTTAAATTCTTTATTTTTTACGGCGTTCACCGAGCAAGTTAAATAATGGTATATTGTAATAGTTCTGACTTTTACGGATGCAGCAATACCAATTTTGTTTATTTTTTACATTACTTTAGTGGAGAAATGGGAAAGGTTTTTTTTTTGGACTTTAAATATATTATATATTTTTTTCATTAATAATAACTTTATTTACTTTTTTTTTTTTTACACATCTTATTAGTCTCCCTAGGGGACTCGAACCAGCGATCATTAGATCGCTTGTACAATACACAGCAATACTAATGTATTGCAGGTATAATGTCATTTTTACACGCTCCTGTAAGGGTATGTTCACACGCTGAGTCAAAAACGTCTGAAAATACGGAGCTGTTTTCAAGCAAAAGCACCTCCTGATTTTCAGATGTTTTTGTAGCAACTCGCGTTTTTCGCTGCGTATTTTACGGCCGTTTTTGGAGCTGTGTTTCAATGGAGTCAATGAAAAACGGCTCCAAAAACATCCCAAAAAATGACCTGCACTTCTTTTGACTCGGCGTCTTTTTACGCGCTGTATTTTGAAAACGACGCGTAAAATGACGCCTCATGGGAACAGAACACTGTAAATCCCATTGCAAGCAATGGGCAGATGTTTGGAGGAGTAATGGTGCCATTTTTTTAGGCATAATTCGAGGCGTAAACAGCCCGAATTACATCTGAAACCACTCCGCCTGAACATACCCTAAGGCCTCATTTACACGAGCGTGTGCGTTTTGCGCACGCAAAAAACACAGCGTTTTGCGTGCGCAAAAGGCACTTGACAGCTCCGTGTGTCATCAGTGTATGATGCGCGGCTGCGTGATTTTCGCGCAGCCGCCATCATAGAGATGAGGCTAGTCGACGTCAGTCACTGTCCAGGGTGCTGAAAGAGTTAACTGATCGGCAGTAACTCTTTCAGCACCCTCGACAGTGAATTCCGATCACAATATACAGCAACCTGTGAATAAAAAAAAGACGTTCATACTTACCAAGAACTTCCTGCTTCCTCCAGTCCGGTCTCCCGGCCGTTGCCTTGGTGACGCGTCCCTCTCTTGACATCCGGCCCCACCTCCCTGGACGACGCGGCAGTCCATGTGACCGCTGCAGCCTGTGATTGGCTGCAGCCTGTGCTTGGCCTGTGATTGGCTGCAGCTGTCACTTGGACTGAATCGTCATCCTGGGAGGTCAGACTGGCGGAAGAAGCCGGGAGTTATCGGTAAGTCAGAACTTATTTTTTTTTTACACGTTCATGTATATTGTGATCGGAAGTCACTGTCCAGGGTGCTGAACCAGTTTAACTCTTTCAGCACCCTGGACAGTGACTGTCTCCTGACGTCGCGTACCGGAACACTTTTTTCCGGGTTCGGTCAAAACGAGTTCGGCCGAACCCGGTGAAGTTCGGTTCGGTTCGGACGGTTCGCTCATCTCTAAGACACTCCGTTTGGATGTTAGTAAACAGAAAAGCACGTGGTGCTTTTCTGTTTACATTCAGAGTTTGACAGCTCTTGCGCGAATCACGCAGTTCGCACGGAAGTGCTTCCGTGCGACCTGCGTGGTTTTCACGCACCCATTGACTTCAATGGGTGCGTGATGCGCGAAAAACGCACGATTATAGAACATGTCGTGAGTTTTACGCAACGCACTCGCTCTGCGAAAAATTCACGCATTGTCTGCACTGCCCCATAGAGTAATATAGGTGCGTACGACACGCGTGAAAAGCACGCGCGTCGCACGCGCGTATATTACGCTCGTCTAAATGAGGCCTAACAGCGCGATCGCTGTTCCTGTCAGTTAGTCCTGGGTGTCGGCTGTAATACACAGCTGACACCTGCAGAATATGGAGCGGGTTCAGCACATGAGCCCGCTCCATATATAACCCCCCGCACAACGACATGCTATTAAGTCGTGCTGCGCGAAGGGGTTAATGCGCAGCGGATGGTGAAAATTAACATTTTCCACTGATATGCCATTTTAATGCACAATAGGTTGTGCCCAGTTTGTGCCACTGAAGACAAATACCTCATACAATGTTAAGCGGGTTCTCCCAGGTATAAACTGTCATATATGTGGACACAAGCTGGTGTTTTGGCACGCTGTGGCGCTCAGAAGGAGGGAGCGCCATTTGGCTTTTGGAGCGCAGATTTTGCATTGCAGTTGTTCTGTTTGGGGTTTTGCTGGTATTTCAGTTTATAATGTGGGGACATATGTGATCTGTGCAGAGTACATCAGGGCATAATAAGAGGGTATAATAATGCGGTAAATAAATAATAATCCACAGATATGTGGCTGATGTCACACTGATAAATGGTGCCCGATCTTATCCGCTTTTGGAATGCTCTGCATAATTTCTATCGCTATATTCTGAGCGCCAGAACTTTTTTATTTTTTCTCCACCGGAGCTGTGTGAGGGCTTATTTGTTGCGGAACAATCTGTAGTTTTCATTGGTACCATTTTAGCGTACATGTGATTTTTTGATCACTTTTTATTCAATTTCTTGGCAAGCAAAGTGACAAAAAAACATAAATTCTGACAATGTTGTATGTCCTTTTTTATTTACAGTGTTCACCGTGCGTTATAAATTACATTTTACTTTATTCTACGGGTCGATATGGTTACGGCGATATCATATGTATATCCTGTTTTTTTATGTTTTGTGGCGTTTGCGCAATAAAATCACTTTTCTATAAAATGATTTATTTTTTTGTGTCACCATATTCTAAGAGCCATAACTTATAACTTATATTTTTCAGTCAAAAAAGCGATGTAAGGTCTTGTTTTTTGCGGGACGGGTTGTAGTTTTCATTGATATTATTTTAGGGTACATTCAACTTTTTGATTACCCTTTATTCTATATTTTGGGAGGGGTGATGACCAAAAAAATTGTGATTCTGGCATTCTTTTTGAATAATTATTTTTGAAGTGTTCACCGTGCGGGAAAAATACAATAACTTTATTGTTTGGGTCATTACGAATGCGGTGATACCAAATATGTGTACTTTTTTAACGTTTTCATTTTTTTCCTATAATAAAAGTCATATTATAGGAAAAAAAGCATTTTTTGTTTTTGGAACTTATAACTTGTTTTTACACTTTTATAAAACATTTCTTTTTTTTTACTTTTTATACTTGAAGACCTGCAACACTGATATTTGCTGTAATGCATTACACTACCTAGGTAGTGTAAAGTGTTAGAAACTGTCAGTGTTAGGGCTTGTTTACATGAGCGTGTTATTCGTCCGTGCGACGCGCGTGTTTTTCACGCGTGTTGTACGGACCTAGAATAGTCTATGGGGCCGTGCAGACAGTCCGTGAATTTTGTGCAACGTGAGTCCGTTGCAAAAAACTCATGACCTGTTCTATATTTGTGCGCTGTTCGTGCATCACGCACCCATTGAAGTCAATGGGTGCGTGAAAATCATGCATGCCACACGGAAGCACTTCCGTGCAAACAGTGTGATTCGCGCAACAGCAGTGAAAAGGATGAATGATAACAGAAAAGCACCACGTGCTTTTCTGTTTACAAGCATCCTAACGGAGTGTCATGATGGCGGCTGCGCGAAAATCACGCAGCCGTGCATCATATGGTGATGACACACGGAGCTGTTAAGTGCCTTTTGCACACGCAAAACGCAGCATTTTTTGCGTGCGCAAAACGCATACGCTCGTGTAAATGAGGCCTTACGCTGACAGTCACACTGACAGGAAGCCTATGAGGACCAATGTATGGCCTCGGGTTTTGCTATGCAACCGATGGCAGCACCTGCAATCGGTCCCCAGGAAAGTTTATTGTAGCAACAAACGTTCCAGTTTGTTGCTGCAACAAACTTTCCCGGTGATCACATGATCGGGACCTGAACCAATCAGGTCCTGATAATGTCTCCGGTACCAGAGGCAGGGGTTAACAGCGCGATCCGGGTGTCAGCACTACTCTGAGACACCCGGATCACGCTTTTAACACCCACCGTGAATTCACGTCGGTGCTGCACAGAACCCAGCAAGCGCGGACGTGAATTTACAGTGGGCGGTCGGGAAGCGGTTAATAATGGTGATCACATGTTCAGTAGCTGAACCAATCGGTTCAGCTGTTAGAGAACAGGCTGCTGGGAAGCCAGGGACGCTGACACCGCAGACGTCAAAGCGCTCTCCTCAGCGCTATGCCGGCAGAAGCAGGGATCTGCAGATTCACGTCCGGGGTATATGCGGCTAGGTCGTGAATCTAGAGATTGTTGGCATGAAAGGGTTAAATGGCAGAGAACATGCTCGAATGTCGTTCTATTCGCCGCCACTTCATGTAGCTCCTTATGGCCTCCTTCACACACTTTTTTTAGTGTATTTAAAAGCTTGTAAAAAAAATGTCATGAATTTCAAGCATTTTTTTCACACATTTTTGGTGGTGTTTTTTATTTTAAAGGATATTAAACATGCGTTTTTCAAGTACTAAAGAGAAGCCTATGGGAAAGAAATGCCAGAAAAAAACTCCATATCTAGAGCATGCTGTGTTTTGAAAAATATGCAGCGGAACCCAAAATTGCCAGAAACCAAAACACTTTGTATGTAGTGTTTTCTAGATTTCAATATAGGCTTTAAAGTAACATCTGGCCGCTTCGTTTTTTAACTAGAATAAAAAAATGCAATGAGAAACCTCATTAAAATCGCCACAAAAAAAAACTCAGCAAAACGCTGTATACAAATCCAGCTTCACATGGTGTTTTTTTTTTGCATGCTAATTTTGATGCATTTTCAGCGCTGGAATCAGGGTAGAAAACACCTTTCTTTTGGCTCCCGTCGGTTTCTGTGCTGTACATTCCTATTGGACACATGCCAAAGCTGCCTGCTGTTTTTTGTGCTGAAGAGTGTCAAAAATTGCGTACAAAAAAGGCTTCCATTTTAAAATCTGCATCCAAAATCAAGCGGGATAACAGGCTGATTTTGGAGGTATACCATGTGAACACATCTTTAGGCCCCCTGCACATGGTTGCAGAAATCCATGCACAGCAGAAGCAACCCCAATCAGATAAAGGGAACACATTTTCAGTCAAAGAAATTTCTGCAAAAAAATCTGCAGGGGGCCTAAGTGTGCGTTTACATGAGTCGTTTTTTGGGGGCGGTTTTGCTGAAAATGGTGCGGTTTTGCTGTGATTACCACGATTGTAGCAAAAAAAAGCCAGAAAAAAATCGGCACTGTAATGTAGATAACAGCAGTGGTTTGTATTTTGAAAGCGATAATTTTTTAGCAAGTTATGAGCAATTTTAGCTTTATGCTAATTAGTTTCTTAATAGACAACTGGGCGTGTTTTTACTTTTTACCAACTAGGCGTTGTACAGAGAAGTGTATGACGCTGACCAATCAGTGACCAATCAGCGTCATACACTTCTCATTATTCCAGTCCAGCTTCTTTCACTGCATAATCACACTGTAACACTGGGCTGGAATAATGAGAAGAAAAAACATTTTTGATGCAGTTTTAACCGCGTGGTCAAGAACGTCTCCAAACTGTTGTTTGTTTGCATTTAAGATTTGCATGTTGATAAATATGGCGCCATTTTCTTGTTACTTGCCACTTCATACCTGAGTCCTGTTGCAGCAAAACTCAAAAGGCCTATAGTCTGTTTATGTTGTCTAGGATTGATATCTGGAATGTAACGGTTCCTTCTAAGGGTATGTTCACACGAGGTCATTACGTCCGTAATTGACGGATGTATTTCGGCCGCAAGTACCGGACCGAACACAGTGCAGGGAGCCGGGCTCCTAGCATCATACTTATGTACGACGCTAGGAGTCCCTGCCTCGCTGCAGGACAGCTGTCCCGTACTGTAATCATGTTTACAGTACGGGACAGTCAGTGGCGGATTAAGTAAACCATGGGCCCTGGGCTGTTCCACAAGCTTGGGCCCCCTTCTCCACCACCGCCCTGCCACGTCATGTCTATATTAAACACCACCTTTCTGTGTGAGCATTGACAAATGAGTGCTACGATTCCCCTTGTCAAAGGGCTGTGTCCCTACATACTGACAGTCTCCAACCATCGCTGACAGTATCACACTGTGTAGGGACACTTCCTCCTGACAAGGGGAATGGTAACACGCATTTGTCTATCAGTCCTGGGTACACAAAGACTTTATGTGGGATACAAGGATTTCCGATAACAGACATGTCAGGAGAGGTGACAGATCTATAAATGCAATGACTCACAGGTGATGTCTTCACTGATGGGTCGTTCTCTTTTCTTCTCCATCTGACACAGACCGTTATGGCGACTTCTCCTGATGACTGCAGAGTTTCCTGATGATACATCTTTTCCCCTTGATTCTGTAGCCATTTTCAGCATCTATAGCAACATAAAAATTCCGAAATAAACACCATAAATTGTCTTACCCCAGACCCCTAAGCAAATTAAGACCCAGGCCCATACATTAACTCAAACCAATAAATTCAGTCCCCAAGAGGTAACTAAACTTTTAAAAAACATTTGGCGGGTCATAGTGAGAGTGATATGTCAGAAGATTTGATTGATGGGGGTCCCAGCATTGAGACCACCACCGATCACTAAAACAAAGCAGCGGGAGTGCCCGGGTGAGCGCTGTTCCACTTCATTTCTGATTGTCTTTCCTCGGCGCGGTATACGGACTCATAGACTTTCTGTTGTGCCCGTACACCGCATGCTCGGCTATCAGAGGAAAGACGATCAGAAACAAAGTGGCTCCTCACTCACCTGAGCACTTCTGCCACTTTGTTTCAGCGATTGGTGGGGTCTCAGTGCCCGGACCCCCACCGATTAGAACATTTGACATGTCACTATGACATGTAATTTTTTTAAAATTTTTCGTTAGTTACCCTTTAAGCAGTCAGACACCCCTCCCCAGTGCATTTGACTGACTGCTGAGTGCCCTATGGGAGGGTCTAAGTGTCTGACACTTAGGGCGGATTTACATGAGCGTGTGCGCTTTGCGCACGCAAAAGGCACTTAACAGCTCCGTGTGTCATCACCATATGATGCGCGGCTGGGTGCCTTTCGCGCAGCCGCCATCATTATGACACTCTGTTTGTATGTTTGTAGCACGTGGTGCTTTTCTGTTTGCAATCATAGTTATACTGCTGTTGAGCAAATCACGCACATCCCACGGAGGTGCCTCCGTGTGGCATGCGTGATTTTCACGCACCCATTAACTTCAATGGGTGCGTGATGCGCAAAAAACGCAGAAATATAGGACATGTCGTCAGTTTTACACAGCGGACTCACGCTGCGCAAAAATCACTGACAGTCTGCACTGCCCCATATACTTGCATAGGTCCGTGCGACGCGCGTGAAAAGCACGCGCGTTGCACGGACGTATTACACGTTCGTGTAAATCCGCCCTTATGGCTCTTGGGGGGGGCAGGAGTTATTCCCCTATAGAACCCTGAACAGTCAATCAAACGCTCTGACCCCCCCCCCCCCCTGAAGTATAATAACTACTGAGGGCTCCATGGGGGAGATTATACTGCAGGGGGGGGGGGGGGGGGGGTTCTGAGCATCTGACTTACTGCAGAGGGCTCTATGGGTGGGAAATTATTTTGCACACAAAAAATGTTACATTAAACACCCTATATACAATTCACACTAACACCAAACACTATATATTCAAACCACACACACTATATAGACTTACATTATGACACACACACACACACACACACACACACACACACTACATAGACTTACATTATAGACACTATATACACAGCACACACTACATAGACTTACATTATAGACACTATATACACAGCACACACTACATAGACTTACATTATAGACACTATATACACAGCACACACTACATAGACTTACATTATAGACACTATATACACAGCACACACTACATAGACTTACATTATAGACACTATATACACAGCACACACTACATAGACTTACATTATAGACACTATATACACAGCACACACTACATAGACTTACATTATAGACACTATATACACAGCACACACTACATAGACTTACATTATAGACACTATATACACAGCACACACTACATAGACTTACATTATAGACACTATATACACAGCACACACTACATAGACTTACATTATAGACACTATATACACAGCACACACTACATAGACTTACATTATAGACACTATATACACAGCACACACTACATAGACTTACATTATAGACACTATATACACACCACACACTACATAGACTTACATTATAGACACTATATACACAGCACACACTACATAGACTTACATTATAGACACTATATACACAGCACACACTACATAGACTTACATTATAGACACTATATACACAGCACACACTACATAGACTTACATTATAGACACTATATACACAGCACACACTACATAGACTTACATTATAGACACTATATACACAGCACACACTACATAGACTTACATTATAGACACTATATACACAGCACACACTACATAGACTTACATTATAGACACTATATACACAGCACACACTACATAGACTTACATTATAGACACTATATACACAGCACACACTACATAGACTTACATTATAGACACTATATACACAGCACACACTACATAGACTTACATTATAGACACTATATACACAGCACACACTACATAGACTTACATTATAGACACTATATACACAGCACACACTACATAGACTTACATTATAGACACTATATACACAGCACACACTACATAGACTTACATTATAGACACTATATACACAGCACACACTACATAGACTTACATTATAGACACTATATACACAGCACACACTACATAGACTTACATTATAGACACTATATACACAGCACACACTACATAGACTTACATTATAGACACTATATACACAGCACACACTATATAGACTTACATTAACACACACACGCGCACACACACGCACACACACACACACACACACACACACACACACACACACACACACACACACACACACACACACACACTCACTCACACTTACTTACCAGCCTCTTCCTCTGCGGTGCTTGTCTCTGGCAGCCTCCAGGACCTTAATCATGTGACTGTGACGTCACCACAGGTCCTTCACCCTCTAGTTTCAGTTTTGCCGTTATCAGGCAGCTGCTGGAGGTTTAGACAGGAGGGACAGTGCACAGCAGCACAGAGGAGCAGACTGTCAGGGAGACTCCAGCACCTGCCCATCACAATCTCTGACAGTCTGCTCTCTACAGCTGATGTGCTGTGCCCCTGTTCCCTGGCCGCAATTGACTCCCCCTGCACATTCCCCCCGCCGCAGCAGCAGCCCTGGAGAGTTTTGGTTCACTTGTGTGCAGTGTGGGAAGCTATGGGCCCCCTGCAAGTCTTGGGCCCCGGGCGACCGCCCGAAACGCCCATATGGGGATCCGCTACTGGGGACAGTTGTCCTGCAGCGAGGCAGGGACTTCTAGCATCGTACATAAGTATGATGCTAGGAGCTCGGCTCCCTGCACTGTGTTCGGTCCGGTACTTGCGGCCGAAATACGTCCGTCAATTACGGACGTAATGACCTCGTGTGAACATACCCTCATCAAACAGTATATATGGTAGAAAACATAATATCGCCATCTAGTGGGCAAATTTGCATGACAATGTTTGTAATCATTTATATATTAAAAACCTTTTAATAATGTGGTATATATGTCCACACATATAACGGTATTTTAGCCCATCATTACCTAACACATGAATAACAACACTAACTGCCCGTACTGTAGAAATACATTTACCAGGAGAAATTTATAAGTCAAAAATCACTTTGCAATTTACTTATTTTTTCTGTATGTGTAACAAAATTGTTTGCTATTGTAGTTATGCAGTTATTTCTGTTCAAATTTTCAATTTTAGTGCTTGCTATTTTTCTTGGATTTCTTTTCAGCAGATATGGAGAGGCAAAGCCTACCAAACACATGTAGCAATTAATAAGATATCCTTGTCGCGAAATGGCCCTACATTTGTATTTTTATAGGAAATGCCTGAGACAAACATAAGCCATAGCGAATGGCTATAGTGAAGGATGAGGCTGTAGATAGAGGCAGTGAAAGCGGATTGTGAAGAATATGCACTTGGTCCACAACTTACCGATTTTGATCTTTTGAAGATGACATCTCAGACTATGAAAAAATGTAAATATCATTATTTATGCGCCTGTTCTTGAATTAACAAATCCATTTGTCTTGAAAATGTGAAATTTATTATGTAAGATGGCATCATGCTTCAGGTAGAAGTTCATTTTTTTCAATTTTTTTTTCATTTTGATGATGTTAAAATCCAATGGCCTTTTGCATGACACTACATTTTATTTACTTAATATATTCACATAATGATTTATTTTACTCTTCTGGTTGTGATGTATGTAAATTAACCCTCCAGGTGCTTTGTGTGTTATTTCTTTAATATAGTCAAGCGAGTGTCCCTGAATTGTGTTGAATAATGAAATAATGTGATTAATGCGATGAATTAATATATCCAAGGTCATTAGTAGTCACTGAGCAATACGCTGTGTAGTTAAAGAATATTTCTGGTCAATCAGCATCCGTGTGCCAATATAGCATTATAAGTTATTCAGCAAAAGATCTTTCATAAATGCTTTTTGATGGTCCGAGTTAGAGAAAGAAGGGGGTGGGATATATAGAGAAGTAACTCACCACTATAGGTTGCTCATTTATAGTGTCTGCCATCCACCTTGGGGCTGGGTTCACACGACCTATTTTCAGGCGTAAACGAGGCGTATTATGCCTCGTTTTACGTCTGAAAATAGGGCTACAATACGTCGGCAAACATCTGCCCATTCATTTGAATGGGTTTGCCGACGTACTGTGCAGACAACCTGTCATTTACGCGTCGTCGTTTGACAGCTGTCAAACGACGACGCGTAAAAATACAGCCTCGTCAAAAGAAGTGCAGGACACTTCTTTCAGACGTAATTTGAGCCGTTCTTCATTGAACTCAATGAAGCACAGCTCAAAATTTACGGCTGTCAGAGAAGCCTCGCAAAATGCGAGGAGGAGCAATTACGTCTGAAACGAGGCAGCTGTTTTCTCCTGAAAACAGTCTGTCTTTTCAGACGTAAAAGCCTGCTACCGTGTGCACATACCCTTATACCACATATGTCAACGTTAAGACGGATCGCAGTGAGCAAATGTTCCATCACTAAGATATAAAAAAACAGCAATATATAGCTATAGGCGCAGGATTTGACCGAGAACAATTTATTCTGATTTTTGCACAGACAAATGTGAAAACCAGTTACACTTCTGTATGAAGTCCTGGTCCACCTGGGCCCAAGTCTTTTTGGCATCCAGGGATGGCAACATAAGGGATGTATGACTCTTTAAGCGTAATATAGTGTGTTCTCATGTTATCTCCAGCTTCCATGTTAGCCCAAAGTGGTTTACTACAGTAGAAGACCTCACCCCCTTTATGTAATAGATGAAGCTGGCCATTGAAAAAGAGGTGGGGGGGGGGGGGGGGTTGAACTGGCAGGCCAACAATGGACCTGGAAAGTCCTGGATACTGATTTGATAACTTAAGAGTAAAGGGGCACTCCATATCGGCTACTAACTGTGGGGCTGTGTGGAGGTCTGGGGCAAGCTATTTCTTAAAGGTGCGCAGCTAAACTTGATCTGTAAGGAGATTATAGTGGTCAGTGCCATCAGGGTGTCATCTCTTTTTGTAGATTAAATTAATTTATAAAATGGTGTTTATTCACTCTACACTCACTCCATAACGTTGATTCATTTTAAAAGAGAGTGACCATATGGCCAGCTGTCCTCTGGCAGTCAGGCTCAACCCGCATCTTCTCGGGATCACTGTTTTATGCCGTGTCTGAAGCTGGCCATACACATGAGATAGCTGTTGGATGAAACAACTATCTCCCCCAACTCCCCTATAAACATGCAAGCTTATTTCAATAGAAAGAGGGAAATAAGATACTGTCTGGCGTCTCTGGCAGTAGCTTATATCTCCTGGAGTACAAAAGATCAGGGATGTTGAAATCCAACATCCCTGATCCTTCTATTTCTCTATGACATTTGGTGGGGGACATTAGGGCTGCCTCCCAAAGACAATAGTCACACATTCAGTATAGTCAGCTGATATTAAAGGGGTTTTCCCATGAATCATTTTCATACCAAAAGTCCTAAAATGCCGTATATAGCTGTTGTAGAGTGATTTACAGTGTTTTTAGCATAGGAAAAATGCCTTTTCATAAATTTTTGCCTCCCTGTGTCCTCCTTAGGTGGACATGCACATTGCTATACACTTTAAACACAAGGTGGCGCCATACTATGTAAGTACATTTTTTTTCAATTTAGTGTTTAAAGAGGCTCTGTCACCAGATTTTGCAACCCCTATCTCCTATTGCAGCAGATAGGCGCTGCAATGTAGATTACAGTAACATTTTTATTTTTAAAAAACGAGCATTTTTGGCCAAGTTATGGCCATTTTTGTATTTATGCAAATGAGGCTTGCAAAAGTACAACTGGGCGTGTTGAAAAGTAAAAGTACAACTGGGCGTGTATTATGTGCGTACATCGGGGCGTGTTTACTACTTTTACTAGCTGGGCGTTCTGATGAGAAGTATCATCCACTTCTCTTCATAACGCCCAGCTTCTGGCAGTGCAGATCTGTGACGTCACTCACAGGTCCTGCATCGTGTCAGACGAGCGAGGACACATCGGCACCAGAGGCTACAGTTGATTCTGCAGCAGCATCAGCGTTTGCAGGTAAGTAGCTACATCGATTTACCTGCAAACGCCGATGCTGCTGCAGAATCATCTGTAGCCTCTGGTGCCGATGTGTCCTCGCTCGTCTGACACGATGCAGGACCTGTGAGTGACGTCACAGCGTGATCTCTCGAGAACACGCTGTGTGTCTGCACTGCCAGAAGCTGGGCGTTCTGAAGAGAAGTGGATGATACTTCTCGTCAGAACGCCCAGCTAGTAAAAGTAGTAAACACGCCCCGATGTACGCACATAATACACGCCCAGTTGTACTTTTACTTTTCAACACGCCCAGTTGTACTTTTGCAAGCCTCATTTGCATAAATACAAAAATGGTCATAACTTGGCCAAAAATGCTAGTTTTTTAAAAATAAAAACGTTACTGTAATCTACATTGCAGCGCCTATCTGCTGCAATAGGAGATAGGGGTTGCAAAATCTGGTGACAGAGCCTCTTTAATTTCTATGGAACTCAAACTCATGCCAAAGGGCATCCTCGGGCCAGGAATTGGCTGCAGCGGTCATACGCTGGTAATCTTTCCGGGAAAGTAATCAAAGACTCACTTAGACCTTTGGAGAATCAGGGGTTTTAACAGGTGAGTAAAGTGCATTTTTTTGTGTAATAACAATTTTTGCAGCTAGTTTCACTTCTTGACCTCTATGACAACCCCTTTAAAGCACTGTTCATACCATTGTCATGGCTTCAGTTTATAATAGGTACATGGCAGCTATGCCGGATTCCTTTGAAAATGGGCCTTAATGGGGTAATGGTGTTCTGGTATTTTTGATGGCAAGAATAGCACTATGGACTACTCTATTCTTACCATTCCCGCACAACCCTTTTAAGTGTGCTACCATCATGGTTTCCAAACAGACCCATGACCGGTATGACTGATTCATTTCAAACAGAATCCACCGAAACTTGATGAACCTTATGGACTTATAATTGGGTCAGTCAGGTTTCTGACGTGGTCCAGTCTTTTTAACAACAAGAACATCACTTCAGGCTACACCATCCTGTCAAAAATCCCGGAAACCCCAACAGAATAGAACCCAGTGTATGTTCACACTTGCGTCGTGGTTTTCAGTTTATAAAGGCTACCACGATGTATGGCTAGATTCATGACAAGATGGGATGTTTTTCCCATTAAATTTGACTGGATCTCCAACAGAGATGTGAACACTTTTTTCTAGTTTTTTATCTTTATTATTTTTTTTAATGCTCTGCAATTGCTCTAAACTGATTTGAAAAACTGATACTTAATTTGACATCAGTTCGTATCAGTTTTTTCAATGAATTTACCAATGGGAAAAAAAAAAATCTTGATGGATCTCGTAGAAAAAAAAATATCATACTGTTAGGGCCTGTTCACATCACCGTTTGGTCACCGTTCCGGGGTTCCGTCGGAGGTTTCCGTCGGATGAACCCCGCAACGGAAAGTGAAACTGACAGCACAGCTTCCGTTTCAGTCACCATTGATCTCAATGGTGACGGAAACATCGCTAATGCTTTCCGTTCGTCACCATTCCATCTGGTTTCCGGTTTTCCGATGGAATCAATAACAAAGTCGACTACGCTATTGAATAATAACCAATGTTTTTTTTTTATCAATGATGGTCACTGACCAGTTTTGTTATGTCACATAAAAGAAGGTAAGGACATAGGCTTTGTTTATTTTTAATCAATTCCAAATACCATATGTTGTGTATGAGGTGAAAAGAGACTTATGTACAATGAAGCCACAACTGGAACCTACACATACAGTACGTTATATCAATCTCGATTCCAACATTATCCTATTTTCTGTTTAATATTGCATGGTTGTTCACCCAAAAATTAAATCTTTAGGTTTATACTTTACAGACCAGATTTTCATTTCCGGGTAACATTCGCAAGATGACTATGTTGGGTTCTTATCTAAATATGTTTTTATGGGATCTGTGATGAGTTACAGAAATGGCATTCCTATTGGTAGTTTATGACATCTAGCTGGTTAACCACTGACTTGATTGGCATAAAAGATATATTTTATTAGTGGAGGTCAAAATTAATATCTTTGTTAGTGGTACTTTACCCATTGGAAAATGAATATATTCTATTCCATGCCTAGGGATAATCTTGCTTTGTACATCTTAACATAAACACTCTGAACAGTGTATTTCTTCCAGACATATTCATAGCACATGATTGATTAATTCCAATAAGTTAAAGGTGCTACTTCAGCAACATTCACTTCTGTCTATTTGAAAAATATGAAAGCAGAGGCTGTGGGAAGCACCTGAAGATCGGACGGAATAAGGATCATTAGTGTATAACAGCTGATGCTTGCTTTTATGATCAGCCTGTTCTCTGTATACTATATACGTCGTCTTCTGGATCCTGTAATATTTACAGAAGTGATACAATATAGGCAGCTAAAAAGACAAAGGGGTAGGAACATTGCCTCATAGGTAGAAAAAAAACGCTTGGTAGGAGGCACAGAATGGTAGGTAGATTAAAATGTGCTCTCCCGCTTCGGTTCTGAAATTATGTAGGCACAATACTAATTTTAAGGATAGTTTGAGGGTACATCTGATGTCCTAACACCTATAAGTTGCAGCTCACCAAGATATGGGTCCACAGGATTATGGCCAATTGAGGTAGACTTTCTGGGTCCAAGCTAGGCCTCAGTTGGGTGGAGACCCAGTCAAGTAAGTGTGGCTTACACAAACTTAGTTTACTGTTCTTTTACAACTGAGAGGCCTTGTCTTGGCCCGGGAAGCCTTTCTCGAGCATGCTTCTATGTCGCTTGTAGTTTGAGAGTCTCCCAGGGTTCAGACTAGGTCCCTCAAGGGTAAAGTCCCTGTGAATGAAGTTATCTATGTTCATTTCAATACTGAACATAATTTTATACATATATAAAATGATTTTCATTATTAAAGAAATACACAAACTCCAAATTTACATTTGTAAAAATAAATGATATATACAAAATACATTTTTAAATCACAATGCAATATGTTGTTGTTTTTGTTTTTTAAATAATAGATTTTTTTTGGTGAAAAATTCAGCTCATATCTGCTGTGATGATGCAGGAGATGATCCAAAACCCCTTTAGTGATGATTCCTGCTTTATGTCAGGGCCTGCCTAGGAAGATGATCTCTACTGGGCAGGCTGCACAACACAGAAGTGTTGCCAGGGCACATGGAATAGTCAGCAACGGAATCTCGCACACCAGAAATATTTGGATGGCCAGGACCTTGGACATCAAAAGCTGGATTCAATGTTGTCACGTCTACGTCAAGATTGTGGTCTTGAGTGTAGTTATGGAGGACACAGTAGGCTTTCATCACAGCATCAACTGTGGTTGGTCCCAACTGGATGGCCATGGTTAAAAGGGTTGTCTCGGCATGGGGCGGTTTTTCATACTGATCCCGCAGCCTCTAGGTACCGGAAATTTTGTAGTTGTCGGTGCCGGAAGTAGAAGTCTCTGACCACTGTATAGCAGCCGTGCTGCAACATTGCAGCTCTGCTCCTATTCAAGTAAATAGGAGCTGAGCTGCAGTACTCAGTACTGAGGTGTGGTTAAACCCCCATTAAAAAAAAAAACATTGGTCTACCGCATGTGTTTTTACTGCAATTTAATGCATTTTTCGATGCGATTGAGGTATTTACAGAAAAGTGTACCAAATTGCAATATAAACGCTTGTATTTTTTAAATATGATTTTATTTGCAACTCAACCGCAATGTCTGAATACACCCTTATATTTGAGTTCCCCTGGTTATAACAGGTTATAACAGCTGACCACAGGTGGCTGCAGCAGGGAACTCACAATCTAAAAAAAGAAGTTGACCAAATAGAACAACCATGGAAAATATATTTTTCTAGATTTGTGTAATAATCCCCTATAATCAAAATATTAACACCCAAAACAATGTTTATCCTACTTGAGCACCTAGCACTGTAGTGTTCGAACACAGGTTCTTCAAGACACCTTGAGAGAAGAGGTTTGGGGGAATAAGACATGCAGAATTCTTTATGATGGTTTCACAGCACCCATGCAGTGTGGTCCTGAAAGGTGTATTTTATTACACGTTGTATAACAATTTCTGCATGGAATTAAAAGAGAAATAATCTTTAAGAAAATATTTAGAACTCCTTCAGTGCTTAATAAGGAATTCTGTTGATCCCAGAGAAATACTATATGCCGGAATAGCATTAATTAGAATGATATGTACCCACTGCACATGGAGTGCCAAAATGAAGAGTTGATTTGGAACTGGCAGGGGCTGTAAATATAGATATTTTTCAGGTTAGGAATGATTAGAAAGTGAAATCCATTGTGGTGCTCAGAGTCTGCCCTTTGCAATCAGTCATCAGAGTCATGAGGGTCTGATTGTAGGGCTTGCCTTATTTGCATTGATGAGGATGAGGCAGCTGCTGAAGCATATAGACCTGCACCTGACACAATCACTAAACTCTGGATTAGCACAGGGAATCCAGAGGACTCTGTGCCGTGTAGCAGGAAGTTCATCTATTAGGCTCACCCATGAAAATTTTCCATCAACCCAATTATGTATGCATATTAATTAAAATAAGATTCACCAACTTCCATATGAGCGATAACGCAAGCTATTTTTATATGTGTGTATTTGTCGGATGACATTACTTTAGTGCAATTATAGCTTTCTGGATTATTTGGGAAACTTTAAGTCCCGGCATGACATAACTATACTTATACATAACAATTTACATCTTCCATGGCATGCTGGGACTTTACCAAAGCAAGATACCATAAATAGGAATGCATTATCCAGTACCCAGCTATTGTTAATCTTTCCCAGCACTGAGGGAATGAAAAAACACAATCTGTTATACAATATCTGCAGTTCAATACTCTTAAATTGCTAAGCAGGTAGGGTAGTGTTTGTAAACTAATACCATTGATATAGCATTTACGGTATAATAATATTATAATTTTTTTGTGGCATCAGTTGAATTTAATTGCTCTGGATTTTTCTTCCAGATTTGTGGGCAGAAAATTGGCAGCTGAATACAGTAGCAGGAAAGTGTATGAGATTTTAACTAACCTCATCCACATGCTGCGAAAAATTTTCATTTTGAAATCAGTAGCATGTAAATTTCTGCTGTGGAACGGTCACAGATTTGTTGCGGATTTTAATGATGTACGGGACAGCAGCGAAAGTTTGGATTTTCTATGTGCGAGGCATCACGTGGCTAGGAGATACTGCGATCGGACCAATTATAGTAATGCAAGTACAGTGCTTTCGGAAAGTCTTCAGACCATTTCACTTTTTTCACATTTTGTTATGTCGAGACCTTGTGCCAAAATGAAATAAATTATTTCCCCATCATTCTGCACTCAATACTCCATAAGGACAAAGTGAAAACAGAATTTTAGAAATTAACACTAAGGCTCTGGGGGCCTCCCATTTCTCTAGATCATCTTTAAAAATGTTTCTACACCTTGATTGGAGTCCACCTTTGGTTAATTAATTTGATTGGACATGATTTAGAAATACACACCCCTGTCTATATAAGGTCTCACAGCTGACAATGCATATCAGAGCAAATACAAAGCCATGACGAGGAAAGAACTGCCTGTAGAGCTCAGAGACAGGATTGTGTCGAGGTACAGATCTGGAGAAGGGTAAAAAAAAAAAATTCTGCTGCACTGTAAGTTCCCAAGAGCACAGTGGCCTCCATAATTCTTAAATGGAAGAAAGGTGGAATAACCAGGACTCTTCCTAGAGCTGACCGCCCCACCAAACTAAGTAATCGGGGGAGAAGGACCTTGGTAAGAGAGGTGACCAAGAGCCCAATGGTCACTCTGGCTGAGCTCCAAAGATCATGTGTGCAGATGGGAGAAACTTCCAGAAGGTCAACAATCAATGCAGCACTCCACCAATCTGGGCTTTATGGCAGAATGGCCAGAAAGAAGCCTATCCTCAGTAAAAAGCATATGAAAGCCCGTCTGGAGTTTACAAGAAAGCACCTAAAGGACTCTCAGACCGAGAAACAGGATTCTGTGGTGAGATGAAACCAAGATTGAAGTTTTTGACCTCAAATGTAAGCATCATGGAAGAAACCAGGCACTGCTCAACTACTGCCCAATACCATCCCTACAGTGAAGCATGGCTGGGGCAGCCTTATGATGTGGGGTATTTTTCAGCAGCTGGGACAGGGAGACTGGTCAGGGTTGAGGGAAAGATGAATGAAGCAAAGTACAAAGATATTCTTAATGAAAACCTGATCCAGAGTGCTCTAGACCTCAGACTGGGCTGAAGGTTCACCTTCCAAAAAGACAATGACAAAGACACTAAGCACACAGCCAAGACAATGCAGAAGTGGCTTAGGGACAACTCTGTGAATGTCCTTGAGTGGCCCAGCCAAGCCCTGACTATCACCCAATCAAACATCTCTGAAGAGACTTGAAAATGACTGTCCACCGACGGCCCCCATCTAACCTGACAGATTTGAGAGGATCTACAGAGAAGAATCGCAGAAAATCCCCAAATCCAGTTGTGCAAACCTTGTGGCATCATACCCAAGAAGACTGGAGGCTGTTATCGCTAAAGGGTCTGAATACTTATATCAAGGGTTCCTTTTCAATAGATTAGCAAAGATAACTAACATTCTGTTTTCACTTTGTCATTATGGGGTATTGGGGAAAACTGGATTTTTTTTTATCTTAGGAGAATGCCTCAACATAACAAAATGTGACATTTTTTTAAAGGGTCTGAAGACTTTCCGAATGCATTGTATATTGCAAAGTCCATTGAATTTACATGTTAAGGTTAATTCGTCCCTTTAACCCCTTAATAACCAGGCGTTTTTGCACGTTAATGACCAAGCACTATTTTTCGTTTTTAGTCATAACTTTTTTATTTTTCCATTGACATAACCGTATGAGGGCTTGTTTTTTGTGGGATGAGTTTTGTTTTTCGATTGCACCTTTTTTGGGTGCACGTAGTATATTGATTAACTATTATGAACATTTTGGGAGGGAATTGAAAAAAAAAGCTATTCCAGCATTGTTTTTCATGTTACACCTCTTGTACACGGCCGAGTACGGGCCGTGAAAAACAGTCGGAGTGTCGGCTTGATTTCCCGGCCCGACCATGGTACAGGTGAACGAGACTCCTGGCATCATAGACATTTATGATGCTAGGAGTCTCTGCCTCACCACGGAACTCCTGTTCCGTACTGAACAAAATTATACAGGACAGAACAGCAGTTTTGTGGGGAGGCAGAGACTCCTAGTATCATAAATGCCTATGATGGCACGTACACCTGTGCCGTGGTCGGGCCAGGAAATGCGGCCGACACGACCATTTTTAACGGCCCAAACTCGGTCGTGTGCAACTAGCATTACCGTTATTCTATGGGTCAGTATGATTGTGGCGATACTAGATGTGTATTTTATATTTCTAGATCAGTATAAAAATTAGCTCTGTGTGGGATGAAGACACCCCTGCCACTGTGCCTCTAGTTGTCACTCGAGTCTGTTTAAGGAGCTTCTGAAGGTACATAGGCCACTTACTGAATAATAGTCACCATGAATATTCATAGTCTTTTAATAGATGAGTACCTGCATGTACACATGTGAAGAGGAGAACATGAAAGTAGAAATAAAGAAAGAATATGTGCAGTTTTGGTCAGGAGACACAATTGACATACTGACAATACTGACAAATTCTAGTTGTTTTCTTTACCACATTGTCATCCAAGAATGTGACAATTATTGAAGGTAAGACATGAGAACATGCTATGGCAATCCAATCAAGCAATTTACCATTAGCAGTCCACCTGGCAGGTGCTGAATTATTATATTTCCTAATGTATTGGACTAATACTGATCAGGCTAAAAAAATAAAAATATATTTCTGAGTAGGAGCTACCTTTAAAGGTCACATTCAATCATTACTTCTCATTGCTTTTGTCTCTTGGATTTCCACCATTAGACAAACAAAATTCTGGAAAATTCAACATCATTTTGACTATTTTTTGGATTATCATGTTAAGAATGACAGGAATTTTACTGTACATAGATAAATTTGATATCTTGAAAGTGATATCTTTATTGTGGGAGGTCTGCACTGACCCAATTGCAATGTTTGGGCTGATATATAAATGTTTTTATATATATATATATATATATATATATATCGGACATCTGCTTATTTGACAATCAAAATGCTTGAAAATAAAAAAAAATTAAGAATCCCAATGAGATTAACCTGATAGCCAAACATTCTTATGGACTCAGACCAGATGTGGGATACTTTGGAAAATGTACTGTGTGCAGGACCTTTAGCTTAGAATTTTTTTTGACCTGGGTAAGTCAGTAACTTCCAATAATCCAACAAATTTGGTAATTCAGCTCCTCACCAAACCAGAGCACTATTGTGTACTGAAACCAGAAGTTGGGTGCTTAGAACCGTAAATAGGAGATTTACATATTGGCCGACGGACAGATAGGCCTAATGGATTGATATGTTAATATATTCTTGATAGCTCATTGGATTCATCTTAACTTGTATTATCTTGTCTAATCAGCTTTGGAAAAACAAATTCCGGAAATGAGTAAAAGAGGGGAACACAGGTCCAAAAAAGGTACTTACCTCTACGATATTGTAAATAGGACCTCCTAAGGTGCCTCTTAGATACACACCATAGTAAGCAATCCTTTAAATGTCCCAAAATTGACAGAGAATTCCCATTCCCAAAGTAATATTTATTATGTCGATAATCACATTGTTTAAATGTATTTCACTGTATATACAAAATTCCTATTCCTATGTAACTGCTTACCTTCTCTTAAGAAGGTCCTCCACATCATTTGTACCACTTTGTACGTTTACTCCAACTGTACATGACAAAATGTTGTATTTATGACAAGAATCCACTGTAAGCTTTAGCGAATACACAAAAGAAATAACAGCAAGCGCACATTTCTGGTTATAAGGCATGAAACCGATTTTAAGTGTAGTTCTTTCTCATCCTTTCCAATCGCCTTTAATTATTATTCCATTGGCATTAAAGACAAATAAATTGCCGAGCATATGATTATTTGTGGACGTGTAAGCTTCTAGTTATAGGAAGGGAAAATACATATTTTTGTGAAAGTGAAGTGATAATTTGTACTAAAAGAATGCATATCCAGCCAGAACCCTCCCATTGGAGAAGGGGAAATTTAATGAGCTTTTAATGGAATGCGATGCTTGGAGTGGTAAATTATTTGTTAGTTCACGATGCAATCAGCATGCTGATTAAGGCCGCTTGGTGTTTTTTTTAAACTAAACATTAACTGAATGAAGACAGTTAGTCCTTGTACTTCTGCTTGGGGGGCTTTTGTGAAACAAATGGACTTCACAATCCAGATTGTCAACAAAAGGTGAGTGCACTTCAAATGTCATTAAAATACTTGCGATAAATTTTTCAAATCATATTTATATTTGCCTAGTACATTTTTTAAAACCACGTTTAAAGGAACAGTCCTCCTTGAAAGGCCTTAGAATAATGCATGTCATTTTATCTCTCTCCTCTCAGCCCTTTTATTGTGAGTTACAGCACTGGCTTACATATAGAATACAATTTGACTTCATTACATCAGTATTTGTTTGAGCATCTGAATCTTACGTTTTATTCCCATTAAGACAATCATGGGCAACCTGCAGCAATGTAGGCAGCTATTAACATTTTTTTCTCCTTTGATTTATGTACCGATAAGGGTTGGAAAAATAAATGGCGAGCAAGTTAGATTAAATAAGGAAAACACATCTTCATACATTGAGAGAGCATATATCAAATCCTTTTTAAAACACTCCACAAAAAAGTTACATTAACATTATAAAGGGAATGAAAATCTGCAGGCAGCTTTATTGTTCACTTGTGTCTGTTGACTGTAAATACCGCAGCTTTACACGTTGCTTATTGTTACTGAGAAATACAAATACTTGGATCGTAATAAAGGGGTATTGTTGCTTTAAGATCTGTGATTACTTGGTGTTTTCTTCCCAATATTTAAACATATATACACGTATTTCTCATAACATGGGAATGATTATGATCACTGGTGATTACTGTTCGGTATTTAGTAAGGACAGTAAATAGGCACCCTTTAAAACCCAATGAATAACTTGCCTTCTTTTAACTACGTGTTCCTGTTTATGACCCAGGAGGTTAAAAGCCGCTGACTGGCATTTGACTTCTGACCTCCTATAAATGTTATGTTATCAGTTCCTGCTTGTTAACTTGTATTCACTGCATCTCCCGGATGGCTGTCAGATAAAGGATTTTATTATATTTCCTAATGGAGCTCCTCAGTCTTTTGTTTTAGGGTGTGCAATGTCATCTTGTATGTTAACCTCAGATCTTTTTTAATCCTATATGGATTAGATAATACATTCTCAATATAGCATATCCACCTTAAAATATAGTGGGTGTATGTGTTCTTATAAATATAATATATATATATAAATATATATATATATATATATAAAATGTTATTATTATTTTGTTATATTTGTACTTCATGGTCAAATTCTGATATTCAAATGAAAGGGAATTTGATATATAATAGTAACAACTACGTCCTTAGAATTGTGTCCCAATTAATCTTTACATAAAGACATTGGAAACATTAAAATAAAAACGCAGATACATAATAACACAATGATAAAATAAATCGAAAATACAAAATGAAAACCTTTTGAGTTTTTCATTCTAAAGAAGCTTGGTAAATATTTTTTCTGATAAAAGAAAAGTTGATCTCATTTTAATGGAGGTGTATACAGGGTGTATACAGGGTGTATACATTGTATTGTCCCTTTACAGGGACATGTTTACTTCTATGAATTAGTTGAAGCAGCAAAATATGTAATTCAGATACTGCTATCTCAATACAAGTTCTGCGTATGTTAGAATGTCTGTTAATAATTAGCACAAACAATTGTATTCAGTTTTAATGCATTTTGACTTATTAATACTACCGTATTTAGGAAAAATATTTAATTTTCCCCGTTAAAAATTAGCCGTCTAATGGAATTAAAAATATTTTGGTTTGCTCTGTGTGGTGTTCAAAATTTTTTAAACATTTTGATGTTTTGAAATTTGTATCATGTTTTGATCTAACCAACAATTTCCAGCAAAATAGCCAAAATCAGGCTGCTATTAACATAATTATCTAAATTGTATTGTGCTTATTGTATTGCAACACATTAGAACGACTTCTGTTAATACATATTAATAACATTTAATACATTTCTACGTAGATTTGAGATTTCTGTTGTATACCACTGCTCTTTGTTTCATTTAAATAGTTCATTATTATGCTGAAATATGGAAGTAATTAAACAGGTTCAAACAAGCAGTAATTCAGTAAGGATGAATGGTTTCAATGTCTTAATGGTCATTACTTGTGCTTCTAAATCCTGCTACATATTTCTTTAATTTACCATTGTGTATTAAAGTGTGTATTATTGTAATGTGAACACTAATGTTACTGTAGCAATGTATTCAATATACAAAATTGGTGTTTTGGATCAACTCAGAAAATGAATAGGGCTTGAAATCCATGAAAGTATATATATATATATATATATATATATATATATATATATATATATATATACATATACATATACATATATATATATATATATATTTATTTATTAATGCATACAGTTTTCTAGGTATTTTTGTTATAGTAGCTCTCCTCTTCTTCACTGCTGAGATTGCATGCACATTATTGTTATTTCTCTCTGATACCAGTGTTGGGGATTAATTAGTATGCCTCATCCTTTCATCTTTTCTTTTACTTACCCAGAATGAAAACAGCACTTTCTAATAGAGCAATTTATTGCTGGAAGTGTATTTAACTCTTTTCTATCTGTTCTCTCTATCTCTATGCATTCTTCACTTCCTAAAATGTAATCTTATCAAAGAGATAACGAGAATACATGGATTGACTAATAGGTCCATATAATGGCTTATTGTTACATTCAGTATGTTATGCAGTGTTATGTACAATTTATTTTACTTTAATAGGTTTTTAGATCTTAATATTATTGTGTATAGTTCTATTTGGCTTTTAAAAGTTTTCTGCACTTTTCTTCAATATGCAAATGTTGTGAATCGGAGGCATGGGAAAAAAATATAGTCTAGACCTAGACGGGGTGCTGTCTAGATTGTGACTGACATTTTATGACCTCTCTTCCTCACAGGAGGGGCAGAATGTTCTTTCTAAAACAAGAGCCTCTCCCCTTTATAAGAAAAAAAATAGACCGTATTAATGTGATTATTTTTTTTTTATTTAAAAGAAATCAGACTTTGTGGGAGTTTTGCTGTTAGGCATTTTTCCTTGAAATTGCTTTTGGAAGTAGTGATTTAATCAGCAGACTACCAATGATGATAAAATAGGGCGTGCAATAAATGATCAGACTGTCCTGGTATTTGGAGAGGAAAAGTGACAACTTATTGGAAGTTCTCAAGGAATCATTTATATTTTACACTCCACTTGGCAGCTGATTTGAGATTGTCTGTTAGCATAACAAAGGCTCTGAGCATGTGAACTTCAGAAACCTTTTGACCTCTTTGCTGCTGGCATGAATAGCTCCCAGTCTTTCCTATACAGATTTCCCAAAGCTCCCCTGTTCGTGGCTAAATTGTTAATCAGGGTAATTTAATATAGTTTTCAATATGTCTCATCTCTTATTGGGAACGGTATTCAGAGCTTCTCTCCCTCCCCCCAAAAAAACAGCCCCCCTCTCCCCATTCAAATTGTTAGAGGGACAGCTGCAGACAAACTCCACGAACTATATATGAAGACAGGGCAGGAGAGGAAATTCTCACAACTAGCACTTTTTCTCCTTGTTTTTCAATGTAAACTCGGAATCCCAGACTATTTACTATGGTACAAAACAACGAAAACTGCGTCTCAATGTCAAATAACACATATAATAGGCCAGGATTTCTCAGACACTACATACACTACACAGTATCTCCTCCTCTCCGTTATAACACACACGCACGCACGCACACACGCACACACACGCACACACACTGACAAAGCCATCTTATTGTAATTTATAAAACACGAAAACAACTTTGTATCAATTCAAATGCACAATTGTTGGCTGAAAAGAGACCTTTTGCAAATACATTCATTTTAATCCAGTTAATACCTAAAAGCCCTCATAGGGAGACATTCAGTGCGGTGAAAACATCTATAAGTTTCCGATTTGAGGAAAAATTGATTGATGACAAAAACGGTCAAATATCTTTAATTTTTTTTTAATGCTGATATAAAGACGGCTGCAGGCAGCTATTCTTGGAGATGTAGATCTTTAGGAAATTGATTTTTAGGATAAATCAGGTTTACTCTTAATATAATCATTTTAAAGAAACCATTGTAGAAAACAAAATTTTGAAATGACTGTTTGCATTGTATAAAAGTGGTAATCCAGGCTCCCGACTGTGTTGATGATCTGAAAATGAAACCATATTCATAATGTTTGTTCACTTAGATGTTTTGGACATGAGAGTTTAAGTGCCTATTTTTACACCTTTCTTCTTTTTAGCTCTGCAGTTTACCATTTTTTCCCCTTGGATTAATTTAAAAGCCGCTTCTAGTTCCGTTGGGTTGCATTAAAATGTGTATATTTTAAGTTTGTTTTCTTTGATATCTCACTATGTATAATAATTCTTGAGATTTGCCTAAGAAGGGAGAGATCTTAAAAGCCTAGGCAGAATATTGACGTATTCGTTTTTAGGTTTGGCCTAACTTGAAATATTTTTAATTCCTCCAGGACTTACAAAATGACTACAAAATATCCCTCTGGAGAAATATGTTGCAAGAATTTTATTTCTACATGCTTATAATCAACAGCTTTGATGCATAAAAAGCCAGAAACACAAACATTTTCTCTGAAAGTTACTACATATATTAAAATTACTATTAGCATATTTATTTGGATCCAACATTTTCAATATCCTTGTATATAGCCGAGAAAACATTTATGGGTTTTGATATGAAGCTTTGGCCTACTGACTTATTTTTACTGGTAGTTTTGAGAAGTGGGCATCATATATATACTACTGTATATACTACTATACTAGTAGTTCTGTACATTAATAATCCTCTAGGTGTAGGCTGCCTATACAGGTTCAATGAAGATTCAACTGTAATGACTAGTGACTGCACATTGTACATATGAAAAAAAATAAAATAAAAGATATCAATGGAAATTATTTTGCAACGTCTTGAAAAAAAATATTTTATACCTTCCCTGCGCAGCCAATTTTCTGTTTTTCATTTTTGTTTTTTCCTCACGGCCTTCCAGAAGCCATAACTTTTTTATTTTGTCGTATGAGGGCTTGTTTTTTGTGAGACGAGTTGTAGTTTTTCATGGCACCATTTAATGTATTATAAAATGTACTGGGAAATGGAAAAAAAAATTTGTGGGGTGAAATGAGCTAAAAATAGCGATTCCGCCATTGTTTTTTTGGTTTCGTTTTTATGACGTTTATTGTGTGGTAAACGACATGTTAACTTAATTCTGGAGTTGATACAATTACGGCGATATCAAATTTATACAGATTTTTTATGTTTCACTACTTTTGCAAAGAAAAACTATTTGTGAAAATTTTTTTGTGTTTTATTGCCAAATTCTGAGAGCCATAACTTTTATATTATTCCATCGATTGAGCAGTATGAAGGCTTAGTTGTTGCAGGGCAAGCTGTCGTTTTTATTGGTATCATTTTACGGTACATGCGACTTTTTAATCACTTTTTATTTAATTTTTTTGAGGAACTGAGTTGACCAAAAAACATAAATTCTTACATTTTTCTTTTTTTTTTTTGCTTTCACTGTGCGGGTTAAATAATGCTATATTGTAATATTTCTGACTTTTACAGGCGCGGTGATTCCAGTTATGTTAATTTTTATTTTTTTTAACAACACTTTAGGGAAAAAATTATTTTAAGAACTTTATTCAACTGTGTTTTTTTGTTTTTCACAAGTTCCCCTAGGACTTAAACCAGCAGTCGTTGTATTGTTTGCATGATATACTGCAATACTAATGTATTGCAGTATATCGCTATACTGACAGTCTAGTATAAATACCTGCCAGAGGCAGGGATTCATAGGAGTACAAAGATGGCAGACCTGGGGGCCTTCATTGGGCCCCCAGACTGCCATAACAACCATCTGCACCGTGCGATCGCATCGCAGGGGGGGTGCCACGTTGGAGGGGGCTGCCCCCTCTTTCTAATCGTTTAGATGCCGCAGTCGCTATTGACCGTGGCATCTAAGGGGTTACACAGGCGGAACTAAAGTTATCTTTGATTCCACCTGTTGCAGTGAGGTGTCGGCTGTAACATACAGCCGACACGCGCTAAATATGGAGCAGGCTCAGCCCGGTTGTTTGAGACAGTTGTCATCAGTTTGCACATTCTTTTGCCATTTTGGGCAGTGGGTATCGAGCAGATTCCCCCTCAATACTGTATGATCTAATGAAAGGACCAATAAAGATAAAATTAAATAAAATATAAGCAATATAATAATAATAATAATAATTTTATTTATAAAGCTCTAGCATTTTCCATTGCACTGTACAAAAATTTCAGGGTACAGTGACATACAATTACAATCAGCACCAGCCAATATAGCAAATAATAAATCAATATGTATTCATAAGTGCTGACTCAGTTGAGTGGACCAGCCACCAAGTGGAATTCTCTGTGGTCAGTGGTGCTGGAGGTGGAGATATTGTAAGGCAAAGTAGAAAGTAAAGACATCTATAGGACAAAGAGGAGAACGAGTGGTACTGTATAGTTTATTAGCTAGGTATAGTGGTAAAATTCCTTGAAGAGGTGTTTTTTTTTGCCTTTTTAAAGCTTTGTATCTTGGTGGATTGTCTAATGGAATGGAGGAAGAACATTACAAAGAAAAGGAGAAGCACGGGAGAAATCCTGAACATGGGAGTGAGAGGTGGTTACCAAGGATAAGGGCATATTCAGACGACCGTATTATACAACCGTGTGCTGTCCTCGTGCGTATGTCATCCATTTGTCAAGCGTTTTCAGCAAAAAAAACTGAAGGTGGTGTTTTTCTTTTTCTCATAATTTCTTTAGCAACTGTTGCGTGAATCACGGACAGCACATAGATGACGTCCGTGTGCTGTCCGTGATTTTCACGCACGCTTCGATTTCAATGGCTTCGTGATGCGCAAAAAACGCACTAGAATAGGACATGCAGTGAGTTTCACGCAGCGGACACACACTGCGTGAAAAACACTGAATGTCTGAATGTCTGAATGGCCCCATTGAATTGCATAGGTCCGTGTGACGCACGGTTGATTTAATATGCGTAACACGGACGTGAAATACGCTCGTGTAAATAAGGCCTTAGAGAGTTTAGAGAAGACAACGTTGAATAATTCAGATAATGCACATAACATTATTTGCAACAGTGTGCATCACTGGAAAATATTAAAACTTTGTTAAATCTTCAGAATAAAATTACACCTTGCGTGACCACACTTAGGCCAGGTTCCCACGGGTCGGATACGCTGCGTAAAAATTGCGCAGGGTATCCGACTTGGAACCAGCAGTACATTCCGTCCGCAAAATTGCACGTCATTTCCGCTGCGGAAAGCAGCACTTGAAAAAAATAATTAAACATCGATACATACCCCCTCCGTCTTTTCTGCGCATGGTCCGGCCTCCTACAATGATGTTGCAGGCCATGTGACGCTGCAGCCTGTGATTGGCTGCCGTGGTCACATGGGATGAAACATCATTCCAGGAGGCCGGACTGCAGGAAGAAGGAGAGCTTTCTGGGTAAGTATGACTTTTTGTTTTGTTTTCCGTAGTTGAGATTTTTGCGGCGTAATCGCAGCGAATACGCCGCAAAAGTCGCGACACTTGGCCATTTGTTGCAGGATTTGCATCCCCATTGAGTTCAATGGGGAAAACCCGCAATTAAAAATCCACTAAAACGCAATATAAATTTACATGCTGCGGAATTAAATTGTCTGAATTAAATTGTCTGAATTAAATTCCGCACCGCAGGGCAATTTATTAATGTTTACGCTGCAGTTTTTTTCTAAATCTCATCCACTTTGCTGCTACTGTAAATGTTGCGGAATTTCAGCACAGAAATCATGGATGGTATTGTGTCTTAGGGCTCTTTGGATCATTGTAATCAATCTCAGACACCTGTGATAATTAGTTTGCCAGGTGTGCCCAATCAAAGGAAAACTACTGAAGAAGGACGTTCCACATTATTAAGCAGGCCATAGGTTTCAAGCAATATGGGAAAGAAAAAGGATCTCTCTGCTGCCGAAAAGCGTGAAATAGTGCAATACCTTGGACAAGGTATGAAAACATTGGATATTTCAAGAAAACTTAAAGAGACTCTGTCACCACATTATAAGTGCCCTATCTCCTATATAAGGAGATGGGCGCTGTAACGTAGGTGACCGTAATGCTTTTTATTTAAAAAAACGATCTTTTTTCACAACGTTAGGAGCGATTTTGGTTTATGCTAATGAGCTTTCTTAATGCCCAAGTGGGCGTACTTTTACTTTCGACCAAGTGGGCGTTGTACAGAGGAGTGCATGACGCTGACCAATCGGCATCATGCACTCCTCTCCATTCATTTACACTGCACTAGCGATATAGATATATCGCTATGTGCAGCCTCATACACAAACCCTAACATTACTACAGTGTCCTGATAATGAATACACATGAAATCCAGACTGGACGTCATGTGTACTCAGAATCCTGACACTTCTGACTCTTTTTTTGTGAGATTCCACCAACGGATACGAAATCTCACGAGATCACGGAGCTAAACGAGATTTGGTTTCACTTGCCGGAATCTCACAAAAAAAGAGTCAGAAGTGTCAGGATTCTGAGTACACATGACGTCCAGGCTGGATTTCATGTGTATTCATTATCAGGACACTGTAGTAATGTTAGGGTTTGTGTATGAGGCTGCACATAGCGATATATCTATATCGCTAGTGCAGTGTAAATGAATGGAGAGGAGTGCATGATGCTGACTGGTCAGCGTCATGCACTCCTCTGTACAACGCCCACTTGGTCGAAAGTAAAAGTACGCCCACTTGGGCATTAAGAAAGCTCATTAGCATAAACCAAAATCGCTCCTAACGTTGTAAAAAAAGATCGTTTTTTTAAATAAAAAGCATTACTGTCACCTACATTACAGCGCCGATCTCCTTATATAGGAGATAGGGCACTTATAATGTGGTGACAGAGTCTCTTTAAGCGTGATCATCGTATTGTGAAAGATTTGTGGCTGATTCAGAGCACAGACGAGTTCGTTCAGATAAAGGCATAATGAGGAAGGTTTCTGCCAGACAAATTAATAGGATTAGGAGAGCAGCTGCTAAAATGCCAATGCAAAGCAGAAAACAGGTATTTGAAGCCACTGGTGCCTCTGGAGTCCCGCGAACCTCAAGGTGTAGGATCCTCCAGTGGTTTGCAAGTGTGCATAAAGCTATTATTCGGCCACCCCTAAACAATGCTCACAAGCAGAAACGGTTGCAGTGGGCTCAGAAATACATGAAGACTAATTTTCAAACCGTGTTGTTTACTGATGAGTGCCGTGCAACCCTGGATGGTCCAGATGGATGGAGTAGTGGATGGTTGGTGAATTGCCACAATGTCCCAACAAGGCTGCGACGTCAGCAAGGAGGTGGCGGAGTCATGTTTTGGGCTGGAATCATGGACAGAGAGCTGGTAGGCCCCTTTAGGGTCCCTAATGATGTGAAAATGACCTCTGCAAAGTACGTAGAGTTTATGACTGACCACTTTCTTCCGTGGTACAAAAAGAAGAACTGTGCCTTCCGTAGCAAAATTATCTTCATGCATGACAATGCACCATCTCATGCTGCAAAGAATACCTCTGTGTCATTGGCTGCTATGGGCATAAAAGGAGAGAAACTCATGGTGTGGCCCCCATGTTCCCCTGACCTCAACCCTATTGAGAACCTTTGAAGCATCCTCAAGCAACATATCTATGAGGGTGGGAGGCAGTTCACATCAAAACAGAAGCTCTGAGAGGCAATTCTGACATCCTGCAAAGATATTCAAGCAGAAACTGTCCAATACGCACAAATTCAATGGATGCAAGAATTGTGAAGGTGATATCAAAGAAGGGGTCTTATGTTAACAAGTAACTTGGCCTGCTAAGTTTTTTTTGATTGAAAGAGCTTTTGATTTCTGTAAATATGACCTCCTGATGCTGCAAATTCAACAAATTACCATTTTAGTTCTCTTTACAACCTTTAAAATGTTTTGATCTCTGTTGTGCATAATAATTTGAAACGTGCATTTTTAGTTTTTTACTTCTAAAAAAAAAATCTGTTATCATTAGGAGATTTGTTCAATAAAATTTGCATTATACTCCAAAGGTTGATGGCTTGAGGATTATACTGACTGTCATTTGCATCGACTATTTAGGAAAATCAGCGAAAAATAACATTTGCATAATAATTTGGAACGCGGTGTACAGTTATATTTAAAAGTGTAGACAACTGCATTTTTCAATAAGGTTGAGCCCAAACTTCATGTTAACCGAGACTTAGAGGCTAGCTTGAGCAGGATCTTGTAATTCTCTCATACGAGGTTGTATAATCATATGTATCATACATATGCAAATAATGGACGCTAATAAAATAATATAATAATAATAATAAATATTAATTTCAGGGTCATTTGATTTTTAGAAGTTTCTTAATACCGTGAAAAATCCTTTCTAATGCAATTTATTCTTATAGTGCTCATATCAACATCTCTCAATAATATATTATTTGCATTCGTTTTCTATTCAATGTTATTGTGAACAGATTATAGAACAGTTTGTGTATTCACGTGTTAGACCAATTATTGCTTCTTTTACATGGCTGTTTTTTTCTTTTTTTTTTTTGTATCCACTTTTGCTTTAGATGGCTTTTTATATGCTATAATATGTCCAAGATCTTTACGAACATCAAGTACACATTTTGGGTTGGGCCAAGTATATTCAAATAGAGGGATATATATTTAAAATACAATTTGACAAGGAGAATAAGCACAGACACCAGAACAATTATATCATGATCCCTTTGGGACTGCCTGGACAAAATTTAGCAAGACTCAGGGAGCACTGTCTAGACACTCTTTTGTGTATCAGCTGTGTCTTCTTTTTTTTATTGTCCCGCCTGGATGTGACTGTTAAAACTGCATATGGATTCCAAGCATCACTTTGCTTGGAACCATATTTTACTGCAAAAATAAAAACTAATGTCAAGGTGATAATTAAAAGCTGACACTTTCCGTGTAATATATTACAGTATTATTTGAGGATGATACAAGAAACAGCCATTGGGCCCATTCTGTTGATAATTACCAAGTAGAGGGGCTTCTTCTGAGGTTGTTTTGCACTCCACACGAACTGACGACAAAACCTGCTTCATATTAAATATAGAGTTTAAATAGATTTTATTACATATAATCATTTATGTTACAATATAATTATTTTTGTAATCTTTTAAATTGTGCATTTGTTGTTCTATTTTAGAAAAATATTAATTTTCTATAGGTTATTCATTTATTGTATTCATAATATCCCTGTAAATAAGTGATCTATATCTAAAGTGCAGCCTCTTTCATATCTTAGTTTCACCTATCAGGACATAATTATGAATCTTGTATGACAGATAATACATACCATAATACACACCATGTTTTACTTTGTCAGTACAGTGACACCTCTTTAAGAACATTGCAGTGAAAAATGGTCTTCTAAAGGGGTAGTCCTCTCAAAGAAGAAGCTGGTCTAGATCAGAGTTGATCTTTTGGAGACTTTTCCCTTTCCCTTAATAAATTTTTTTTTTATTTTCAAGAAAGTTGCATATGCAGTTTTGACAGCAGTACATATGAGTATACGGATGAAATCGTACAATCAGTACATAAGAGTAGTGAACAATTTGTACAAACAAATAGTCTCATGTACAATGGCAATACAGAGGTCCAAACGGACAACATAGAAAATCGATGTTATGTAATATATGATGTAAATATACTGGAAAGGTTATCAAGTCTACGGTAGAATGAACCAAACTTAACCCGTTAATGACTGCCCCATAGTGTTTTTACGTCGGTCACTAATGGGCCTTATTCCGATGCAATAGACTATTTACATCGCTGCATCGGAATAAGTAAACAGAGCAGGGAGCTGTCAAATCTCCCTGCTCTCAGCTGCCAGAGGTAGCTGAGGGCTGGGAGCGTCCCTGCTCAAACGTGTGAGATCGATGTTAGTATCGATCTCACCCGTTTAACCCTTCAGATGCGGTTCTCAATAGCGTGCATCGCATCTGAGTGGTTTTGAAGAGAGGGAGGGAGCTCCCTCTCTCTCCCACCGACACCCGGCGATACGATCGCCGAGTGTCTGTGTCTTCTATGGCAGCCGGGGGCCTAATAAAGGCACCCAGGTCTGCCTGTAGTGAATGCCTGCTAGATCATGCCAGAGGCATAACCTAGCAGATGCCTGTCCGTTTTACACGGACAGGCATAATACACTGCAATACAGAAGTATTGCCGTGTATTATAAATGATTATCGTATAGTGAAGTCCCCTAGTGGGACTAGTAAAAAAGTTTAAAAAAAACTTTAATAAAAAGTGCAAAAAAAAAAAAGAGTGAAAAGAAAAATGAAAAACCCACTTTTCCCCCTTACAAAATGCTTTATTATTAACAAACAAAATAAAGTAAAAAGGTTACACATATTTGGTATTGCCGCGTCCGTAACGATCCCAACTATAAACGTATTTACATCATTTAACCCGCACTGTGAACGTCGTAAAAAATAAAATAAAAAAACATTCAAAAATTGCTGTTTTCTTTGAATCCAGCCTTAAAAAAAATGTGATAAAAAGTAATCAAAAAGTCGCATCTACTCCAAAATGGTACCGATAAAAACTACAAGTTGTCCTGCAAAAAAAAAGCCTTCCTACAATTGCATCGGCGAAAAAATAAAAACGTTATGGCTCTTCAAATATGGAGACACAAAAACAAATAATTTTGAAAAAAAAGTGTTTTCACTGTGTAAAAGTAGTAAAACATACAAAAACGATACAAATTTTGGCAATCGCAACAACCCACTGAATAAAGTTATTGTGTTATTTATACCACACGGTAAATGGCATAAATTTAGGACTCAAAAAAGTGTGGTGAAATTGCTGTTTTTTTTCTATTCCCCCCCAAAAAAATGTTAATAAAAGTTAATCAATAAATTCTATGTACCCCAAAATGGTGCTATTAAAAATTACAACTTGTCCCGCAAAAAACAAGACGTTATACAGCTATGTCGATGCAAAAATAAAAAGTGTATAGCTCTTTGAATGAGACGATGTAAAAACGTAAAAAATGGCTTGGTCATTAATGTCTAAAATAGGCTGGTCATTAAGGGGTTAAAACAAGATGTCCATCAAAAAACAGAATCAGCAAATGGAGGTCAATATAATACGACTTGGCACATATTCACCACATATATAAAGGGGAAAACATAATCGAAAGGCTCTCAGATTAGCTCGGAAGTAGAGCTTGGATCTTGGACAACTTTCCCTGTTTGAAATGGAAATTTCTAAAATATAAAACATGAACCTGGACCACTTTTATATAAAGGCAGAACCTGTGGTGATTCGATCTGCGGAATTCAGGTTTGTGTTGCCAACATGCCAAAGTAAAAATATCTTTTACATGCAGTGCAGTTGCTGTCCCTTTGCTTTGGCAGGCTTCATGGCACCAAGTGCAGGATGCCAATAATGGCACAATGAAGGTACAATATGCCAGGTAATATCTATCTATCTCATATCTATCTACATATCTCATTATCTATCTATCTATCTATCTATCTATCTATCTATCTATCTATCTATCTATCTATCTATCTATCTATCTATCTATCTATCTATCTATCTATCTATCTATCTATCTATCTATCTCTCATATCTATCTATCTATCTATCTATCTATCTATCTATCTATCTATCTATCTATCTATCTATCTATCTATCTATCTATCTATCTATCTATCTATCTATCTATCTATCTATCTATCTATCTATCTATCTATCTATCTATCTATCATCTATCAATCACATGTTTAGTTTTTCACATATGGCTTCTTCATTTTGTTCCATCTTGTTCCATGAATAGTATCAACGCCAATAGTATTGCTTGTGTGATTTATCATGTAAGATTTAATTTGTAACAATTTTGGAACATGTGATCATCTTTTGCTTTTATAAACATGTTGCCTTTTTGTGGACTGTTTGTGTTTTTATAGAACTAACACCTCTACTCAAATGGGAATGAGCACCCAGTTATAGCTTACAATATGAGAGATGAGTGTCATGAAACTATAGGTAGAAGTGCTCGTTTTGTACAATGGACAAATCAAATCAAGAAGATTCTTCATGGGTATTAAGGGTATGTGCACACACAAAATCAAAAACTTCTGAAAATTAATCCAGAGCTGTTTTCGAGGGAAAACCGCTCCCGATTCTCAGACGTTTTTTAAGCCACTCGTGATTTTTGCGGTGTTTATTACGGCCGTTTTTGGAGCTGTTTTTCTATAGAGTCAATGAAAAACGGCTCTAAAAATGTCGCAAGAAGTGACATGCACTTCTTTTTCGCGGCCGTTTTTTTACATGGCCGTTTAGAAACTGCCATATTTCCCATTGAAATCAATGGGCAGATGTTTGGAGGCATTCTGCTTCAGATTTTTCAGCCATTTTTCGGGACATTTACGGCCCGAAAAACGGCACTAAAGAATACGTGTGCACATACCCTAATAAAGAACCACAAACTGAAAAGCAAACAAACTGCCCTGACATATGAGCATGATTGGTCATGTCTGTAGTCTACAAATTATATCCCATAGACTAACCCAGAAATAAGCAAACCCAGTATTACAAACCTAAGGATCGGACACTAAAAAATGTAAGCAACATGATTTACTTGAATAATCCCCCTGGCATATTACACTGATTATAATTGTCAAAAATGGTGATAGTTGCTGTTTAAAACAATAATTTACATTGTAGAAATAACTATACTATAATCAAACTAATTACTAATCAACCAGGTTTAAGCCATAACAGGTTTAATGGTATAGCTTGTACCCATTAATGTAGTATGTATAGTATTAAAAATGTATAAATTACATTTCAAATACTTAAATAAAAATTCAAAATACTTATAGGAAAATATATAAAGCCAATATAGAAAACCTAGAGTGGTGTCCACCTTATCATGGCAAAATGCTGGCAGCGATGACGTGCCGTACCAGCAGGTTACTGCTGCAGCCAATCAATGAGCACTGCAACAATGACAGTAAGTAGGGAAGGAATTAGATGTTATAGGACTGCTGTGACCAGTGATTGGCTGCAGTGGTGAAGTGATGGTATAGCATGTCAGCACTACTGAGATGTAGACAAAGACTGGCAAGTGACCACGGGACCATTGTCGCTGGAGTAGGGGGGGGTTAACATGTGAGTAATGTGTTATATGTTATTTTATTACATATTCAGCGGACAGGTTTTTTGGAACACCTCTTTAAATAATGAGGTAGTGATTGAGAATTGTCCGGTATTACTTTGAATAGAGCTGTCTTTGCTCCATGCAAAACTATTTTATATGTTTATATGTGTACAATTTGTTAAACGACCAAGTCTGAGAAAACGGGTCTCTTTAAATGCCATCAGACAGTGAAAAATTGGTATTGCATATACCACTGGCCACCTACCCATGTGTATCAATGGTCACTATATATACCGTTCAGCAACAGACAGTGCTGTAATGTAGATAACTGTGCACCAGGGACTGGTATTGCATTGCATAAAAAACTGAGACCACAGTGCACTAGGTGGTTAAAAAATATGTGTTCAAGTTCACTGTACTGAAATTACCGTCATAAACTTTGATATAAGGACACAGATAGCGTGAAATCTGGTATTCTGGTTTCCTCCCACACTCTATCATGTAACATATGACAATTTCGGTATGGCCCTGCAGAATATGTTAGTGTTATATAGGCAATTGGATATGGGGAATAAAATACAACATGAAAGTAAACAGAATTTCTGAAATAACTGATGCTCATATACTATGTCACCTATGTCCATTATACACATGTTGCTTATCATTTAGAATAGTAGGACAACTACCAGATAAACATCCATATTGCATGTGGCGTTACTTCTCAGCCTTTTTTTGATGATTGTGGACCAAGTATTATACTTTTCATAGAATTCTGCCATAAATCAGAAATAGAAAACAGTGATTTGTAGAGAATGCGTGAGGGTAACAGGTAACACATTAGGTTGCATTGCTATAGCACCAAGAAAACACACGCATTTATTTTAATGTAAAAACATTTTGTATTTTGAGCTTTTCACCATTGAAGTAAATGGAGAATAAAAATCTCATTAATCTCATAAAAACCCAACACTTATCAAAAGTAAAAAAGGAACAAAAACAAAATAAACCCACAGTCAAAACGTCATTTTACATGCAGTACTACTCTGCTGTCTTTCATAGAAACAGTTGCAGGTATATTTTCTAGAAAAAAAACAAAAAAACACAACCTTGATTCTGCCTCTGTGGTTATGGTGTCTATTATGTTGTCTAAACCTGGCCTTACAATGAAAACTAGATACCTTTTGTCAACCACAAACCACTCAGAAAAAGTTCAAGGAGTTGAGTCAACAGTAAGTTGGGAAATTGGGCTTGTCGCCAGCAGGCGATCTTCCTTTCTTTTCCTGTCAATTCATAGTGCATATTGGATATTTAAGCCAGAAAATGCTCCCAACCAATACATACCATAGACTTCTATGGTGATACTTTTTTTTTATATGGGAGACCATGACTTATGCAACTGTACGGCACACAGTTGCATACGTCCAACGTATTCATCAGGAGATTTTCCAAGTGTAATGCCAATTGTGCACTGTGGACAGAGCCTAAACCATACATTTTAATTGACCTACTGTATATGATTGATACTATAGCAGTAATGTAATTCAAATGCCTTGGCAACTGGCCTAAAATACTTTTTCACACATCTGAAAGCTCACATAAGGAAAAAAATATATACACACACACTTTAATAACTAAGGCTCCATGCACACAATCGTATTTTTCATCAGTAATTACGGACCCATTCATTTCTTTTGGCCACGGACACCTTTCAGTATTATTACTGATGGGTGTCCATGTGGAAAAAAATTATACAATCTGTCCTATTCTTGTCCGTAATTACGGCATGGACTCTCCCATAGAAGTCTATAAGGCACTTCTGTTAATACAGATGGCTACGGATGTGCATCCGTAAACCGTCCATATTTCCGGAAGCGTTGCTAGGCAACATGCTGAAGACCTCATTTGCAGCCTCCCTCTTTTTTTATGGATCCGTATATACGGATCAAATACAGATGCAATAGGAACCGTATTTGCGGAGACCAATCCCTAAATACGAATGAAATACGGATGCCTACAGATCCGTATTTATGGACAGTATTTACTGATAGATGATAATGCGGTTGTGTGCATGTGGCCTTAGAAAGTTATGTATACCCAAGAATTTACTATTTTTTGGCCATAAGCTTTTTAAAAAATCAATGAAAAGAATTCAAGGTTACATAACTGTGGCTTGAATGCCATTTTCACTATTTTTATTTTATGTAAATTAAGCAATTCCATTTATATTTCCTTTTTCCCATGGAAGAGCCGCCTTGCTTTTAACAAAAAACACAGACTAAGGCCCCATGCACACAGCCGTGCCCGCCATCGTGGGCTGTGATTACAGGCACGGTTGTGTGCATGGGGCCTCATAATATAATAAAATGTTACAGCAGAAAAGGAATTTTAGGACAAAATGAATATTCTGCAACATTGAAGGGTGCGGGGATGAAAAAGTGCTTGATTGTTGTGTACAGACTAGTATATGAAGCATTCCCAGAATCCATTGAAATGTTATAGAGAAGGAGGCAGACATGTAGAGAACTGAGCTTTGACCAGCTAGATGTGACTCAAGTGTGTCTTTTATAAGCCTTCGATGTCTATTTCTCTATTGCTGGGGTATGTCCGTACTTTGGCATTTTTATTGCTGTATCTGTAATGACAGGGATTGGGAAACAGACAAGTGAGCCCTAATCTACCCGCCACTCAGTCCCTGCCTACTTGCAACGACCCGCCCTAGGCGACGGGGTACAACTGGGTGACGGTCCCTACACTCAATAAGTTCACGACAGACAACCAGACAAGGGAACACAGAACAAAAGGGAAACGGGGAAGTTGCCCACGGCAACACCGTGAGCAACATGAGTAGTAAACGAGCCGAGTCAAACCAGGAGAGTACGAGGTGCCAAACGCAGAGCAGGAGAGTAGTGAACAAGCCGAGTCAAACCAGGAGTGTACGAGGTACCAAGCGCAGAGCAGGAGAGTAGTCAGTAAGCCAGGGTCAATACGAAGCAGGGACAAGTAGTACAAGAAGCTGCAGCAGGGCCAGGAAACCAACAGAGAAGAATCACAAGCAAGGATGAACAGGAAAGGCAGGTATAAATAGACAGAGGGCGGGAGCTAGCTCCATCTGGCCAGGCTGTGATAGGCTCTCCCACTCCTAAGCCTGCCATCCTGAGTGGTGGAAGATGGAGTCAGTCTCACAGACATAGAAGCAGGTGCAGGCTGATTACCTATGGGCGTAGATACAGAAGTTGTGCCTGGCAGATCCTTTACAGTATCTCTTGTAGTGGTCATTGTAATAGCAGTCATTTCACTAAATATCCTTCTATTCCGAGTTACAACAACATAACAATAGTATTGACCCCTTCCCGTCATCCGCTTATATATATGGTGCACGTCATGTGTGGTAATATAGAGCGGGCTCACCTAGAGGGACAAGTAAAATGAGTAAAGAACAGTAAAATCAAGTTTTTTTTAATAAATAAAAAAAAATATTAAAAGTTAAAAAAACTACCTCAAGCACAATGTAAAAAAAAAATTAAGATAACTGGTATCGACACGTCCATAAAAGTCTGAACTATTACAATATATTGTTATTTAGTCCGCATGGTGAACGCCGTAAAAAATTAAAAGCGCCAGAATGACTGTTTTTTTGGTCACTTCATCTCCCACAAAAAAAATCGAAGAAAAGGTGATCAAAAAGTCTCATGTACCTCAATGGTACCAATAGAAACTACAGCTTGCCCTGCAAAAAATAAGCCCTCATACCGCTCAATCGACTGAAAAATAAAAAAGTTATGGCGACAAAACTCGTTTTATTTTTAAGAATCAGTTTTTGTAAAAGTAGTAAAACATTAAAATAACTATATTAATTTGGTTTCACCATAATCGTATTGACCCGAAGAATAAAGTTAACGTGACGTTTTTACCACACTATGAACGCCGTAAAAACAAAACCCCCAAAAGTTTGAGGAAACGCTGTTTTTTCCTATTCTACCCCACAAATATTTTTTCCCCCAGTTTCCTACTACATTATATGGTACAATAAATGGTGCCATGAAAATCTACAACTCGTCCCGCAAAAAAAAAGCCCTCATATGGCAATATTGATGGAAAAATAAAAAGGTTATGGCTTTTGGAAGGTGGGGTGGAAAAAACGAAAGAGAAAATCAGAAAAATATCTGTGGCAGGAAAGGGTTAATAATCTTAATTTATATAGCACCAGCAGGTTCTGCAGCACTGTACAATCTAGGGAAGCCGTAAGCTTATAAACTGAGTAATAATGAAAATAAATTAGCAAACATTGAGACAAGAGACGAGAGGACCTACTGGTAATAGTGGTGGTAATGGTGCAGCAGTATACACGTCATTACCTGCAAAAAAATATGTAAACACCGGCCATTTTGGTGGCAGTTTTGCTGCAATATCAATGGCAGTGTTAAATAGAAACAAGAAAATGTTTCTAGAATTGCTCCTATGGCACCTTAATATCAGCCATAGCTTCCCTATAAATGCATCAGTCCCAGTGATCTTATACTAGTGCCAGAGACAGCCTCAGTCCCCCCAAAACAGTGCCTCAGTGCTGTGCACATGCCATCACCCATGGGCAGGGCCACCACCAGCAATTTGGGCTGCCTCCTGCCAAAGAGTAAATCTGGGGTACCCTCCATTCTGGGGGTGTGCAAGGCGGTTAGGGGAGGCAAGTTGGCAGGTATAAGATAACAAGGCAAGAAAAAATTGCAGTCTAGTAAAGGACATCCGCGCCAGGCTCAGGAGGATAAGGAACAGAGTCAGGTGAGTATGATAAAGGAGATCTTTAATTCAGAGGACGACGCATTTCTGGACCGGACTGGTCCCTTCGTCAGGTCAGTTTACAATGCTTGCATGTGTAGTGTGCACATACAGTAGAGGAAATAAGTATTTAATCCCTTGCTGATTTTTTAGGTTTGCCCACTGTCAAAGACATGAACAGTCTAGAATTTTTAGGCTAGGTTAATTTTACCAATGAGAGATAGATTATATATAAAAAAAAAAAAGAAAAAAGAAAATCACATAGTCAAAATTATATATATTTATTTGCATTGTGCACAGAGAAATAAGTATTTGATCCCTTTGGCAAACAAGACTTAATACTTGGTGGCAAAACCCTTGTTGGCAAGCACAGCAGTCAGACTTTTTTTGTAGTTGATGATGAGGTTTGCACACATGTTACATAGAATTTTGACCCACTCCTCTTTGCAGATCATCTGTAAATCATTAAGATTTCGAGGCAGTCGCTTGGCAACTCGGATTTTCAGCTCCCTCCATAAGTTTTCGATGGGATTAAGGTCTAGAGACTGGCTAGGCCACTCCATGACCTTAATGTGCTTCTTTGTGAGCCACTCCTTTGTTGCCTTGGCTGTATGTTTCGGGTCATTGTCGTGCTGGAAGACCCAGCCACGAGCCATTTTTAATGCCCTGGTGGAGGGAAGGAGGTTGTCACTCAGGATTTGACGGTACATGGCTCCATCCATTCTCCCATTGATGCGGTGAAGTAGTCCTGTGCCCTTAGCAGAGAAACACCCCCAAAACATAATGTTTCCACCTCCATGCTTGACAGTGGGGACGGTGTTCTTTGGGTCATAGGCAGCATTTCTCTTCCCCCAAACACGGCGAGTTGAGTTGATGCCAAAGAGCTCAATTTTAGTCTCATCTGACCACAGCACCTTCTCCCAATCACTCTCAGAATCATCCAGATCTTCATTTGCAAACTTCAGACGGGCCTGTACATGTGCCTTCTTGAGCAGGGGGACCTTGCGGGCACTGCAGGATTTTAATCCATTATGGCGTAATGTGTTACCAATGGTTTTCTTGGTGACTGTGGTCCCAGCTGTCTTGAGATCATTAACAAGTTCCCCCTGTGTAGTTTTCGGCTGAGCTCTCACCTTCCTCAGGATCAAGGATACCCCACGAGGTGAGATTTTGCATGGAGCCCCAGATCGATGTCGATTGACAGTCATTTTGTATGTCTTCCATTTTCTTACTATTGCACCAACAGTTGTCTCCTTCTCACCCAGCGTCTTACTTATGGTTTTGTAGCCCATTCCAGCCTTGTGCCGGGCTCCTAGCATCATAGTTATGTACGATGCTAGGAGTCCCTGCCTCTCCGTGGAACTACTGTCCCGTACTGAAAACATGATTACAGTACGGGACAGTTGTCCTGCAGAGAGGCAGGGACTCCTATCATCGTATATAACTATGATGCTAGGAGCCCGGCTCCCTTCACTGAGTTCGGTCCGGGACTTCCGGCCGAAATACGTCCGTCCATTACGGACGTTAATGTGGTCGTGTGAACCCAGCCTTAGAAAGCTCTTTGGTCTTGCCCATGTTGTAGAGGTTAGAGTCAGACTGATTAATTGAGTCTGTGGACAGGAGTCTTTTATACAGGTGACCATGTAAGACAGCTGTCTTTAATGCAGGCACAAAGTTGATTTGGAGCGTGTAACTGGTCTGGAGGAGGCTGAACTCTTAATGGTTGGTAGGGGATCAAATACTTATTTCTCTGTGAACAATGCAAATAAATATATATCATTTTGACTATGTGATTTTCAGTTTTTTTTTTTATATAATCTCTCTCTCACTGGTAAAATTAATCTAGCCTAAAAATTCTAGACTGTTCATGACTTTGACAGTGGGCAAACTTACAAAATCAGCAAGGGATCAAATACTTATTTCCTCCACTGTGTGTGTGTGTGTGTATATATATATATATATATATATATATATATATATATCAATGTTTTTGTTACTGTCATATTTTGTGTTTGTATTTTTTGTTTTTATGTTGTTCTACTATGCATTGGCTACAATAGTATAGTATCCAGAAATCATACTGTTAAATGGTCAATTTAATGGGGAGATCGCCCTGACTGCATTAAAAATGATCATGATTTTTCATTTTTTTAAGCGTGTATTTACGTTAGTTGTTATTTTGTTGTTTTTTCTATTTGCGGTTTTCTTAACTGCTGCAAAACTGTGTTGTCTTATTATGTTACCACAATTAAAAAAATTGCGGCATAATGACACAAATCTACATGCGCTTTTACCACAATAAGATGCATTGTTTTATGTGGTTGTGGTTTTAAAAGTGACACACATTTAAATTTATAACCAAACGGGCTGATGCACACAGTAAAACCATGTGCACCGACTCTGTATGTGTTCACAGGAAGTGACTAGTCCGTATTGCAGACCCATAGGCGCTTAATGTACCACCATATGGTGTCAAGTGCACCACCAGGTGCTTATGAGTGCTGTAATAGGGGTCCATACAACACAGATCTGTTATATAGCCTTATGGATGAGCCTTTACAATACATTTGTGGGACAGAGTTTTTTTCTAAATACGATTACAAAAATTGCGGCAATAACGCAAAAAAAACGACTCATGAAAGGTTGAGGTGCAGTTGAAACCACGTAAATAACATGTGTTTTTTATGCTGTTGTGATTTTTACAGGTGAAACACAGTTATTTAACACTTTTCACCTGTAAAAACCGCGCACGCATTGAAAATATGCATAAAATCGCAGTTAAACGCATGCAGATTTTTTTGTGCATTTTTTTTTATGGGGTTTCCACTGCACCTCAACAGCAATATCTGAATACTCCCTTACAGTAACATTTTCAGATTATGCACTTTCCTTGGAACAGGATAAGTATATTAGGAGGCTCAGAGGCAAAATATTCCTCGGGAATGTTTATTCACTACAAAACCGTTAGAAACATTTTTACTGTGGCTATTCCGCACAATGAACATTTGGATTTCACTGTTGTTTATTTTGTTCTACAATACCTCAAAAATTTCAAATACAAATGGATGAAACTAATTCTAAAACTCCCATAATCCAGTAAACAGAGATTGTACTCTGCCTGCTTAGCTGATGACGCATGTGGAGCCAACATACAGATTTAATTTCACCTCTGCTGCTTTCCTCTATAATGGTGCGGACCCACGGCTAAAACCTAGCATTCTTGCAGTGGCCGATGGCTGCACGATTTTGCTGGGTATTACCAGCACAATCCTGCGGCCATTGGCCATCGCATGCGGGTGCAGTTTCGGCTGCATGCAGCCTCCGCGACATAGGACCGTATCCTTAATCAGGGTTAACGCACAACATTAAAGGCGTTGTCTCATGAAGACAACCCCTATTCATATATACTATTAGGGCATATACATTTCCAGAGCCACTCCGGCAGACTCAGCCCGCCCTTGCATTACATGGAAGACCATTCCTAAAATGACAACTATGTAAACAACATTTTTCTTGCAGCAGCCGTTAAAGGAGAAATATTTGGCTGACTTCTTCATAAGACAACCCCTTTAAGTTTTTGTGTGGGCTTTTTTCCTGTTTTTTTTCTGGTTCCTAAAAACCGAACAGCAAGATGTTTGCTTGTAGCCAATACACAATGGGTTAGATTCATAAAAACTGTCTAACTAAAAAACTGTTGCCAATACCAACCAATCACAGCACAACTTTCATTTAATTTATTTTCCTCTTGAAAAATAAAAGCTGCAATGTGATTGGACAACAAAGACTGCATTTCTGTTAGATAGTTTTCATGAATCTGAACCAATGCTTTTTTGTTTGTGCGATTTTTTTTTGGCCTCGGTGACGGTCTACCCGGACATATTCTAGGTGTAGCTTTTTTAGGGCATTTTCCCCCATACATCTAATTTTAGATTTTTTTTTAATCCGTTTTTATTACTCAAATTGATCCTGCTTCTAAAGATTTTAAAGGTTTATGTAAGTATAAGGTTTCGTTCACATCTGCGTTGGGGTCCCGTTCTGACGTTCCAATGGAGCTTTCCGTCAGAACGGGATCCTGAACAGACACAAACTGACACCGACGGAAACCAGAGGTTTCCGTTTCCATCACCATTGATTTGAATGGTGACGGATCCGGTGCCCATGGTTTCTGTTTGTCTCTGTTGTGCACCGGACCCGTCGTTTTGCCGGAAGCAATAGCGTAGTCGACTACGCTATTGATGCCGTTAAAACGATGGAACCCAACGGAACCCCTGCACAACTGAGACAAGAAACGTAAACCATTGGCAGCGGATCCATCACCATTGAAATCAATGGTGATGGAAACGGAAACCTCTTGTTTCCATTTGCGTCAATCTGGGCTCCGTTCCGACGGAAAGCTCAGACGGAACAACGGAACGGAGCCCTGATGCAGATGTGAACGAAGCCTAAATATGTCAAATGGATCCATCAAAAAATGTATAGAGTTGCATACAGTTGGCATCAATTTGACAGATTTGTTTTTTTAAGGAAAAGTTAAAATATTTTTGCCTTTTTTGTCAAACATATACTGTGCAAATATTTGAAAACATATAACCATACATTTTAATACGTCCACCATTGTCTTTTATTGTAAAAATAAAACCTATATAGCTTAACGTATACTTTTTTGTTGTTTCCGGTTCTTAAATTATTAAGTTATGTAAGTAAGTTATGCAGCTGATGCTTTCAATACAATAAAAAAAAAAGGTATTTAGACATAAGTCCTGCCAGATATATGCCAAAAGGAGAAGACTATGGATATTGTACAGAATAGGTCCGGACAAATAATATTTTTTTACCAGACATATACTGCCAACAGTATATTAAAATGCAGCAGGGGACTTCTCTATATGCATTACTCAAAATATAATCAAAGGTGAACGTACGTTTTAATCATGTATAAAGAATATATTTTATGAAGATTACTGTATAAATTCTTCCATTCATAATAAACTTTGATAGAATACATGGAAGCAGTAATCAAAATAGACCATGATGCATTTCAGCAAAAATTCCAAAAACACTCCATGCTTGGGCAGGCCTTTCCCCAGGGATACGCGAGCGACATTTACCTTCTCTCTTGTGACCCACCTCTTATGTGATGTATTTATATAACTATGGGACAGATTTATTATTGTCTTTCCGCCTCAGTTCTGGCGCTTTATGTTACATTACAGTGCGCGCTAGAAAGCCTTTATTTGTGACATTATTGCAATGCTGGGCCACATGCTTACAATATGTCCGTGGATTTGTCGAGTCGTGAATGCGCCAGTTTTGTGTTGCAAAATACTGATCTAAAGTATTCACTCCATTAGGTGGTGCAAAGAAGGGAACGGAGTCTGACATGTGTCCTATCAAACAGCGTGCACGTCATTGAAGAATTTGGCGCATTTAGTCTAGCACCTTTAGGGCATGACCAGACGTGGCGGAATTGCTCCGGAATTCCGCTGTGGACAGTCCGCAGCGGAAATCCGCAGCGGAAATCCGCAGCGTACACTTTTCTCCATTGCTTTCCACAGCTTTTTAGTTGGGTTCGTTTACACGTTGCGGACAATTCCGCTGTGGAGCATAGGCTGCGGTGCGGAATTTGGTGTCCGCAGCATACACTGACTGTTGCGGACGTATAGCGGACTTGTGGAAATTCTCCATTGACTTCAATGGAGAGTCAAAATTCCGCAATGAAGTCTGCAGATGTTATGTGTGCTGTGGAGCGTATTGGTTTTACTAACATGACATTTCTTTATTCTGGCTGGACCTATGTATTTCTAGGTCTACAGCTAGACTGAAGCCCCATGCACACTAACGTAAAAAGGCCCGTAATCATGGGCCGTTATTACGGCTCGGCCAGGCCCATAGAAGTCAATGGGGCTCCTGTAATTATGGGTGACTACGTGTGTGCACCCGTAATTACGGGAGCGTTGCTAGGCGACGTCAGTAAATAGTCACTGTCCAGGGTGCTGAAAGAGTTAAACGATCGGCAGTAACTGTTTCAGCCCCCTGGACAGTGCCTTCCGATCACAATATACATCAACCTGTAAAAAAAATAGAAGTTCATACTTACGGAGAACTCCCTGCTTCTTCCTCCAGTCCGGCCTCCCGGGATGACGTTTCAGTCCAAGTGACAGCTGCAGCCAATCACAGGCTGCAGCGGTCACATGGACTGCCGCGTCATCCAGGGAGGTCGGGCTGGATGTCGAAAGAGGGACGCGTCACCAAGACAACGGCCGGGTAAGTATGAATTTCTTTTACTTTTACTAGGGAAAGGGCTGTCCTTTCTCTCTATCCTGCACTGATAGAGAGAAGGGAAGCCCTCTTCCCCTCAATACGCAACGGCAGACGCAACATATGCAACGCAGATTCTGTGCAGCATTGATGCGGACAGTGTATGCAGAACTCCGCCACGTCTGGTCATACCCTTATTTAGCATTAGGCTACCTATTTTTAAGCCATTATTAATAAATCTGCCCCAGTATGCTTTTCAATTGAGTGAGGGTGCATTCACACAGTTTTCTTTTATGTCTGCGCTAGATCAGTTTGATGTTTTCCTAATCTCCTAATGTGGAACCTTCTCCTCATATGGAACATGGTCCAGTTTTTTGCGAGAAATATATGTATTTAACACGAACAGAAAAAATTGTGTAAATAGTCCATTAACTTTTTCCTAATTTATTTTTGTTTATCTACTTTGTGAATTTATTTTTTTCATTTTATCTATTATTTGACTCCAATCCATGTGGTAACCACATTCGATTGTAAAATTTATATTAGATCTATTCTACAATTCTAAATAATGATTGTAAAAATAAAAATTGTGCATTTTACTCTATATTGAAAAGAAAGAAAAACGAAATAAAACATATACCATTAAGTAAACGCGCAAACTAAATTATCTGTATGCTAAAGAGCATAAGGAGCATTACCTTGGACTGATAAAATATTTAGCCATGGTATTATACTCATTTTTTGTTTTATTGTTGTTGTTTTAGGGCAAGGTTTTCCCTCTCATTATTATCTAGTTCGGTGGAAGTTCAAAGCCTGGTGCCTACCCGGAATCTCATATAATGAGTTTTTATAATGTGATCCTCCAAGTCAGATTTAAAAAAAGCACAATTGCTTGCATGCATTATCATATAGTTATGTATGTTCAGTATTATAGGAAATAATTTGCCAGAAATAAATAGGAGGACTCATGAAAGATTGAAAACTATAATTGTGGTGATTATTGTAATGCTGTTTTTCATTTTTTTTTCTATTTGCCATGAATTTCCAATTTTTATTGTTCTTGTATGAGAGTACCACTTAGCACGAGACTATTTATCCTGTGTTTGCATCATATGTTGAACGTATAAATTTGGGAAATATTCCTGATGTATAGCAGTGACACCCTATAAAAAAAAGGATATTACACAGTATAAATAGTATATTTACAGGATGCCTCTATAATGAATAGCGCAGTCAACTACACTATTTAATACAATTAAAAATAATATATGTTGACAGATGCCAAAATGTGGCACATTTGCAGTGTGAACATAGCAATTTTTTTAAATTATTAAAACCATGTGACACTAAATGTGGCCATGTACGGATGTAGCCATCTTTATCTTGACTGATAACTTGCTCCAGCGTGATATCACACAACAAAAGCCATTGAAAAAGTCAAGATAAAGGATCTTGCCAATGTGTATTTAATGCGTTAAAAGTCAAGACAAAGACGGCTACATCTGTACTTACATAAGGCCTGCAATAGTTCAATAGATATAAGGGCACGTTCAGACGTGGCGGAAAATTTGCGGCAATTGCGCAACGAATTTGATAGTTTGTACAGACGAGGCAGATCTTGCAGCGGACTTTACACAGATTTGAATGAATCTGAATCTGAAGTGAAAATCCGCTGCTTCTCCTCAACAGACTGTGAATGCTGCAGAATGTAAATTGCGCACCACTAGTTAGTTTCCACACCGTTATTTTACCCAACGTTTGAACTAAGTTACCTAAAAGGCTAAAAGAAACAAAGGTAAAAAAGTCAGCTGCGGATTTCCACTTCGACCTATCCGTGGTGGAATTTTGCCGTAAATCCGCCACGTTTGAAGTGCCCTTACTCTGGACACTTTTTAGAGATAGCTGGCCTCAAGGTTGAATTGTAATTTTAATAGTTGCTCTGATTCCAGTTGGTTTCAAAACATAATATATAGTGTCAACACAGTTATATTAGCTTAGCAGGCATCACTTTTATTACTAGTATTTATTTTTTTTACAGTTTTTTTTTTTAAACTGTACGACTGATTCAAACTGCTGAAAACTGACGTCACATAAATTTTTTTCAGTCAGGTTTTTGGTTCTTGTTATATTACAGGAACAAATATAGAGACTATGAATGGTTCCGATTCATTTCTTCCGGACTTTGTATCAGTCTTAAAGAGGCTCTGTGTCACCACATTATAAGTGGCCTATATTGTACATGATGTGATCGGCGCTGTAATGTAGATTACAGCAGTGTTTTTTATTTATAAAAATGATCATTTTTGACGGAGTTATGACCTATATTAGCTTTATGCTAATGAGTTTCTCAATGGACAACTGGGCGTGTTTTACTATATGGCCAAGTGGGCGTTGTACAGAGGAGCGTATGACGCTGACCAATCAGTGACCAATCAGCGTCATACACTTCTCTCCATTCATTTACACTGCAGATAGCGATATAGCTATATCGCTATTTGCAGTCACATAAACACACTATAAAGCTACTCATGTGTCATGACAATGAATATACATTACCTCCAGCAAGGACGTGACGTGTATTCATTCTCTTGACCACTTCTGTAGTGTCTCTGTGAGTTACAGCACAGCACAGCGAGATCTCGCTGTGGATGACAGTTTACTGCGTAATTTCGCGAGAATACGCCTGCTGTGCTGTAAATCACAGAGACGCTACAGAAGTGGTCAGGAGAATGAATACACATCACGTCCTGGCTGGAGGTAATGTATATTCAGTTTACGTGACTGCACATAGCGATATAGCTATATCGCTAGTGCTGTGTAAATGAATGGGGAGAAGTGTAGGACGTGGATTAGTCACTGATTGGTCAGCGTCATACACTCCTCTGTACAACGCCCACTTGATCATATAGTAAAACACGCCCAGTTGTCCATTGAGAAACTCATTAGCATAAAGCTAATATAGGTCATAACTCCGTCAAAAATCATCGTTTTTCTAAATAAAAAACACTGCTGTAATCTACATTACAGCGCCGATCACATCATGTACAACATAGGGCACTTATAATGTGGTGACAGAGCCTCTTTAAGTCTTATGTACATGGTTGTAAACTTTCCAAATATGAAACAGCACCCATAAAAGTCTATAAGCCCATACTATACAGGATCTGAAAGAAAAAAATCTTGTCATGTTCCATCAGATGCTGCATTACGGAGAATACCTTGGTAATATAGTGTCATCCAGAGGCACAATACAGCAGCACATGGTGCCTAGATCTCCATTGTAAAAAACCCTTGCACACAGCTCTGCCATGTGTATGAAGCCGAAGGGAGAGAACACAGAAAGCGGTAGCCACATACGGCTGGGAACCACATCCACATGCGGTGGCAAATGGGCGTACAGTTTTGCCAGAAATATCACAGTTTTAACGCCAAAATTGTGTGCGCATTAGCCACTCATGTGGGCTCAGTTTCAGGCACGAGGTGCTGCTGCTCTTTGTGTTCTCAAAAAGAAAAGTAGAAACAAAAAAAACTCTGAGGACAGAGCTATATTTTCTTTTTTGAAAACTGTAAAAAGTAGATTTTAATTAAAGTAAACATTTTCATTTTACAAAATCTAAATCACAGCAAAGACGAACCCAGCACAAGTATGAACTCAAGCTAAGGCCTCATGCACATGACCGTAAAAACACCCGTTATTATGACCCGCAATAACGGGCTCATATACTTCTGTTAGCCACGGGTACCTTCCCGTTTTCTCACGGGAAGGTGCCCGTGCCGTTAAAAAAATAGAACATGTTCTATTTTACGGGCCGTGCTGCTATACTTTATAATGGCAGCACGGCTCGCAAAAGCGGCCGGCTGCCCGTGGCCGCCCGTGCCCGACCGTGCTCGTAATTACGAGTCGTAATTATGAGCACGGTCGTGTGCATGAGGCCTATCTGCCAAAGCAAGAGTATTGATCATAAATTATATAATATTTCCATTATATTTATGGGAATGTATAAGACTTTGATTGCATGGAGAAAATGTGAATTTACAGAAAACAGCAGAGGGAAAGAAAACATGCACGTTAGACACATTTCTAGTTGAACTAATACACATCTGCAGCCGCCTAAGGAGCGACTGGTATGTTATTTGTAACAATAGATATGCTACACTGTGAAATATGTATCATGGTGGATTAATTGTTATGGGACCAAAACAAATGCCAAAGTGCAATAGTCTTCATCAGCTTGCAGACACATACTAGAGTCAATTTCATAGGTAGCTGGTGGTGATGTCTATTCACTTCAGTAACGTTAGTGTGTGTGTATGTGGCTGCACATAGTGATCTAGCAAGATCACTATGTGCTGTGTAAATGAATGGAGAGAAGTGTATGACGCTGATTGGTCAGCGTCATACACTTCTCTCCACAACGCGCACTTGGTCAAAAAGTAAAACACGCCCAGTTGTCCATTAAGAAACTTATTAGCATAAATATAAAATAGGTCAGAACTCGTTTTTCTAAATAAAAAAAACACTGCTGTAATCTACATTACAGCGCCGATCATATTATGTACAAGATAGGGCACTTATAATGTGGTGACAGAGCCTCTTTAATGACCAGGCTATTTTGCGCGTTAATGACCAAGGATTATTTTTTGTTTTTTAACGGTCGCATTCCAAGTGCCGTAACTTTTTTATTTTACCGTCAATGTGGACGTATGTGGCCATGTGTGGGCTTGATTTTTACGGGCCAAGGTGTAGTTTTCATTAGTACTGTTTTGGGGTACATAGGACTTATAGATTAACTTTTATTACATTTTTTATGGGAGAAAAGAGAATTTTTCCGTAGTTTTTTGCGTTTTTTTTGGACGCCGTTCATCCGGGGTTTAATTAATGTGTTCATTTTATTGTTCAAGTCGTTATGATCGCAGGGATACCATATATGTGTATGTGTTATTTTGTTTTTACACTTTTACTAAATAAAACCACTTTTTGGGCAAAAAAAGTAGTTTTATTTGATTTTGACTGTACATTTATTTTTCTTTTTTTCACAAACTTTATTTAACAGCTTTACATTTTTTTTTACACCCACCAGGGGACTTCACTATGCGATCTGCTTATCGCATATATAATGCTTTGGTATACTTAGTATACCAAAGCATCATTGCCTATCAGTGTAAAACTGACAGGCAATCTATTAGGCCATACCACCGGCATGGCCTAACAGGCATTTGCTGAAGACAGACCTGGGGGCTTTTTTTAGGCCCCCGGCTGCCATGGAAACCCGACGGCGCCCCGCGATTTCTTTGCGGGGGCGCCAATGGGGTGACAGAGGGAGCTCCCTCCCTCTGTCAAACACATTAGATGTCGCTGTCACTATTGACAGCGGCATTTAATGCGTTAAACTGCCGGAATCGGAGCATGCTTTGATTCCGGCAGTTGCGGCAAGAGCCAGGCTGTGTATAACGCCGTGCTCCTGCCGCTGATCACGTGGGTACACTGGCAGTACCCACGCGATCAGCGGACGGATATATCCGTCCTTTTGCGGAATTAACTCCTGCACAGGACGGATATATAAACCAGCAGTTTGTGTTAGATTAAATTAGCAATGTACAGTATATTTGGCATAAAATAATAATGACTAATAAAATAAATTTTGTAATATCTAAACAACCATGTACAAAAACAAGGTGATGTTAAAGGTAATGTTTATCAACATTGGTTAACGGAGGTACAAACGGTAACATGGAAAGTATGTGCCCCCTTAGATAAGGTCCTTATTATTGCAGAAAAAGGGAAACTTGTTCCAGCCCTGGGTTTAAAAGGAAGTAACTTTCCAACTTTATTCCAAATATATTAAAAAGTCCATGTACATAGGGGTGGATGCATCAGATAGCGGACCTACGCGTTTCAGACAAATAACTTGTCCTTACTCATGGCGTGTTGCATCTACTACAAGATACAGCCGCATTTATATCTAGTGGGTTCATCAAAAAGAAACTCCCACGTCCACCTCCACAACCAATGGCTGGATCCCCCGTGAAGGGTCAAAGATTACTCATGAGTGAGCACAGCAGAGTGAATAAATTCCAGCCTGCTGTGTGATAAACCTCAGTATACACCTGTGTTTATTTGGCCACCATATGGATGAAGTGTATACACCTATTGGTCTGATATGAACTCCATACCAACAGAGTGGGGAGAATTAAAAAAATTAGAAGTGCGTCTTATATTGATCCAGGGTCCTTATGGGCTTAAATTTAGGGAAGTAACTTATGTTTCATTACTAAAGGTTTCATATATGTCCCCTACAGTATTCCTTTGTACCTTTTGGCTTTCTTTCTCTGACCACACGATTCGTTCCCTGCTCATATAGCTTACATCATGGAATATAGACTACAACTGGGCCACTCAGCCAAATACTGTGTCTGACCAGACAGTTTGTATGCCTCTTTTAAAGGACATCCTACTATGTGGGCTTGTTTGTTCGATGGAACTCTTGTTTTCTGGTTAATCCTCAGATTATTGAATATCCTACTACCAGATTGTTTCCCCTTAAAATATTAAATCTACCAAGGGATTTCATGCCCCTCCATCATAGGGGTCACATTATGTGCATGTACTCCTTTTGATTCAACCTAACCCTTAGAACGATAGTGGTCTCCCATATTGTTGTGTGTTATATATATTACATACAATATCTTTAACCCCTAGGCCCACCACGACGCAACTGTACGTCCGGGTGGCCAGTGTCTTAGCGCACAGGGACGTACAGTTACCGCGCAATTCCCAGTGCACACTGTCGGCGATAGTGTGCACCGGGAACCGGGAGGCCAGCTGTCCCTGACAGCTGACACTCCACTGTATGCCGATCACCGGCTTACTTCCGCTGATTTCGGCAATTAACCCCTTAATTGCGATGATCGATTGCAATCGCCGTATTTTAGGGGTTTCTAGCACATCGGCAGACCTCACAATGAAATCGTGAGGTTTGCAGATGGCTAGCATGGCGACCGGAGGCCAAGTAATGGCCTCCGTGTCTGCCATGTACGGAAGCCTATCAGGACCAGTCTCCTGAAAGTCTTCCTTTCAGAGTGACAGGACGTCACTAGCGTTTGCGATGCACACTTTCGGTGACAGTGTCTGTGACAGTGTGCATCGGGAACTGGGATGTCATCTGTCCCTGACAGCTGACACTCCACTGTTGCCGATCAGCGACTCATTGTCGCTGATTTCGGCAACTAACCCGTTAAATGCGGAGCTCGATTGTGATCTCCGCATGTAGGGGGTTTGTAGCACATCAGCAGCCCCCATGCAATTGTGGGGGCTGCTGATGCTTGTGATGGCACCCGGGGGCGAGACAATGTCCTCCGGGTCTGCCATGTATGGAAGCCTATAAGGACCAGCCTCTGGCTGGTCCTCATAAACTGACTGTCAGAGTGACTGTGATGTCACACTGACAGTTGGAATACGTTACACTACCTAGGTAGTGTAATGTATTCTAGCAGCGATCAGAGCTGCAGGTAAAAAAAGAAAGTGTAAAAAGTAAAGAATAAAGTAAAAAAAAGTTAATAAAAATGTTTTATAAGTCTCTTATTATAGGAAAAAAATGAAAACGTTAAAAAACAGTACACATATTTGGTATCACCGCGTTCGTAACGACCCAATCTATAAAACTGTAATGTTATTTTTACCGCACGGTGAGCGCCGCAAAAAAACAAACTAAAAACAATGCCTCATATAAAGTACAGTTAAGTTTACAGCTCAGAAGGCACTAATAACAGTCCAATATCATTCAGTATGGACACTCTCTCCCAGAAAAATGCAGTGGATGGTATTTCTTATCCTTGTAGTTCCACCAAGCTCCCTATCGTCTCTCTCCACATACAAAGAACACATGGTAGGAAAAGGATCTTATGTCTAGAAGTAACTGATGCCCCAGAGGAAGCCAGAAGGGTGAAACCCATGGTCGGGCGAGAGTGTTTGGCGTGCCGCCTAGAAATTGTAAAGATTTTTACTTACCTTGATGCTTTTATTTCTTGTTACTTCTAGACATAAGATCCTTTTACTAACAGGAGTTCTTTGTATGTGGAGAGAGACGATAGGGAGCTCGGTGGAACTACAAGGATAAGAATTACCATGCACACCCTCATTGGATTGCGGATTGTCCACTGCATTTTTCTGGGAGAGAGTGTCCATACTGAATGACATTGGACTGTTATCAGTGCCGTCTGAGTGGTAAACTTAACTGTACTTTATATATGTCATTTAGGGTATTTGTTGGATCATACCCAATTTAGTTTTGCCTGCTCCGGTCTGAGAGATATATTGTGGGTATTTGAGCCAAGAGAAACCACCATTATATTTAAAAACAATACCAGAATCACTATATTTTTTGGTCACCACCCCTCCCAAAATATAGAATAAAAAGTGATCAAAAAGTTGCATGTACCCCAAATTAGTACCAATAAAAACTACAACCCGTCCCGCAAAAAACAAGCCCTTCCTTACACCACTTTTTTGACTGAAAAATAAAAAAGTTACGGCTCTCAGAATATGGTGACCAGAAAATAAATGATTTTATAAAGAAGTGATTTTATTGTGCAAACAATAAACGATATACATATGGTATCGCCATAATCGTACCGACCCGCAGAACAATAGTGCATTATGAACGCCATAAGAAATAAAGAATTTAAAACGCCAAAATCACTGTTTTTTGGTCACCAAAGCTCTAAATAAAATGTAATAAAAAGTGATCAAAAAGTTGTATGTACCAAAAAATGGTACCAATAAAAACTATAGGTCGTCCTGCCAAAAATAAGCCCTCACACCTCTCAATTCAAAATAAAAAAGTTATGGCGTTTGGAAGGCGTGGAGTGAAAAACTAAAATGGAAAAGCAAAAAAGGATCAGTCCTGCAAAGAGTAATTAGTTTCTATTAAAAAAATAAATTATTACCACATGTGGGGTATTGTCATACTCGGGAGAGATTGCGTTACAAATTTAGGGCGACTTTTTCCTTTATCCCTTGTGAAAATGAAAAAATGCAACATTTTAGTGGACAAAAATGTTTATATTCATTTTCACTGGCCTAATTCTACTAAATTCTGCAAAAAACCTGTGTAGTATAAATGCTTACTATACCCCTAGAAAAATTCCTTGAGGGGTGTTGTTTCCAAAATGGGATCACTTTTGGGTTGTTTCCACTGTTTAGTTCCCTCCAGGGCGTTGCAATCGCGACATGGCACTAAAAACCAATCCAGCAAAATCTGTCCTCCAAAATCCAAATGGCGCTCCCTCCCTTCTGAGCCCTGCTGTGTGTCCAAACATCAGTTTATTACCACACATGTATTTCCGTAATCGGGAGAAGTTGCTTTACAAATGTTGGGGTGCATTTTCTTCTTTATTCTTTGTAAATATTACAAATTTCTATGTTTTTTCTGAAAAAAAATTTGATTTTCATTTTCACAGACTAACTCCAATAAATATAGCAAAATACCTGTGGGGTCAAAATGCTAACTATGCCCCTAGATAAATTCCTTGAGGGGTCTAGTTTCCAAAATGGGGTCACTTTTGGGGGGTTTCCACTTTTTTGGCACCACAAGACCTCTTCAAACCCGACATGGTGCCTAAAATATAATCTAAAAATAAGCTGGCCCCAAAATCCTGTAGGGGCTGTTTTGCTTCTGAGGCTGGTGCTTCAGTCCATTAGGGCACTAGGGCCACATGTGGGATATTCCTAAAAACTGCATGACCTGGGCGATAAATATTGATTGCGTTTCTCCTGTAAAACCTTCTGTGTTACATTTTTTTTTTTATTACAAATGAATTTCGGCAAAAAAAAATTACGTTTGTAAATTTCCCCTCTACTTTGATTTATTTCCTGTGAAACGCCTAAAGGGTTAAGAAACTTTCTGAATGCTGTTTTGAATACTTTGAGGGATCCAGTTTTCAAAATGGGGTGATTTATTGGGGGATTCTAATATATAAGGCCCTCAAAACCACTTCACAACTAAACTGGTACCTGTAAAAATAGCCTTTTGAAATTTTCTTGAAAATTGGAGAAATTGCTGCTAAAGTTCTAAGCCTTGTAACGTCCTAGAAAAATAAAAGAACGTTCAAAAAACTATGAAAACATAAAGTAGACATATGGGAAATGTTAACTAGTGACTATTTTGTGTGGTATTACTATCTGTTTTACAAGCAAATACATTCAAATTTAGAAAAATGCAAATTTTTGCACATTTTCTCTAAATTTTGGTGTTTTTCCCGAATAAATATTGAATTTATCGACCAAATTTTTCCACTATCATAAAGTACAATATGTCACGAGAAAACATTCTCAGAATCGCTTGGATAGGTAAAAGCATTCCCAAGTTATTACCACATGTCAGATTTGAAAAAAATCGGCTGTGCCACAAGGCCAAAACAGGCTGCGTCCTAAAGGGGTTAATAAATATTGGTGCCACCAATATGGGGAGCCTGACACAGGAGTATTATAAAACGAAAAGATTGTGGTCCCATCCACGTGGCACGGACAGCCCTAGCCTTTGAGCACAAGTAAGCTTCATTATGGCTACATCACCTGCAGTTTTCATGTATATAGACGACGACATTGAGCGGATCATGCATGGCATTTCTGGAGATGCATCTTTTCTCAGCGTTCCATATGTTGACCACGTCAAAAGGAAATGGGAGATGGAATCCAAGCGAGCCATCACCGTATATTTATACCTAGTCACCTTGGGGGAATACTTCAAGGTGGACCGTATCCCACGTGGTATGAGATCAAGTCTAACGCCTAACTTGTTTCCAAACAACTCCGAATTCTGTCAACGCTTCTGTCAAATTTCAAACAGGTACGCTCGTGACATCATTCTGTTGAATGTGGAATTCCTACAGGTTGAATTGCAGAGTGTGAACGCTCGCATACAGGATCTTGAGGGATCACTTATGGCTTTGTTACCTGTTGATGAGTTACAGAAATACAAGGAAAGTGCCAAGGAGTCCTTTGATAAATTTAGGATACTGCTGGAGAATACCAAACGTCAAAAATGGGTACGTGATGTAGAGGATTACATGGATGGCCGCATTTACAATTGGCAAAAAGAACCCCATATTGTAAAAGGAGTTGCACATGGCAAGGGTGCAGTGAACAACAGGAGACGTCTGCAATCTACAGTGAATGTGCCCACAGATCTCTCTGATCCTGCTTTTTTAGGGGGGACTTTCGACGCCCTAGGCGTGGAGGCCGCAAGCACAGAAGGCGGTTTAAACCCAAGACCGGAGAGAACCAGACGACATTGGCAAGCAACACGAAGCAAAGAGAGGAAAAACAACTAGAGCAATTGGCGGTAAATATATCCTCACGTCCTTTATCCGACACTCAATTGAAATTACTGAATAAGGGACTTTCATTCTGTCCGGCCTCTAAAGTCGACTGGCTCCAACTAGAATTAGACCTACATTCTTTTTTTCGCAGGATAAAATTAAAAAAGTTTTTTTGCGATCACACTGTGGGTCAAGATAATAGAGGATCCTGTGAATTTGCTCTTAGCAAAGTAGGTCTATTCAAAAAATCAGGGTGGCAGCCGCATATTAGTGATCCGATTATAGAGGCTTTTATTAGCATTGTCAAAGAAAAAGTATGTCGGTTAAGAGAAGAAATTGGGGATACATCTCTATTACATCCCAATTTGACTAGTGGGGAGTTGGTTGCCCTAAAAGAATTAGCTGGTGATACATCCCTGACGATCAAGCCAGCCGACAAAGGGGGAGCCTTGGTCGTCATGGATACATCGCTATATCTTGAGGAAATTAGTAGTCAAGTCAATGATACTAATGTTTATGCCAAAGTGTCTGGGGATCCGAAGTTCAGAATCCAGCGCAAGATTACTTGTATTCTTCAGAATGCGTTAGCTGGGGGTATCATTGATAAAGATTTGTTTGATTTTCTTGTTGTCACACATCCAGTTACCCCTGTGATATACTGCCTCCCCAAGATACATAAATGTTTACATAGACCGCCGGGACGCCCCATTGTGTCTGGGAGGGACTCCATTTTTAATCCTATAGCAGTATTTCTTGATAAAACACTGAGAGATTTTGCCATTTCTGCAACATCTTACATTCAAGACACCACAGATTTTCTGGTCAAATTAACACAAGTAACTTTGACTGGAGACATCATTTTAGCGTCTTTTGACGTTTGCAGTCTGTATACGTCCATTAATCACGATAGAGGACTTAATGTAGTGAGGGAAGCCTTGGACACGTCTGAATACTCTGAAGCTGGTACATTATTCCTCATGGATCTGTTGGAATTAATACTTACAGAGAATTATTTTCTGTTCGTTGATTCCTTCTACATTCAAAAAAGAGGAACAGCCATGGGCTCGAATGTGGCTCCCACTTACGCCAACATGTTCATGGCGGCCCTTGAAGAGCGTCACGTCTATGTGTCCCACCACTTCAGGCATGTACTGAGGTGGTGGCGATACATAGATGATGTGTTTGTTATTTGGACCGGCACTGGGTCACAGCTAGAGGAATTTTTTGAGTTCCTCAACTCTATTGATGAGGACATTAAATTCACAATGGAGTTCTCTACCACACATTTGAATTTTTTGGATACTATGGTATATAGGGTTGATGATAAACTAGTCACTGATCTATATCATAAAACCACAGATCGCAACAGTTTGTTGCGATTTGATAGTCAGCACCCCCGACGGATGATAGAATCTTTACCTTTCAGTCAGATGTTGAGGGTCAAACGTATTGTGACAGAACCCCAACATCTTACATCACGTTTGGATGACATGGGTGAGAAATTCGCCCAACGTAAATATCCCCGAACACTCCTACGCAAACAGAGAGATAGGGTTGAATCTGTCGCTAGGGATCAGTTATTGACATCACAAAGTAAAAATACACCAAACAGAGTAGCATTTGTCTCAACTTTTTGTGACATTAGCTATAGGATCTCTAATATTATACGTAAGGAATGGCATATCCTTGGTAATTTATCGGGTGAGGTTCCCGAATTTAGCAATCCCCCCATGATGGCTTTTAGGCGTCAAAAAAATCTTAGGGATCAACTGGTACACGCGGATGTGGGGTCTTCGCAATTGAGTCGCCAATCAACTTTGGCCCCCAAAAAATTGGGATGCTTCCCATGTTTGAATTGCGTGAATTGCAACATCATGGTGAAGGGCAATATATTTAGACACCCGACGAATGGGAAAATATTCCATATTAAACAATTTTTAACTTGTGCATCAACATTCGTTGTATATGTACTACAGTGTCCATGTAAGTTGCTATACGTGGGTGAAACCACACAGGAATGCCGCTTACGTATTAATAAGCATAGATCCACTATTAAAACCAACAAACTGGATCTTCCAGTCCCAGCACACTTTTCTTCAGCGGGACACAGGGTCAGCGATCTGAGATTTTGGATCGTTGACCATGTGCCCCTACATAGGAGGGGCGGCGATAGAATTGCCAAATTAAAACGTAAAGAACTGGAGTGGATTCATAGATTAGATTGTTTACATCCAAGGGGGTTGAATGTTGATTTTAAAGTTGGGGTGGTTCTCAACTAAATGGGTACAGTGATTGTGTTTTCTCTCTGTTGTGCCATGCATGGTCTTTCACTGTCGTTTACTACTATATATGTATCTGTGAACACATTCAATATGACGACATTGTCATTGCAATATAAAATAATAAATTTTATTAATATATCCATAAATTCTCTACATTTTTGTCATTTTTTCAGATTCCGACATTGGGCTGGATTCTTTCCTCTGGGTTTTGGAGTCCTTATAGAACTGTTTTCATCATCTATATGCGGCCATTTACATCTGGTCAACTTGGTCCGTTTTTTTGTTTCAACAATGGGGGCAGTATAATATGACTTTTTGACATCCTTCCAGGGATAGCTACTATGGTAGTGGGCTTATAGTATATTCAGGGGAGTATCTACATGTGTACACACATTGTGACATTATTACATTGTTCATTTTATATTTTGAGGCGTTATGCCTCTAATACTTATACATTTAGATGGACACATATTTATTGCATATATATAATAACATAATACAGTATAAGCACTTTTTTACAATGTGTGTTGCTGCTGATTAACTCCCCTATTCTAACATTTTCGGACTATGTATCCGGATGTATACCTAATAAATATACATAACTAACAATATATGGCCATATTATTAATCCCATACTAAATGTTTATTGCTGATAAAATCCTCTGTTTGAAACATTTTCTGACCTGTTGTTCCATTCTAGTTTCGTTCCTGGACGTGATATGTTTTTCCAGGTTGTAAAATGGCCGCCGCGTACTGGAATTCATACTGCGCATGCGCGAAATTAAGATAGCAAATTCTGGCCAAGATGGCTGCCGTGCTATCGAATGCGCATGCGCGGGAATAGCCACCCGCGATCTCGCGGGATTTCGCTATGCATTGCAAATAGGAATGATAGTCTCATTACACAGGTGTGCAATACATTTGTACACATACTGGACAGCTGAGACCTAGAGGAACGAGCCCTGGTTTCGGTTTTCTGCTATTGACAACTTTGAATGTTTTTATTATATACATCTGGGTGAGTCATTATGTCATTAACACTTTAATGTACCTAGGACTGTCTTTTTTCTGTACCAGTCCCTTATTTATCACTTTGTATATTCACATGTACACTGGCATTCATATTTATCTTTTAATATTGTATTTTGTTTTTTGTATCATCTATTTTATATTGGATTTTGTCTTAATCACTGTTTAATTTCAATTGGGCTTTGCAAGCCTTTATATACTTATGACTTGATGTGTGTTTTTATGCTTGAAAAAAGTCCTGTTGGACTGAAACGTCGCATGGGTGAATAAATAGCTCTTGCTCTTTTTGGAAGTGCTGCCTCTGTCCATTTTTTGTCTGCTTGACACAGGAGTATTGTCGCTTTTTGGGTTAGGGCTTACAAGTCCGATGGAGCGTTCATTCTTCGGTCATTTCTACATTATTGAACATTCCATTCATCATATCAGATTGATGCCCTTATATGAGATTTAATCTGATAAAAAGATTCAATGTCCCATTACTATGGGGGTTATATTATACATATGTACTCTCCTTTTTTTTTATGATCCAACTCAAACGTCAAAATGATAGTGGTCCCCTGCTTATCTGTTGGACTCTATATACACAATATGCAAAGTTTTTTTTAAAGAACACCAGTGCCACTAATATGGGGGAACTTGACACATTAGCATTGCTACTTTTGGATTTGGAGCTCATGTCCTCTGGTCATTTCTGGATATATATATATATATATATATATATATCCGAGAAATAAATCCTGCAGCACTCCAATAATAAAGATAAAAAAAAACGGTGGTTTATTGAGCCAACATGGCCAGTGCAACGTTTCTGTCCCACATTAGGACCTTTATCAAGCGTAGTGATACATACATAGTCAGTGGTTTATATAGCGTGTATTCAATATACATAATAAATCTCATTAAGATAATAAGACTAACATATAAATCTTATTATGGCGTGTTAAAAACATTGTAAGGTATCAAAACAATACAAATTGATACAAAAAGTGAAAAAGTAATATTTGAGAAAATAACATAACAATATATAAAATAATAAACAAGACCAGCGACATAATTACAAAAAATTGCAATATTAACACCTGTGTAGAAACTAAAGACTACATGACCACTAACAAATCCAGAGCCGAGCACTCAATAGCAATACGACGATGTTGTAAGTACGATCGCTGTCATCCATATTCGGCCGAGACCGGAAGTGACACATCTATCCAGTTGCTTGGTTACCAACCACTGGTAAACAAACCATTGTGAGCGGATGCTCAAAAGAACACGTAATATATGTATATAATCAATATTACTAAACCGGAATCACTACCAATAAGATGAGGAGAACTCATAATCCTATGCAACAGAAAATAAGTCAGAAGACAACGATAAACACGATGTCCACGATCAGTATTACGAAGGTAAATATACCAAAACATATAGACACAAGTAGGGAAATATAAAATAACACCATGAGTCATAATAGGTACCATTGTGGGAGTCATAATCTCATGACTTAAGGAAGCAAGATATTTTTTAATTGATATTATCATATAGGTACAAAGGCATAAGGTCCACACAAGGGAGCAGGCCCCATGATCACCTTACGTGATCAAAAGGTAACCACCATCCAGGTTAGTGGAAAAAACCATGCAACACTTTCGTGTACCTGGCCAGACACACAAAACCCATAACACGTGTATCGGACCAATGAAATAGTTCAATATAAGACATCCATAAAATCATGTATGTATTCTTACTATAACCCCACCTATGTCATAAACAAAATAATAACATAAATCTTATATACCTATCACCGGACGTGGTGAATCGAATACCAGCTTCTTCTTTCATTACATCCACATCATATTCATGTATTCGATGTCATATTTATATATTTGATATTCAGTCTGGAGTGGTCTTGCAGTGCCATTATAATCTACCGAAGAAAAAATATTGTTAAATATCAATGAAACCATATCAATGTTACATGTATCACACAACCTATTAATAGAGGATAACATAGCTAGAGGTCAGAATACAACCGGAGGAGGGGACCATCACAGAATAGCCCTGGCTACATTGAAGTCAACATTTAGACCATTCGGCCTCAAAGAGTTCAATAAAAAAAAATCCACTTCAATTCACATTTGTGCAACAGCGTGTGCCTGTCCCCACCTTTGTAGGGTATTGGAATATAATCAAGAATCATAAATTTAATGTATGTCCCTGCTCTGCAAAATGTTTTGCTATGGGCAAGTCACACTTCTTTTTCCTAATGGAATATCGGTGATTATTCCATCTAGTTTTAAAATCGCATGTGGTTTCACCCACATATAATAGGTGGCAGGGACACCAGAGTACGTAGATAACCCAATCGGTGTCACAGGTCACATGGTGTCTGATTTTATATTGTTTATGTGTTACAGGCTGTTCAAAAGTATTACCCCTGTGTATAAGCCCACAGTTGACACATTTGTGGCATGGAAAGTTACCTGGTTTTAGTGACATAAGCAAAGTCTGTTTCCCCCTGGTTGTAATTTTACCTACCCTAGTCTTCACTAGTTTGTCACGTAAATTGCTAGGTCTTCGATAAGGCATAAGTGGTGGATTACTCAGTTCATCAATGTGTTTAAAACTATTCTTATTTATTGGCCAATGTCTATTCAATATTTTTGAAATATTGCCACTAAGAGCATTGTAAATGGAAATAAATGGAATCCGTTTAGTTTTTATACGCTTTGATGTATTAAATAATGATTCCCTTTGAATACTATTGATTTTCGTCTTATGAGTATGCAACAATTGTCTTTGATAACCCCTATGTAAAAAATTGGAGATCATGAGGTCCAAAGATATATTTAGATCAACCAGATCATCCACAATTCGTTTAGCTCTCATCATTTGGCTATATGGCAAAGACCGTATCATGTTCTTGGGGTGACAGCTCTCAAATTTTAAAAGGGTGTTACGGTCAGTTTCTTTTGTATACAACCCATTGGTCAAAGTACTGCCTTCCAACATAACGTTAACATCCAGAAACTGAGCCTTTTCTTTTGAATATGTCATGGTGAATTGTATATTCTTATCAATCATATTAAGGAACAGATGTAATGATTCCAAAGCAATATCAGTGTCTGTGCAAACGAGGAAGATGTTGTCTATGTATTGCCACCACCCCAGAACATGAGTGAAGTGGTGGGACACATAGACGTACATCTCCATAAAGATGTGATTCCTAGGTAGGGGCCATATGTGATCTCATAGGTAGGGGCCATATTAGACCCCATAGCCATGCCCTTCTATAACATTTCTCATCAAAAATGAAGTAGTTTGAAGTCAGAATGAGGTCCAATAAAGTAATGATAAACTCGTTACATGAAGCATTATAATCTGATTCGTTAAGTTTGCGTCTAACTGCCTCAATACCCCTATCAAGTCCAATAGACGTGTAAAGAGACACCACATCAAAAGACACTAAAAGGGCCCCTTGTGGAGGTTTTTTTATCAAATCTTTGTTTTATTGAAAATATACGACAAGATAAACAGAAAGAAAAGCATCCGTACACAGATCACGGGCATATAAATCTTACGGCACGCAGGCCGAAATTCTGTTCAATAATGACCATGCAGGATGAGACCTTGTGGAGGTTTTATCTGTTTTAGTTTGTGCAAAACATCTGAGGTGTCTCTGATGTATGACCTAGTGCCTGTAACAAAGTGTCTTAATGCATTATTTACAGAAATAGAAATCGTACTCAATAAAGAGACTCTGCCAGATAGGGCGACCAAGTGGATGCACCATACCCTTGTGAATCTTAGGAAGCAAATAAAGACAGGGAGTATTTGGGTGATCAATAATAAGGAAAGTACGTAATGCGGCATCAATGATACCCTCTTCTAAGGCCTGTGTTAAGACATTTTTAATCCTTCTTTCTATGTCCCATCTAGGGTCATGATTCAAAACTCTATACACATCAGTGTCACTCAATTGTCTATATGCCTCAGTCATGTATGTTTTAGTATCCATAACCCCGACCGCACCCCCTTTGTCAGTGGGTTTTATGGTGAGGTCGTAGTTGTGGATCAATTCATCCATGGCTAGCATCTCTAAAGTAGTGATGTTAGAATGACTCAAACTATTGTCACCGGTCTGCGTACATAATTCAAGCAAACCTTTTTTCACTAGCTCAATATATGTCTCAATTGAATTTGATATAACAGGGGGTTGAAAACTGCTTCTATTAAATAGACCAAAATTCTTCAAACAAACATTTTTAGACTCAACCTCTACTACATTTTCACATGGTTGGGAATCGAACCACACCTTAAGTTTCACAGATCTAACAAAAACTATATAGATCAAGTTCCAATTGGAACCAATCTAACCGCTGACTTGGGCAAAATATAAGGCCTCTAGCCAAAAGCTGTAACTGTGAATCTGATAATGTATGAGAAGAAATATTTACCACCATTTCAATGGATTCCTTTTTTGACTGTTGTATATAGTCCTTCGACTCAATTGGTGCTCTTCTTTCTGAGAACGCGTTCTTCCCTCCTCAATGTCTTTTGTGTCCCACTCTCCTGGGGGGCTTTCTTTTTTGTGTTTCAAATTGGTTATTCCTAAAAAATCATTGTCCAAACTTGATTAACGATCCTGACCTCGTTCCTGCTGTCGGTTTTCATATATATATATATACAAATGCAATATTTTTAATAAAACTAGTGCCACTAATATGGGGGAACTTGACATACTACCAAAAGCGTTTTACTGTTTAATTGCTATTCTTTTCTCAACATAACTTATTGATTCATAATTGTTATTCTTTTGGAATAAATAATTTAACTTTTCAAGGTGTAGCAATTCTATTGAGAACTGTATCATACTTAAATACAATGTAGTCCCTTCCCCTTTTTTTCCTGACAATTGTTTTTTCTTGACATACTGTTTTTAATAATTTTTTTGTATGATTTTAACATAGTGATTTTTATACTGTCTGCATTTATATCCGTTAGATTCACTCAATATAAGACACTCTTCTAATTTTTTGAATTCTCCCCCCTGTTAGTATGGAGTTCACGTCAGACCAATAGGCGTATACACTTCACCCATATGGTGGCCAAATAGACACAGGTGTATACTGAGGTTTATCACACGACAGACTGGAATTTATTCACTCAGCTGTGTTCGCTCTTGAGTAACCTTTGACCCTTCACTTGGGATCCAGCCATTGTATGTGGAGGTGGACGTGGGAGTTTCTTTTTGATGAACCCACTGGATATAAATGCGGCTGTATCTTGTAGTATATGCAACACGCCATGAGTAAGGACAAGTGATTTGTAAAACAGCTTTGATCTTATATTTATTTTCCATAATGAAATAACGACTTTCACTGTGGTTCTGTTAAGTCTCAATGCTTTGTTAATGGTTTTGTAACCCATTCCAGACTGACACTTTTCAACAACTTTTCCTACATCTCAGAGTTTTGTTGGTTCGTGGGATAATGTTCTTATAAAGACTCTCATTAAAAAAGTCCCAAAAGCTTTATTGAGTAAGTAGGAAGAAAGTTACTTTTTTTACGTAAGTGCTGTGGGGGTTAAATAACTATATGGGAGATATAAAACAACAAAACACACCAGTGTTATGGCACAAATCGTGCCAAGAAAACTGGCATATATATCGTGTGCCAAGTTTATTACGTGTTTTGGACTTTTTACTCCTCACTCAACAGTTATGAAAAGTGTTTAGAAAAAGGGATATGGCTAATAGGAGTCATAAAATGCACAAGATTTATTGATGGCGTGCTCTATTCTTTTGGCACAAAATATTGGTGTAAGTTTGCAAGTTAAGAGGTAGTGTATTTAAGAAAAAAATGTCTAACATGTCTAGAAGGATGTACCAAATTTATCATGCAACGTGCGCTACTGTGATAAATATGGCGGTTTCTGCCTATCTGCTCTAGTTTTACTCTGTCTATATTTATGACAATATTAATAAAACGGCCTCATTGTCTAATATTCGAGCACAACCTCCACACAGGATCAAGCAGAAATTTCGAAAAAAAAATTCAACCAAAATGGAGACTGGAATCAAGAGAAATATAAAGCTTAAAGGGTAACTAAACGTTCAACAAACTTCTGACATGTTATAGTGACATGTCAGAAGTTTTGATTGGTGCGTGTCCGAGCACTGAGACCCCACCAATTGCTAAAACTAAGTGGCAGAAGTGCTCGTGTGAGCGCTAAGCCGCTTAGTTTCTGTTGGGCTTTTTCCGGAAAGCCGATGTAACATTGTACGGGCTCATAGACTTAAAACAATAAAATGGCAAAAAAAATAAATATGAAAAATAACTGCACTAAAATTGCACTGCGTGAACAAGTGGCAGTGTAACAAAGACATAAAAGACATAAAACTCGAACACTGACCCATATCACAGTTATACTGTTTCCACCAAATGTCTTTGTTATTTTATGTGGATTGTGCATATTTTGCTATTATATGTTAGAATACAAAAAAGTATGGTAGTTTTTGTTCTTATTTTATTTTAATGTTAATGGATCCCTTTTAAAGTCATGATCACCTTACTATCTTTATTTTTTTTAAATACTGTACTGCTGTAGTTTTGTATATCTGGCTTTTACCTTCTAGAATTATAATCACAACTGTAATTATGAAAAATATTTGATGCTGTTCATTTATTTATTCTTTGATCTTAAACTACATGACATTTCTATAACATGACCTTGTTTTTGTTATATATCACAATTACGTGAGTTCTTATCAAATTATTATAACTATGTTCTGGTTTATACCGTGTGATAATTACTGCTAATTTTTCTGTCACATTTTTGAAACTTCATTAAAATGCTTTTTATTCTCAATGCTCATTATCCGTTGTCTGTTGTCACCAATATTCTTTTTTTTTAGAGGACCCATTGCTTTGTTTTCTTTCTCCTTCCATGCACCTCCCCTCTGCACCTTCTCTACTTTTGTCAATTATAAATACTATTATATGATTGTATGAGTCTATATAGTAACGTTAACTATACTCATTTACCGTAAATATATAAAAGGTTTGCACTGGCTTAAAATAATTCAAAATATAGCTTCACCTTTGGAGCCAAAATATATTAAGGGATTACATAAATTGCTATTTCCTTGTGTAATAAAACATCCTTTAGTTATTTAATTGCAACTATACCTCTGTATGTCTGAATTTTTTTCTTGTTGAATTTCATATGAAAATGACAAAAAATGTGGTATGATCGATTATTGAGCTATTCTCTCCTACAGAGCCGTATGGAGGCACAACATGGCTGCACACAGAATGCTGTAGGCGCCATATAGCGGCACATTGAGTGCCTATGCCTCTTTATTACAGATGCATATGAACCCATGCACTGCTGTACAGGCTTCATGCACACAAATAAGTCATGTGCATGGAGCCTTACGATCCAAGGTTGCCCCTGGATCATCAGCAGATATAAGCTGTTTTATAATAGTGAACTTTGCACTACAGTCCACACATTCCCTGTGGGGAATTTGAGAAATCTTCCACAGACTAACAGATTTTTCTGAGAAGCCTCCTGTAGCTAAATGGAGAATTTGTGACAATTACTACATTAAAGGGGATGTCCCAGTAGGACAGCCATGGCCCGAATACCATATTATGTCATGGGGCCCTACTCTATTGGTCAGAGTGGAAAGACACCTTAAAGAGCACGACTATGAATCCGCATTATACAATAATACAATTCTCCTACAGCGGTCTGCAGCTTCCTCAGACAATGACTGATTGCCGGAGCTTTTAATTGCCGGACCCACTTTGATCAGTTGATCATCAGCAGGTCCTCGTTTAGGAAAAACGTTTTCCAGATGGGTGAAGCACCTTAAAGAATTGCTACAGGATTTATGCAATTCTCTGATATATTCTATAAACTGCATTGAAAGATGGAGTGTCTCTTTAAAATATTTCTAAATAATATAGGTAATAATGAATAAGGATATAAAAATGAATTTTTCCTGCTTTGTGATATGATCGTTCTTTCTCTGTGTTGCTTTTAGATTTGTGCACGTGACATCATATTTTGCAATATTGAAAAGGACAGATTGAATTTTCAGCTTGTTCACCCCTATATTTGAAATAGAAAATGGATATTTCTTATAGCTCTCTGCAAAAGATTGGCTGATAGCAATTCAGAAAAATAGTGTACAGAATTGGTTACCATACTATAAAAACACATAAAAGACCAATAAAAAGCACGGAAATGAACAGGAAATCATTTCATGGCTTAAAATATAAGACATCTGAAAAAAACATTTTAAGAATTTTATATTGTTTTTAGAGTAGACAATGAAGCATATGTAATCTCATGTACAAATATGTAAATATAACAAGTGTTCAGAATAAATGGCTTGAGCTACAAGACAGCTGCTAGAAATGTGAATGTAATAACAAATACAGTTCTCATATTGTGGCATTGTTTCCTCTTAATGTTATTTTTTATTATTATTTAGCGTATATAAATACTACATAGAATATACGATTTGTTCACTTTCTGTGGTTCGTTTTAGTTGAAAAGAAAAAACCAGCAGAAATGTGATTAATGCAAATGCAAGTTTCCAAGGTGCTCTGCACATTATAGGTCCTTAACACAATAGGCAGTAAAAATACTGGTGCATGTTACTGAGCTGTACAGTAAAGGTTGCAAAATCGGTATCACTTTCTCTGACACCACTTCCTGTACTGCAGCTATTGGCTGAGGCAGCACTTCACAAACTTCCTTCTCTGCCGCCCCCCTTCATTCACTCTGCATTTAATACTGTTAGTACTGAGGGTACTCCACTGCCTTTTAGCTGCTTCTTCCTGCATTTTGACCAGAAACTTTGAGTAATTTAACTAAAGGGATCCGGTATTATACTTAGATGGAATGCAGGGAGCAGGGGGACATCGTTTGACTCCTGGCGTTTAGCCCAGTGACACGTAACAGAATTTGTTATTGTCCATGTTGTTAAGGACCTATAGTGTATAGAGCACTTGTGAAGAATTGGTATCTTAAATCAGTGGTCCACAACCACCGGGTTGCGGAACAATACCGGGCCATGGATCATTTGGTATTGTGCCGTGGCCAGGCCCTCCCCGCTGACCACGTCTATAAAAATTGACTTACTATAATAACTGGGGCCTATGTAATAAAATACACGAGCCCCTGTTACTATACTGTAGTATTTACAATATACTTACCCTCCTCATAACTGATCACAGTGGAGGTCCTGACGTCTTCCAGCATCATGACATCACAACTAGATTGGAGTCAGGACCTCCGGTGCTGGAGAAAAGTAAGTATAACGTTATTGTCTGCTGGGGCCCTGTATCTAAGCCTAACTTGTGGTAGGCTTAGATACATGGTCCAACAGACAGTATCACTCATGGTGTGATCCTGTCTGCTGGGCCCTGTATCTCAGCTTATCACATGGTAGGTGTAGATACATGGCCCATGTGTGATCCTGTCTGATGGGCCCTGTATCTAAGCCTACCACTTAGTAGGCTTAGATACAGGGCCCCAGCAGACAGTAATATTATACTGTATATAAGACATTTGAAATTCCCACAATGTATACAATAAAGTGACATTTTGAGTATACAGCCTATAAAATGTTAAAATTATTGTGTGCTAAATCCACAAGTTTCTTCTGAATATATCTGTCACTTTGTTTTAAGGAGTTTAAAAATGCAAGAATAGAAAGGGATTATTAGAACTGATTTACCAACATTCTGTTTTTTTGGCCCTTATCAACTATTTAGAATTTATTTTCATTCATTACTATTACTATGCACTGCAACGATAAAACATAGCTTCTGATTGGTAACTATGGAGACAAGGACATTTTCTTCTAGGACATTGTTGATACATAATGTCTGTCTTGCCCGCGGTCACTGACCGCAGGCACTTTGTTCTTACCGGCAGCCGCGACCGCAGGACACAAGGAACTTGCCGGCGCCTTCTTCCCAGGAGATGCCAGCAGTCGTGGCTGCACTCTGCTACTGTTTTCTCTAGGGTGCGTGTGCGCGCTCGTCCCCAGCCTTAACGTGCCAGCGCATGCACCAATAATGTGTTTCCTACCCAATTCCAGATCACACTGGGCTATGTAAAAGACTCTTCCCTCCTTGCCTGAGCATTGTTGTTGTATTCCCATGTTTGTGTTTACAAGTAGTCCCTTAGTTGTATCCTGCTTCCAGGGTTCCTGTATCCTGCTTCCCGTATTCTGTTGCTGTGTTTTTTCCCGAGCCAAAGTCTATTGTTGGAGTCATGTGCGTCTCATCTGCTGCGTTCAGTGTCACCTGCCACACCAAGCATCATCTGTGCCAAGTGTCTGCTAGACCGAGTATCTGCCAGATCATCTCCCAGGTACTCTGTCCCTAGGGACTGTTTTAGACGTTCTTTTGGCCAGCTGCTTATCCGCTATGGAGGGTCCACATACCCCACAGGCGTGACAGTACGCTCAGGCCATAAATCCCGCTGGTCAGCTGCAAACTACGACGGCATTCCAGGTGATTCAATAGGACATGCATGACCTCCGGGCATGGCAGTATCTAGTAGATATTCAAGAAAACAGCAGCACAGCCACAAAAGATTTTTCGGCGGGAAAGGACACTTCCCCAAACATGGGTGGTGCACGCAGCAAAGAATCCCAGATCCAAGGGAGACAATCAATATGCAAATCGAAGAAAGGAACTTCAGCACTCGACATACTCCAATAAAGTGTATTTGATTTATTCACCAAGCATCTAGTAGATCATCTCCATTTGCCCACGGTTCCGCTGGAGCGACCACTGGCAGTCGACTCTGTGAATGGGCAACCACTGCCCGATCCAATACTGCTCATGACAAAACTGCTGAGAAAACAAGTCGGAGTCCTGCACGCAGAACATATTGTCTTCTTCGTCTTGCTCAAAGCTGTCAACCCTATTCTTCTGGGCCTACCTTGGCATCGTCTACATGCTCCGGATCTCGACTGGAACTCCGGGGAGGTTCCCCAATGGGGCTCCAAGTGTCTCCACCACTGTCAAAAGGATGGTATGGGCTTTGTTTCCTCTTGTACAGACGGTGCCTCGAATAAGCTGACTCATTCCAGACCTGCTAGTCTGCTCCAACCCCTGCCAGTGCTTGATGCCCCCTGGCAACATATCGCAATGGACTTTTTTTTACCGACCTTCGTCCTTCATCTCGAAGTACTACTGTCTGGGTAGTGGTGGACTGTTTCTCAAAAATGGCATATTTCATTCCTTTAGCTGGCCAACCTTCTGCTACTCATCTGTCAAATTTGTTCATACAGCACATCTTTTGTCTGCATGGCCTACCTCTCCATATTGTGTCTGACCGGGGTGTACAGTTCACATCCAAGTTCTGGAGAGCACTGTGTAAGCTGCTAAATGTGAAGCTGGATTTCTCTTCTGCCTATCACCCTCAGTCTAATGGTCAAGTGGAGAGGACTAATAAAATATTCAGGAATTATCTTCGTAATTTTGTCTCTGCCCTACATGACAATTGGGTAAAGCTTCTGCCTTGGGCCGAATTCTCTTATAATAACCATACAAGTGAGTCCACTGCTTCTTCTACATTGTGTAAATTCAGCATCCACGAGTTCCTCTGCCTCTGCCAGCTACAAACCAAGTACCAGCAGTAAAGTCTTCATTTGGAACCTTCCTTCAAATCTGGCAGAAAATCAAATCTGTGATTCTTCTGGCAGTCAATCGCATGAAGAGATATGCGGATAGAAAGAGTATAGTTCCTCCTCTATTTTCTCCTGGAGTCAAGGCCTGGCTGTCCTCCCATGTTTGCTCCCATGTTCCTCGATCCTTTCGAAGTCCTGCAACAAATAAACCCTTATAATTAATAACCTCCTAATACAAAGACAGTAATGGGCTAGGTAATGTCCCTATGGAACAACCTCCCTTGTATAATGCAAAGGCAACTCCATAATAGATATATATATACACACACAAGAAACAGAGTATAGAGCCAGATGTATATCAAAATGAATAACACATTTTATTAAATACATATAAGACCAAACATATTAAAACGGTACATGATTGGAGAGACTCTATATGATATAAGCACAGAGAGACCAGGTTAACCAGATATATATTATATTATAGTCCCTGTGTTGAGGGCATCTGAAAGGGGCAGTATATCACCATAAGTAACGCTAGTTGTATATGTGTAGACTACTCGTGGTGTCTGTTGCTGTGGTGCTGTACTTGCGGGGAGACATGGCCAGAGCCAGGGAGGCTTGGCTTGGCCTGATGGCATGGGTGCTTTTGGCCCTCTGGGTTGCTCCCTCTGCAGGAGCGGTGCTGCAGTGGCGGTGGCCGCCACGCGGTGGTGCAACCGATAGAGTAGGGACCCACTTTTAAGAGGTCGCCGTGAAGTGGCAAGTGGGCTTGCATACAATTTGATCAAAATGTTACAAAGAACCTCTCGTTCATATTTAAATATTTTGCCTAGCCGCAATTGATCATAGTATATAGTGGATGTGCGGTCCATGTCTAGTCTCTCCCATTTGATATGATACAGAGTCTATCCCCTCTTTTGTTTTGTTTTACTTGGTACCAGCACTCCACACTTTTGGCCCAGCTGATTTTAATTTAGGAATGACCTCATAAGTGTTCCTGCTCCTGCTTGTACTCTCAGTTGGCCACTGGGGGTGCATGGTAAGGTGAGCTCATTCCATCTGTTCACTAGTTGTGCTACTGTGTGGTGGTGTCTGTTGCTGTGGTGCTGTACTTGTGGAGGGACGTGGCCCAGAGCCAGGGAGGCTTGGCTTGGCCTGATGGCATGGGTGCTTTTGGGCCTCTGGGTTGCTCCCTCTGCAGGAGGACCCACTTTTAAGAGGTTGCCGTGAAGTGGCAATTGGGCTTGCATACAATTTGATCAAAATGTTACAAAGAACCTCTCGTTCATATTTAAATATTTTGCCTAGCCGCAATTGATCATAGTATACAGTGGATGTGCGGTCCATGTCTAGTCTCTCCCATTTGATAAGATATACATAGCACCCAATCAAATGAATTGGTGACCCCCCTGTGACAGGGCATAGAAAAGTTTTGTCTAGTTTTCACGATCCCTTTAAAAAAGAAACAAAGACTTGTATGTATTATTTTGCATATAGTATAAATATGTAACAAATGTATATTGCATTTAATACCTGTTGTATATCCAAAAGACAGAGCCTCCAAAACTAGAATCTTATTACAGTTTAGTAGTCTATGCAATCCGCTAGTGCATATAGTGGTTCTTGTCACTGTAGGGGCTATAATGGAGCTTAAAAAAAGTAGTTCATATAGGAAAACACGATTGTACATATGGGCTATAAAGGAGCTGGAAAAAAAACTTTGCTCGTATAGGGAAACACAATTGTATGTAGGGGCTATAAAGGAGCTGGGGGAAAAACGTAGCTCGAAAATACAATTTTATTGTATATGGTAAAACTGTGATCTACGAAAACAAATTGACAATATAGATTAATAGTACTCATTCTTAATCCATATTATTTATCCTAGAAGCCCAGTGCAGGCTACTGAAAATTTAGCTTTTCGGTTTTATTACCGACTTCAAAAGGTTATTATATTGCATAGACATGTTCTAGATTTCTTTATCGGAACTCCATAAAAGTGACATTTTTGGTGACTGACAGTAGAAAACAGATAATTATTCTGTTTTGTTTAATGCATCTTGTCTACAAATTCCAATTCATGAGCTTTAGTTTGTTGGACATGGCCCATGGTGTTAATGGATTGGCGTTCCCCCAAGGGATGTGTGAGAAGACTATTAAAGATTGGTAACTACTTTTTTTTCAGGGTAAGTTGTTAAAATGTCACATTAATCTTAAAGGTTTAACATGAAATTTCACATAAAAAGCTTTTTGCGTGATAAGAAAACACCTTCCATGTCTTTGATTACAAACATAGAACAACTGATACTATGGATGCCGTCAGATAAGCACTATATTTCTAATAATTTCCATTAACATATCTATCGCACATCAGGCTTCTTGTTTAGCTCTCCATAAATGGTAGTGGCCTGGTATCTGTTTAAATCCATTAGTTATGGCTCTTGTCATTCAGCGATCATGATAATCTCTATAAAAGACTGTTTACATTATGTTCTCTAATACCTTGGCATTTTCTAAAATAAAAACATATCCATATACCGTAGTGTCACCATAGCAGCGTATTTTATATTATTTATTTGAAAAATGACTCTTATGATGATGATGATGATGATGAACTGCAGATAAAAGCCTCTGTTTCAGAAGAATTTGCATCTGTTTGTCTGTGTGCTTTCAGATAAGATGGTAAATCTTCTAAAATAATATTTTATTAATTCTCCCTTAGCGTATAAGACTTTGTAAAGTGACATATATTAGACGATATAATCTTGACAGTGAAAGGATTTATATAACATAGGTTAAACAAAAATATTTATTTTATTACTCCTATTATGATTATTGTTGTTGTTTCTATTATTATTAAACATATTTTTTACGTTTCATTATGATGGTAACTTTTAAAATATTATTTTAATGCATTTTTCATTAGAAAGCCAGCAGTTTTCGAAGTTACAATGATTGATATAAAAAGGCATACGTAGAATTATTGTTAGTATTAATTAATTACTAATAAAAAGGAATTGACCTTTAAAAACTAGCAATTCTGAACGCCCTGTCTCTGAAGAAGCTGGTTTGGCCGGCAAAACTCACGCCCATACTTTACTCTTCTCAGTACTGGTCAGTTAAAGCTTTAGCCCCTGTCCAAAGCCCGAGTCAGTTTTTTTTTTTAGAAAAGCCTAGATAGCAATACATTTCTTATTTAGCTTGGTTTTGTCAGGCAGGCTTAGTAGAAATTAGTCTCATCAAACTCACTGCTACCAAACGGAAGGTGGGGATATCCACTACAGGCTCATTATTCCTTTGTCTTGCAAGCTCCAATATTATCACCGAGATATAACTAACGTTCTAGTAAAAGCAACTGCAGATTATTCAAGGAATGATGGTTTGAACATAAATTCTCTTTTTATTTCAACCACAAATAGAGATGAGCAAATCGAATTTGGTCCGAATTTTCCTGAAAGATTCAGCGAAATCCAAAAATATGATGGCTACCAAAAATGGGAGTTAAAGTAAGAGGGGAGAAGAGGAGATACAAAAAAACAATATCAAAGTGCCCAAATTTCCCTGTTAGACTTTCTGATTTCCTCTAGGACTGTATTCGGATCAAATCAGACAGTCGATAGAATCGGCCCTGAACAAATTTCGGGAAAATTTGTGTTTATTTTAATTTGATTTTATATATATATATATATATATATATATATATATATATGTATATATATATATATATATATATATATATATATATATATATATATATATATATATATATATATATATGTATATATATATATATATCTCAGGAACAAAGAACAAGTAACGGCACCAGGACTTCAATGTTGGGGAGATGTTGGTTTATTCACCACCAGGTGGAAAGAATGAGCAACGTTTCGGTTCACACCTGAACCTTTCTCAAGCTTGAGAAAGGTTGAGGTGTGAACCGAAACGTTGCTCATTCTTTCCACCTGGTGGTGAATAAACCAACATCTCCCCAGCATTGAAGTCCTGGTGCCGTTACTTGTTCTTTGTTCCTGCTATTTCATTCCAAGGAGTTGATTCATCCTTACAATGGTAACGTGCACATGGCCTGATTTCCAGTCTACATTGAGTGCTGTGTTTCTTGTATGTATTTGAACTATATATATATATATATATATATATATATATATATATATATATATATATATATATATATATTTATTTATATGGAAGTTATATTTTAATACATAGCTCTTCCCCTACTTGATTTCTGCTTTTTCCCAGACATAATGTGACTACTAAAAAAATAATAAATGATCTAGTATTATTGAAATTATATTTGTTGCTATTAGTATTTTTTACGAACGCTAAATAAAAAAAAAAAACTTTCAGATAAGGATTTAAAATACATAGAGTTAATCTCCACATTTTAAAACTACTGTTTACAGAGCTTCGAGACAAAAATAAAAAATATAAAGTTACTTAAACAAAAGACTAAATCAAAATACATTAAAAGCTTTCTTCTTTACCAGGAGCCTTCAGACCCATAGGGCTCTTGCACGGAGTTTGTATGGTGGAAAACAGATTCCCTATACAGTAAGTTTGTACTATGGAGCCATAGGCACTCTGTGTACCTCTGTAGGATATTGGTGTATGGTGCTTCCTTTTGCTTCTAGGGGAGAACTGCTCTGTTCACATTTGCACTAAAATTTTAATTATTCTGTTCCCCTTATGAAAATACAAAAGCGCTGGATCCATTGAAAAAAGAAGACCAATGGCGCCAGTTGGAACCCATTGACATAATTGGTCAGTGATTGGTTTCCGTCATTAGCCAGGAAAAATAGAGCTATTTTGTCCTGCAAAAATTACGGAACCTCCGACGCAGATGGGGCCAGGCCTTTATATGAGATCTGATGGAATATGGCTTGATTCTTTTCATATGGAATCCAACCGTAAAAACCTCTCTTTTTCTCCATATGAATTGTAGTCAAACGGAAGTACTGTATTATCCCATGGATTCTATGGGTGCCACTTGACTCCATACAACTCGGTGTGCATGAGGGCTAAAAATGTTACTGACATTATTCTTTTTTATGTTGCCTTTTGGTTACTCTATGTTGAACTAAAAAGTCTAATTTGCAGCTACACACAGCTCCACCAGTGTGTGTGTGTGTGTGTGTGTGTGTGTGTGTGTCTGTGTGTGTGTGTGTGTGTGTGTGTGTTAATATGTTTATACCGGTTTAGTAGGGCATATTCACATACTTAAAGTGTAGCTGAACATTTGAAAAACTTCGGACATGTCTTAGTGACATGTCAGAAGTTTGGATTGTTGGGGGTCCGAGCACAGAAACCCCCACCAATCGCTAGAACGAAGCAGCTGAAGCGATAGTGTGAGCGTTCTGCCGCTTCGTGTCTGTTCGGCTTTTTACGGAAAGCCAATGTATCGGAGTACGGGCTCATAGACTTTCTATTGAGTCCGTACACCGATACATTTTTTCCCGGAAAAAGTAGAACAGATACGAAGCGGCTGAGCGACCACATGAGTGCTTCAGCTGCTTAGTTCTAGTGATTGGTGGGGGTCTCAGTGCTCGGACTCCCACCAATCAAAACTTCTGACATGTCACTATGACATGTCAGAAGTTTGTCAAACGTTTAGCTACACTTTAAGCAAGCACATTACCCATATACATAGTGAGGCCACCCAAACTATGAACCACATTTTGAAACTGAACAGCAGTTATTAACCCAAGTACAGATCCTATAGGTGAAGTATTATAATGACTGAGTCCGGCTGGCTCAAAAATGATACTATGGTTGAAATATATTAAGTAGATGTTAAACATGTTAAATAGAATAAGAAGTAATTCGATTTAACCTGTTAATGATAAAGTATTTAGGTATTATTAATTTCTGTCTTTTTTTATTATTATATTCATTATCAATGAATATACAGAGTCATAATTGTAACTATTTTAGTATTTGTACTGACTTGCATATTTTTCTCTTTTCTGTCGTAGGTTGATGATATTAATTTTCCTTATTTGGATCCTACCAGAGCTTCATACTGTAACAAAGTTAAGTTCCCTATTTAGAAGAAACTGGACTGATGTACAATATGACGAAACCACCATTTTATGCAGTGAATTATAGAATTTTATTGTTGCCAATATTCCTATAGGTTAGTCATTTAGACTGTTATTATATTCTAAGTGATGTAGACCCTTATGGAATTTTTTTATCTAAAATTATTATAAAATGTTGAGACATTTAAAGAATTTAAACATACATGTATGTCTTCATGATCTAGAGGAAATTTATTTTCTAAAGATGGATATACACATTAGATACATTTTGTCAAAATCTGCTGATTTTAGCAGAATCGACTGACCATCTAGTGTGTGACTCTCCCCCCGATAGCAGATTTTAGGGTAGAAAAGCATCAGACAGTTGGATTTTGACATGCTTAATCCTTTTGTTTTTAAGGGAGAAAAGTCACTGTCAGAGGTGTCTGGCAGTGGCTTACTCCGCTTTTTCCATTCAGAATACATATATGCTCGGCCGAGCTGAGCGTACATGTGTATGGGGTGATTGGGGGGAATAGCAGTCGACCAAACAGCTATCTAATGTGTATAGCCAGCCTTTTCAATCACATTCAGGAGATCTGTTCTCCCATAAATATTTAAAATAAAAGTGAGGATCGGATCACATCACAAAGGAGAGGGGAAATATTCCCTAATATTTCTTTAGAATATTTACCCTCTCCCTTTTGATCCAAAAAGACGTAGGGGAGAATGGATCTCCTGAATGTGTTGAAAAAAGGGGTTAAACAGTGGAGATCAGAAATACTTTTGGCACATGTCTGCCCCATAGAAACCTATAGGTACTGTATAATATGTTTGGATATTTTTTATTTAATATCCAGTCTTATACTGCGGACTGTATGGCCAAATGTGGTGTGCATAGAGCCTCACATTTTCAGCTATTGAAACATGATTTTTAATGCGGTACTGGCCTTGTGTCATTTTAAGTGACATCACATACAGTTATCATGTGACCAAGTCATGTGATTCCACCACCCAATAACTCTATTGCTGCACATGTACAATGCTAGAGCTGTTTTTCAATCTTGGCACGTGGACAAAGTCAAATAACTGCAGTATATTATGTTACTTTGGTTGGCACATGACCAGCACCCCCATTGTTTACATGGAGAGGCATGAGTTTACAAATGGCTGAATTTTTATTTTAACATATTGATAACTGGAATATTTTCTAATAATCAAAAACAGAAAAAAGGCTTCACTTTGACTATCTTAGCCTTTTGTATAAATGTTCGACACATAAAGTGCAGCTGTCACCCATAGCAAACTATTAGATTCCTTCTTTTTTTCCATTGGAATGGGCAACTGCACTGCTTTTTCTCTGCATTTATTTTTAATACCCCAGACCCTCCTTGTTCAAATCTCTGAATCTGAAGCGCAATCCTTATTTACACAGTTTAACTAGTAGACAGCAACAAATATGGAAATGGATAAATATATCAGCTATCTATACAAATCAGAATGAATTCATGCTTATAACATTTTGTCAGATGTATGAATGAATGTGCTTCACTGAGAACCGGTTGCGTAAGCAATCTTATTTATGTTTTTATTGTTGCATTTTACAAATACCATAGTAACTAAACCGTAGTCAGCAGGATCACTATTACATGGTATAATTTACTAATAAACATTTGAAACTGAATTAAACAATACCAGTGCTAACTTATTCTGTGTGTTTTCTTATCTTTCAATACATGTTTCTAAATGATGTTGTTGTAGATTAGAGGTATTTATATTACTGTTTTTCCCCCCACTATATTAAATTGCCATTTTACTGAAATGGAAAAAGATAATAAATGTTATTAAAGATAATTACAATCAAATCTTTTATTTTTCTCCTACAACATATATAATGCATGCTAGGCAAATAAAACATTGTACTACAAAATTTCATTATAAACCAGCAAAATTATAAATAAATTGCCATACTCGGCAGGACCCAAATTGCATTATTTAGTAGTACCATAACTTAGTTTGCAGGTACTTGTTAATGTCTATGTACTTGTATACGTGTGATATGTGTGTGTGTGTATACATACATACATATATATATATATATATATATATATATATATATATATATATATAAAAACATTGCTTTCAAAAATTCTTGAAACCCTTTCACTTTTTTCACATTTTGTTATGTTGAGGCCTTGTGCTAAGATAAAAAAAATTCATGTTTTCCCCATCATTCTGCCCTGAATACCCCATAATGACAGAACGTTAGTAAGTGAAAACAGAATATTAGTAATCTTTACTAATTTATTGAAAAGGAAAAACTTTAAAAAATGTAATTGACATAAGTATTCAGACCTTTTACTCAGTACTTAGTTGAAGCACCTTTGGCAGTGATAACAGCCTCCAGTCTTCCTGGGTATGATGCCACAAGGTTTGCACACCTGGATTTGGGGATTTTCTGCTATTCTTCTCGGCAGATCCTCTCAAGCTCTGTCAGGTTGGATTGGCACCGTCAGTGGACAGCCATTTACAGGTCTCTCCAGAGATGTTCGATTGGTTCAAGTCAGGGCTCTGGCTGGGCAACTCAAGGACATTCACAGGGTTGTCTCTAAGCCACTCCTGTATTGTATTGGCTGTGTGCTTAGGGTCATTGTCTTGTTGAAAGGTGAACCTTCGGCCCAGTCTGAGGTCCAAAACACTCTAGATCTGGTTTTCATTAATAATATCTTTGTACTTTACTCCATTCATCTTTCCCTCAACGCTGACCAGTCTCCCTGTCCCAGACGCTGAAAAACAAACCTACAGCATGACGCTGTCACCACCGTGCTTCACTGTAGGGATGGTATTGGACAGGTGATGAACAGTACCTGGTTTCCTCCAGACATGATGATTAGAATTGAGGCCAAAAAGTTCAATCTTAGTTTCATTAGACCGACAGAATCTTTTTTCTCACAGTCCTTTAGGTGCTTTTTTGTAAACTCTAGACAGGCTTTCATGTGACTTTTACTGAGGAGAGGCTTCTTTCTGGCCAATCTGCATAAAGCCTGGATTGGTGAAGTGCTGCAGTGATGGTTGGAAGTTACTGGAAGTTTCTCACATCTGCACACAGGATCTTTAGAGCTCAGCCAGAGTGATCATTGGGTTCTTGGTCATCTCTTTTACCAAGGCCCTTCTCCCTCGCTTACTAAGTTTGGTGGGGTGGCCAGCTCTAGGAAAAGTCCTGGTTGTTCTAAACTAATTCCATTTAAGAATTATGGAGGCCACTGTGCTGTTGGGAACTTTCAATTCAGCAGAAATGTTTTTTGTACCCTTTTCCAGATCTGTTCCTCCACACAGTCCTGTTTCTGAGCTCTGCAGGCAGTTATTTCCTCCTCATGGCTTGGTTTTTGCTCTGATATGCATTGTCAGCTGTGAGACCGACCTTATATAGACAGGGGTGTGTATTTCTAAATCATGTCCAATCAAATGAATTTACCACAAGTGGACTTGAATCAAGGTGTAGAAACATTTCAAAGATGATCTAGAGAAATGGTGTCATAGCAAAGGGTCTTAATACTTATGTCCATGTGAAATTTGAGTTTTTCATAAATTTGCAAAAATCACTAAAATTCTGTTTTCACTTAGTCATTATGGTGTATTCAGTGCAAAATAATGGGGAATTTTTTTTATTTTTTTTTATTTTAGCACAAGGTCTCAACATAATTTTTTTTTCGTCCGTTATCTATCCGTTAGCTGTGGGTTATGTTCCTGCTAGACCTAAGGCCTTGTTCATATGCATGGAGCCTGTACGGAGTTCCTTCTGCTTTATAGTTATTCCATGTGATGTACATCACCATATTATGAAGATATTTTCCCCTATGAAGACTACTTTAAAAATACGGCATGAATAGAACATGCCATGATTTTGTATGAAACTGAGGTACAGCAGGCTAATGGCACGGTGTTACGACTTTATACAAGCTCCGATTTGTATTTGTGCATGAGCTATAAGGCCATGTTCACATACCATATTTTCAGGATGCAAAACCCCTTTTCAAAAGAAAACAACCTCTAAATTTTAAAAAAAAGTTTTTGACTTTTGCAAGCATTTTCTTAAATATCAATGATAAATGGGAAAAATCCGCTTGTAGAACACTTCAAGAAGTGACATGTTCAGTTTTACACATTCAGTTTTAAATTCAGCAGTGTGAAATCTGACTAGTATGACCTACACAGCATATTTTGCATTGACATCAAGTGGAATTGGTTTGCAGGCTTATTTTAAGTGTATTTTGGAGCATAATGTGGGCGTTTTACGCTCCAAAAGATGCCTTAAAATATGATGAGTGAAAATGTGCTGAGTGGTCAAATTTTTAAGGAATTAGATAATTTTGCTAAATGTTAGCATGCCACTTCAATTATAGCCAGTATTCTAAATCACTCTTCTACAGATTAATTTGTTAGATTCCTATGTCCTTATTGCATGACCAGCATGGGTGTAACTATGAGGGTATGATCACACAGCCTATTTTTGGCCGTTTTTCGGGCCGTAAACGCCCGAAAAACGGCCGATAAATCGGAAGCAGACATCTCGAAACATCTGCCCATTGATTTCAATGGGAAAAACGGCGTTCTGTTCCGACGGGCCGTCTTTTTACGCGGGCGCGTAAAAAACGGCCACGGAAATAAACGGCCGCAAAAAAGAAGTGCAGGTCACTTCTTGGGACTTTTTGGAGCCGTTTTTCATAGACTCTTTAGAAATTGTGAGTGGCTTAAAAAACGTCTAAAAATCAGGAGCTGTTTTCCCTTGAAAAAAGCTCTGTATTTTCAGACGTTTATAGTTTTTAGACGTTTTATACCCTAAAAGGTGCATCGGTTACACTGGTGCCTGAGGGGGGCCCAATTAGCCCTTTGCCGCATTAAAATATATCAGCAATTTTACTGACATGTCACAGTTGAGGGCCTCATTGCAGAGTTTGAATTGCCAGCACATATTATTAATGACTAGCCTGGGTGAAATTAATGGCACACCACTGGCATTTCTTTTCATCCTAATCCTACAATTCTAACCAAAGATCAGTGGGCAAGTTACCTGCTGAGTTATCGCCTTTCGAGAATGGGCCGTTCTTATTTCACAGTCAGGCACTGGGGCTCAGTGGTCATCTTTCCTGTGAAATGCAGCAGGGGATGATGTGCTGATGGAGCAAAACAGGAATTTAATTCACAAAGTCGAAATGTGCATTTCAATGAAAAGCATAAAATTGATGGGTGGCTGATAATTTGTTAATGGAATAGAATTGCATGACAAGCGGATACACTTAAGATATTTCTGTTGTAATAGATAAAAAATTGGAAATATACCATTATAATATGTGCATCCGCTTGTTTAACAATTTAGTTAAAACTTAAAGGGGTTTTCCCACGAGGGGCATTTGTGACATATCCACAGGATATGTCATAAATGTCAGATAGATGCGGGTCCCACCTCTGGGACTCACCCCTATCTCTAGAACGGGGCCCCTAAACCCCATTCTACCTTTCTGTGTGTCGGCTGAGCTACGCCGTTTTCGTAAGCCCCATAGAACTGAATTGTTGTTACGGAAACAGCATAGCTAGGCAGTTTTCGTAACTCACGACCATAATGTCAGGAAGTGGCCGGGAGTCAGCGATAACAGACAAAGCTAGAATGGGGTTTATGGGGCCCCGTTCTAGAGATAGATGCGGGTCCCAGAGGTGATTGTGCTCTAGGCACTATAAACAAATTTTTCCCTTGGTATTGTTGCCCTAGATATATTCCTAGTTTGCCTAATACACAACTGACACCAGAATAGAAAGTAACGGTACACCACAAAGTGCATGAAAACTAAAGTGTGCTTTTGATTGTATAGGCATATGTACTAATAGTGCCATTAAACACATCAACAAATACCGAAAATGTTGCATTTTCTTTTTATCGAGCAGCTTGATATGCAATTATACGAGTTTGAGAGTCACACTTTGAATATCGCAATGAACTATTGTGTTGTCATGGAAACGTAAGTGCAGCACATTGCATGTATCGGAGAATGAACACATTTCAGAGTGACTGTTATAATTTAGCCTTGTTGTATTCGGAACAATTGCTCTGACGGACGGGATTGTTTAAAAGTACTAAGTATATTATGGTGACACATTATATACAACGTTATCTATGGTTTCCTTTTCGTGGCATTCTAACATAATTACTTTGTTGCAATAACCTTAGATAGATAACTGTTTGCCCTCGTATAAAAAAAAGCAATGTCTCATTTTTCATTTGAATATTTTTATATGCATTTTAAAAAGTGTTACAAGTAATTGACGTATGTTTTGAAGTACCTTATGCAAGACCACAGCATTTCAACTGTTCCATTTTTTTCTTCCTCCAAGTGCTTGGAATCTAATGGCAAAAAATTATCTTGACAATTGACTGGACAATTTTCACACTTTTGACAAATAAAAACTAAATTCTCAAATAAAATAAAGAAACATATTAGACCACCATACCCATTAATTTACTGAAGTAGACAATAGACCTGGCACATTGTGGAAGTGTCACCCAGGGCTTTAGACTCGGGATGCCTTCATGCAATTTTGCATCAGAGTAATGTTTCCATGATGTGCCGAGCACATATCCTCTCATTGGTAAGTTCCTGTATCATCCCCTGGGATCACTGGAAGGTTGTACACGGGGACAGGTGACAGTAACAGGCTTTGATCTTTCTTCCTGTTCTCATTTGCAGCTTCCCCCTCTAACCCCTGCGCTACACACACGTTAGCAAATTAGCAAATAAAACTTTTCATCCTGCTCCCCAACTTCAAACGAGTGCTGCTCCCCAAATGTTGCACCTAAAAATGTTATTCACATGCAAATTGAAATCTTTTAAAAGCAAAAGCGTAACTTCAGGCTCCTGGGCTCCAATGCAAATCTGTATCAGGGTTCCCCAAACTATCATGCACCATTTACAGTACTGGTCTTCTCATATGGGGCAGTGGCCAGGTGTGACCACAACCTCTGCACCCATTATAATTGTGCCCATGTTCGAATGCTAAGATTCTAGTTGCAGTATGATTTTATGTTAAAGAGGACCTGCCAGCTCTCCTGACTTCTCTGTCTTAGTAAATACCTGTAAACCCCATGAAATATCAATTCTGGGGCATCTTTTTTTTTAGGATTCCTCTGTTATTTCTCCTAGAACTGTATAAATAAATTGATTACTGGGTGTTACCAGTTGGGGGTGTGTCCCTACACAAACTGACATTGTCCAATCAGTGCTGACAGTGAAACTAAGTAGGGACACACCTCTGACAATGGGAATTCTAACACTAAGTTGTCAATTTATTCATAAATCTCTAGGAGGAATAACAGAGAAACGGCACAATGCAGAGTTCTAAGAAAAGATGTCCCAAAATGTTTATTTTATGGGGAACACAGGTGCTCTTTAAATATATTATGTGTGTATATATATATATATATATATATATATATATATATATGTTATGTTTTTACCATTCTACATGTCACTATTTATATTTCAAAAAAATACTGAAATATTGCACTCTTTCCACTGTACACTCACAATAGTGATATTGAATAGTGGAGATCACTTTTCAGTTTGTACTGTATACACTGTTGAAAGGCAACATCTCTTTTATGAAGCTGTGGGCATATAAAACAGCATCACATTGACAACAGTTTGTTTCAGTATGTATTTGTAATTCGTTTTTAAATAAGACACACACATTAAATAATATATTCCCGTTAAATAAAACTTTTCCAGAAATGCTGAAGCCTTAGGGGGAGTTCACACAGAGTTTTTTGACGCGGAAACCACGCCCAAAAAACATGCCAAAAAACGGCCGGAAATGCCTCCCATTGATTTCAATGCGAGGCGGAGGCGTTTTTTTCCCGCAAGCGGCTCGCGAGAAAAAGAAGGGACATGCCCTATCTTCGGGCGTTTACACCTTTGACCTCCCATTGACATCAATAGGAGGCAGAGAAAGCGTATTTCACTGCGTTTTATGCCCGCGGCGCTCAATGGCCGCGAAGGGGGGGGTCGAAAAATGCTGCTAAAATCGGCGTGCAGGCAGAGGAAAATCTGCCTCAAAATTCCAATCGGAATTTTGAGGCAGATTTTCCTCCTGCAAAAAACTCAGTGTGAACCCAGCCTTAAATGCAATGACTGTGTGAAGTATTTTTGTTTAAAGCTCATTTATTTGCTATAGACTTCTTTCATTCAAATACAAAAGCAAAACATTTTTGTTGTATTAAAAATCTTGATTGAGGTGCTGCTTGGTCCTGTCTACCCCCTCCTTTCCTCCCCTCTCCCTGTCAGTTACCGCGTAAATGGTTTCTCATTGTCACACGCCAGAGCAAATAAACTGCTAAGCTGTGACATCATTGTGCAAAAGGTCCAGGATAGGCTTGTGTAAAACTTTTATTACAGAGCCTCCACAAATAGATAGATTACTTGACTGTTAAAGGGGTTGTCCACTACTGAACAACTGATGACCTATCCACCGTTAAGCCGCTCCGGCTATCTCCGGGCACTGGATGTTATGGCCCATTATGCTAAGTACGGAGCCAGAAGCAGTTTGCTCCGTATATAGCATAGCGGCGGTGCTGCCGAAATGCTGCTCTGCTCCTATAAACTTGGACAGGAGCAGAGCTGCAGTATGGCAGTTCGCCGCTATTCAGTGATCGGAGCCAACTGCTTCCGGCATGTACGTCAGGTGCTTGGGGGCAGGCAGAGCGGCTTGACGGAGCGTGGTCCAGGTGTTAGACCCCCACTGATCATGTACTGATGACCTATACGGTGGATAGGTCATCAGTTGTCCAATAGTGGACAACCCCTTTAAGAACAAGCTGATTTTATACAGGATTTTTTTTTTACTTGTTAGGCTGGATTCACACGAACATATTTCGGACGCAAGTCCCGGACCGAACACACTGCAAGGAGCCGGGCTCCTAGCATCATAGTTATGCACGACGCTAGGAGTCCCTGCCTCACTGCGAGACAACTGTCCCGTACTGTAATCATGTTTTCAGTGTGAATCCAGCCGTAAAGTCATTTGAAGTCTGCTCCATGGGACACACCGCCAACCCTACTGCAATATATTGCATTACAAGTGTGTCAATTGCTAAGCAAATACTCTCTGAATAATAAAACGGTCTTCAATGTCCTCCAATATCTGCTGAAGTCTTCTCAACCTAGCAGCACCTGTATATTTTTAGACATAGAAATACAGAGTTCTCACAATCCCATCCTCAAATACAGTAGCCAATCCTAGGTAGGTGGAGAGTAAGAGATTAATATAAATTCCACCTAACGCTCAACTTAGAATAATTCTACAAGTTGTGTTCATGTATTATACTTATACTTTGATTTCTTTTTAAAGTGTTTTTCCACAATATGCTCTCTTTTACTTTTGCAATCTGTTGATTAGAGAGGTTATAAAAGTAAAAACGGTTGGGGTTCGACCTCTAAGACCCCACATTTTGCCAAGAATGTGGGCAACATAGTCCGAAATGTCCTATATAAGTCTATGGGGCTGTTGAAAACAGCTAAATGAGTGTGTTTGGCTAATTCCAACACTCCAATTCAAATGTGTGGAGAGGGACAGCGCATTTGGATCCTACTCTACACACAGAAATGGGGATTAAAAGCCCCTTGTTCCTGGCAATGGCGAAGTTCCCATAGGTTGGACCCCCACCACCATTCTTACTTTTATAACTTATCTGATTTTAAAAGTAAAAATGGGTTGATGTGGGACAAGCAGCAAATTCTATTAGTGTAGCCAGCTATACAACCCTTTCAGAAGAAGATCTAGCATGATGCATTTTTGTGTAGATGCCACAAATGAAAGCAATGCTTGGTTATACTTTGGCTTATGCAGCATCTGCAGTTAGTGGTTATGGCTGGGTCAACATGCAGAACCTTTTTACATTTCAAAAAATGGAGGGGGAAAATATTTATTTGGCTTGTCTTATCTACAAGTGATAAGAGTCCAAAGGTGAGAGGACGTATGGGCATCAGGAATGAATCACATTATATTTCTTTATATAGGCCATCTTTATATACGTCTATGGCCCTATTTACTGTATATAGGAGTATAAATTCTGAAAATAAAGTGTGATGCTTTATTCAAAGAAAAGATTATACATCATACCTATTTCTTCTGTCTTAAACTGCTTGTTAGCTGCATGCCCCAAACCCGTCACTGCAATGCAATATTTTCCAATGCCCTTCAAGGACTTGTGAATATTTCTGCTTAATGAAATGGTCAGTAAATGTATCGATTCTCATGCAATTATTACATACAGTCACGTTTTAATAAATTTGCATTTAGCATTTCTTAGAATGTATTAGAATCCATCATCATAAACTGAAATCTTACATTTCCGCATCTGTGCATATTAATAATCCAGTTGTATTCTTTCTAATCATTGTGTCTGTTGTGTTGCTTAGACAGTTCCTTGTTTTTCTTCCTTTTTTCCCATTACTTTCACAGTTTCTGTAATATATCCAGGCTTCTGTATGATTGGGTGTGCAGTAAAGCATTCAGCCATGCCATCAAGGGATTCTTCTTATTACAGTCTTATTACAGCATACCTTAATTACTAAATAAAGTAACCCAAGAATGTGGGAACTAGTTTACATCTACAACAGGGCTTATAAAACATTTTCTGCTGGGGTCTCACCACCTGTGGTTGAAGTCCATGCCAAAATTAAAGATATTGATCAAATAATCTCTCCTTTGTCTTTTGAACACAGTATAACATTAAAATAAGAACAAAACGAATCAACCGTGTTGCAAAACCAGAGATTGCTGGAGTTAGAGAAACGCTTGTTCAGCTTATGATTACTTCTATCAAAAAGGCCTTCAATTCTCTAGGGTGCAACTTTAAGCTACATATTATATATGTATATATATATATATATATATATATATATATATATATATATATATGATTACAGTAATACTGGAAAAGTAAAAATGCATATAATTACCTTTCCGTACCGTTTAGGTGTGCCTTTTTAGAAACTCTCCTGTGTTAATTGGTCTTACCGTGGATATAAAAAATTTTTTACACTGCCGAAGATACAAAAATAATAAACTTCTTAATATACTTAGAATTGCTTACCATTACCTTTCTGCCAATAATTGGGCCATTTACCACAGGCATGTGAGCGTGCAAGGATGTAAGTGGACTGGCCATCACAGGCCACTGCAGTGACATGTTGACCACAGTGATGAGTGGGCCGGGAGGTACACGTCATCATATAGATACATAAACAGAGCAACAGAAGGGGACATGAGGAGCAACAGTAAGGGAACGGTGGAGAATTCTAAAGGTAAGGCTGGGGTTCCTTGAGCCCACCAGTGGAAATTTCTTTAGGATTGTCTTCTGTTGGACCTTTGGGTTCCAATATTCTGTCAGAGCCTGAACCCACTGGAGGATTGCCTGCCACTGTGGTGGACCATTCCAATTTTAAGTATATTGAGAAGATTATTGCTTCAGGCTTTTGTGAAAAGTTTTTTCTTTCTTTTTTAAAATCCCCGTAAAACTTCTTTAATACCTAAGTGGATATAACTATTCCACTGAGGGTATGTTCACATGGCTTATTTTGGGCCATTTTTTGGGGCCGTAAACGGCCGAAATATCGGAGGCAGAACGCCTCCAAACATCTGCCTATTGATTTCAATGGGAAAAACGGCGTTCTGTTCTGACAGGCAGTTCTTTTGTAAAACGGCCACGTAAAAAAACTCCCCCAAAAAAGAAGTGCATGTCACTTCATAAGACATTTTTGGAGCCGTTTTTCATTGACTCTATAGAACAACAGTTCCAAAAACGGCCGTAAAAAAAGCCACGAAAAACGCGAGTTGCTAAAAAAACATCTGAAAATCAGGAGCTGTTTTTCCTTGAAATCAGCTCTGTATTTTCAGATGTTTTTGATTTTGTGTGTGCCTATACCCTGACTGAGATGGGAACTGTAAGGGCATGACCAGACGTGGTGGAATTGCTCTGGAATTCCGCTGCGGACAGTCCGCTGCGGAAATCCGCAGCGTACACGTTTCTCCATAGCTTTCCACACCTTTTTCGTTAGGTTCGTTTACATGTTGCGGACAATTCCGGCACGGGCAGGCCCATAGAAGTCAATGAGGCTCCCGTAATTACGGGTGACTACGTGTGTGCACCCATAATTACGGGTGACTACGTGTGTGCACCCGTAATTACGGGAGCGTTACTAGGCGACGTCAGTAAATAGTCACTGTCCAGGGTGCTGAAAGAGTTAAACGATCGTCAGTAACTGTTTCAGCACCCTGGACAGTGACGTCCGATCACAATATACATCAACCTGTAAAAAAATAGAAGTTCATACTTACCGAGAACTCCCTGCTTCTTCTTCCAGTCCGGCCTCCCGGGATGACGTTTCAGTCCAAGTGATGGCTGCAGCCAATCACAGGCTGCAGCGGTCACATGGACTGACGCGTCATCCAGGGAGGTCGGGCTGGATGTCAAGAGAGGGACGCGTCACAAAGGCAACGGCCAGTTAAGTATGAATTTATTTTACTTTTACTAGGGAAAGGGCTGTCCCTTCTCTCTATCCTGCACTGATAGAGAGAAGGGAAAGTACTTTCACCTCAATACGCAACGGCTAGTCCGCATCAATTTAATGCCCATTTCAGGGCAACGCAGATTATGTGCGGCATTGATGCGGACAGTGGCGGAAAAAATACGCCACGTCTGGTTATTCCCTAATGAATCCCTATTGGTAGGTAACAACAACAAGTTTGGCATTCAGAAAACTGTTAGATATGCAAGTAAGGTCCAAAGCCATAATTTGAAATGTAAAATGTTGCCATTTTTTTTTAATGAATTTACTAAATTTTACAAATACTGTCTTTTATTTGAGCTTTTCTGTTTTACATTATTTGTGAGAGATGGTGGACTTCAAATCCACTCACATATTAACAATAATAGCAGATTATAATTTTTAGTAGCTTCTGCATATTCCTTTGTATAAAAAATATAATAGTTAACTTTTATCCTATAAGAGTAGAACAAATATTTCAAGCTAAAACTTCAAATTCTGAATAATGTATAACCTACCAGAGAAAGGAAGTGACATTCATTGAGAGCATATTTTTGGCTCAGAAATATTTTCCCTGTAGCGGATTTTGCCGTAAATCTGTAGCAAAATCTGTTTGTATTACATGTAAATGTTGTTGCAAATTTGCAGTGGATTTCACCCTTTGTATTGCAAAGGGGGTAATCTGCAACTAAATATCCGCAGCAATTCTGCAGCATATTAGTCATGCTGCAGATTTAAACATCTGAGGCATGTTCTGAATTCTGTTAGGAAAAGCCCATTCACATGTATTGTACTGTAAACTGTTATGTAATTCCTACCAAAAGTCCACAAAAAAATCAGCAACATCTGAACTTGGCCTTATTGCTCATGCACATGGTCGTACTAAGGATTTGCACATAAGCTGCATATTTAGTCCCAAGGACGGGAATGGATTTTACAAAAGGCTTTGGAAAAGACTTTCCTGATCTTCCAGGATGGGATCCAGTCCCAACCTTGGCACAAACTATATTTTCAGCCATATTTATATTACAGGGAATTTGTAAAATAAAAATAATACTTCTGACACATAGTCAAACACCATAAATAATCATCTACATTTATTGTACAAGTTGTTACGGTTATAAGTATACCCCAAAAATGTTTACCTTCCTAATAATGCCTGCCTACTGTGATTTTTTATTTTATATATTCTATATATTTTTTGTACGAATTTGCAATTTTTTTTACATTTTTCCTTAACATTCCAAATATCGTAACTAAAGTAGAAGGGAACCTGTTACCAGCATTACAACTTTTGAACGCTACTCGACCCTCGCTAGCCGCTACTGTCAAAAGTTCATTTCCGTTATCCCCTCTCCTAAACTCCTCCTCCAACCTTAAATAACAGTCTGAAAACATTTTGCACATTTTATTGTAATAATCCGGCTCTCTGGTTCGTTCCTCTTCTTATCCCCACCCACCGCCGAAAACGGGCCCACCCTGAATGCCAAAATCTTGCCTGTCATGTATGGTCCGATAAACCTCCCTGCTTTCTCCAGCCCTCAAATCTAGTTACTGCGCATTCGCGGCTATGGTGTCCCACACTCACCACAACAGGACATCGATGCGTAAGCGGGATTTGATGTGTGCTGGGGGAGGCGAGGGGCTGTCAATCAAAAGTAAGGAGACAGGGTCAACTCAGAAAGGCTTGAGGAATGAAGATATGACTCTTTTCAAATGAAGATATGACTCTTTTATGTTCATTAGCATACTGCACAGGAACACAAAAAAACTGAATACTAAAGGTACAGATGCTACTTAGATAGTTATAGGTTACATAAAAATTATTTTTCACCCACTTCCACCAGGTATTGCTGGTTTAATAGGTGAAATGCTGGTGACATGTTCCCTTTAACCCCTTAACGACAAGTCACATACTGGTAAGCGGCAGCCGTTAAGGGGAAGTATGGAGCGGGCTCACGAACTGAGCTCACTCCATAAACAGCGGGTGACGGCTGTTTTACACAGCCGACAGCTCACTGCAACGGGCGGAATCAAAGATCACTTTGAGACCGCCCATTTAACACCTTAAATGCCGCAGTCAATCGTGACCGCGGCATTTAAATTGTTAGAATCAGGGGCCGCCCCCTCAAACGCGCCATCATGCCCCCCGCGGCATTTACAGTGGTTGTTATGGCAGGGCTTCAAGAGAGGCTGTCAGAATCACGATATACTACAATACATTAATATTGCAGTATATCATGCAAGTGATCCAAAAAACTGCTTCAAGTCCCCTAGGGGGACTAATAAAAATTTTTAAAAAACAGTTAAATAAAGATTTTTATAATGTTACAAAAAAATAAAATCATAAAAGTTAAAAAAAAACAAAAACTTTTTCCATTTTTTCCCTAAAGCATTGTTCAAAAATATAAAAATTAACATAACTGGTATTGCCGCGTCTGTAAAAGTCCGAACTCTCACAATATAGCGTAACCCGCTCGTGAACGACGTAAATATATAAAACATGCAAGTTGCTGTTTTTTGGTCACCTTAGCTCTCCAAAAAAAAGGAATAGAAAGTGATCAAAGAGTTGCATGTACCCCAAAATGGTATTGGTGAAAACTACAGCTCGCCCTGCAAAATTTAAGCCCTCACACATCTAAATTGATGTAAAAATAAAAAAGGTATGGCTCTCAGAATATGGCGACACAAAACTTTTTTTTATTTTTAGCAAATAGTTTTATTTTTTAAAAGTGTTAAAACATAAAACAAAACATATAAATTTGGTATTGCCATAATCGTATCAACCTGTAGAATAAGGTGAATATGTAGTTTTTACCGCCTGATGGACGCCGTAAAAACAAACCCCCCCGAAAAAATTATTTAATCGCTGTTTTTTGCCCATTTCACCCCACAAATATATTTTTTTCAGATTCCCAGTACATTATACAGTACAATAAATGGTGCCATGAAAAACTACAACTTGTCCCGCAAAACACAAGCCCTCATATGGCTATGTGGACGAAGAAATAGAAAAGTTATGGCTTTTGGATGGCGGGGAGGAAAAAACAAAAATGAAAAACTCAAATTGGCCTGGTCTTTAACCGCCGCATAGTGTTTTTACGGCGGCCACTAACGGGCTTTATTCCGATGCAATAGTCTTTTTACGGTGCTGCATCGGAATAAATAAACAGAGCAGGGAACTGACAAATCTCCCTGCTCTCATCTGCCAGAGGTAGCTGAGGGCTGGGGTCATCCCTGCTCGAACGTGTGAGATCGATATTAGGTTCGATCTCACCCGTTTAACCCCTTTAGATGCGGCGCTCAATAGCGAGCTCCGCATCTGAGTGGTTTTGGAGAGAGGTAGGGAGCTTTCTTTCATCCCACCGGCACCCGGCGATAAGATCACCGAGTGTCTGTGTCTCCGATGGCAGCCGAGGGCCTAATAAAGACCCCAGGTCAGCCTGTAGTGAATGCCTGCTAGATCATGCCGGAGGCATGGCCTAGCTCATGCCTGTCCGTTTTACACGGACAGGCATAATACACTGCAATACAGAAGTATTGCAGTTTATTATAAATGCGATTGTATAATCGCATAGTGAAGTCCCCTAGTGGGACTAGGAAAAAAGTAAAAAAAAAGTTTAATAAAAAGTTAAATTTTAAAAAATAAAAAAAAATGAAAAAAACACTTTTCCCCTTTACAAACTGCTTTATTATTCAAAAACAAAATAAAGTAAAAAAGTTACACATATTTGGTATCGCCGCATCCATAACGACCCCAACTATAAACTTATTACATCATTTAACCCGCAAGGTGATTCTTTGAATCCAGCCTTAAAAAAAATGTGATAAAAAGTGATCAAAAAGTCGCATCTGCTCCAAAATGGTACAGATAAAAACTACAAGTCGTCCCGCAAAAGAAAAAAGCCCTCATACAACTGCATCGGCGAAAAAATAAAAAAGTTATGGCTCTTAAAATATGGAGACACAAAAACAAATAATTTGGAACTGTGTAAAAGTAGTAAAACATACAAAAACTATCGAAATTTGGTATCGTTGCAATCGCAACAACCCACTGAATTAAGTTATTGTGTTATTTATACCACACGGTAAACGTCGTAAATTTAGGACGCAAAAAAGTGTGGTGAAATTGCTGTTTTTTTTCTATCTCCAGCCAAAAAAAGTTCATAAAAGTTAATCAATAAATTCTATGTACCCCAAAATGGTGCTATTAAAAATTACAACTTGTCCTGCAAAAAACAAGACCTTATACAGCTATGTCGACGCAAAAATAAAAAAGTTATAGCTCTTTGAATGAGACGATGGAAAAACGTAAAAAATGGCTTGGTCATTAAGATTTAAAATAGGCTGGTAATTCAGGGGTTAAGGGGTTAAAGAATAACTGCACTTTCGCAGAAAATTTGATATATCATAGACATACCAGAAATTTTGTTCGGTGGGGGCAAGGGTACTGAGACCTCCACTGTCGCTGAAACGTAGTGCAGACCTCAAAGGGGTGCTCCTCATTAGGCTGAAGACGGGCTCATAAGCATTCTATGTGAGTTTTCAGCCTAATGAGGAGAGTCAATCACAACCGTTCGTTTCAGCAACAGTGGGGGTTTCAGAGCCCGGACTCCGACCGATCACTACTTCTAATATGTCTCTATGAAACATCAAAGTTTTGTAAAATTGCAGTTACTCTTTAAGACATACCTTTAAGCCTTAACAGCATTCTAGATGACTAGACAACCATCATGGCTTTTTTATTATAAAGTGCTAGATGACCATTCCAGAAGCCCTAGAGGTTATGTCACTCTCCTCTAAAAACAGAGCTGACCATAAAGTTTTGTCTTGAAAGCAACATAAATTGTCACTGTTCTCTGCCACTAGACTTGCACTTGTGAATAGAGAAGGTATATATATATATATATATATATATATATATATATATATATATATAGCAGAATCCAAAATACAAGACATAACTCCAAATTCAGTGAAAAAATAGGATCACTTTAATCACCACTTATATTTAGCCCATGCTGTATATATAGCCTAAAAAGGTACTAAGTGCCAATACTTAAAGTGCAGGTGTACAAAATTGAAGATTTTAAAAACTTTTAATCAATAGTATTGGGCTCATATTAAGTTCTTAATATGTTCAATTTTGTACACCTGCACTTTATGTATTGTCACGTAATACCTTTTCAGGTTATATATACAGTATGGGCTAAATGCCCTCTTAATATTTGATGAAATACGATCATCATATCCTGTTCATCACATTGAAGATTTTTTCACTATATACTATGTATCTGAATTGATGAATTACACAACATTGTATTTATATTGTTTTATTATGTACATTGGTAAATCATGTATTTATATGTGCACTGTTCACTGAGATGTATTGCTTGAGAAAGGCCCCGTGGAGTAGGGCTGAAATGTCGCAAGTGGTGATTAAAGTGATCCTATTTTTTCACTGAATTTGGAGTGCTGTCTTGTATTTTGGATTCTGCTGGGTAATTTGAGACATTGGTCGTGTGTCTGAACAGGAACTTTGCACCCCGCATTAATTGAACGGTGCTGCATTTTTTCAGTTTTTTTAAATATATACATATATATATATATATATATATATATATATATATATATATATATATCTATATATATATATATATATATATACTTTTGAATTAATGCTGTAAGAAATGGCCATAATAAGGCTCTGCACGTCAGTTGTATACTTAGAGCATTTTATAGGAAAGTTTTTCCTGATTGTACAGGTTCTAATCCAGTTTTTTCTCTAAATATATGGCTCCCACACTGTGTGGTCAAAGTTTTTTTTTTTTTAAAAAACAACAAGTAATAAAAATAATAATAATAATAATAATAGTAACAATAATATCCCATTTTTTTATTTTACTTTTATAACATATATTTTATTGACAAAATTCAAAATACACATTAGCATAGCGGACCATAATGTCCTACATGAATGTTACAAAGTAGGAATGTAAAATGTGCATCGAAAAACAACATGTGCTAGACAGGATTCCACATCAAGACGCATCATCTAGTATACAAAAACAAGTCAAAATATACATTCCTATGATACAAATATGTGTATACAAAAAAAGGATAAAGTAGTGCTGATGTATAATATAGAAATACAAACAAACACAAAAGAAAACCAACAGAAACAGGAGCTCACCAATTGTAAGTGATACAAGATAAAGAAAAATAATACAATCAGAGACGGTCAAGTATGAAAAGCATCCATATAATACTTAGAAGACTGCCATTTAATATCCCAATTTTTTACTACCAACAGTTTTTCCTATTTTTAAAATCATTGGTTCTCTTTGTTCTGAAACAAATATTTTTTTATTTGCATGTATCATCCTGCATGAGAAGACCAGCAATGGGTTAACCAGTTGAAGCTATTACATTATTTTTCCAAAATGGCTGCTTTGTCTGTGTTGCCCATTCTAGCAAATGTCCTTCTGTTTTTGAACAGGCAATTTGATATGCCTAGTATTCGTATGCTAATAGTGGTACAGTTTTCCTCTTTTTCTCAAATAAATTGTAAAGATTGCTGCAGACAGTAAAACACAGAAACGAGGCGCTTTTATTTTAGAGACGATAAATTACTTCCCATTCAAATACAATACGACACATGCTGCTGACCATTTTATTTCTCTTCTTAAGAATCTTGTCTTTTGTAAGAAGAAGTTATTTGCCAGGAATATGCTGCCTGATAATAATTTATAAAAAAAAAAAGCAATGTCATATTAAGGTCATAAACTCCATTGGAAGAAATGTGTAAATATATGTACAATATAGACTGATACAACTTTCATAAAAAAGCGAAGCAGCAAAACAGCTTTGTAGAAACATCATTGCTTGAATTCTGGTGCCTGGTTAAAGGCATTAACAATTAGCACATTCAGAAATTAGAAACATCAAAATTAGAATTATGAATAAATGGTCTAAAATATATAAATGAAAAAACAACTTGAGCAACCTTTCTCCATTATGCAACGTTTCTAGTTTTCTTATTCCTATTTATAATTGTACAGACAACCATCTGCAACAGGAAGATCAAGGATTTTGAACTATTCCATTACTGTACATGTTTACAATATAACAAATACACATTGAATTGGTGACAATTGTCAATTTCAAGCTCCTTAGATGCCCTATGTGGCCTTTTCTCCCTGTAGGTTGGGGTGCCGAATTACTGCTGTGCAAAACTGTGCCCGTTTTACCCTGAATTGCCGTGGTTTTGTGATGCAGTTTTTGTCTGCACGGCTTCTACAGGTGAAATAAGTTGAAAGAACTCATTTCACCTGTAGTCGTGCAGCCAATAGCCGCATCGCAAAACTGCAACAATTTGTGGTGAAAGTAACATAGTTTAGAAAAAAGAAGGTGACATTCGTCTACGGTGGTTGACAGAGGGAGGGGGCTCAATCTGTACCCCATCTGCCAGCCTCCTGCAAGCGATCGAGCAGTGCCGATTAGTTGCTATGGCAACCAAAGGTCTAACAATGGCCTCCCAGTTTGCATGTACAAAGGCAGGGTCTAATAAGCTGCCTGTCAGTGTAAACCTAACAATTATAATACATTGTACTACATAAGTAGTGCAATATATTATACCTGCGATCTGAAGTTCAGGCCTTCAAGTCCAGTAGTGGAACTAAAAAAAAAGTAATTTTTTTTTTTGAAAAGTAAATAAATAAAAGTTTTAAGCAATTAAAAGAAAAATTGCTTTTTTCCACTGATCAAGTCCTTTGTTATTGTGATGAAAAAAATTACAGATGATTGGTATAGAATAATTTTTAACAATCGGAACTATAAAAATATCTTGTTATTAATCCCACCACGGTAAACACCATAAAAAAGATATGTCAGAATTGCTTACTTATGGTCACCTTGCCTCCAAGAAAGTGGAATAAATAGTGATCGAAAAGTCACATGTACCTCAAAATGGTATTTATAAAAGCTACAGCTTGACCTGCAAAAAACCACCGCTGACACAGCTTAGTCGATGAAAAAATTTAAAAATGATGACACCAAAACATGATTTTTTTAATAGAAAAAAGTGTTTTTATTGTGTAAATGTAGTAACACCAATTAAAGGCCCTATATGTAAAAAGTAAGTACTGAAAGCATGTGGAATAGCAGGCACCAAATGCAAGACAAAAACAATATATCTATAAAAAGTAGATTTTTATTGGGTCAAACAATATAATTATGCAAATGCATACAGATAAAAAGTTAATGCACACACAGTCTAAGCAGAATTAATGATTGGCTTTCCTGATGCCCAAAAAAAATGAACATTACTAGTACTGACACACATGTATAAAGGGAGCACATCTCTATGCAGAAATAAATAGCAATAAAACATGCAAAGTTACAAAAGCCCCCCAGGTGAGTCAAAGTGCAATGACAGTAATAAGCAATGGGGCATGTACCAATGGCAGAGAAAGCCTAAGCAAGGCACCAGGAGGATGTATATAAATAAAGAGATAAGGGATCTCTAAACTAGAGAGCTCAGTATATGTATACGGTGCCAACCAGGAATTTTAAACCAGAAAGAAACAAAAAAAGAGAGCAGATCCTGGTAAAGAAGGCACTCGGCTCAGTGTATAACACAAAAATTTCAAAATTTATTAATATATATAAAGGCTAAAATTATGCAATCTTGCACAAAATAACAAACAAACAAAAAACATAAAACATCACAAGCCCGGCTGGGTAATAAATGACATGGTTGATCAAATTTGACAAAAAATCTCATCTAAGGTGGCCATATAACAAATAGTATAGACATGGGCGTAGCTAAAGGCTCATGGGCCCCGATGCAAAAATTCTTACTGCCCCCCCCCCCGCAAACTTCTCATGGCCGACGGTCCGCAGCCTTCAGCTGCATCGCTGGGTCTCCTAAGTGACCCAACAATGCAGCACTAGCAGCCAGGGGCGTCACTAAGGCTGGGTTCACACACCCTATTTACGGACGTAATTCAGGCGTTTTAGCATTGAATTACATCCGAAAATGCGGCTCAATAGCATAGGAAAACATCTGCCAATTCATTTGAATGGGTCTTACGATGTTCTGTGCCGACGGTCATTTTTTTTTACGCGCCGCTGTCAAAAGGCGGAGCGTAAAAAAGACGCCCGCGTCAAAGAAGTGCCTGTCACTTCTTCAGACGTAAATGGAGCCGTTTTCCATGGACTCCATAGAAAAACAGCTCCAATTACGTCCGTAATGGACGCAGCGAAAGACGCCTGCACATGCCATTACGGCTGAAATTACGGTGCTGTTTTCTCCTGAATACAGCACCGTAATTTCAGCCGTAACAGACGCTGCCGTGTGAACATACCCTCAGGGCTTAACATGTCAGGGAAAATAGCCCCAATACATATGTGTCCGCCCAAAAAAAAGTGTGTATATGAGACAGCATATCTATAGCACTACGACCCTATAAACTATGGATAGGATTAGATACAGTGGCTCAGCAGACAGTATCACACATGATAGGATTAGATACAGTGGCTCAGAAGGCAGTATCACACATAATAGGATTAGATACAGTGGCCCAGCAGACAGTATCACACATGATAGGATTAGATACAGTGGCTCAGCAGACAGTATCACACATGAGAGGATTAGATACAGTGGCTCAGCAGACAGTATCACACATGATAGGATTAGATACAGTGGCTGAGCAGACAGTATCACACATGATAGGATTAGATACAGTGGCTCAGCAGACAGTGCCACACATGATAGGATTAGATACAGTGGCTCAGAAGGCAGTATCACACATGATAGGATTAGATACAGTGGCCCAGCAGACAGTATCACACAAGATACGATTAGATATAGGGCCCAGCAGACAGTATCACACATGATTGGATTAGATACAGTGGCCCAGCAGACAGTATCACACAAGATACGATTAGATATAGGGCCCAGCAGACAGTATCACACATGATTGGATTAGATACACAGCTCAGCAGACAGTATCACACATGATTGGATTAGATACACAGCTCAGCAGACAGTATCACACATGATTGGATTAGATACAGGGCCCAGCTCGCTGACATTGCGTCTCCAGCGCTGGACCCAGGATAGGTAAGAATAATAATTTTGCTTCTTTATGTGTTACTGATTATTTTTGTGTGTTTGTGTTTTTTTTACAGGTTCGGTTGTTGGACTTCGGATACGAGGACTTCAATGACGGCGTTTTTTTTATTCTCAATAAAATGGTTAATGAGGGTTGTGTTTTTTTATTTCAATAAAATATTTTTTCTGTGTGCTTGTATCTTTTTAAACTTTATTATCACCGCCTTAGTAATGGCCGCTGGCTGATTGACAAGCTCCATTACTAAGGCGGGGCTTAATGTTAGCAGGTGCAGAGGCTAACACTAACCCCCATTATTACCCAGGTACCCACCGCCAACAGGGGTACTGGGAAGAGCCGGGTACGAACCAGTACCCGACCATCTGTAGTGACGGGCAGGCACCGGGGTGACCGCAGGCTGGTAGTATTAGGCTGGGGAAGGCCAAAAACAGTGGCCCTTCCCACCCTTGTAATGCTGCCTGCTGCTGCTGTGTTGTATCTGGCTGGTTATGAAAATTGGGGGGGACCCCACATCGTTCTTTCCAATTATTTTTTTTTTTAAATAACGTGGGTTCCCCCCCATTTTTCATAACCAGCCAGATACAATAAAGCAGCAGCAGGCAGCATCACCAGGGTGGGAAGGGCCACTGTTTTTAGCCTTTCCCCTCCTGATAATACCAGCCTGCGGCCACCCCAGTGGCCGACCATCACTACAGATGGTCAGGTACTGGATCGTACCCGGCTCTTCCCAGCACCCCTGGTGGCGGTGGGTACCGGGGTAATAAAGGGGGTTAGTGTTAGCTTCTGCATCGGCTAACACTAAGCCCCGCCTTAGCAATGGATGCTGTCAATCAGCCGCTGGCCATTACTAAGGCGGTAGTAATATAGTTTAAAAAAAAACACAAAGACATAGAAAAAATATTTTATTGAAATAAAAAAAAAACCCACACAGCCCTCATTAACCATTTTATTAATAAAAAAAAAGCCGTCATCGAAGTAGTCCTGGAATCCGCCGTAGTCCAACGACCGAACCTGTAAGAAAACACACACAAAATGATTAGTAACACGTGTGTTAGGCTTAGATACAGGGCCCATGTGTGATACTGTCTGTGGGACCCTGTATCTAAGCCTACCACAACATAGGCTTAGATTCAGGGTCCAGCAGACAGTAATCTTATACAGTATAAGATTACTGTGTGCTGGGGCCCTGTATCTAAACCTACAGTGTGGTAGGCTTATATACAGGGCCCATCAGACAGGATCATGCATGGGCCATGTATCTAAGCCTACCATGTGATTGGCTTATATACAGGGCCCATCAGACAGGATCACACATGGGCCATGTATCTAAGCCTACCATGTGATTGGCTTAGATACAGGGCCCAGCAGACAGGATCACGCATGGGCCATGTATCTAAGCCTACCATGTGATTGGCTTAGATACAGGGCCCAGCAGACAGGATCACACAATCTGTGATCCTGTCTCATGGGCCCCCTAAGCCTGCTACATCGTAGGCTTAGGGGTTGTACAGTCTCTAAACATTGATGGCCTATCCTCAGGATAGGCCATCAATAGCTGATGTGTCTCCCGGGACCCGCCAATCAGCTGTTTTGAAGGGGCCGCAGCACTCGTACGAGAGCTGCTACCCCTTCATTTCACTACTCGCCCACACTGTGAATCGCCAAAACGGATTCACAGTGTGACCGGAATGAAGTGACAGGAATGAAGGGGAGCAGCTCTCGTACGAGTGCTGCGGCCCCTTCAAAACAGCTGATTGGCGGGTCCCGGGAGTCGGACCCCGCCAGTCAGGGCTAACCTTACCTTCCTCTTCGGCCGCGGCGGGAGTTCTGTCGTCTCGAAGCTGTGCGCGGCGCATAGCGTGGTGACGTCATGCGCTGCGCACAGCGCTTTACGTCAGGACCTCCGCTGCCATCCGGAACCAGGAAGGTACGTAAAGTATGTTACTATAGTAACAGGGGCCCGCGGCCCGAGTTACTATAGTAACTTTTTATTGATGTAGTGCGGGGGGCCGTGGGCCCCCCTGGCTTCGGGGCCCGGTCACAATTGCGACCGCTGCGACCCCTATAGCTACGCCAGTGAGTATAGAACAAATGTGTTGCTCCAAAGTTCTAGCCACAAAAAATGATCAACTAGGTAAGGTACCATAGACTGGAGGTAAAATACTGACTAAAGTAATATCAAATGAAGTACTATGCATAGATATTAGTGGTCATATAATTTGGATAACGGTAGGAAATAATTCCGTAAGCTGTATGTTATAGTGTGCCTGTAATCAGCCTATAAGACATATAAATATATATATATATATATATATATATATATATATATATATATATATATAGAGAGAGAGAGAGAGAGAGAGAGAGAGATACTTATCAGTAAGTTGTATATATGGGAGTCCATGGAAGGTCTCTGTTATTGGAGGCAATTAGATTGTTCCGCCAGCAAGCAGGATTCTCATATCCTTTTAAACTTTAATTGTAGATTGATGGCAGATCAGGTAAACCTCCTCCGTGTTGTCCACTGGGATCTCCCAGACACAGAGGAAGCAGTCCACAGCAGGATAAGTGTCTAACTCCTACTATGCGTTCAGTAAATTGCAGCAAACTGGATACTATCTAAGTCGGCGGCTGCAGTCCGCTACTTAGTCATCTAATATCTATAGCTGCCAGAAGATTGCATTGGTATAAAACTTAGTTAGCCCCCCTGACATGTTTCACCACACATAGAGCATCTACAGGGATTTTGGGGACATTGGCGGCATTCAGCGACCTTTCCCCCTATTTTTAGCCTTGCATTCACGTAATGGGGTAATTCCACTTATTGGACCAATCAGAATCATTCTCAAGAGTTGAGCCCATCTCTAGAGTGATGGGTTATGAACGGACCAATAAGAGGCTGCTGTGTCTCTCCAATGGGACGGTCGCCGGGACGAAAAGCCAATTGGCGCTCCGTCCCTTCTAAGCCCTACAGTGTTCACAAACAGCAGTTTACGAGCAATTATGGGGAACTGCCACGCTCGAAAGAATTTGCTTTACAAAAGTTGGGGTGCATTTTCTCCTACAAATGAAGAATTTGAGCTAAAACAACATATTTATTTGGGGAAAATTTTCAGTTTTTACGGCCCAATTTTAATAAATTTGTTAAAAAACCTATAAGGTTAAAAATGCTCACTACACCCCTAGATGAGTTCATTAAGGGGTGAGTTTTTTAAATGGATCACTTCTTTGGAGTCTCCAATGTACTGGTATCTCAGGGACTTTGCACATGCAACATGGCTGCTTAAAACTATTCCAGCAAATGCGCTCAAAAAGGTCAAATGGCGCTTCTTCCCTTCTAAGCCCTGCCGAGTTCTCAAACTGCAGTTTGCAACCACATATGGGGAATTGGCGCGCTCGGGCGATTTTCTTTACAATTGTTGGGGGAATTTTCTCCTGCAAATGAAGAATTTGAGCTAAAACTACATATTATTGGGAAAAAAAGCATTTTTCATTTTAAGGCCCAACTCTAATAAATTTCCTTAAAGGCTCTGCCACCAGATTTTCAAACCCCTATCTCGTATTGCAGCAGATCGGCGCTGCAATGTAGATTACAGTAACGTTTTTTTTTTTTTCAAAAACAAGCATTTTTGGCTAAGTTATAAGCATTTTTATATTTATGCAAATGAGCCTTTCTTAAGTACAACTGGGCGTGTTTAAAGTTATGTCCAAGTGGGCGTGTATTGTGTGTGTACATCTGGGCGTTTTTACTTGTTTTACTAGCTGGGCGTTGTAAATAGAAGTGTATGATGCTGACGAATCAGCATCATCCACTTCTCTTCGTTAACACCCAGCTTCTGGCAGTGCACAGACACACAGCGTGTTCTCGAGAGATCACGCTGTGACGTCACTTCCTGCCCCAGGTCCTGCATCGTGTCGGACGAGCGAGGACACATCGGCACCAGGCGACAGAGGCTACATCGACTTACCTGCAAACGCCGATGCTGCTGCAGAATCAACTGTAGCCTCTGTCGCCTGGTGCCGATGTGTCCTCGCTCGTCCGACACGATGCAGGACCTGGGGCAGGAAGTGACGTCACAGCGTGATCTCGCGAGGACATGCTGTGTTTCTGTGCATTGCCAGAAGCTGGGTGTTAACGAAGAGAAGTGGATGATGCTGATTCGTCAGCATCATACACTTCTATTCACAACGCCCAGCTAGTAAAACAAGTAAAAACGCCCAGATGTACACACACAATACTCGCCCACTTGTACATAACTTTAAACACGCCCAGTTGTACTTAAGAAAGGCTCATTTGCATAAATATAAAAATGCTCATAACTTGGCCAAAAATGCTCGTTTTTAAAAAAAACAAACGTTGCTGTAATCTACATTGCAGCGCAGATCTGCTGCAATACGAGATAGGGGTTTGAAAATCTGGTGACAGAGCCTCTTTAAAACACCTGTGGGGTCACAATGCTCATTGCACCTCTAGATTATTTCATTGAAGGGTTTTGTTTCCAAAATGGTGTCTTTTGGGGGTGTTTCTTATGTTTTGGCACCTCAAGTCCTCTGCAAACCTAGAATGGTACCTGGATAAAAAAAGACTTTTCCAAATCCACAATATGTTCCTTTATTTCTGAGGCCTGTGTTTCATTCACGTTGCACACTAGGGCCACGTGTGGGATGTTACTAAAAACGGAAGAATTTAAGTAATTATTATTGAGTAGCGTTTCTCTGTTAAACAGGTTTTAACAGAGAAACGCTACTCAATAATAATTACTTAAATTCTTCAGTTTTTAGTGTGTTACAGAATATGTGCAAAAAAAAAATGAAATGTTCAAATTTTACCTCCACTTTGCTTTCATTCCTGTGAAACACCTAAATGCTTAACAAACTGCCTAAATTATGTTTTTTTTAATACTTTGAGGGGTACCGTTTTTAAAATGGGGTGATACGTATGGGTTTCTTATAGATAGGCCGCTCAAAGCCACTTCAGGACTGAATTGGTCCCTAAAAAAATAGGATTTGGAAATTTTGCTGAAAATGTGAAAAATTGCTCCTCAACTTATAAGCCTTGTAACGTCCTAAAAAAAAATGAAAGGACGTTCAAAAAATGATGCCAACATAAAGTAGACATATGGTAAATTTAAATTAGTAAGCATTTTGAGTGGTATGAATATCTGTCTCAGAGTATGTTCAAACGCAGTGGTTTCAGACGTAATTCGGTTGTTTTACGCCTCGAATTACGTCTGAAAAAACACCCTAATACGCCTACAAACATCTGCCCATTGCTTTCAATGGGAATTACGATGTTCTGTTCCCACGAGCCTTTATTTTACGCGTCGATGTCAAAATACGGTGCGTAAAGTGATGGCTCATCAAAAGAAGTGCAGGACACTTCTTGGGACGTTTTTGAAGGCGTTTTTCATTGACTCCATTGAAAAACAGCTCCAAAAACGGCCATAAAAAATGCTGCGAAAAATGCGAGTTGTTAAAAAAAGTCTGAAAATCAGGAGCTGTTTTCACCTGAAAACAGCTCCGTATTTTCGGACGTTTTTGCTCACTGCGTATGAACATACCCTCACAAGCTCAGAAATTCAAATGTTGAAAAACGCTAAATGTTAAAATTTTTGGGTGTTACACAAATAAAGCCAGAATGTATCACCCAAATGTCACTCCTAGCATAAAATACAATGTGTCATGAGAAAGCAGTCTCAGAATTTCTTGAATACGTAAAAGCATTTCATAGTTATTACCACATAGGGAGTAACATGTCACATTTAAAAAATTGGTCTGCTTCCCGAAGGCTAAAACTAGCTGTGTCCTTAAGGGGTTAAAATAAATAAACTGTTAACATTCAGAAATGTAATTTACAAACTCCTTTCTATTAGCACCCTCCCAAAAAAAATTACCATTAGTTCTGCCACTAAGGACTCATTGAGACGAAAGTATTTGGTCACTATGTAGCTTCAATGTTTGTAAACCAAAACCAGAAGAGTTTCAAATATTTCTATTTTATTTTTTCTCTGTTTATGTTCCACTCCTGGTTTCGACGTACAAATACTGATACAAAATGGCGATCAAAATACTGCCGTGTGAAAGTAGCCTTACTGACAGGTACCTTAAGGGGTTGTCCCACGAAAATAAGTTATCACCTATCCACGGTATAGGTGATAAATGCATGATCGCTGCGGGTCCGACCGCTAGGACCCCCGGCATTCACGAGAACGAAGGTCCTATGTCCCCAGTTTGAATAGAGTGGTGGAGGAACCTGCACACTAACGCTCCATTCATTCTCTATAGGACTGACGGGGGATAGCCGATCACTATGATTTATGCAAAACAAGAAAAATGACTAACAATAGGTACACTTTAAGAAAGAATGTGAAAAAAATTTATGATTGTGGAATTTGTGGAGATGATATTTCTATAATAAGCCTATAATGAAATAATTAAGATTGAATATACAGTAAATAGCGTCTAGTTCTTTTGACTCCGAAAACCGAATTTAGTGGGTCTGCTGTTACAGAAGTTGAGATCAAAAAGCACAATAGAATGAGATGTGAAAAACTGAAGTTTGTAATCAAAGCTGTTGGACAAGTTTTCACTTTTAGGCAACTGCAGTGAATGCTATGTCATTTATCATCAGCATTATTGGGAGTGCAGGCTTCTTGCCTTGACACGTCAGTAAAAGGTCATAAAATCTTTTCAGAATGAGCAATAGGTTCTAGTTTACACAACATAAAATTACAGTGGATATGTTATTTTTTGTCTCTGAAATTGACAACCCAGCATCCATAATGCCTCAATAGTGTCGTAAGGTAATTTAACCCTGAAGATGTGTGCTAAGTTAAGCTACCGGACCGACTGTAGAACTGGTGAACAACCACAGGTCCTGATCCTGATGTTCAAAATGTTGTGAAGCCAATTCCCATCATTCTTCAACAAGTCACTATTAATATATAGTAGTCTTATTGATAACAGAGTAAGACTAAACACCCTAAATATTGCGTTTACTCACATTTTCAGTGGCGTTTTTCCCTGCTTTTTTTATACACTGTCTCCAGATGTCACTTTAAAGACTATAGTAAAATATGAGAGACTACATACACAGTGTTTTGATTTGTGGCTTTCTTTGTAGCACTTTTGGGGTTAGTGATGTGTTTTTCAAAATGCAGCAAACTCTATGTATGTTTTTTCTGGTGTTTTTGTCTATTGGCTTCTCTATAAGACTTTATAATGTATTATTACAAATAAAATTAAGTCCCGAAAAAAACTTGAATCTGACATTGCTAATTTTCAAATTGAATGACGTGTATCACATGCATACATGGAATCAAAATTTAGCTCAGAGCCTTTGTCAGATCCAACTGGGTTATTTCTTGTATATTTCATCTATAATTCCTTTTATGTCTGGTACATTCATTCAGTTCTATTGAATATGTGTTCAAAACGTGTCCACCTGGCATAGATCAAACACACTAGAAATAACATTGTCTTCTTAGTATTATTGACATCCCCTAGTTACTACAGTACCCAATGGGGGTTATTTGTTAGATATGTACACAACAATTATAACATAGTGTTTGTTATTTTATATGTGTTCCTGGAGCATTAGTGTATCACAGAAGTGTAGACTATTCTGGACATCTTTTGCATAAATATCTATCTTTTTTTGGTAGTTTAATGTTGAATAAGCAAACTAATGGCCACTATAAACAAACCACTATATATAGATTTTACCTCTAATGTATTTTCTAACTAGCTGTAGAAATATTCAATTTTATAGAAATGAGTAGCCTATACTTTCTGTAGACTCCTTGCAATGAGTCACCCTCTCTAATATACTGTATATACATATACACCGTGTTCCAAATTATTATGCACATTGGATTAAACTGTCATAAACATTTAATTATTAGTTTTTCAATTAAACTCATGGATGGTATTGTGTCTTAGGGCTCTTTGGATCATTGTAATCAATCTCAGACACGTGATAATTAGTTTGCCAGGTGTGCCCAATCAAAGGAAAACTACTTAAGAAGGACGTTCCACATTATTAAGCAGGCCACAGGTTTCAAGCAATATGGGAAAGAAAAAGGATCTCTTTGCTGCCGAAAAGCGTGAAATAGTGCAATACCTTGGGCAAGGTATGAAAACATTGGATATTTCAAGAAAACTTAGGCGTGATCATCGTACTGTGAAAAGATTTTTGGCTGATTCAGAGCACAGACGGGTTCGTTCAGATAAAGGCATAATGAGGAAGGTTTCTGCCAGGCAAATTAATAGGATTAGGAGAGCAGCTGCTAAAATGCCATTGCAAAGCAGCAAACAGGTATTTGAAGCCGCTGGTGCCTCTAGAGTCCCGCAAACCTCAAGGTGTAGGATCCTCCAGAGGTTTGCAAGTGTGCATAATGCTATTATTCGGCCACCCCTAAATAATGCTCACAAGCAGAAACGGTTGCAGTGGGCTCAGAAATACATGGAGACTAATTTTCAAACCGTGTTGTTTACTGATGAGTGCCGTGCAACCCTGGATGGTCCAGATGGATGGAGTAGTGGATGGTTGGTGAATGGCCACCATGCCCCAACAAGGCTGCGACGTCAGCAAGGAGGTGGCGGAGTCATGTTTTGGGCTGGAATCATGGGGAGAGAGCTGGTAGGCCCCTTTAGGGTCCCTGACAGCGTGAAAATGACCTCTGCAAAGTACGTAGCTGTAATGATGGGGGTAGGGAAACGGACAAATGAGCCCTAATCTACCCGCCACTCTGTCCCTGCCTACTTGCAACAACCCGCCCTAGGCGACGGGGTACAACTGGGCGGCGGTCCCTACGCTCAGTAAGTGCACGAGACAAACAGACAAGGGAACACAAAGCAAAGGGAAAGGGGCAGTTGCCCACGGCAACACCGCGAGCAACAAGAGTGGTGAACGAGCCGAGTCAAACCAGGAGTGCACGAGGTACCAAACGCAGAGCAGGAGAGTAGTCAGTAAGCCAGGGTCAGTATGGAGAAGGATCAAATAATTAGAAGCTGTAGCTGGGCCAGGAAACCACACGAGAAGAATCACAAGCAAAGGAGGAACAGGAAAGGCAGGTATAAATAGACAGAGGGCGGGAGCTAGCTCCGTCTGGCCAGGCTGCGATAGGTTCTCCCACTCCTAAGCCTGCCATCCTGAGTGGTGGAAGATGGAGTCAGTCTCAGAGACATAGACTCAGGTGCAGACTGATTACCTATGGGCGTTGACACAGAAGTTGTGCCTGGCAGATCCTTTACAGTACCCCCCCTTTTATGAGGGGCCACCAGACCCTTTCTAAGTGAACCTGGTTTATTGGGAAAACGAAGGTGGAACTTCCTGACCAATACCCCAGCGTGAACATCCCGGGCGGGTACCCAAGTCCTCTCCTCAGGCCCGTATCCTCTCCAATGGACCAGGTACTGGAGGGAGCCTTGGATCATCATGCTGTCCACAATCTTGGCCACCTCGAATTCCACCCCCTCAGGGGTGAGAACGGGAACAGGAGGTTTCCTCGAGGGAGCCAAGGACGGGGAGCAGCGTTTAAGGAAGGAGGCATGAAACACGTCGTGTATCCGAAAATATGCGGGCAACTCCAGTCGGAAGGAGACAGGATTGAGGACTTCAATGACCTTATACGTCCCAATAAACCAGGGAGCAAACTTCTTGGACGGGACCTTAAGGCGCAAGTTCCTAGACGATAACCACACCAGACCATAAACAAGGGGTTAGCAGCACGTCTTCTATCAGCCTGAGTTTTTAGTACGCTCTGGGACGCCTCTAGGTTCTTCTGAACCTGGGCCCAGACTGTGCACAGTTCCCGATGAACGACCTCTACCTCGGGATTGTTGGAACTACCAGGTGAAACGGAGGAGAACCGTGGATTAAACCCAAAATTACAGAAAAAGGGGGAGACCCCTGACGAGTTACTGACCCGGTTATTAAGGGAAAATTCGGCGAGGGGAATGAATGAGACCCAATAATATTGACAGTCAGAGATAAAACACCTTAAATATTGTTCTAGAGATTGATTAGTCCTCTCAGTTTGGCCATTAGTTTCATGATGGAAGGCAGAGGAGAAGGACAGATCAATCTCCAACTTTTTACAGAAGGCTCTCCAAAACAATGAAACAAATTGTACCCCTCTGTCCGAAACAATATTGACAGGGACCCCATGGAGACGCAGGATGTGTTTGACAAACAAGGTAGCTAACGTCTTGGCGTTGGGTAGTTTCTTGAGGGGCACAAAGTGGCACATCTTACTGAAGCGGTCTACTACCACTCACACCACCGACTTGCCTTGAGATGGAGGCAAATCGGTGATAAAATCCATGGAGATATGGGTCCAAGGTCTCTGGGGAATGGGCAAAGAACGTAGTAAGCCCGCTGGTCGGGACCTGGGAGTCTTGGACCTAGCACAAGCCTCACAAGCGGCGACGTAGGCCTTAAAGTCTTTAGGCAACCCAGGCCACCAATAGTTTCAGGCAATGAGGTGTTTGGTACCCAGGATGCCTGGATGACCAGATAGTGCGGAGTCATGATTTTCCCTACGCGACAGTGCATCGGCCCTAATATTTTTAGACCCAGCACTATAGGTAACCAAAAAGTTGAATCTGGTAAAAAATAACGCCCATCAAGCTTGTCTCGGGTTTAGCCTCTGGGCAGATTCTAGGAAAACCAGATTCTTGTGGTCGGTAAGGACCGTTACCTGGTGCCTAGCCCCCTCCAGGAAGTGGCGCCACTCTTCAAATGCCCATTTAATGGCTAAGAGTTCGCGGTTGCCAATATCATAGTTACTCTCAGTGGGCGAAAACTTCCTGGAGAAGTAGGCACAGGGACGGAGATGGGTGAGGGACCTGGTACCCTGGGACAAGACAGCCCCCACTCCCACCTCGGATGAATCAACTTCCATGATAAATGGCTCCATTTGGTTGGGCTGAACCAGCACCGGGGCCGAGATAAAGCACTTCTTAAGGACCTCAAAAGCCTGGACAGCCTCTGGAGGCCAGTGGAGGAGATCAGCACCTTTGCGAGTGAGGTCCGTAAGAGGCTTAGCGATGACCGAGAAGTTAGCAATAAATCTCCTGTAATAATTAGCGAACCCCAAGAAACACTGTAACGCCTTCAGGGAGGCAGGTTGGACCCATTCCGCCACAGCCTGGACCTTGGCGGGGTCCATGTGGAATTCATGAGGAGTGAGGATTTGACCCAAAAATGGTATCTCCTGTACCCCAAACACACATTTTTCGGTTTTCGCAAACAGTTTGTTTTCCCGAAGGACCTGGAGCACCTTCCTGACATGCTCAATGTGGGAGGACAAGTCCTTGGAAAACACCAGTATGTCATCAAGGTACACTACAAGAAATACCCCCAGGTAATCTCTTAAAATCTCATTTATGAAATTCTGGAAGACTGCAGGAGCATTACACAACCCAAAGGGCATGACGAGGTATTCGAAATGACCTTCGGGAGTGTTAAACGCAGTCTTCCACTCATCCCCCTCTTTGATGCGGATAAGGTTATACGCCCCCCGTAGATCAAACTTAGAGAACCATTGGACCCCCTGAACCTGATTAAAGAGATCAGGAATCAAAGGAAGGGGATACTGGTTCCTTACAGTGACCTTATTCAGGTTACGGTTGTCAATGCATGGCCTAAGACCACCATCCTTCTTCCCTACGAAGAAGAAGCCAGCACCTACCGGAGAAGTAGAGGGACGATTGTAACCCTTGGCCAGGCATTCCTGGATATACTCTCTCATGGCTTCACGTTTGGGACAAGAAAGATTAAATATCCTACCCTTAGGGAGCTTAGCTCCTGGTACCAATTCGATAGCGCAATCGTATTCTCTATGAGGAAGTAACACTTCGGAGGCCTCCTTAGAGGAAACATCAGCGAAGTCCTGAACAAACTCAGGTAGCGTGTTCACCTCCTCAGGGGGAGAAATAGAATTAACAGAAAAACATGATGTCAAGCATTCATTACCCCATTTGGTAAGCTCCCCAGTATTCCAGTCAAACGTGGGATTATGCAACTGCAACCAGGGAAGGCCTAAAACCAAATCGGATGATAATCCCTGCATCAACAGTACAGAGCACTGCTCCAAATGCATGGAGCCAACAAGGAGTTCAAAAACAGGGGTATGCTGTGTAAAATAACCATTAGCAAGAGGAGTGGAGTCGATACCCACTACCGGGACAGGTTTAGGCAAATCAATCAAAGGCATAGCTAGAGACATAGCAAATTCCAAGGACATGATATTAGCAGAAGACCCTGAATCCACGAAGGCACTGCCGGTAGCAGACCTACCACCAAAAGAGACCTGAAAGGGAAGCAAGATTTTATTACGTTTCATATTTACGGGAAATACCTGTGCGCCCAAGTGACCTCCCCGATGATCACTTAGGCGTGGAAGTTTTCCGGCTGCTTATTCTTACGCCTAGGACAGGTGTTCACTTGATGCTTGTCATCCCCACAATAGAAGCAGAGACCATTCTTCCTGCGGAACTCTCTACATTGTCGCGGAGACACGGAGGCCCCGAGTTGCATAGGTACCTCCGAGTCTTCCGTGGAAGAGCGAAGCAACGGGACCTCGGGAGGCATCATGGGGGAGTCAGAGGGGAAAACACAAAAACGTTCAAGTTGTCGTTCCCTGAGACATCGGTCAAGTCGTACCGCTAAAGCCATAACCTGGTCTAGGGAGTCAGAAGAGGGATAGCTAACTAGCAGGTCTTTCAGGGCGTTCGACAGGCCCAACCTAAACTGGCACCTTAAGGCAGGGTCATTCCACCGAGAAGCTACGCACCACTTCCTAAAGTCAGAACAATACTCCTCAACAGGTCTCTTACCCTGACGTAAGGTCACCAGCTGACTCTCGGCAAAGGCAGTCCTGTCAGTCTCGTCATAAATGAGTCCGAGAGCAGAAAAGAAACGATCAACAGAGGAAAGTTCAGGGGCATCAGGAGCCAAGGAGAAGGCCCACTCTTGGGGCCCTTCCTGGAGCCGGGAGATAATTATACCCACCCGCTGGCTCTCAGAACCTGAGGAGTGAGGCTTTAAGCGAAAGTAGAGCCTACAACTCTCCCGAAAGGAGAGACAAGTCCTCCGGTCCCCTGAGAACCAGTCAGGCAACTTGAGGTGGGGTTCAAGAGGTGAGGTGAGGGGCACTACCATCGTAGCGTCAGGCTGGTTGACCCTCTGAGCCAGGGCCTGGACCTGTAGGGAGAGATCCTGCATTTGCTGGGCCAGGGTCTCAAGGGGGTCCATAGTAGTGTCAGGGACCAGGGTAGACTAGGTATATGGGCTTGTCATTATGTAATGATGGGGGTAGGGAAACGGACAAGTGAGCCCTAATCTACCCGCCACTCTGTCCCTGCCTACTTGCAGCGACCCGCCCTAGGCGACGGGGTACAACTGGGCGGCGGTCCCGACGCTCAGTAAGTGCACGAGACAAACAGACAAGGGTACACAAGCTAAGGGAAATGGGGCAGTTGCCCACGGCAACACCGTGAGCAACAAGAGTGGTGAATGAGCCGAGTCAAACCAGGAGTGCACGAGGTACCAAACGCAGAGCAGGAGAGTAGTCAGTAAGCCAGGGTCAGTATGGAGCAGGATCAAATAGTTAGTAGCTGTAGCTGGGCCAGGAAACCACACGAGAAGAATCACAAGCAAAGGAGGAACAGGAAAGGCAGGTATAAATAGACAGAGGGCAGGAGCTAGCTCCGTCTGGCCAGGCTGCGATAGGCTCTCCCACTCCTAAGCCTGCCATCCTGAGTGGTGAAAGATGGAGTCAGTCTCAGAGACATAGACTCAGGTGCAGACTGATTACCTATGGGCGTATACACAGAAGTTGTGCCTGGCAGATCCTTTACACTGGGAGGCTATTCTGACATCCTGCAAAGATATTCAAGCAGAAACTGTCCAAATACTCACAAATTCAATGGGTGATATCAAAGAAGGGGTCCTATGTTAGCATGTAACTTGGCCTGTTAAGTTTTTTTGGATTTAAAGAGCTTTTGATTTCTGTAAATATGACCTCCTGATGCTGAAAATTCAACAAATTACCATTTTAGTTCTCTTTGCAACCTTTAAAATGTTTTGATCTCTGTTGTGCATAATAATTTGAAACAGTGCATTTTGACTTTTTTACTTCTAAAAAAAAATCTGTTATTATTAGGAGATTTGTTCAATAAAATTCGCATTATACTCCAACGGTTGATGGCTTGAAGATTATACTGACTGTCATTTGCATCGACTATTTAGGAAAATCAGCGAAAAATAACATTTGCATAATAATTTGGAATGCGGTGTATTGTCAGATGTTTTCTTTTCGTAATACTCGCCATTGCTGAGAGACCAACATCCCTATCCCCTAAATTAGCATTACTAGGCACTGATATGTAGATGAATCCTTCTCAGACCACATGGATAGTTCAAGAAGATCTGTCAGCTCTCCTGACATGTCTGTTTTAGTAAATACTTATACAGTATTCCTGTAAAGGATCTGCCAGACACAGCTTCTGTGTCAACGCCAATAGGTAATCAGTCTGCACCTGCTTCTATGTCTGTGAGACTGACTCCATCTTCCACCACCCAGGATGGCAGGCTTAGGAGTGGGAGAGCCTATCACAGCCTGGCCAGATGGAGCTAGCTCCCGCCCTCTGTCTATTTATACCTGCCTTTCCTGTTCCTCTTTTGCTTGTGATTCTTCTCTGCTGGTTTCCTGGCCCTGCTGCAGCTTCTTGAACTACTGACCCTCGGCTTGTTATTGACCTTGGCTTTACTGACCACTCTTCTGCTCTGCGTTTTTGTACCTCGCTCATCTCCTGGTTTGACTCGGCTCGTTCACCTCGCTTGTTGCTCACGGTGTTCCCGTGGGCAACTTCCTCATTTCCCTGGCTTCTTTGTACCCTTGTTTGTTTGTCTGTCGAGCACCTATTGAGTGTAGGGACCGTCGCCCAGTTGTACCCCGTCGCCTAGGGCGGGTCGTTACAAGTAGGCAGGGACTGAGTGGCGGGTAGATTAGGGCTCACCTGTCTGTCTCCCTACCCTGTCATTACATAATCACAAGCCCATATACCTAGTCTAAACTGGTCCCTGACACTACTATGGACCCCCTTGAGACCCTGGCTCAGCAAATTCAGTGCCTCTCCCTACAGGTCCAGGCCCTGGCTCAGAGGGACAACCAGCCTGATGCTACCCTGGTAGTGCCCCTCACCTCACCTCTTAAACCCCACCTCAAGATGCCTGACCGGTTCTCAGGGGACCAGAAGACTTTTTTCTCCTTTCGGGAGAGTTGTATGCTCTATTTTCGCTTAAAGCCCCACTCCTCTGGTTCTGAGAGCCAGCGGGTGGGTATAATTATGTCCCAGCTCCAGGACGGGCCCCAAGAATGGGCCTTCTCCTTGGCTCCTGACGCCCCTGAACTTTCCTCCGTTGATCTTTTCTTTTCTACTCTCGGGCTCATTTATGACGAGACTGACAAGACTGCCTTTGCCGAGAGTCAGCTGGTGACCTTACGTCAGGGTAAGAGACCTGTTGAGGAGTATTGTTCTGACTTTAGGAAGTGGTGTGTAGCTTCTCGGTGGAATGACCCTGCCTTAAGGTGCCAGTTTAGATTGGGTCTGTCGAACGCCCTGAAAGACCTGCTAGTTAACTATCCCTCTTCTGACTCCCTAGATCAGGTTATGACTTTAGCGGTACGACTTGACCGACGTCTCAGGGAACGACGACTTGAACGTTTTTGTGTTTTCTCCTCTGACTCCCCCATGATGCCTCCCGGGGTTCCGTTTCTTCATTCTTCCACGGAAGACTCGGAGGTACCTATGCAACTCGGGGCCTCCGTGTCCCCCCAACAACGTAGAGAGTTCCGCAGGAAGAATGGTCTCTGCTTCTACTGTGGGGATGACAAGCATCAAGTGAACAAATGTCCTAGGCGTAAGAATAAGCAGCCGGAGGAACTTCCGCGCCTAAGTGACCATCGGGGAGGTCACTTGGGCGCACAAGTATTTCCTGTAAATATGAAACATAATAAAATCTTGCTTCCCTTTCAGGTCTCTTTTGGTGGTAGGTCTGCTACCGGCAGTGCCTTCGTGGATTCAGGGTCTTCTGCTAATATTATGTCTGTGGAATTTGCTATGTCTCTAGCTATGCCATTGATTGATTTGCCTAAACCTGTCCCGGTAGTGGGTATCGACTCCACTCCTCTTGCTAATGATTATTTTACACAGCATACCCCTGTTTTTGAACTCCTTGTTGGCTCCATGCATTTGGAGCAGTGCTCTGTACTGGTGATGCAGGGATCATCGTCCGATTTGGTTTTAGGCCTTCCCTGGTTGCAGTTGCATAATCCCACGTTTGACTTGAATACTGGGGATCTTACCAAATCGGGTAATGAATGCATGACGTCATGTTTTTCTGTTAATTATATTTCTCTCCCTGAGGAGGTGAACACTCTACCTTAGTTTGTTCAGTAACTTCGCTGATGTTTTCTCTAAAGAGGCCTCTGAAGTGTTACCTCCTCATAGAGAATACGATTGCGCAATTGATTTGGTACCAGGAGCTAAGCTCCCTAAGGGTAGGATATTTAATCTCTCTTGTCCCGAACGTGAAGCCATGAGAGAGTATATCCAGGAATGCCTGGCCAAGGGTTACATTCGCCCCTCTACTTCTCCGGTAGGTGCTGGCTTCTTCTTCGTAGGGAAGAAGGATGGTGGTCTTAGGCCATGCATTGACTACCGTAACTTGAATAAGGTCACTGTAAGGAACCAGTATCCCCTTCCTTTGATTCCTGATCTCTTCAATCAGGTTCAGGGGGCCCAATGGTTCTCTAAGTTTGATATACGGGGGGCTTATAACCTTATCCGCATCAAAGAGGGGGATGAGTGGAAGACCACGTTTAACACGCCCGAAGGTCATTTCGAATACCTCGTCATTCCCTTTGGGTTGTGTAATGCTCCTGCAATCTTCCAGAATTTCATAAATGAGATTTTAAGAGACTACCTGGGGGTATTTCTTGTAGTGTACCTTGATGACATACTTGTGTTTTCCAAGGACTGGTCCTCCCACATTGAGCATGTCAGGAAGGTGCTCCAGGCCCTTCGGGAAACAAACTGTTTGCTAAGACCGAAAAATGTGTGTTTGGGGTGCAGGAGATACCAATTTTGGGTCAAATCCTCACTCCTCATGAATTCCGCATGGACCCCGCCAAGGTCCAGGCTGTGGCGGAATGGGTCCAACCTGCCTCCCTGAAGGCGTTACAGTGCTTCCTGGGGTTTCCCTAATTATTACAGGAGATTAATTGCTAACTTCTCGGTCATCGCTAAGCCTCTTACTGATCTCACTCGCAAAGGTGCTGATCTCCTCCACTGGCCTCCTGAGGCTGTCCAGGCTTTTGAGGTCCTTAAGAAGTGCTTTATCTCGGCCCCAGTGCTGGTTCAGCCCAACCAAATGGAGCCATTTATCGTGGAGGTTGACGCGTCCGAGGTGGGAGTGGGGGCTGTCTTGTCCCAGGGTACCAGTTCCCTCACCCATCTCCGCCCCTGTGCCTACTTCTCCAGGAAGTTTTCGCCCACTGAGAGTTACTATGATATTGGCAACCGCGAACTCTTAGCCATTAAATGGGCATTTGAAGAGTGGCGCCACTTCCTAGAGGGGGCTAGGCACCAGGTAACGGTCCTTACCGACCACAAGAATCTGGTTTTCCTCGAATCTGCCCGGAGGCTAAACCCGAGACAAGCTCGATGGGCGTTATTTTTTACCAGATTCAACTTTTTGGTCACCTATAGGGCTGGGTCTAAAAATATTAAGGCTGATGCACTGTCGCGTAGCTTCATGGCCAGCCCTCCTTCGGAGGAAGATCCTGCTTTTGTTTTGCCTTAAGGTATAATCATTTCCTCTGTTGATTCTGATTTAATCTCTGAAATTGTGGCTGATCAAGGTTCAGCTCCCTGGAACCTTCCTGAGAACAAGCTGTTTGTTCCCCTGCAATTCCGGCTAAGGGTACTTAGGGAAAATCATGACTCTGCACTATCTGGCCATCCAGGCATCCTGGGTACCAAGCACCTCATTGCCAGAAACTATTGGTGGCCTGGGTTGCTCAAAGACGTTAAGGCCTACGTCGCCGCTTGTGAAGTTTGTGCTAGGTCCAAGACTCCCAGGTCCCGACCAGCGGGCTTACTATGTTCTTTGGCCGTTCCCCAGAGACCTTGGACCCATATCTCCATGGATTTCATCACCGATTTGCCTCCATCTCAAGGCAAGTCGGTGGTGTGGGTTGTAGTAGACCGCTTCAGTAAGATGTGCCACTTTGTGCCCCTCAAGAAACTACCCAATGCTAAGAAGTTAGCTACCTTGTTTGTCAAACACATCCTGCGTCTCCATGGGGTCCCTGTCAATATTGTTTTTGACAGAGGGGTACAATTTGTTTTATTGTTTTGGAGAGCCTTCTGTAAAAAGTTGGAGATTGATCTGTCCTTCTCCTCTGCCTTCCATCCTGAAACTAATGGCCAAACTGAGAGGACTAATCAGTCTCTAGAACAATATTTAAGGTGTTTTATCTCTGACTGTCAATATGATTGGGTCTCATTCATTCCTCTCGCCGAATTTTCCCTTAATAACCGGGTCAGTAACTCGTCAGTGGTCTCCCCCTTTTTCTGTAATTTTGGGTTTAATCCACGGTTCTCCTCCGTTTCACCTGGTAGTTCCAACAATCCCGAGGTTGATGTCATTCATCGGGAACTGTGCACAGTCTGGGCCCAGGTTCAGAAGAACCTAGAGGCATCCCAGAGCATAGAAAAGACTCAGGCAGATAGAAGACGTTCTGCTAACCCCTTGTTTGTGGTCGTGGATCTGGTGTGGCTATCGTCAAAAAATTTGCGTCTTTATAGGGCCATACAAGGTCATTGAAGTCCTTAACCCTGTCTCCTTCCGACTGGAGTTGCCCCCGTCTTTTCGAGTACACAACGTGTTTCATGCCTCCCTCCTTAAACGCTGCACCCCGTCCTTGGCCCCCTTGACGAAACCTCCGGTCCCTGTTCTCACCCCTGAGGGGGTAGAATTCGAGGTGGCCAAGATTGTGGACAGCAGGATGGTCCAAGGCTCCCTCCAGTAGCTAGTCCATTGGAGGGGATACGGGCCTAAGGAGAGGACTTGGGTACCCGCCCGGGATGTGCACGCTGGGGTATTGCTCAGGAGATTCCACCTTCGTTTCCACAATAAACTAGCTCCACCTAGAAAGGGTCCGGTGGCCCCTCATAAAAGGGGGGGTACTGTAAAGGATCTGCCAGACACAGCTTCTGTGTCAACGCCCATAGGTAATCAGTCTTCACCTGCTTCTATGTCTGTGAGACTGACTCCATCTTCCACCACCCAGGATGGCAGGCTTAGGAGTGGGAGAGCCTATTACAGCCTGGCCAGATGGAGCTAGCTCCCGCCCTCTGTCTATTTATACCTGCCTTTCCTGTTCCTCCTTTGCTTGTGATTCTTCTCGTGTGGTTTCCTGGCCCTGCTGCAGCTTCTTGAACTACTGACCCTCTGCTTGCTATTGACCTTGGCTTTACTGACCACTCTTCTGCTCTGCGTTTTTGTACCTCGCTCATCTCCTGGTTTGACTCGGCTCGTTCACCTCGCTTGTTGCTCACGGTGTTCCCGTGGGCAACTTCCCCATTTCCCTGGCTTTTTCGTACCCTTGTCTGTTTGTCTGTCGTGCACCTATTGAGTGTAGGGACCGTCGCCCAGTTGTACCCCGTCGCCTAGGGTGGGTCGTTGCATGTAGGCAGAGACTGAGTGGCGGGTAGATTAGGGATCACCTGTCTGTCTCCCTACCCCATCATTACAATTCCTCATGATCATTCCTCACGCATCTCTTCTGAGAACCTTTCCAAACGCTATAGATGTTTAATACATAAAGGTAGAGCAGCGGACTTAAAAAGTGGCATAGATGATTCCTCTTTACAAACTCGGGATGATGAGAAGGCGGAGTAGGTGGCCGCATAGGGTGCCTTTGAGGTAGGTTTAATTTATGGATTAGAAAAATACAGGTATATAATATTTATACAGTGGTGCTCGACAGTTTGTGAACCCTTAAGAATTTTCTATATTTCTGCATACATTTTTCCTAAAACTTCGTCAGATTTTCACGGAAGTCCTAAAAGTAGATAAAGAGAACCAAATCAAACAAATGAGTCAAAACTATTACACTTGGTCATTTATTTATTGAGAAAAATGATCCAATATCACATATCTGTGAGTAGCAAAGTATGTGAACCTTCAGGGTTAGCAGATAATTTGAAAGTGAAATTAGAGCCTGGTGTTTTTAATTTATGGGATGACAATTAGGCGTGAGTGGGCGGCCTGTTTTATTTAAAGAACAGGGATCTATCAAAGTCTGATCTTCACAACAAGTGTTTGTGAAAGTGTATCATGGCACCAACAAAGGAGATTTCTGAGGACCGCAGAAGAAGAGTTGTTGATGCTTATCAGCCTGGAAAATGTTACAAAACCATCTCTAAAGAGTTTGGATCCCATCAATCAACAGTCAGACAGATTGTGTACAAATGGAGAAAATTCAAGACCATTATTACCCTCACCAGGATTGGCCGACCATCAAAAATCACGCCAAGAGCAAGGCGTATATTAGTCTGCGAGATCACAAAGGAACCCAAGGTAACCTCTAAGCAACTAAAAGCCTTTCTCTCATTAGCTAATGTTAATGTTCATGAGTCCACCATCAGGAGGACACTAAATAACAATGGTGTGCATGGCAGGATTGCAAGGAGAAAGCCACTGCTCTCCAAAAAGAACATTGATGCCTGTCTGCAGTTCACTAAAGATCACCTGGACAAGCCAGAAGACTATTGGAGCAATGTTTTGTGGACAGATGAGACCAAAATAGAGCTTTTTGGTTTAACCCCTTAAGGACACGGCCAATTTTGGCCTTGAGGACAGTACAATTTTTTTACATTTCCCTCTTTGCATCCCGACGCGCATAACTCTATTCTTTTTTCTATGACGTAGTTGTATGAGACTTTGTTTTTTGCAGGACGAGTTGTACTTTATGTAGGTACCATTTTTTGGTACAAATACATTATCGTTTAATTTCTATGAATTTTTATTTTGGCGAAAAGGTCGAAAAAACGCAGTTCTGCAGCAGTTTTAATATATATTTTTTTACACCATACACCGATCATCATAAATAATATTATACATTTGTTGTACAGGTTGTTACGGTCGTGGCGATACCAAATATGTCTATATTATTTCATGTTTTGGGACTTATATTTTAAAAAGTTTATTTATTATAAAAAAAATTGTGTTTCTGTGTATTTTTTTAACTTTTTATTTATTTATCATTATTTTTTTTACATTCATTTAACTTTTTTTTTTTTAATCCCATAAAGGGATTTATCATTTTGTTTTTGATTTTGTAACTGTAATGTACTGACATAGATCTACAGTATATGCCAGTACATTAGCCTGTGTACTGATTGTACACAGGCAGTTGTTAGGGCATACCTCAGTATGCCCTAACAACAGGAAATATATTCAGACAGCCCGGGGGTCCTTCAATGGACCCTGGGCTGTTTGGCCATATGAGTTATAGGCTTCGATCGCGTCACAGTTATCTTCTGTGACGCAATCAAAGTGCAGTCCCCCCTCTTTGAACGCCGCGATCAGCTTTCATTGCGGCATTCAAAGGGTTAAGAAGAGAGAAGATGTTTCTCTCCCCTCCGCTGTGAGAGCGGGCCGTGGCTGTATATTACAGCCGTTGTCCCGCTCTCGATCACGCGCACAGACGGCTGTCACACAGGACGAGAATGCTCGTCCTAATGCGCGAAGTTCTCGCTGCTCAGGACAAGCATTCTCGTCCTGTGTCGGCAACCAGTTAAATGAGAAGCGTTATGTTTGGAGTAAGGAAAACAATGCATTCCAGCGTAAAAACCTCATACGCTCTGTGAAACACGGTGTTGGTAGTATCATGGTTTAGGCCTATTTTGCTGCATCTTGGCCAGGAGGGCTTGTCATCATTGATGGAACAATAAATACTGAATTATACCAGCAAATTCTAAAGTAAAAGGTTCATTACATGAATCTCAAGAGAAGGTGAGTCATGCAGCAAGACCACGACACCAAGCGCACAATTTGTTGTACCAAGAATGGTTACAGAAGAGTAAAGTTAAAGTTTTGGAATGGCCAAGTCAAAGTCTTGACTTTAATCCAATAGAAATGTTGTGGAAGGACCTGAAGCGAGCAGTCCATGGGAGGAAACCTACCAACATAACTAAAGTTGAAGCTAAAATTTCACCAAGCCGATGTGCAGGACTAATCTACAATTACCGGAAATGTTTAGAAGCAGTTATTGCTGAACCAGGGGGTCACATCAGATGCTAAAAGAAAAGGTTCACATACTTTTGCCACTCACAGATATGTGATATTGGATCATTTTTCTCAAGAAATAAATTACCAAGTCTAATATTTTTGACTCATTTATTTGATTTGGCTCTATTTACTTTTAGGACTTGTGTGAACATCTGATGTAGCTTCAAATTTATGCAGAAATATAGAAAATTCTGAAGGATTTATAAAACTTCAAGCACCACTGTACATATTATATACACATACTGTACCTATATAATATTACACACGTTTAACAGAGCCAAATGTGCATGCTACTGGCTTAATCCAGGCTGATAGCTGTCGGCTGAATAATTGTCCAACCCAGTGCTATCATGCTCAACTTCAGAGTCTAAGGGCACCTGGACCTACCCTGGCCATTCACTAACTCTTTAACATGTAGATATACTGGATTTTTAGTTATTGTTCTCAGTGACCACAAAGTCTTATCTCCGAGCAGACCTAACTGCCATGGTCACAGACAATATTTCATATAAAGGCACAGAAGAGAACAGATCAAGGAGGCTCCAACCATGAAGCCAGATGTTGGGAAAACATGTGCTTCAAGTAGGGAATGGCAAGTAGAATATAATAATGAAATAGTGTTTGTGGGGAAATTTGACTGCAAACTCAAAATAAAAACAATTTAAATTAAGCAGATTCAAAATATCTCAAATCATCATAAAAAGACCATTGTTTTGTCTTCAATTATATATAGACATTTGTAAATATTTTTTTACATTAATTTTAATATGTAACACGTGAGTTGTAAGCTATAACTGGAATACAAATTTCAATTAAAAAAAATCCAGAATATCATTTTTCTTCAAACATACTTCTAAAATGATTTCAGCAGTCTGTATTTTAAAGAAAAATGAATTAAACAAATGAATGTATGGATCAATGACAGAACAATGAATAAACTCTGTAGGATAAAAAAAAAGTAACTGAAATACCACCTACATTTATTAAAGATAATCAAAAGCACTATAATAGTGCCTACATGAGTTAAATCTCAGATATTGCTGCTGGCAGTGCAAACTGTCAAAGCAAATAAGTACATGTCTGTAATTAAATGTAAAGGGTATTTAATTCTAAAGACAAAATTGACATGAATTTATATTATTGATGTATGCAGCCCAAAACAGCAGCATCCAATTTTATTTTTATTTTACTTGTATAATTATATGGTTTAGATTTTTATTTTTTTAAAAAGACATATACTCTTTAATGTGTATAGGAAATAAAAGGAGAGCTCTTTTTTTTATTTTTGTAAGCTTTTCTCTCTTTTATGAAATTTTTTACATCCTTCTTGTGAAGTGTTTATGATCTTCTTGTTAGAAGACTGACATAGGTCAGGGACAACAGGACTTAATGACTGAACCAAAAATGTGGAATCAGCACCGTAATAACCATTGAAGAATGTTTATTCCAAGCTTAGGAATTGTTAGAATAATTGTGCAATGTAGGATTTACTTTCTATTAAAGATCAAAAGTTCAGATCCAAATTCCAAGGACTTCTTTGGATAAAGTAAAATTGAAATTCACATTTATTTTTCTAGCCAAGGGGAAGTAGACCTTTTCATTCAACAAGACCTTCCTCGCAATAAAAGATTTTGAGAAAAAAAATAATGGAAACATAAGACATTAGAACATTAGAATTGCAGCAACAACAACTATTTAGTTTTCAATTTTCTTTTCCATATGCAATATGGCCAAGAATTAGCCTATTTATGCTTTAAATCTGAAACCCAAAGTGGAGCACATGAGATGGCTATATGTAGGGTGTGAATGGGAGATATTAAGGGCTCCTGATGAGTAGAAACAGTTAAAGTTGTGGCACTAGTTTTTTTTATCCTGTTGGAAAACCTCCTTGAGAAAATCATCCTCCCCGTCGTTAAAAGAAAATCGAAGGATCTTGAGGTCTAAAAATGAGTAGCTGTCTCATCAAGTATTGTTTGTGAGACCATTTCCCATTCATGGCCAGCTCAAGGCCAGTCATATAATAGGCAGTTTTTCCATATTATTATCATCATAAGAATGATCAAAGGTGAAAGCATGATGTTTTGGTACTAATTTTTGATCAATGGAACATTGCACATAAAGAAGATTACTTTTATGTGTCTTTTGCCTACAAAGAAGAAGCAATTGCATGCATTAAACACAGGTGTGAAGCAAGCATCTGTCAAAATTATTTCCTAACATGTTGAAGGAAACTTCTTATAGACCTTTTGATAAATTTGATGAACATTTACTGTTACTCATGCAAAAGTCCAATTATAGCAAATTTTCATTGAACCATCATCTAAACATTCAACAAAAGGTAAGCTGAGCCATTTTCTACACTGCAGCATTCAGATATATAGCCTGGCTCAGGCATCTAAAGAGAGTGTTAATAAGTCTATTCCTATTAGAACTCGATCAAGTGTCAATCGTGTTGCAACTGTATTTGTTTTCTAACTAGATTTATTGCAGCTTGCTTTTATGCTTTGTAGTTCTAAATAACTATTCTCTCCATGTGACTGTATTAAAAAGATCTCATATTTTTTATTTATTGACTTATTTTGTTGTGTTTAGTAGATTTGATGGCAGATTCTCTATTGAGCTCACATAAATGTAAAAATACACAATTTACGTTTATGTTATGTTGAATGTTCTGCAGAACAGTTAAATACTAAGACGACAGTTTGACTGTGGGTTATATAACTTAAAGGTCACACAACTTTTTCCTGTTTGTTTGAGAAATGGCAAAAATTTCTCGAAACATTGAGATAAAGTCTTAGAAAGAAAATGTAATTTAAAAAAATACATCTGATACACTTGTAAAATTGTGCCCACATTAATGTTTTTGTTTTTTTTTAACTAAAATCATTTAATATTTCCAAGAAAAAATGAAGTAGACGCAACATAAAATGTGTATGGAATGCTACCTATCTGAGAGCAAAACTATCAATAATATATTCAAATTGCTAATGGTTTCTGTGTTTTTTTTTGTTTTTTTTTAAAATGCTGGGTATATTTATACATAGATTCTTCCCAAATATGATCGTAAGCAGGTCGGTTATCTATCCAACTGTAGAAAGAACACAGGAAGCGAAACATCTTTAGGACATACAAGTTTTTGTGCTGTTCTTTGGAAATAAAAAAAAAACAAAACGCAAGATTTTCATGTGTAAACATTCAGAATTTACAAAAAGGCGTGTTCCTTGTAGAGCATCTGAGTTGCCTGTTTGTAATAAATCTCCTGTGACAATTTGTTCTTATGGACTATGGCTACCAGAACAGTGCAGTTTGTTTACAGCGATCATATCCATTGTGTCATGAGGTTATGGGCGCAAATTGTGTGGGTTTTTTTTTTGGTAAAAAAAAGTCATAAAGATTACCCACATTTTTCAGAAAATTGTACTTTTATGGTGTTTTTGGTGGCGTTTATTTGCTAATAGTGTGTTTTACTACTTGTGTTGCCATTTTTTACATTAATATTATATCATTCAAAGATCATGTGAAGCAAAGAGTCCCCTTTTTATCCTGAAGAAGGTATTTCCTAATAAACATGCCCAACACCCACTTATAATATTAAGATAATTTCACTAATAATATTAAAGCGTTTTCCCATCTTCAATATTTATGGCATATCCACAGGACATCTTACCTTCTCTTGCTCTCGCTGCTCTCTGGCCACTGACTGATGAGGTGGATGGGAGTACAGAAACAGCTAAGCTTGCTGAGCTTTGCTGTTTCTGTAACATCCATTGAAGTGAATGGGAGTTACGGAATCAGTGTAACACGGTGAGCTACGCTGTTTTCGTAGTTCCTGATCACTTTGTGCTATTAATTTGTTTTTGCATTTTGCTTTTTGCATAGCTCCTTACTATTTTGCTTTCAATTTGTTTTCTCATTTAAATATGCATAGGATGACACACTTTATATAGGTTTGTCTGCAACAATTTTAGAGGGATTTTGTAGTGTTTTGAATTGTTTTGAATTGCTTTATTCAAATATTGTTTTTTACAGTGAATATAGCAAAGAACTTAACAAATGTTGAAATGCTTAGGCAACCCAGTAAGGTAATATCAACTTAAGAAACATTCTTAAAAAGCATCTTAAAAATACACAAAAACTTGTTTTTTGTCTTTTTTTTACTCATGTTCTCTGAACCAAAGTAGATAAAGGTTGACATGTGGGAATGTTTATGGAACTAAACTTTTATCATGGAATCATATTAGGCATTTAGACATACTTTTTTTTATTTAACTTATTTTCCACATGTAATTTAGTCGTTAATTAACCCTATCCAGTCTCAGACAGCAGGACATCTGGCAGTTTCCAGTAGACGTAATACAATAAAAAAAGACATATGTTTCCACCACAATAGGGCAATATTAAATCTAAAGCTATAATATGTAGTGATATTATTACAATAAAGAATGTGACTTGAATCACAATTAATAATTTGAGCATATAAAATATTTGGTCCTGCTCTAGAGATGGAATTTGAAATCAGCCCAGAGAATAGCAGACGTTTAAGTATGGTTTGTCATTACATAATGTTATGCATCGTGCACAGCATTACATTGCTTGTGTGTTTTCTATTACATTTATATGATGGCTCTCTGACAATCCCAATTTATGTCCATTGTATTTCTGTCTGGCATGTATATATATTTTTAATAAAACATTTCATATTTTAAGATACAATATATATAATTTTTTTAAATCATGATATTTAGAAGTAATAATATTATTTTCCATATATGCAGTGATTAAATTATTATGTATTTATATAATATATTCAGAAAAACAATAAAAAAAATAATCATTAATGAATAACAACTGTCCAATATGTAATGGAGGGTGAATTGCAAATGGCCACCATATTTCAGTGGATCTTCTCTGTTGCCAGCTATTTATAAAGGCTGACTTGCTATGACTTAATCTGGGCATACAAATGCTATAGTTATTCGCCAGACAGCTATTTTTACCGACTTTGCCGTCATTTTTTTAATTTTAATGGGGAGAGGGGGGATGAGCATCTGCCAGACCGTTCTGGCAGCGACTTAGCTCCCGCAGGAACAAAGGATTGGGCAGACATCAGGGGACTGTCGAGAGCCCTCTATAAACATTACAATTTTGTCAGATCACCTAAAATCAGCAAGTTCAGCTGAATTTGATCTAAGATGTATGGTCAGCTTCATGTAAGCTGAAGTTCTTACAACTCTTGTAGTGGAGGTCACCTGATATAGGTTGTCAAGATACTAAGCTATTACTTTGGGATGGTTGGCAAGAATGTGGGTTTCAGCAAAAAAAACATAACAAAAAAACTCAAGATATATTAATACCGAAGGTATTTTAAACCTTAATGACCAAGCAATTTTTTAAGTTTTTCCATCGTCGCATACAAAGAGCTATAACTTTTTTTATTTCTCCATCGACATAGATGTATAAGGACTTTTTTTTTTTGCGAGACAAGTTGTATTTTTTAATGGCACCATTTTGGGGGTACATATAAATTGTTGATTATCTTTTAATTGACTTTTTTGTTGGGGTAGTGTAAAACAGACATTTCACGATTCTTTTTTGTGTCTTAAATTTGCACCGTTTACTGCGTGGTATAAATAACATAATAACTTTATTCAGCAGGTCGTTACGATTGCGGCGATACCATATTTATCTAGGTTTATTCATGTTTCACTACTTTTACACAGTTAAAACACATTTTTTTCAAAATTATTCGTTTTTGTCTCTCAATATGTTAAGAGTCATAACTTTTTTATTTTTCCACCTATGCAGCTGTATGAGGGTTTGTTTTTTTGCGGGACGACTTGTAGTTTTTATTGGTACCATTTTGGAGTACATGCGACTTTTTAATCACTTTTTATAAAAATGTTTTCAAGGCAGGATGAACAGAAAATAGCAATTCTGGCATTATTTTTTAGTTTATATTTTTACAGCGTTCACCGTGCGGGTTAAATAATGGAGTTGCTTTTTAGTTACGGTCATTACGGACGTGGCGATACCAAATATGTGTGACTTTTTAGTTTTTTTTCATAATCAAGTTTTTTGTAAGGGGAAAAAGTGGGTTCTTAAATTTTTTTTACTTGGAACTTTTATTTATTTAAAACTTTATTCAACTTTTTTAACTTTTTTTTTAGTTCCACTAGGGGACTTTACTATGCGATCTTTTGAGCGCTTTTATAATACACTGCAATACTCCTGTATTGCATTGTATTATTGCTTGTCAGTGTAAAACTGACAGGCATCTGTTAGGCAATCACTAGAGGCAGACCTTGGGGTCTTTGTTAGGCCCCCAGCTGCCATCGAAACCATTGACATCCTGTGATTGCATTGTGGGATGCCAGTGGGGTGAGAGAGGGAGCCCCCTCCCTCTAAAACCATTCACTTGCTATGGAGTGCCGCATCTGTGGGGCTAAATATGATCGGAGACCACCGCTAGTGGTTCGCAAAAGCCTTGGTTTCAGGAGCACCCCGCCCGATGCGGCAAAGTTCTTCTGAAGAGCCACCGTGAAAAGGCGGCGCTTCAGAAGAACTACCCCAAACGGCCGCCGTAAAAAGGCTATAGGGCGATGGTTAAGGGGTTAAACAATGGACTACTAGACTTGCGTTAATTAGAGATTGTATTAAGTGGGTTGTTTCCATGAAATCCTGTTATATAGTAGTAAACTAATTTTATCTATCTTGTTAAGTGTTTTTTTTTAGCTCCTAAAACCATTCCAGCAAAATCAGAAATCCAAATGGCGCTCCTTCCCTTCTGAGCCCTGCTGTGGATCCAAACAGCAGTTTATTACCACATATGGGGTATTGTCGTAATCAGGAGACATTGCTTTACAAATGTTGGGGTGCATTTTCTTCGTTATTCCTTGTAAATATTAAAAATTTCTATGTTGTTTCAGAAAAAAAGTACATTTTAATTTTTACAGACTAATTCCAATATATTTAGCGAAAAACCTGTGTGGTCAAAATGCTAACTATACCCCTAGATAAATACCTTAAGGGGTGTAGTTTTCGAAATGGGGTCGTTTATGGGGAGTTTCTATCGTTCTGGCTGTTCAAAGCCTCTCCAAATGTACAGTGGGGCCTAAAACATTTTCAAGCGAAATATGAGTCCTGAAAGCCTCCGGGTGCTCCCTTCCTTTGGGGCTTTGCCGTGTGTCCAAACAGCGCATTAGGGCCACAATGTGGGTATTTTTGAAAACAGGAGAAAGAGGGTGATAGATTTTGGGGTGTGTTTCTTCATTTTCATGTTCGCTTTACAAAGAAATCGGTCTTCAAACTATTACTTTTATGAAAAAAGTGAAATAATTTTTCTTTTCACCTGTTATGCATTAAATTTAGCAAAAAACTGTGGGGTCAAAATACTTACTATACTCCTAAATAAATACCTTATGGGGTCTAGTTTTCTAAATGGGGTAGTTTATGGGGAGTTTCTATCGTTCTGGCAGCTAAAGCCTCTCCAAATGTACAGTGGGGCCTAAAACATTTTCAAGTAAAATATGAGTCCTGAGAGCCTCCGGGTGCTCCCTTCCTTTTGGGTCCTGCCGTGTGTCCACGCAACGCATTTGGGCCACAATGTGGGTATTTTTGAAAACAGGAGAAACAGGGTGATAGATTTAGTGGTGTGTTTCTTCATTCTCATGGTCGCTTTACAAAGAAATCGGTCTTCAAAATGATACTTTTATGAAAAAAAAGTGAAATTTTTTTTTTTTTCACCTGCTATGTATTAAATTTAGCAAAAAACTGTGGGGTCAAAATACTTACTATACCCCTAGATAAATACCTTAAGGGGTCTAGTTTTCTAAATGGGGTCATTTGTGGGAGTTTCCATCAGACCTATGAGCCTCTGAAACCCTGGCTTGGTGCAGGAAAATAAAATGTACTTCAAAATGTACTTCAAAATTTATAAAATTTATAAAATTTATAAAATTATTATTCAATTTGTAAGTCCTCTAAATTGCTGAAAATTTACTAAATTTTTTCAAAAGTGCTGCCAAAATAGAGTAAAGAGATGGAAATATATATTTATTTAAAAAAATTGTACAGTATGTGTGTACATATGTGACATATTGCAGTTAAAAATAGGGAAAAATTTTAATTTTTACAAAATTTCTTCCATTTTTCTATTTTTTTATTAATCTCCGCAAATTGTATCAGTCTACTTTTACCACTAAAATAAAGTACAACATGTGACGAAAAAACAATGTCAGAATTACTTGGATATTCAAAACTTTCACAGAGTTATTCTCTGATAAAGTCAGACATACCAGATTTGACAAATCTGGCTTGGTCATTAAGGTACAAACAGGCCCGGTCATTAAGGTGTTAAGCTTCTATACCCATTAAATTAATCTAAATGATAATGTGAGGTGTATCAGGGACTCCCGACAATCTCCTGGCAGCAGATATAGGGTGAAATGAGAATTGGACATGTTGGATTCCAACAGACACAATACTTTGTTGCGGCAGAAGATAAGCCGCTGCCAGAGGTGTCTAGCTTGATTGCTCCTTTCCCAAAATGAAATAAACCTACACGCATGACAAGCATATCCTTTCCTGCTCTGCAGAGACACTGGAGAGCACTTCCATTAAGGACTGCCTCTAGGCAGCATAGCAGCTCTTGCAGCTTTAAAAAATATTATGTATTAAAGAAAGTCCATGCATTAGTATACTTACAAATCACAGAGAAAAGAACTATATTAATTTAAAATGACTGAAAAAGGCCATACTTACTCACAAGGGCAGGTACAAACACCAACTCCCAACAGGATGCAGACAAACCATAATGCTACAGAGGGAGAATGCTCAGGTTCAAAATACTAATGAACATCCTCTCCCACGCATACTATTTATGAGGGAAGTGGCTGCTTAGTACAATCTTTTCACACTGATATAGCTTCTATAAGTGTGCCAGTCACATGGTTACATGTAGTACATCATGCAGGCATACAACATATTAGTTACGCCCATACAATTAGATCAGATGGGCTTCCCAGCACCTTCTAATTGTACCACACAAAGTACTGACACCCTATGCACCCCCAACATTACAAGGCCTGGCTGCATCCTGAAAAGATATGCATGATAAATGATAAATATCTACGATAAACATGAGGTATTAGTTGATACTTTGGCCAAAAATACGCAAGTTCACAACACACGTCAAGGGTCCTCATCATATTGCGAGTCCCTACACTCATATTATGAACAAATCACAGAGAAAAAAACTATTAATTTAAAATCACCTAAAAAGGCCATACTTACTCACAAGGGCAGGTACACACGCACCAATTCCTAACAGATTGCAGACACAATGCTACATAGAAGGAGATTGCTCAGGTCCAAAATACTAATGATCATCCACTTTCACGCCCGTTTGTTATAAAGGGGAGGGCTGCTTATTATAATCATTCCACACAGATATAGCTTCTATAAGTGTGCCAGTCACACGGTTACATGTAGTGCACCATACTGGCTTATAGCCTATTAGTTACGCCTAGTTAGATCAGGCAGGCTGCCCAGCACCTTCTACATGTACACACAAAGTACTGACACACTATTCTCCCCCAACATTACAAGACCTGGCTGCATCCTGAAAATATATCCATGATAAACGATAAATATCCATGATAAACATGAGGTATGAGTTGATATTTTGACCAAATTATACAAGCTTGCAATCCGATTATTAGTATACTTAGTTTTATTAAATTAACAAAGATTTTGACAATACTGTGCCCTTGACAAAAACAGAATTAAGTAGTAGGCTAAAGATGCAATAATAGAGTACACAGGAAGTGAAAGACAAAGAAGTCACAGATGAAAAACGGAAACAACAGTGATACTCCAAACAAATCTATTACCAAGCAAATTCCACGCTCCAAAAGCCAAATGGCGCTCCCACCCATCTGAGCCCTACAGCATGCCCAAACAGCTGTTTACGTCCACATATATGGCATCGCCATACCCGGGAGAACACTTTTAACAATTTTTGAGGTGTGTGTCCCCAGTGGCATAAGCTGGGCACGACATATTTGACAATGAATTGGCATATCTAGGGAAAAATTTAAATTTGTACCTTCCGCAGCGCAATCATTTATGGAAAAGACACGTGGGGTGAAAATGCTCACTACACCCCTTAATAAATGCCTTGAGGGGTGCAGTTTCCAAAATGGGGTCACTTCTCAGGGGTTTCTTTTATTTCACATCAAAGCCTCTGCAATTGTGAACCAATACTTTATATGTCGCCAAATTAGGCCTCAATTTTACATGGTACTCTTTCACTCCTGAGCCCTGTCAAATGTCCAGGCAAAAGATTAGGGCCACACGTAGGGTGTTTCTAAAACCGGGAAACACTGCATAATAATTGAGAGCTGTCTTGTTATGGTGGCACAAGCTGGGCACCACATATTGGCAAATCTATGGAAAAACTCAAATTTTCACTCTCCCACACTGTGTGCACACGAATTTCTGCAAAACACCTGTGGGGTTAACTTGCTCACTACACCCCTAGGTGAATATCTTGAGGGTGTTGTTTCCAAAATGGGGTCACTTCTGGGGGGGATCCACTGTTTTGGTTCCACAGGGACTTTGCAAATGCGACATAGCGACCAGAAACCAAATGCAGCAAAATCTGTACACCAAAAGCAAATGGCGCTCCTTCCATTCTGAGCCTTGCCGTGTGCCCAAACAGCAGTTTATGACCACGTGTGGGGTATTGCCGTACTCCAGAGAAGTTGCTTTACAAATGTTGGAGTTCTTTTTTTCCTTTATTTGTTGAGAAAATTAAAAATTTGGAGCTAAAGCTACGTCTTATTGAAGAAAAATTATTTTTTTTATTTTCACTGCCCAATTCTAATAAAATCTATGAAACACCTGTGGGGTCAAAATGCTCACTACACCCCTAGATGGATTCCTCAAGGGGTGTGGTTTTCTCAATGGAGTCACTTTTTTGTGTTTTCACTGTTTTGTCCCCTCAGGGTTTTGTAAATGTGACATGGCCTCCGCAAACCATTCCTGCTAAATTTGAGCTCCAAAAGCCAAATGGCGCTCTTTTCCTTTTAAGCCCTGCCGTGTGTCCAAACAGCCATTTATTACCACATGTGGGGTATCGTTTTACTCGGGAGAAATTGGTTTACAAATGTTGTGGTGCTTTTTCTCCTTTAGTCCTTGTGGAAATTAGAAAAAATTAGCTAAACCTACATTTTATTTGAAAGAATGTAGATTTTAATTTTCACAGCCTACTTCCAATCATTTCTGCAAAAAACCTGCAGGGTCAAAATGCTCACTATACCCCTAGATAATTTCCTCAAGGGGTGTAGTTTCCCAAATGGGGTCACTTTTGGGGGGTTTCCACTGTTTTGGCACCGAAAGAGCCTTTCAAACCTGACATGGAGCCTAAAATATTTTCTAATAAAAAGGAGGCCCAAAATCCACTAGGTGCTCCTTTGCTTCGGAGGCCGGTGCTTCAGTCCAGTAGCACACTACGGCCACATGTGGGCTATTTCTAAAAACTGCAAAATCTGGGCAATAAATATTGAGTTGCATTTCTCTGGTAAAAACGTCTGTGTTACAGAAAAAATAGATAAAAATGAATTTCTGCAAAAAAAAAAATGAAATTTGAACATTTCACCTCTACGTTGATTTAATTCCTGTGAAACGTCTAAAGGGTTAAGATACTTTCTAAATGCTGTTTTGAATACTTTGAGAGGTGAAGATTTTAAAATGTGGTGACTTTTTGGCGGTTTCTAATATATAAGGCCCTGAAAGCCGCTTCACAACTGAACTGGCCCCTGTAAAAATAGCCTTTTGAAATTTTCTTGAAAATGTGAGAAATTGCTGCTAAAGTTCTAAGCCTTGTGACGTCATAGAAAAATAAAATGACGTTCAAAAAACGATGCCAATCTAAAGTAGACATGTGGGGGATGATAATTAGCAACAATTTTGTGTGGTATAACTGCCTGTCTTACAAGCAGATACATTTACATTTAGAAAAATGCACATTTTTGCAATTTTTCACAAAATGTTGGTGTTTTTCACTGATAAATATTGAATTTATCGACCAAATTTTTTCACTATCATAAAGTCCAATGTCTCACGAGAAAACAATCTCAGAATTGCTTTGATAGGTAAAAGCATTCCGGAGTTATTACCACATAAAGTGAAATATATCAGATTTGAAAAAATGGGTCTGGTCCTGAAGGCCAAAATGAGCTCGGTCCTGAAAGGGTTAAAAGACTTACAACTCTTTTAAAGGAAATTGGTGTTGAAAAAGTTGCATAGTAGGGTTGATGGGCCTTTGGAAATTACTATCCTGATGGAAAGGGAAGCTTTACAAGCATTAAAAGATTTATTGCGGGAGCAAACTGCTGATATGTCAGGTATGTTTCCAACACCTATTGTGCCTAAGTCCACGAAGTTTCCCCCCTTCTCCCTATGCCCTCAGGTGGAAATTTTTACTAAACTAGTTATTGATGACTTGAAAAAAACTTCAACTACAGGCTCAATGATAGTTTGACGTTTGGTCAAAGGAATGCATTGACGGAACTTCAGTCTCTCGATTATATAGTATTTAAGGCTGCGGACAAGGGTCGAAACGTTGTGGTAAAATATGAGAAAGAGGCATTTAGACAGTTACGGGATAGGCAGACTTATGTTAGGTTGTCATTTAACCCGGTGCACTCATTCTCTCTGGAACTGTTCACTATTTTGAACAAGGCCCTTGATAAGTAACTAATGATCCTAAAATTCCCACCTTGTACTTCTTACCAAAGGTGCATAAGAACCCCATCGACCCCCCCCCAGGACGTCTGATCGTGTCCGCTATTGATGGTCTTTGTGACCCTATATGCAAATTTATTGATCATTATCTGAAACCTATTGTGAGCGATTTACCTTCATATGTGAAGGACACGACTGAAGTCCTTGGGAGGATTGATGGGATTCAAATTGAACCTGATATATGTCTCATAACAGCGGGCATAGAGTCCCTCTATACTAGTATATGACATCATGATGGTATGGAGGCAGCCTGCTTCTTCCTGGGGACTGACAACCGGGATGGCCAATTATGTGATTTAATTTTTGAGTTGTTACAATATATTTTTAGTCACAATTTTTTTGTATTCAAAGACTATTTTTATTTATAGAAACAGGTACTGCCATGGGGGCGGCGTGCGCTCTGTCCTATGCAAACCTGTTTCTCTGTTTTTGGGCGAGACAGGTTTTCCATGGGGAAAGCGTCCACACCGCTGACCATGTGCATTCCTGGCTACACTATATTGATGATGTTTTCTTTATTTGGCAGGGATCAAAGTCTGGGCTAATGAGTTTCATGCAGCATTTGAATGAGAATCAATTAAACATTAAATTGACATATACATACCATCCACAACGTGTTGATTTCTTGGATATACAAATCTTTACGGATGATCTAGGTTTCCTTCCAACAGATGTGTTCAGAAGTCAACATCCATTAATGCTTTGTTGCATGCCTCATCAGCCCACACTCCATCCACCATCAAAGCCATCCCAGTTGGACAGTTCCTTAGGATGAGGCGGATCTGCTCCTCCAATGCCCTATTTGAATAACAGTCTAAAGATTTTAAATCCAGATTCAAAGATAGAGGTTACAGTAATAGAATATATAAATTAGGATACAGGAGAGCAAGGGCAACCCCTCACAATGACCTTTTGAGACCTAAGCGATTTATATCAACGTATAATGGTCAATGGGATAGGATGAGGGCCAATTTGGAGAGGCATTGGTCTATTTTGAAATCTGAATCACAATAGGCTCTAAATTTATCCGAAAGACCAATGATGACAGCTAGAAGGGCAAAAAATCTAAAAGAACGCCTTGTTAAAAGTCACTATGTGCCGTGACAGCTTAGCCCCTTTGGCTCTCGTGGACCTAGAAAGGGATGTTACCCCTGCGGAGATGGTAGATCCTGCATTAATATCTGTCGGGCAACAAATTTCTCGTCTGTTGATGGAATGAGACAGTTCGAAATGAGGGAATACCTCTCGTGGAGCACGACACACCTTGTATACTATGCCACATGTGGATGCCCTAAAGAGTATATAGGGCTTACCTCCAGAGAACTGAGAATTTGCCCGAGAGAGCACGTGCAAGATATCATGGGGGCTAGTGAAATTGAAGATCTTACACAGTTAAAGACTTTACCCAGGCATTTTAAATTGTATCTTGGATGCAATCCTAGAACGTTATCAGTTCAAGGGATCGATAGAATACATTGTGGCATCAGGAGCGGCAAAGTGAAGAGAGTTTTGGCACAAAAAGAGTGCAAATGGATTGTCATGTTGGGGTCCATGAAACCACATAGACTTATCGATTTATCTATTTTTACTAATTGTGTCTTGTATTATATGTTGTTTATAGGTATTTTTAGCATTATTCCTCCATGTCTGGCTGCTTGAATATACAGTGCCCACCAAAAGTTCCGGAACACCCTCATAACTTTTGAACGGCTTGAGGTAGAGGGTTGAAATTTGGTGGGATTCAATGGGGTCATGAAATCTACCAGTTAACGCCAAAAAAAACACCCCCACCCACTTCGGGGTGGTGGGGTGGTCGGGGGCAGCAAAATCTTAAATGGCACGGGGGGTTGAGTGGGGGCTCATTTGAAAGCTCTTTTCAATACGAAAACGATGCCGCAATCTATTTTAAGATTTTTTAGCTGAGATATTTAACTTTAAAGTTATCATCTTCATTATCGGCTACTGCCGGTGTTAGCATTACCCAAAATGTACCGCGCGGGTAAAATCCTAAATGTGTGTAGGTGCGTGTGTGTGTGAGCTTGGGAATGTCACATCAAGGTGACTTTAAATTATGTATTATTACTAGAGATGAGCAAACCGGGACAACCGAACCCGGTTTCGGTCCGAACATCGGGAAAAGTTCGGTTTGCAGCGAATCCGAACTTCACCGTGTTCGGCCGAACACGTTTTGACCGAACCCGGTCAAAAATATTATACAAATCGGCAGCCACTTGTCTCTATCAATCACTGATAGAGAAAAGAGGCTGCTGATTAAAAATAAAATAAAAAGCATTTCATACGTACCCGGTCGTTGTTTTGGTGACGAGTCCCTCTTCTTCCTCCAGTCCGACCTTCTTTTCTGACGCGGCAGCCTGTGATTGGCTGCAGAGGCCGCGGCAGCCTGTGATTGGCTGCAGCGGTCACATGGGCTGTAACGTCATCCAGGAATGTCGGGCCGGATGTCGAGAGGGACACGTCACCAAGGCAACGGCCAGGAGACCAGACTGGAGGAAGCAGGAAGTTCTCGGTAAGTGTGAACGTCTTTTTTTTTTACAGGTTACTCTATATTCTGATCGGAATTCACTGTCCAGTTAACTCTTTCAGCACCCTGGACAGTGACTATTTACTGACGTCGCCTAGCAACGCTGCCGTAATGACGTGTGCACACATGTAGCCACCCGTCATTACGGGGCCTCATGCACACGACCGTAAAAACACCCGTTATTACGGGTCGTAATTACGACCCGAAATAGCGGGCCCATAGACTTCTGTTAGCCACGGGTACCTTCCCGTTTTCTCACGGGAAGGTGCCCGTGCCGTGAAAAAGATAGAACATGTTTTATTTTTTTATTTTACGGGCCGTGCTCCTATACTTTATAATGGGAACACGGCTCGGAAATACGACCGGCTGCCCGTGGCCGGCCGTGCCCGGCCGTGCTCATCTCCTGAAATACTCTGTGCTGCCTTAAACTCTGTGGACACGTCAGGATCATGTTTCTTTTAAATGCTGCTGGGGAACCCGCTCGATCCACTATATAAGGCTGCGCTACAGTGCAGCATTTAAAAGAAACCTGACATTATGACAAATTTTGGAAACAATGATTTGCTTCTTTGTTTTCTTATTTAGTGTACTAATTTTCCTCCCCTAGCTTCCCTTTCTCCTCCCTCGCCTTCCCTTATTTATTTTTTATTCTTTATTTATTTTTTTGATAAAGTATGTTTTTTTTATCAATATTTTGTATAATGTAATGGTCTGGCATAAAAATGGTATATGCTTGTAATATGCTTTTCACTATATATGTATTTTGTAGCACTATTTGTGCTTTTTTTCACATGCATATGATTCCATAATGTCTTTTTAGGGTTTAAATTAACCTCTTACATTGTTTTTTGATACATATCTACGTATGAAATTGTTCTAGTTTGTTTCAATTTTTTTCACATTTAGGTTGTTATTTTTGTCACTTATTTCATATTATTTTCATGAACGGTCACTTTTTATTTGTTGTACTTCTTATTTATAGTACTCCTTTACGTATATGTTTTTCACTGCCTTACATAGCGTATACCATTTCAGTTATTTACTTGGGATATACTTCTATTTAATTTATCTTTGAGTATGGCCATATTAACTCATACACGGATATATGGGATTGGGTAGGTTCTTGAGAGGGATTTATTTTTATCAAATTGGGCTGGTATAATTTATCTCTCTCCACTACTGATGATGTGCGCATGTGTGCTGTGGCTGCTGGTGGTGATGCATTGCCCCCTCCAATTCCTTTGGAGCACTGCGCATGTCCGGAATTCCCATCACGCGTCGGGAATCCAGATGTTCGCTTCAGAATTTGGAACTGGAAGTGGGGCATGCCTCGTCTCTGGTCACGTCAGCGGGCATGCACCGACTTTTTGTTGGGGCAAAAGTCTGTATTGGATACACCTGCTTCTACACTATATAAAGGTCAAACACCATGAGGACCCAAATATGCCCTGAGGAAGCACTCATAGCGAAACGCGCATTGGGGTCATTTTGGTCGAGCAAGCTCTTTTTTCCTCTTTTTTGCTACTATGGGTAAGGCTGTTCACTGAAATATACTTTTTTGCACTGGCACTTTTTCTTCTCCCCTTCTATTATTGAAAATTATCTATGTGGGATTAGAATTCATTAGCATTTAGACCCATTTGGGGGTCAACTTTATACTCTGTGTGAACTCATAATAGCCTTTTATGTATACATTTCATCCAGCATTTTTTTTTTTTTTGTCTCGCTCCATTATATCACATACTTTTACTAGAGTCTTGTCTTTTTATGCTTTTGTAACATTGTTTGTCTTATTTGTTTAATAAATTTGCTATATTCTTATATACACATGGCTATATGCTCTGTTTTTTTTTCGGTATAGTTTATACCTCTCAGGTAGGTAAAATATTTACTAAAGACTCTCTAGGTTTGAATAAAACTTGACCCCAAATAGTGATCTTGCTGACTATTGTGGAAAATTGATAGCGTGGGGCTTGTTTATTTAAATGTACGTATACCTTTGGAGTGTAAAAGGCTCATGCATATATTGTATACCCCATAAAGGTTAATTTACCAGACATAATTTTTAATCCTGTATAGAAAAACAAAGCAATATTTTTTACAGGATATTGTTAAAAGCATTGTCTTACAAATACAGCCCATTTTTACATAGAAGGTGGCTTCTGTAACCCCTGGCATTAGGAAGTCGCTAGTGACTCGAGAATTATATACCGCCCATTCAAGTGTATGGCTAGCCATGTAATGCATGAACAAGTCCGCTCATACAGAATGCCTCTTCGTTGTGGCTCATAGAGGGGGTTCCTGAGCAGGGGACTCCCCTCTATGATGTCTATATATCCTAGTATGACATATGAACTAGGATTATCTCTATTACACAACATCTGTAAAGTGACACAAGTTCTCTAATGTACTGTACATCATCTTTCATCTATTTTTTTGTGTTAATATAAGTCTTATTTAAAATAATTCACAGTTTTCACTGAAGGTATATAATGTAACACACGTGTGCACACCTTACTGTAATAACAGAAATCCAGGGCTATTACCTTTTAGCGTGGAATTATTGTCCGCTAACATTTTGGCACCATATTATGTATTCTGTAGAAAATTAACCCCTTAACGCACCAGGACGCACCGATACGTCCTGCATTGAAGTGCTTTAAGGCACAGGGACGTACCGGTGCGTCCTGGCTAAAAACTGTCACCCTGTCAAAGGACAAGGTGACAGAACTGTGCCGTCAACTGTTTATGACAGTTGACCGGCACAGTAAGGCGGCAGGGGACCATTCACAGCGGTCTCATGCCGGCGATCTCTGTGATTGGTCAGTCAAAACAGACTGACCAATCACAGCTCCATGACGTGTGTATGTGATGGCGCTTTCTCAGAAGCTGAGCCAGCACTATCACCGCCGGTAATCAGCTGTCTGGCACCCCTCTGCAACGGCCAGGACCGGAGCTAGGCTCCGATCCGGCCGATTAACCCCTTCGATGCATCGATCAACGCGATCGATGCATCGAAGTGTCTTGTAGCCTGTCGGCAACCCCGATGGTTGCCACGGGCGCTGGTGTCAGCTGTTTGTCACAGCTGACATCGTGCCCTAACGGCCAGGACCAGAGCTAGGCTCCGATCTGGCCGATTAACCCCTTAGATGCAGCTATCGCTGCATCTAAGTGATTAGATCGCACCCTATGGTTGCTAATGACAACCATCGGTCCCCGTGGGTGGTCCGATGGTTGCTATGGCAACCGTAGCCTAACAATCGCTTCCTAGTACGGAAGCCTATTAGGCCCTGCCGGGAGGCGAAGCCTAATATGCTTGCTGTCAGTGAATAGCTGACAGCTCTAATACACTGCCCTATGTAGGTAGTGCAGTGTATTAGAATAGCGATCAGGGATTCTTATCTTCAAGTTCCCTAGTGGGACACAAAAAAAGTTAAAACAAGTTAATAAAAATTTTGTAAAAAAGTAAAAAAAAATAAGTTTCATGTTAAAAAACACTATAACAGCCTTTTTTCCTATAATAAGTCTTTTATTATAGGGAAAAACAAAAAACATAAAAAAAAGTACACATATGTGGTATCCCCGCGTCCGTAACGACCCAAACTATAAAAATATCATGCTATTTTACCCGTATGGTGAACACCGTAAAAAATTAAATAAAAAACTATTCCAGAATCGCTGTTTGTTAGTCACAACCCCTCGCAAAACAGAATAAAAAAATGGATCTAAAAGTTGGATTTACCCCAAAATTATACCATTAAAAACTGCAGCCCGTCCCGCAAAAAACAAGCCTGCCCACAGCTTTTTTGAAGGGAAATAAAAAAGTTATGGCTCTCAGAATATGGTGACACAAAAAATTTATTATTTGAAACAAAAGTGATTTTATCGTGCAAATGCTGCAAAGCATAAGAAAAATATATACATATGTTATCGCCGTAATTGTACCGACCCGCAGAATAAAGTAAAATTGTCATTCATAGCGCATGGCGAACGCCGTAAAAAAAATAAATAATAAAACACATCAGAATTGCAGGTTTTTCGTCACCTTGCTTGCCAAAAAAATGAAATACAAAGTGATCAAAAAATCGCATGTACCCCAAAATGGTACTAATGAAATCTACAGATTGTCCCGCAACAAATAAGCCCTCACCCTGCTCCGGTGGAGAAAAAAATAAAGAAGTTATGGCTCTCAGAATATGGCGACGCAAAATGTGCAGAGTGTCCAAAAGCGGATAAGATCTGGCACCATTTCTCAGTGCTACACCGGCCACATATCTATGAATTATTATTTATTTACCCAATTATTATTCCCTCATATTATGCCCTAATATACTCCGCACAGCTTACATATGCCCCCACATCATAAACTGAAATACCAGCAAAAAAATAAAATAAAAAATTACCACTAAGCAAAATCTGCGCTCCAAAAGCCAAATGGCGCTACCTCCCTTCTGAGCCCTGCAGCGTGCCCAAGCAGCAGTTTACGTCCACATCGCCATACCCGGGAGAACCCGCTTAACAGTTTGAGGTATTTGTCTTCAGTGGCACAAACTGGGCATAAAATATTGTGCACTAAAACCTGTGGAAATTTGCAATTTTCACTTTGCACCATCCACTGAGCGTTCATTTCTAATAGAAAAAAAACCCCTGTGTGGTCAAAATGCTCACTACACCCCTTAATAAAATGCCTTCAGGGGTGCAGTTTCCAAAATGGGGGTCACTACTTGGGGGTTTGTTTTACTATTAGACCCCAGAGCCCTGCCATTGTGGGCTAATGCTGTGAAAATCACCAAAATAGGTCTCACATGCGCCTTTCACTCCTAAGCCCTGTCATATGTCCAGGCAAATGATAAATGCCTTGAGGGGTGTAGTTTACAAAATGGGGTCACTTCTAATGGTTTTACACTCTACTCTGGTACCTAAGAGCGCTCTGCAAATGCGACATGGCGCCCCTACACCAGTCCAGCAAAATCTGTGCTCTAAAAGCCACATGGCACTCCTTCCATTTTGAGCTCTGCCATGTGCCCAAACAGCAGTTTAGGGCCACACATGGGGTATTGCCGTACTCGGGAGAAATTGGGTAACAAATTATGTGTTGTTTTTTCTCCTATCACCCCTTGTGGAATATAAAAATTGGGTGCAAAACTACATATTTTTGGAAAAAAAAATAATTTTTCATTTTCACTGCCTCATTCTAATACAATCTATGAAACACTAGTGGGATCAAAATGCTCAGTACACCCCTAGATGATTACCCTGAAGGGTAAAGTTTCCAAAATGGAGTCACTTCTCAGGGGTTTCTACTGTACGGGTACCTCAGGGGCTCTGCAAATGCGACATGGTGCCCAAAAAACAATCAACCAAAATCTACATGCCAAGTAGCACTCCTGCCATTCTGAGCCCTGCGGTGTATACAAGCAGAAGTTTATGACCACATATGGGGTATTGCCGTACTCGGGATAAATTGGTTTACAATTGTTGGGGCGCTTTTTCTCCTTTATTCCTTGTGAAAATGAAAAAAATGCAACATTTTAGTGGAAAGAATGTAGATTTTCATTTTCACTGCATAATCCCAATAATTCAGCAAAAAAACTGTGGGGTCAAAATGCTCACTATACCACTAGATAAATTCCACGAGGGGTATAGTTTCCCAAATGGGGTCACTTTTGCCAGGTTTGTACTATTTTGGCCCCTCAGTGGCTTTGCAAATGTGACATGGTGCCACAAACCATTCCAGCAAAACTTGAGTTCCAAAAGTCAAATGGCGCTCCGTCCTTTCTAACTTCCGCCATGTCTCCAAACAGCAGTTTATTACCACATATGGGGTATTGCTGTGCTCAGAAGAGTTTGCTTTACAAACATTGGGGTGTTTTTTCTCCTTTATCTATAGTAAAAATGAAAAAATCTGAGCTAAAACTACATTTTATTAGAAAATAATTTAGATTTTCAATTTCACGGCATAATTCCCATAAATTCAGCAAAAACCGTGTAGGGTCAAAATGATAACTATACCCCTAGAAAAATTCCTTGAGGGGTGTAGTTTCCAAAATGGGGTCACTTTTGGGGAGTTTCGACTGTTATGGTCCCTCCAGGGCTTTGCAAACACGACATGGTACCGAAAACCATTGCAGCAAAATATGCGCTCCAAAATCCAAATGGCTCTCGTTCCCTTCTGAGCCCTGCCGTGGGTCCAAACAGCACTTTATTACCACATATGGGGTATTGCCGTATTCGGGAGAAATTGGTTTACAATTGTTGGGGCGCTTTTTCTCCTTTATTCCTTGTGAAAATGAAAAAAATTCAACATTTTAGTGGAAAGAATGTAGATTTTCATTTTCACTGCATAATCCCAATAATTCAGCAAAAAAACTGTGGGGTCAAAATGCTCACTATACCGCTAGATAAATTCCACAAGGGGTATAGTTTCCCAAATGGGGTCACTTTTGCCGGGTTTGTACCATTTTGGCCCATCAGTGTCTTTGCAAATGTGACATGGGGCCGCAAGCCATTCCAGCAAAACTTGAGCTCCAAAAGTCAAATTGCGCTCCGTCCTTTCTAACTTCCGCCATGTGTCCAAACAGCAGTTTATTACCACATATGGGGTATTGCTGTGCTCAGAACAGTTTGCTTTACAAATATTGGGGTGTTTTTTCTCCTTTATCTATTGTAAAAATGAAAAAATCTGAGCTAAAACTACATTTTATTAGAAAATAATTTAGATTTTCAATTTCACAGCATAATTCCCATAAATTCAGCAAAAACCGTGTAGTGTCAAAATGCTAACTATACCCCTAGAAAAATTCCTTGAGGGGTGTAGTTTCCAAAATGGGGTCACTTTTGGGGAGTTTCTACTGTTATGGTCCCTCCAGGGCTTTGCAAACACGACATGGCACCGAAAGCCATTCCAGCAAAATCTGCACTCCAAAATCCAAATGGCCCTCGTTCCCTTCTGAGCCCTGCCGTGGGTCCAAACAGCACTTTATTACCACATATGGGGTATTGCCGTAATCGGGAGAAATTGCTTTACAAATGTTGGGGTGCTTTTTCTCCTTTATTCCTTGTAAAAACAAAAACATCGTATGTTTTCTCTTAAAAAAAGTAGATTTTCATTTTCACAGACCAGTTCCAATAAATTTAGCAAAAAACCTGTGAGCTAAAAATGCTAACTATACCTCTTGAAAAATTCCTTGAGGGGTGTAGTTTCCAAAATGGGGTCACTTTTAGGGGGTTTCCACTGTTTTGGTACCACAAGACCTCTTCAAACCTGACGTGGTGCCTAAAATATATTCTAATAAAATAGAGGCCCCAAAATCCACTAAGTGCTCCGTTGCTTCTGAGGCCAGTGTTTCAGTCCATTTTTACACTAGGGCCACATGTGGGATATTTCTAAAAACTGCAGAATCTGGGCAATAAGTATTGAGTTGTGTTTCTCTTGTGAAACCTTCTGTGTTACAGAAAAAAACTGTATTACAAATGAATTTCGTAAAAAAAAAATAGAAATTTGTAAATTTCACCTCTACATTGCTTTAATTCCTGTGAAATGCCTAAAGGGTTAAAATAATTTCTGAATGCTGTTTTGAATACTTTGAGGGGTGCAGTTTTTAAAATGGGGTGACTTATTGGGACTTTCTAATATATAAGGCCCTCAAAACCACTTCAGAACTGAACTGGTCCCTGAAAAAATAGCCTTTTGAAATTTTCTTGAAAATGCGAGAAATTGCAGCTAAAATTCTAAGCCTTGTAACGTCCTAGAAAAATAAGAGGTCGTTCAAAAAACGATGCAAATATAAAGTAGACATATAGGAAATGTTAACTAGTAAATATTTTGTGTGGTATTACGATCTGTTTTACAAGCAGATATATTACAATTTAGAAAAATGCAGATTTTTGCAAATTTTCTCTAAATTTGGTGTTTTTTACAAATAAATATTGAATTTAACGACCAAATTTTTTCAGTATCATAAAGTACAACATGTCACGAGAAAACAGTCTCACTGGGCACTTCTTTGCAACGTAATTTGAGCCGTTCTTCATTGAACTCAATGAAGAGCAGCTCAAGATTTACGAGCGTCACAGACGCCTCGCATAATACGAGGAGGAGCATTTACGGCTGAAACGAGGCAGCTGTTTTCTCCTGAAAACAGTCTGTCATTTCAGCCGTAAAAGCCAGCTAGCGTGTGCACATACCCTAAAACTCAATCCTTTTCTAAAATGGTTACTGAAATCTTACATGACAATTGAGATATCTTAAAGATTTAGACAAAGAGAAAGAAATGTTTGTGATACAACCTTTTTGTTTTGATCTGACATAATTCAGGTATCCTACATTCAGCCAATAATTTCTTACCTTTAAATGTCGTACATAGCAAACATAACTATTCTTAATAGACTTTTCAGATGATGAAAGACAAACCAAATGGATCTACATATAGTATCTACTGTTATGTTTATGGGATCTTCCTCATTTGTAAATTCTTTTAAATCCACAGTATATAGCCATTACTACATTCTATGCTACAAAATTAACCCCTTAGCGCACCAGGACGCACTGGTACGTCCTGTATTGAAGTGCTTTAAGGCACAGGGACATACCGGTGCGTCCTGGCTAAAAACTGTCACCCTGTCAAAGGACAAGGTGACAGAACTGTGCCGTCAACTGTTTATAACAGTTGATCGGCACAGTAAGACGGCAGGGGACCATTCACAGCGGTCTCCTGCCGGCGATCGCTGTGATTGGTCAGTCAAAGCAGACTGACCAATCACAGCTCCATGACGTGGTGTATGTGATGGCGCTGGCTCAGCTTGAGCCAGCGCTATCACCGCCGGTAATCAGCTGTCCGGCACCCCTCTGCAACGGCCAGGACTGGAGCTAGGTTCCGATCCGGCCGATTAACTCCTTTGATGCATCGATCAACGCGATCGATGCATCGAAGTGTCTTGTAGCCTGCCGGCAACCACGATGGTTGCCACGGGCGCGGGTGTCAGCTGTTTGTCACAGCTGACATCGTGCTCTAATGGCCAGGACCGGAGCTAGGCTCCGATCCGGCTGATTAACCACTTAGATGCAGCTATCGCTGCATCTAAGTGATTAGATCGCACGCTATGGTTGCTAATGACAACCATCGGCACCCGCGGGTGTTCCGATGGTTGCTATGGCAACCGTAGCCTAACAATCGCTTCCTAGTACGGAAGCCTATTAGGCCCTGCCGGGAGGCGAAGCCTAATAGGCTTGCTGTCAGTGAATAGCTGACAGCTCTAATACACTGCACTATGTAGGTAGTGCAGTGTATTAGAATAGCGATCAGGGCTTCATGCCTTCAAGTTCCCTAGTGGGACACAAAAAAAAGTTAAAACAAGTTAATAAAAATGTTGTCAAAAAGTTACAAAAAAATAAGTTTCATGAAAACAATAAGTTTCAAAAAACACTATAACAGTTTTTTTTCCTATAATAAGTCTTTTATTATAGGAAAAACAAAAAACATAAAAAAGTACACATATGTGGTATCCCCGCCTCCGTAACGACCCAAACTATAAAAATACCACGCTATTTTATCCATACGGTGAACACCGTAAAATTTTTTTATGAAAAACTATTCCAGAATCGTTGTTTGTTAGTCACTACCCCTCGCAAAACAGAATAAAAAAAGGGATCTAAAAGTTGCATGTACCCCAAAATTATACCATTAAAAACTGCAGCCCGTCCCGCAAAAAACAAGCCCTCCCGCAGCTTTTTTGACGGAAAAATAAAAAAGTTATTGCTCTCAGAATATGGTGGCACAAAAAATAAATTATTTGAAACAAAAGTGATTTTATCGTGTAGACGCTGCAAAACATAAGAGAAACTATATACATCTGGTATCGCCGTAATCGCGCCGATCCGCAGAATAAAGTAAAATTGTCATTCATAGCGCATGGCAAACGGCGTAAAAAAAATTATAAAAAACTCCAGAATTGCAGGTTTTTGGTCACCTTGCTTGGCAAAAAAAATGAAATACAAAGTGATCAAAAAAAATCGCATGTACCCCAAAATGGTACCAATGAAAACTACAGATTGTCCCGCAACAAATAAGCCCTCACCCAGCTCCGGTGGAGAAAAAAAAAGTTCTGGCTCTCAGAATATGGCGATGCAAAATGTGCAGAGTGTTCCAAAAGCGGATAAGATCTGGCACTATTTATCAGTGCGACACCGGCCACATATCTATGAATTATTATTTATTTACCCCATTATTATACTCTCTTATTATGCCCTGATGTTCTCCGTGCAGCTTACATATGCCCCCACATTATAAACTGAAATACCAGCAAAACCCCAAACAAAACTACCACTAAGCAAAATCTGCGCTCCAAAAGCCAAATGGCGCTCCCTCCCTTCTGAGCCCTGCAGCGTGCCCAACGGGAAGTTTATGTCCACATATATGGCATCACCATACCCGGGAGAGCCCGCTTAACAGTTTGAGGTATTTGTCTTCAGTGGCACAAACTGGGCACAAAATATTGTGCATAAAAATGGCATAAACCTGTGGAAATTTGCAATTTTCACTTTGCACCATCCACTGAGCATTCATTTATTATAGAAAAAAAAACCTGTGTGGTCAAAATGCTCACTTTACCCGTTAATAAAATGCCTTCAGGGGTGCAGTTTCCAAAATGAGGGTCACTACTTGGGGGTTTGTTTTACTATTTGACCCCAGAGCCCTGCCATTGTGGGCTAATGCTGCGAAAATCACCAAAATAGGTCTCGCATGCGCCTTTCACTCCTAAGCCCTGTCATATGTCCAGGCAAATGATAAATGCCTTGAGGGGTGTAGTTTACAAAATGGGGTCACTTCTCAGGGTTTTACACTTCACTCTGGCACCTAAGGGAGCTCTGCAAATGTGACATGGCGCCCATACACCAGTCCAGCAAAATCTGTGCTCTAAAAGCCACATGGCACTCCTTCCATTTTGAGCTCTGCCATGTGCCCAAACAGCAGTTTAGGGCCACACATGGGGTATTGCCGTACTCGGGAGAAATTGGGTAACAAATTATGTGTTGTTTTTTCTCCTATTACCCCTTGTGGGAAAAAAATTGGGTGCAAAACAACATATTTTTTTGAAAAAAATTTTTTTTTCATTTTCACTGCCTCATTCTAGTACAATCTATGAAACACCTGTGGGATCAAAATGCTCAGTACACCCCTAGATGATCACCCTGAGGGGTATAGTTTCCAAAATGGAGTCACTTCTCAGGGGTTTCTACTGTACGGGTACCTCAGGGGCTCTGCAAATGCGACATGACGCACAAAAAACAATCAACCAAAATCTACATGCCAAGTAGCACTCCTGCCATTCTGAGCCCTGTGGTGTATCCAAGCAGCAGTTTATGACCACATATGGGGTATTGCCGCACTCGGGAGAAATTGGTTTACAATTGTTGGGGTGCTTTTTCTCCTTTATTCCTTGTGAAAATAAAAAAAATGGAACATTTTAGTGGAAAGAATGTAGATTTTCATTTTCACTGTATAATTCCAATAATTCAGCAAAAAAACTGTGGGGTCAAAATGCTCACTATACCGCTAGATAAATTCCACAAGGGGTATAGTTTCCCAAATGGGGTCACTTTTGCCGGGTTTGTACTATTTTGGCCCTTCAGTGGCTTTGCAAATGTGACATGGTGCCGCAAACTATTCCAGCAAAACTTGAGCTCCAAAAGTCAAATGGCGCTCCGTCCTTTCTAACTTCCGCCATGTGTCCAAACAGCAGTTTATTACCACATATGGGGTATTGCTGTGCTCAGAAGAGTTTGCTTTACAAATATTGGGGTGTTTTTTCTCCTTTTATCTATTGTAAAAATGAAAAAATCTGAGCTAAATCTACATTTTATTAGAAAAAATTTAGATTTTCAATTTCACGGCAGAATTCTCATAAATTCAGCAAAAACCGTGTAGGGTCAAAATGCTAACTATACCCCTAGAAAAATTCCTTGAGGGGTGTAGTTTCCAAAGTGGGGTCACTTTTGCGGAGTTTCCACAGTTATGGTCCCTCCAGGGCTTTGCAAACACGACATGGCACCGAAAACCATTCCAGCAAAATCTGCGCTCCAAAATCCAAATGGCCCTCGTTCCCTTCTGAGCCCTGCCGTGGGTCCAAACAGCAGTTTATTACCCCATATGGGGTATTGCCGTAATTGGGAGAAATTGCTTTACAAATGTTGGGGTGCTTTTTCTCCTTTATTCCTTGTAAAAACTAAAACATGGTATGTTTTTTCAGAAAAAAGTAGATTTTCATTTTCACAGACCAGTTCCAATAAATTTAGCAAAAAAAATGTGGGCTAAAAATGCTCACTATACCTCTTGAAAAATTCTTTGAGGGATGTAGTTTCCAAAATGGGGTCACTTTTGGGGGGTTTCCACGGTTTTGGCACCACAAGACCTCTTCAAACCTGACATGGTGCCTAAAATATATTCTAATAAAATAGAGGCCCCAAAATCCACCAGTTGCTCCTGTGTTTCAGTCCATTACCGCACTAGGGCTAAATGTGGGATATTTCTAAAAACTGCAGAATCTGGGCAATAAATATTGAGTTGCGTTTCTCTCGTAAAACCTTCTGTGTTACAGAAAAAATGTATTACAAATTAATTTCATTAAAAAAAATTGAAATTTGTAAATTTCACCTCTACTTTGCTTTATTTCCTGTGAAATGCCTAAAGGGTTAAAATACTTTCTGAATGCTATTTTGAATACTTTGAGTGGTGCAGTTTTTAAAATGGGGTGATTTATGGGGACTTTCTAATATATAAGGCCCTCAAAGCCACCTCAGAACTGAACTGGTCCGTCTTGTGTTGGTGTTATATTATATTTGTGGCACTAATACGTACCAACTCTTACTTCATTGGGGCTTGGTCCCCATGTTTATTGCACTATCTTTATATGAACATGGTACAGTTAGTACCACTGTATTTCGATTCATAATTACTTTAGATGGCTGGGAGGCTACCTCCCATTGATGTTCATGCATCTCATATACTGTTCATACTGTGAAAAATTTATATTTTGTACTGCATGAAATTTTCTTGACAAAATTGTACAATGTTTTATATGATGTTAAAATGCTTTTTTTCAAAGTAAAAATCTGGATAAAGAAAAAATAAAAATAAAAAAAATAAAAAAGAACTGAACTGGTCCCTGAAAAGATAGCCTTTTGAAATGTTCTTGAAAATGCGAGAAATTCTAGCTAAAGTTCTAAGCCTTGTAACGTCCTAGAAAAATAAAAGGACGTTCAAAAAATGATGCAAACATAAAGTAGACATATATGAAATGTTAACTAGTAAATATTTTGTGTGGTATTACAATCTGTTTTACAAGCAGATACATTAAAATTTTAGAAAAATGCAGATTTTTGCAAATTTTCTCTAAATTTTGGTGTTTTTTACAAATTTTTTCAGTATCATAAAGTACAACATGTCACGAGAAAACCATCTGAGAATCGTTTGGATAGGCAAAAGCATTCTGGAGTTATTACCACATAAAGTAACACATGTCAGATTTGCAAAAATCGGCTGTGTCCACAAGGCCAAAACAGGCTTAGACACTAAGGGGTTAAACCCTCTCCAACAGTTCAATGGGTTTACAGTATTTTGTGAAAAATGTCACTACTACTGCAAAGTCTATCCTACAGACTAAAGTTTGCTTCTTCCAGGTCTGTGACAAGATTAACAATTGAGTTGTCTGTGTAGATTCATGAATACGTTAAAAAAAAGTTGTTTTGAGGCAATGGAACTTGGTTCTCAAAACTCCTGAGCCCTAGGTCAAACTTTATAAACCAGGCAGGGCACCCAAAATCCACATTGTCAAAATCTATGCAGGACAGATGGCAAATCTAAAGAAGATCACTATGAATTAGGAACTCCCCAATTCACCCATATTCAGAATATGTCCCTGGCCAAAAGCCATTAGCTTTGAATCCAGAGCTATATGGACATGGACAGCTGTTTGATGGCACAACAGACACAAATAAACAGCATTGAGGTACCACCACAAGTGCAGTATTCTACAAAATTACTAAATATCAAGTCAGTACCATTTGCTGAACCATTCCCCTTCTATTGTTAACACTTTTGTCCTTGGTTTACAACAATTTGGTGAACATGTCAATATTATAACCCACTGTGAAGAATGTGTGAAAATTACGACTATATGTCATGGTATCCAAGCTTTGAATAGCAAATCAGGGAACTGGGAAAGTTGGATAAGCAAGGCTGGCAAACTTTCAAGGAGTGGAATCTATTTAAATAAATTTACATTACATTTGCCACCTCACCCCGCATGGGAATCATAGACTAGAACTTAGACTAGAATGAAACAATGAATGTGTTCATGGGGCCTGCTGATTTTTATTTTTTTTAACAATGGAAAAGACTACTCTCCGGGTCAGTCATTGCCTGTGTTGACAGCACACTTTTCTCATAGCTTCACCCTCTCTTAGCCCACAGTCGCTTTCAAGCTCAATTTAGTACAATAAAGTTGTTATGCATGACAGTTTGGAGATCAAAATTGGTGGTGTCTAAGCCTACTGTGTTGCTACAAAGTGGATTCATTCTTTACAGGCCAGCTCAGTTACTAAAGCCTTGCTGGTGGGACACTGCAGTGGTCTTCAGACATTCTCATCCTGACGAAAACAATTAGCTGTAAACTTCAAGAAGCTGCAGGGTCACCATTGCTTTCAAAGAGACTTTGCTGATTCATATTCTACAAAGGATCTCAGGCCCATGTTGATTTATCTATTCATTTCTTTTGATATAATACTTATTTACAAAAGTATTTATGACACGTTTATGACTAATAAAAGTCATGACTTCAATAAAGGTAAAACTTGACAATCTGAATTTTACTGCAGATTCTGTTCTAAAAGATTAGGAAATAGTTGGAAAACATTTCAGATTAGATAATGACAAATTCTGCATTGCAATCTACTGATCTCCTTTTAAGTGAACTAGACTTTTTATATATAATTTCTATATAATGCATTGTTCGTTGTGTTTAAGAAACATTTTTTATGGCATCCTTTATTTTGTATTTTATTAGTTGAGTTACATTAGGCTATCTTGAAGATACAACCTGTCCACTAAATGGTCCTGCAAAAAAAAATGATATTTTATTAAGCATAAATGACAGCTGCACTTCTCTGTAGAAGGTCTCTCAGCTTTTCAGCTGCACATAGATGCCTCATATATCAAGTTTTTCCATCTCTGAGAATCTCTATAAAAGGTGACTGTGGGTAGTTGTGGTAAGTTTTTATTTTATTTTGACACATAGTCCACAACTTTCATATCGGGGAAACAACACTAGGTTGAAAATCTTTAGTAAATGAGTCGCGGTCGCAATTCTGAAGCCCCATCCACTTTTTCCGACACACATATGTCACAAAAAGTGGCACAGTGTTTGGCTAGAATGCAATCTTTTTCAATGTATTTATGCTACAAAACTGGCATGAATACATTGATAAATCTGCCCTATTGCGTTTCCTGAAATAAACTAGGGCTCTTTGCTTTTGGGAAGATTAATTTTAAGTGCTCCCTTCTAAATAGTAGTTATTCTAGGAAGGTCATAGTGAATCTAATGCAAGGACCGCAGACAAAAAAACATTTACTTTGGCAGTTTTTTGGCGCTGATTCTGACGTGGTTTCTGCATCAAAATCAGCACCCCAAAAAACTCTGCGTGAACTGAACCTAACTCCCTAAGGCTATGTTCACAAGGGGTATTTTGCTGGGTTTTTTGATGCGGAAACCGCGTCGCAAAACTCGGCAAAAACGGCCCGAAAATGCCTCCCATTGATTTCAATGGGAGGTGTCGGCGTCTTTTTCCCGCGAGCAGTAAAACTGCCTCGCGGGAAAAAGAAGCGACATGCCTTATCTTCGGGTGCTTCCGCCTCTGACCTCCCATTGACTTCAATGGGAGGCAGAGAAAGCGTATTTCGCGCTGTTTTATGCCCGTGGCGCTCAATGGCCGCGGGCGAAAAACGGCGCAAAGATCGCCGTGAAAATCGGCGTGCAGGGAGAGGAATATCTGCCTCAAACTTCCAAATGGAATTTTGAGGCAGATATTCCTCCTGCAAAATACCTCGTGTGAACATAGCCTAACAGTTCCAAAACTATTATTTCGTTACAACAAAAGTTTTTTTTTTTTCAAAACACAACTTAGATTTTGCTACTGATAAAAATGTATAACCTCTTAAATATTGATGGAAAAACTATTTTCAACTAAGACTTTTCTGATAACAAAAATATTCTACTACAATATTGTTTATATATAATAGATATTCTAATATGATTTATACTAAATAGATTTATGGCATACTAAACTAAATAAAGGGTAAATTAAAGACAAATACTTATTCCAAAATTTTTGTGAAGTATTATTCTGAGGCCAAGAAATCTTCACACTGATTATCTCTTAGATGCTTTTAGAGAACCACATAGATAAAAGACACAGGGAAAGTAAGGGACCATTTCTTTTTCTGCTTCAAAGAGAATACCCAATATCATGTTTAGCATGCTCCCGGATACTAATATAATTACTTTGGTAAATTACATTAGTGCTTGAGCTTATGCTCATTGATACTTATCGGACACATCCTATGACTGAAATTAAATTTTTGCTATAAGGATAACCCAGAGGGTACCCTAAGCTCCGGAGACAAAACAGTTTGCAGTAAGGCAACATGGTTTCCAAACAGAAAGATACTTCTTGAAATAAGTGGATTTTGAAAAAAAGAATTGTTTTATTGTTAATGTGTCTCATCTGAAGATAGTTGTTATGTGTTGTATGATCTGCTATACATGTAGTTACAAGACGTGTACAAGCATTCTGTTTTGACTTCTGTGAAGCAAACCAAAAGAAAGATCAGCAGTCTTTCATGCGCCAAGAAAGTTTAAAGCTACAAGACTAGTCATTGAAGAGAACATGTAACCTTCAAAATGCAGTCCGATATACAGACACCATGTTATAGAGCAGGAGGAGCCGAAAAGATTGATGTAAAGATTTGTAGAAAAAAAATTCAGTGAAACTTGTCATTTATTGATTAAAATCCCTGCTCGTTGTATGCTTAGGAGTCTAGTGGCCAGTCTCATTCAATGATTGACAGCCCTACCTGTCAATCACTGAGTAGGTCCATCCACTGGATTACCAAACCCAAAATGAGCTGAGATTAACATCAATAAAATACAAGTTATACTGAATCTTTTCTTACAAAACTATATCGCAATCTGTTCAGCTCCTCCTGCTCCGTAAAATGCTGCTGGCAGATCAGAAACTATGTTTAATGTGACAGGTTTCGTTGTCTGCTTTTGACAATACCTTTAGTCAGAAGGGTTCCCTTGAAAAAAGCTTATCACAGGGTGTCCCTGACCCCAGAAAACAGCTTTAATTAGCATGGGAACCTATCAGCAAGTGTATAGTTCCACTCCAGTGCCACCACAGGTAAAATGAAGCATTACAAGGTGCCTGTTCATGTAATGCACAGTCATGCTAAGTTCGCCAGAGACAGAGAGATGCTTTATATAGCCACTTGTCAGTATTCGCACCCTGAGACACCTGTGTCCCAGGCAGTAACATTCTCATTAAGCCATCTGAAATGTTGGACAGCTCCAATGCTGAATCTATTACACAAGCTCTCTTGACTCTTGCCTATTCTTTGCCTTGATTGGCTATTTCGTTTTACCCTTTTAGCCTACTATTTAAGCCTGGACTTTGCACTTATTCCTTGCCAGACTACTAAGGTTCCTGCCTGTAGCCTAGTTCATTGCGGCCTCTCTACAAAGTGTTGCTGTTTATTTGTGTACTGAATTTGGATTGTTTTCTAACCACATCTCTGCCTCAAGCAACAAACTATTACCGCTTATCTGTGCACCGAACTTCAATTGTTTCCTGACCACGTCTCTGCCTCACGCTACGTGTTGCCACTTATCTGTGTACCGAACTTGGATTATTTGTTGTTGACTTGACAACTCTTGTTATTATCACCCTTGAAGTTGTTTCAACCACTAGACTCCTAATCTGCTACAGACCTTGACACCACTCTCTGGCAAATTGATGGAGGCCCCATATGGTAAACACCCCTCAATAAACTCATTGTTTTTTTTTTTATAAACCAGACACCTTTAAATACAATCAGATACAATAAAAGACATGCTATGATTTTTTTCTCTTTTCAAATATTTCAATACTGCAATACTCAGTGTATACACTCATAGGTGTCCATGAAAAGCTCAGTGTATCACTGAAAGTAGTTTACATCATTTACGTAAACTGGGTTATGCCGCACATTTGGAATGTGGAAGGAAACTGACCCACATAAGAAACATACAAACATGATTTCTTTCAAGCACATGGCCTCAATGCAGCAAGAAACTTTAGTACTCAGTGGAAACCAATGCAAGCAAAGGTAGAACATATAAACTCCCATATAAAGCAGAACAGTTTTTAAATAGTGTAGAGTAAAAAAGTTTAATTGTCTAAATAATTTATTGCTATAAAGAAAATCAAGACACATATGGCATTCTAGACTTTACAATCACCAGCAAAGTCATTATCAGTGGTGTTTAAACTCAGCAATGTAAAGCCCAGATCAAAACAAGTAAACATTGTCTATGGAGCAGTAATGTGCATCAAGACTATTAGTAAATATGACCTAAAGTCCAAAGATAATGATCATTCTTTTTTGTATGTTAGATTGTGAACTGCACAGTTTGAATCATTAAATAATATTGTATTACTGAGCTGGGCCATAGAGATTAAACATAGCTTTCACTCAGTTCACAAAGAACTAAAGCTGTCTTTCCCTTAGAATAATGTGTCAACCATAATGCTCCATAAAGACTATTTTTTAATATAATGTGTAGTTCATAGAACCTCACTGCGTGATATTCCACACAAATCAAAAATGAAACAAAGCTTTTATATATTCCTTTAAAAAACCATTATGAACCATATTATATACCAAGTCAACCAAACAGAGACTTAAAGAAATGTGGAAATAATATCCTTTGTACAGAGTAATGATTTCTAGACAGAACCAGCAGATAAATATTTTCACAGGTGTAATGTTATTATAGGAATTCTGTGTAATGATGATTATTGTTTCAAAAATATAAAAAGCTCATATATTAACCAAATGATAACCAGGCTTTTCATGTAATAACAATTAAATATGGCATTCAGGACTGCCGTGCTTGTGCACTGAACTGAAAGATGGCAAAATAATTTATAATATAAAAGATCTGCAATGTGATTATCTTCTGAGCACACTCTGAAGCAATTTATTTAAATGATTCTTATACCAAGAGAGTTGAGTAGCAAGTCATTTGTACGCTAGTGGAAGACATGGTTGGTTTCAGTGCTGCACCAAAGGAAAAAAGCAAAGAGGCTCAATGTAGGAGTAGTGACATCTAAATGTGTATCCAAAAGAGATAGTAATGAATCTATCTATCTATCTATCTATCTATCTATCTATCTATCTATCTATCTATCTATCTATCTATCTATCTCTCTCTCTCTCTCTCTCTCTCTCTCTCTCTCTCTCTCTCTCTCTCTCTCTCTGTCTGTCTGTCTATCTGATCTATCTATCTGATCCATATACTAGTCCTTCTCAATGAATTAGAATATCATCAAAAAGTTAAATTATTTCAGTACTTAATTTCAAAAAGTGCAATCAATATATGTAGATCCTATGGCTTTCTTTGTCGTGACAGTTTCCTGTCCGATACAGTTTACATCCCTGGGTGGGATGATGTTTATTCAACCAATTGGGGTCCCTTTAGACGTTTCCATGGTGACCATTGTCACATTAGATGAGGGGGGGGGGTGCGAGATGTCCCCAAACTCGATTGATTGCAGTTGCATTGAGACCACTATAGATGGTCCGCTGTTTGTCATGAGTGCTGCTCTGCATTCCACCAATTTTGGTGGTGGATGCATTGCAGCACTCATTTAACTGTGTGGACGATACCTATTTATAGATATTATATACTGTCTTCATTTTTTTATCTATCTAGTATTCTCGTTGATACTGACGCCTGCGCATTGACACTGGAACACAAGTTCCGTGTTCGCGCATGCGCAGTAGCAACTGCTCTGTCCGATGCGTTCCACCGGATTTAACATCCGGTTTGGACGCCATCTTGGAGCATGCGCACTTGATGCGCGCGGTATCTACACGCCGGCTATGTGGACATTGCATACAGATTGCTAACTGTAAGTTTATTAACTTTCACCTGGATTTAATTGCCCCCTGCCTCCTTCCATATCATCCTAATTATCCTCATTATCACTGTTTATGATATTTATACATGAACTCTATATATATATATATATATATATATATATATATATATATATATATATATACCACTATGTATTATTGGCTTTTTTAAAAACTTAAAGATATTCACTTTTATACCAAAGTTTATAATATTTTTGTATATTATTGCACATTTATAATGGGTATTGTACATTTAATAACTTGATTGCTAATTGATGTATGTTCCCTCTACTTATACTTGACACCATTGTTAGTTTGTGATGGCTTGAGAAAGGTTCCTGTTGAACCGAAACGTTACTGTGTTTGAGGTGAATAAATCCACCCTGTTTTTCATCTGCCTTGAAGTCCTTGTGCCGTTACTATATTCTATGCTGGTTTCTATCTAAAAAGAAGGGGAATTGATTCATCCCCTGGTGACGAGCACATGGCCTTATTGTCTGGATTCGTGGAGTGCTGTGTTTATTTGCTTTTGTTTCGTATATATATATATATATATATATATATATATATATATATATATATATACATATAGATATATATAGATATATCTTTATATATATTCCAAGAATCAGGCAGCACTCCAGAGATGTAACAAAAATAGAAGAAATGTGCTTTATTCCATCAGTCAAAACAGCAACGTTTCAGCTCTACCATAGAGCCTTTCTCAAGCTAGTGAACACATGTTACACCAGTGCATATATAGGAAAGCCTCAATCAAGAGGGAGGGGTTTGCATCAGAAAATAATTAACCATACACAGTGAATATGGCATATAGTTAAAACATAGTGTTAACAAAGTGCTATAGAAAAAAACATGTCATGTCATAATGTATATATCTCCATAAATTACAATCCATAAAACACATGGGATCAAGGGAACATTCAGATGTGGATCATGTAAAGCTTGCGAATCCATACTGTGCCGCAAAAATTTCTGTAGCTATGCCACTAGTAGGACTTTTGACAATAGGTCCTCCATCAATTGCAGAACAAAGGGCATTGTCTATCTTATCTCCTGTGTATGTGGACTGCAATATGTCGGTAAGACCATCAGAGAGTTTAGGAGATGGATTAGGGACCATATAGGCGACATTCATCGTAGTGAGGATACTCCGGTGGCACGGCATGTCTGGGAATGCCATGGTGGCAACACTAAGGCCGTTAAATTCCAGGGGATCGAACACATACGACCATCACCGAGGGGGAGCAATCTGGATAAAAGGATTTTACAAAAAGAGGCCCAATAGATCCTCCACATGCATACCATGAAACCGGCGGGCCTTAATGAACAAATATCGTATAATGGCTTCCTTTGATCCATATCCCTATCCGCCCTATCCATGTCCCACATGTCGCCTTGGCATTTATAGGCATGTATATATATTTTATATACATATATATTTATTTCATGTTCATCATATACAGATATCAACCCTATTCTATAATCCTGTCATTCTCGCCATTCACTTCCATTTATGTCATCTCCTTAATCCGTTGCTAAGGAACGTGGGTCGTCTATTATCTATATTCAACATCTAGCCGCATCCTTCACCATCTAAACGTTCTGACTATGACAGTTCTTCCTGTCATTCACCTCTTCCTAGGAAATTAATTCTCTCCCAGCTTGCTCTACTGTCGCCTTAGGTTCCCTGGTTACTAGGGACGCTCTCTTTGCTCCTGTCCGCAAAGTCAGAATGCGTCCGGGGGCTTGTCCTACTCAGGTCACGTCATCAGCGTGGCTTGCGGCGGATCGGTTGCCCGGGCGCTGCATCATCGTGGGGGAGTGACTAGTTCTATTTATGTCCGGCATTTGCCCAGCTCGTGTTCGACCTGTTGACTAGTGTCGCGCACGAGCCGGGCTAATGTTTTAGGCAGGCAACAAGTGCTTACCAGCCATTAGGTGTTTTATATCAATTTAAATCAAATTGTGACCCCTGATGAAGCACCCTATTGACTAAGTGGTGCGGAAACGCGTAGGGACACAGCTTTAGTGGCACGGATTCACCAGGTGTTTATTACATAAACCAAGAGGGAGTATTATCTTTGTGCACTGTGTGGTACACCTACTCTATAGTGCCCACATGCAACCCCCCCCCCTTGCTGGACTCCGTGCTTACGCCTCTAATAGTATATTGGCTATCTAGCCCTATTTTAGTTCTTTATTTCTATAATAAAATTAAATTTGAATCGTTCATATAGGCAGTGATATACATATTGAATACAAGTGAACGTACATCTATTATATCAAAGCAACGTATGTTGTGCAGTGTTAAACCTGCCTAACATAGGCCAATGTTTACGAACAATGTCATTAATCTGACAACTCATTTGTGAAAACGTAGAGATAAAGGGTATACGTTTTTCATAGGTTTTATGGTTCCTACTTTTTGACAATTCTGTCCTAGGTATTAAATCAACTCTCGATTTATGCCGATCTAATAGTCGACTGGGATAACCCCTAGTTTTGAATTTGTCGATCATGATCTCAAGTCCAGGTACAAGTCTATCAGGTTTGCCTATAATCCTTTTAGTACGCAATAATTGACTGACCGGTAGAGATTTAATTAAACCTCTTGAATGGGAACTCTCATACCGTAATAAATTTGTCTTTTATGATTATATGAAGTTTTGCTGTGTTACTTACATTTTGGGGCGCTCTGGACACTTGCCTGTGGCGCCTAACTCTTTACCTAACCGGGTAAGTCCTTATATTGAAATTGTCGTTCTTCTGTGTTTTTCACAGCACTGGGCTCTGGGCCTAATATGGACTTTCGATTACGAGACCAGTCTTGGATCTCACAACTCAATGTTGTCTTCAAAGAGGATTCGAATTTGTTTTTAGACAGTAGAGGGAAAGATACGAGGGAATCAACAAATAGGCTCAAAAGTCTTTTTAAACAACGTACTAAGATATGGTGGAATAAAGCCTTCCTGGAAAGATATTTAATTAAAGGACTTATTCCAAGAGGCTTGAGGATTCAAGTCTTTCCCACTCTTCAGAATGAGGAAGAAACCTTCAGAGACAAATGGGAACATTTGTCCACCACTTGTTCACGGGGCTATATGGATCTTCTGATCCAGTCCAATAATACATCACTAAAATCAATAGAGAAAGAAATAGATGACATAAATACGACCCTGAAAAAAGATCTTCCTACTGAGGCCCTAGAAAAACTGAATAGCGACCTGGAATTAGATTTCAAGAAATGGGAAAATGAAATTTGTTCTATCAAAACAAAAAAATTCCAGAGGGATAATAACGACTATTCACAGGGCAGGGTCTATAAATGGAGAAATGGTAGAACACGTTCTGGACTTCGATCCAGATCGGGGTCTTTATCTTCGCAAACCTCTAATGATGAAAGTATAGAAACAAGGTGGAATGGGGACATAACATCCGGACAAAATCTAAATTTCCCCCGGAGAAATAGGGAGAGACAAGCAGCCAAACGGAAATCACCATCCCCATACTCGGGAGGCAAAAAAGCGAGAAACTTAGAGGTAATTAACCTGTCAACACATACTCTTTCTGACACACAATGTGAGATTTTAAATATGGGACTCACATTCTCTCCAAATAATAAGTTTGACTTTTTTACAGCGGTAAAGGACTTGTTCCTTTTCTCACGGAAATTGGTACTGCGGAAATTGCATGGGAGGGGTGCCAGCAATATGGGTCTTGACAGCCCTCTGGAAAGAGAAACGTTATTAGCTTTGGAAGAACTTTTACAGGAACAAATCCCCTTAGAGCAAGGTGGGTTCCCTAATTCTATTGTACCTCGTTCAAAAAGGTTTCCCCCCTTGTCCCTATGCCCACAAGTGGAGATCTTCACAAAACTGGTAATGGAAGACTTTAAAAAGATCCCCACTAACAATAGATATGATAACTTAACAGCGGCACAGCGCGCTGCACTGAAATCTCTTCAATCGCTTGAAGACGTGGTCTTCAAGGCGGCGGACAAGGGGGGTAACATAGTAGTCTGGCCAACCAAACAATATGAGAAAGAAGCATTCCGCCAACTACGGAACAAAGATACTTACTGTAAATTGAGCCATAATCCGATAAACACCTTCTCTTCGGATTTGATGAAAATCCTGAATAGTGCCTTTGAGAAGGGGATCATCCCTAAAAAAACATTAGAGGGCCTAACTGTGGATTTCCCTAAGATCCCAACTTTTTACCTCCTTCCCAAAATCCATAAAGACATTAGGGACCCTCCAGGTCGTCCCATAGTGTCAGGGATTGGCAGTCTATGTGAACCAGTATGCAAATTCATCGACTTCTACTTGAAACCCCTAGTGGAGTGTCTACCATCACACGTAAAAGATACCACGGAGGTACTTAAAAGAATTGATGGAATATATTTGGAGGAGGATATGCTACTGGTCACAGCAGACGTGGAATCCCTGTACACGTGTATTAGACACCATGATGGCATTGAGGCGGTCCGCTTCTTCCTTGGCATGAGCAACCGGGACAGCTATTTATGTGATCTGATAGTGGTTCTATTGGAATTCATCCTCACGCATAATCTATTTGTCTTCAAAGATTCCTTCTATGTTCAAAAACAAGGCACGGCCATGGGGGCGGCGTGCGCGCCGTCATATGCCAACCTGTTTCTGGGCCTCTGGGAGAGGCGGGTTGTGCATGGTGACGGCGCCTACGCCGACAACCATGTGCTGTGCTGGTTACGTTACATTGATGACGTCTTTATCATCTGGCAGGGAACTGAATTACAACTTGTGAATTTCATGCAGACTTTGAATACTAATAATTGGAATATTAAATTGACATTTGACCATGACAAACAAAAGGTGAACTTCCTGGACATAACTATCACATCAGATCCAGAGGGAAGATTACAGACCGACGTCTACAGAAAAGAGACGTCGGTCAATTCCCTTTTACATGCCACATCAGCACACACCTATTCTACAGTCAAAGCTGTCCCGGTTGGTCAGTTTTTGAGGATGAGGCGGATCTGCTCATCGGACTCCAGTTTCGAAAATCAGGCTCAAGATTTAAGGGAACGGTTTAAAGAAAGAGGGTACAGCCATCGCTGTATTAAACAGGGCTACAATCGGGCTAGGAGGGTGGCACGGAAAGAATTACTCTATCCACCACCCCCAGAACAGAAAGAAAAAATACCTGATGTGATCAGATTCATCTCGACTCACAATAATCAGTGGCAATTAATGAGAGAAATCCTGGAAAAACACTGGCCCATCCTACAGCTGGAAACAACACTGACTACAGCCCTACCCCCATATCCCCAAATGACTGCAAGAAGAAGCAGGAACCTGAGGGATATCCTTATACAGAGCCATTATGTCCCTAAACGACAGAATCCCTTTTCGGCTAGAGGCCCCGCCCAGGGCTGCTTTCCCTGTGGTGATTGCATAGCATGCCCAAATATCCTGCGGACCTCACACTTTGATTCCGTAAAGACGGACAGACGTTTTAAAATCTTGCAGTATATCTCGTGCAGTACCACTCACGTGATATACTACGCCACATGCGACTGCCCTATGGTCTATGTGGGCCTAACTTCCAGACAACTAAAGTTAAGGGTGAGGGAACATGTACGGGACATATCCGCAGCAAGAGATGTAGTGGACTTGACGACTTTAAAAACCATCCCAAAACATTTTAAACTCAAACATGGATGTGACCCTAGAACCTTTCGAGTTAGGGGCATCGACCGTATTCATTGTGGTGTGAGAGGTGGGGACATCAAAAAAATATTAGCACAAAAAGAGTGCAGGTGGATCATTACACTGGGCACCATGACCCCACATGGGCTCAATGAAAATTTAAGTTTCTCGGCTTTTTTGTAAGACTCATGTTACCTGGTTGGTACGCAATATGATTTTGCCTACAAATCCCTCTTATATTAACTTTTCCTTTTCAGTTTTTATGTGTTTTTAATAGTTACTAATGCCTGTTCTTTTTCTGCAGTATTGTGTCTAGATCGAGCGATTTTTAAGCGCTGTTCCTCTGAAACATCATGGAATTATATCTATGATACATCAATCAACCCCTCCGGACAATGAATTTATCCATTGGAACTGTTCTTCTATTCACTTTCTGTTCACTGATTTATACTACCTCATATACCTTTCTAATTATGTATGTGTTTTAGATTTATTTTGTAATTTTATTTGATTGTCACTTTCTGACATTTAACAATCCATCATGTCATAATAACTCACTATATTGTTTTTTGCTTGTTGCTTTTGTTCACTGCTCGCAATAATATAGATATATTATATGCGTCGTACTTTCATGTTACTCATGATCTTTCTTCACGTGTACTACTTTTGTTCTCCCTAGTATTAGTTGTCCCCTTCATTCTCCTTTCCCCCACCCCCTTCCCCCCCCCTTTCCCCCCCGTTTTTTGTTTTTCTCATTAATTTACTATCGTATCAATATCTAATTTTTTGCATTATTATACCCTATTATTTGATATATATTTGCACCTTTATTTACCACTAGTCCCAATGACCGATTTCGATTATATGGGTCACATCACATCACCAATTTTATGTCTCACATGCTTCATTCTTTGTATCTTTCTTATTCACTTTTTCATCTGATACCCACGGTATAAACATCAACACATTTTCATTTTTCTTCTTATTGCCGATCATACTCACATTCTCTTATCATTACACATGTTTATACACGCACTTGAACATTTCCATACGTCCTGGGGTTTGCGAATGCCGTAGTTGAACCTTGGAGCCTCGCCCCGCTCCCCTGTCGTCTATACGTTCGCACTGCGCCTGCTCCGTTCCCATGGACACGCGTCCCCGGGGGCACGCAGGCGCAGTGGGAGCGTGACGAACAGGGGACGGGGATCTCGCGGCTCTGATCAGGTTCCCGCGCATGCGCCATAGACCAGAACGGGAGGACCGACACCGGAACTACACACTTTTTTGATTAATGGAACCACATATAAGGCTCGACATTGTACTTCACAATACACTACCCCCTGAGGAAGCCATATCGGCGAAACGCGCGTCGGGGCGCAACACCTTTCAGGCTGCAGTGCGGGACTTCACTACATTCATCTTAATGGGTAAGCCCACTACTATACTCTTCACACTTGACTTAATGTGATTTCACACGGACCAAATACATTGGACTGCGTCTCTGACAGTTCTATTCTTACTTTGGCACTTTGGTTCAGATCGTTTTTACTTACCTCTGCCAAGTGCAAATTAAATATAGACACTTAAACACCATCCTCTAGTAATGTTACAAGCATTAGGGCTATTTGTATTGACTTGGTGTTATGATTAATTCCTAAATTCCGCTGCTTGTCATTACTAGTCTATTATATGTGCAGATAATATATTAGCTAGACGCTGTCACGTGTGATTCACACTAGGAAGTGTTTTTGTACCAGATTCTGCGTATCCACAGTGGGCTTTATATCCCAATTTTCAATATCTTTGAAGCTACCGCACTGCTCTTCCCTTCTTTTATTCGGATCCATCTTTGAATTTTATTTGTAATAATATTTTTGTATTGTATGTCCTAATAAAATCTTGCTATTTTTATATTCTATTTTGTGGCGATATGACTTCTCTTTCTCTCAGTCTTTTTTAAATTATTCCGGTCAGTCGGTTTAACAAAAAGATCTGTCGTAAATTTCGTACCCTCTAACTCCACCAGGACGTCCAAGAGTTGTAGTGTTGTCCTTGAGCTAACTAAAGTGAATTTAACAGTCTGATCAATAGTGTTAAGAAAATCATGGAATTCAGTCAACTCTGATGATCCCCCCGTGCAGACGAGGAAGATGTCATCTATGTACCGCCACCATCTCAGCACATGCCGAAAATGGTGGGATACATAGATAAGGCCCTCCTCGAGAGAACGCATATAGATATTAGCATACGTTGGTGCTATATTGGAGCCCACTGCGGTACCTTGGCATTGGACGTAAAATTGGTCACGAAACAAGAAATAGTTGTTGGTCAATATGACTTCCAGCAATGACAGTAATAATGTGCTACTCTCAGTTGAATATTCTGATTCAGCCATCCTCCCCTCAATTGCTCTTAACCCACAATCATGTTGGATTGATGTGTATAAAGATACCACATCAAATGAGGCAAGGATAACCTCACTACCCTCTTCCAGCCTCAAACACTGTAGTTTGACCAAAAAATCTGTTGTGTCCTGTACATGTGATTGAGCATCAGTAGCAAAACATCTAAGGGTTCTATCCAAAAATATGGCAATGTTAGAGAAAATAGACTCTGCCGGAGACTATTGGTCGTCCTGGTGGGTTATGTAGCGTCTTATGGATTTTTGGTAGCATATATAGAACTGGAGTAATCGGATATTCAACCTGCAAAAATCTTTTCAAATCATCATCAATGAGACCCCTGCCCTTAGCTTCATCGAGGATTCTCAAGATCAATTTAGAGATACCAAATTTAGGGTCACAGGGGATTTTCTTATAAACATTAGTATCAAGAAGCTGTCGATTGACCTCCCGCACATACATATTAGTATCCATGACGACAGTTGCCCCGCCCTTGTCTGCAGGCTTTATGGTTATACTGTCGTCATGGATAAGTTCATTCAAAGCTGTTATTTCTTCACTAGACATACAGTGAAGGAAATAAGTATTTGATCCCTTGCTGATTTTGTAAGTTTGCCCACTGTCAAAGACATGTACAGTCTAGAATTTTTAGGCTACGTTAATTTTACCAGTGAGAGATAGATTATATTTTAAAAAAAACAGAAAATCACATAGTCAAAATTATATATATTTATTTGCATTGTGCAGAGAGAAATAAGTATTTGATCCCCTACCAACCATTAAGAGTTCAGCCTCCTCCAGACCAGTTACATGCTCCAAATCAACTTGGTGCCTGCATTAAAGACAGCTGTCTTAAATGGTCACCTGTATAAAAGACTCCTGTCCACAGACTCAATTAATCAGTCTGACTCTAACCTCTACAACATGGGCAAGACCAAAGAGCTTTCTAAGGATGTCAGGGACAAGATCATAGACCTGCACAAGGCTGGAATGGGCTACAAAACCATGAGTAAGACGCTGGGTGAGAAGGAGACAACTGTTGGTGCAATAGTAAGAAAATGGAAGACATACAAAATGACTGTCAATCGACATCGATCTGGGGCTCCATGCAAATTCTCACCTCGTGGGGTATCCTTGATCCTGAGGAAGGTGAGAGTTCAGCCAAAAACTACACGGGCGGAACTTGTTAATGATCTCAAGGCAGCTGGGACCACAGTCACCAAGAAAACCATTGGTAACACATTACGCCGTAATGGATTAAAATCCTGCTGTGCCCGCAAGGTCCCCCTGCTCAAGAAGGCACATGTACAGGCCCGTCTGAAGTTTGCAAATGAACATCTGGATGATTCTGAGAGTGATTGGGAGAAGGTGCTGTGGTCAGATGAGACTAAAATTTAGCTCTTTGGCATTAACTCAACTCGCCAGGTTTGGAGGAAGAGAAATGCTGCCTATGACCCAAAGAACACCATCCCCACTGTCAAGCATGGAGGTGGAAACATTATGTTTTGGGGGTGTTTCTCTGCTAAGGGCACAGGGCTACTTCACCGCATCAATGGGAGAATGGATGGAGCCATGTACCGTCAAATCCTGAGTGACAACCTCCTTCCCTCCACCAGGACATTAAAAATGTCTCGTTGCTGGGTCTTCCAGCATGACAATGACCCGAAACATACAGCCAAGGCAACAAAGGAGTGCCTCAAAAAGAAGCACATTAAGGTCATGGAGTGGCCTAGCCAGTCTCCAGACCTTAATCCCATCAAAAAGTTATGGAGGGAGCTGAAGATCCGAGTTGCCAAGCGACAGCCTCGTAATCTTAATGATTTACAGATGATCTGCAAAGAGGAGTGGGCCAAAATGCCATCTAACATGTGTGCAAACCTCATCTATCTATCTATCTATCTATCTATCTATCTATCTATCTATCTATCTATCTATCTATCTATCTATCTATATATATATATATATATATATATACACACACACACGCGCACACACATATTTACCAGATTTTTCTGTGAAAGATTTTTAATTTCTATATATCCTATGTACAGTAACAGTATATTCATTTTTTTTTTACTGAAAGCATTTTAACTAAATAGCATCATATATTGGAGCAACATCACATTACATTACAATACTTAGAACTAGCTTTGTTATATTTCAGGAAACAGATAAGAATTGTGTAAATAAAATGGTTCAGAGCCATGTTCGGCTGACAGTGACTCCCATTAAAAAAATATCAATTTTATTTTAGTATACAGTTCTATTTATATATGTATACAGACTAAACAAATGCCAAAAGGACTCTCTTCTGGCATATATTTGGCTATTGAAGACAGTCTATGAGCACGTTAGACATATATATTTGGAGATTCCTGGTAAACTCTGAAGATTCACCGCAAAGGTGAAAGCTTAACATATAATGGACTGCTGTATTTACCTACACTGTCATAGGAACATTTTTGCCTAAATTTTACCTATGCTATCTACAATAGAGTTCAGAAAGTCTAATTCTCATTGCTAATTCCAACATCTGTACAGAAGTGAGTAGTTGAACATTTATGATGGAATGTAGAGTAGGGTAATAGAAAAGGTTTGCCAAATACATCAAAACTATCACTGACCTCTAAAACATAACCTTTAATAAATTCTCAGAAAATAATGATCAATAATTAACAGTATTTCACAGAACATTATACTGTTGTCAGTGGTAACCAAAATGGGCTACTTCACTATATAAATGGGATATGTACATGGTGTTACACAGGCTCACCTGGTAGATATACTGTATTTGTTGGAAATGGTCAAGGATATCTGAAACACACTGGATCCTACTTATATAAAAGATTGAGCATAGTGTGAACCTATTTCTAAAACTCTGGGAAAGCAGAGAAATCTCCCTAAAAAGTGTGGCCCCATAGTGATCTAATGCACTCTTTCATGTAATTGAGCTTATAAATCCATAAAGATTTGTTCCTAGTGTTCGGCGAGCTCCATATTGTCTGCACTAGGATGGAGCCAAACACTACATAAACATATACGTATGACACCGACATTAGAGCTGCACATTTGGGACATCGTCCTAGTCCTCTGGGTACTTCTTAACACAAGTTAGTGCCCCTTTACTTTGAGCTATCTGTTTACGCCTATATAACTACTGATGATTGTGTAAAATGCCTAACTATTAGGTGGGCGCTTAATAGTGGGTTTTTTAAAAAAATACTCCGACATGTACCAAATTTATGAATGTCATGTGCCCTGATGAACCAGTAATTTAGGAAGACGCCTTGGGACATGGGACATGTTTACTATTGAATGCATTATTTTTTACTTGGTATACATTACACACTATTTTGTCTATATACTGCAGTCTATGGATTTGTTGGCTAAATTACATGATAGGGTGCATTAGGGCACTCAAGGTGGTTCCTGTGCGGGGCCGTAGTTTTTTTGAGATTACTCTGCTGGGTGTTTCAGATATCCTTGACCCTTTCCAATACATATGTCTGCCTGGTGAGCCTGTGTAACACACCATACATATCCCATTTATACGGTGGTGTATCCAATTTTGGTAAGATATGACAACAATGTAAGGTTCTGTGAAATATGGTTAATTATTGATTATTATATGTTTTATTAGAAGTTATTAAAGATTATGTTTTAGAGGTTTTTGTAGGTCAGTGATAATGTAGGGTAGAGCAATGTGTGTTCAAGTTCATCTTCTGCAACTTTTAACTCTGTAATATTATGTAGATTTGTACATAAATGCCACTGTACATGTTTAATGGCAGGGAAAGAACATACAAAGGGTTACCTGTCAGTGACATGCATTGTGGATGTGCTTTGTGGCACTCAGCATCTTGTTGCCTGGCAACCTCAGCATCTCTTGTGTGTTTCCCTTTGAAGCCATAGAGGCTTAGCTTAAACACCCACAGTCATCAGTCACATATACAAGGTTGACCATAAAGCTGGGTTTAGCCTTTACTTGGCCAGGCAATGTGCCAAGCAAGAATACATTTCCCTTTGGAATGAGAAATCCTCATGCAATGAATTTAGCAAAGCCTTTGTCTGGGTTAGCCAAAGGGCATGCAAATACAATAGAATTGTAAAATTAAAAAAAATATCACAGTGGGAAAACTCACATGTTGAACTAAAATGCTTTTTAAGATTGTATTATCAGCCTTTTCAAACACCATGTGAAGGTTAAAATAACAATCCAAAGACTCGGTATGCAAACTGATCTCATATTGGGCGTACATTTTATACTGACATTACTAGGAGCTTTATGGAGCAAAATAATGATTCTTTATAACTAATGACTAAGAAGGCTCAAAAATGAAGGGTGGCCATAAGAGCTGCATTAAATTGTGCCACCAAAAGTAGAAGTCCTTTGATTCCTCTGTTTTCTGCTGGCATATGTAGCCTTTCTTGCAATAATAGGGAAAATGTATTAATACTGGGACACAATGCGAGTGGTATGCTAGTCTCTCCTCCAGTGCAGCATGCGGCAGATTTATTAACAGGGTGCACACCCTGGCATAGGCTATAAACAATGTCAGATGGGCACTGATATAATTTTCTGCTACCTTTCTAAGTAGAAAAGTATTTGCAAATGTTGGTAAATTAATGGTGTTTGGCACAACTTTAAAGCCCACTTCTTCAGACACCTTCATAGAAAACTGGCATAAATACATTGATAATTCTGGCCCATTGTACCCAGAAGTGTAAGACTGGACAATACAATTCAGATAGCTGTCGGCCGAATGTTTGCTGGTCCCGGCGGGTTCGGCCGATATACATTTAATGTGTAGTCATCTCATATGCCTTTCAGTATGAATATGTGTCCATTGCACTTTGAAAAATAATTATAGATTTGAAAAGTCATTCAATTTCCTAGAGACACTTTAAAAACATTTATATAAAATGAAAGTTTATTTTAATTATAATTTGCATATGCCCTAAATATTTTCCTCTGTTTTATTTCAGAGTGCCAACAATAACTTCATTGAGAGTTTTTTTTTGGATATATGAGGGGAAACTTCAAACTTTTTAGGGAAACAGGTTGTACAGGTACAGAATTATATTTATATTAGAAATATAGAGTGATTTATGATACTGTAGAATTTATTTGCACCCCTGTTACATTTGTATATATCATGGAATGTTTGTGTGGACTTTAATAAACCGTATGTTCTTCATATATATCTACACCCTTTCACAACATCAGGAAAGATTTGAAAACACATGGGCCCACATTTACTAAGCAGTTTATGCCAGGTTGGAATTTTGAAAAGTGACAAGTAAAGTGAACATGGTCTCCAAGGAGGCATAGTTAAAAGTGTAACTCTGATTTTATATATATATATATATATATATATATATATATATATATATATATATATATATATATATATATATATATAGATCACATAAACACAACAAAGGGAACACCTGTGACTGCAAATATACAGCGGAAAAAGAATGGTGACAGCACACTGCAACACTAATGCCACCTAAACCACTAAATATAAATAAATATGCACTAAAGCTAAATCTACTTATAATAGGGAGGTTCTTAGTGCACATTTTGATCAAAAAGTGTTTGCCCACCTGCCACGACAAGGCAACCTCTCTAAGGTGGGAACCTACGCTGCACATACACCCAGAACTGGGACTAAGCCTACATATATACCTGGAAAGGTAGGATCCAGCATTGAACTAATTAAAATCACCCAGGGCAGAATTTTTTCATATTTATTTAGTGCATTAGTGTTTCTTGCACTCCTCCCATTCTGCCCTGGGTGATTTTAATTAGTTCAATGCTGGATCCTACCATCCCCAGGTATATATGTAGGCTTAGTCCCAGTTCTGGGTGTATGTGCAGCGTAGTTTCCCACCTTACAGAGGTCGCCTTGTCGTGGCAGGTGGGCAAACACTTTTTGATCAAAATGTGCACTAGGAACCTCCCTATTATAAGTAGATTTAGCTTTAGTGCATATTTATATTTATATATATATATATATATATATAAATATATATATATATATATATATATATATACATATATATATACACATATATATATATATATATATATATATATATATATATACAAAGGGTAACAGAGCTTTAAAAAAACAATTAATACATGCCCAATTTGTTTGTATTTTAAAGCCCTTTTACACAGCTCTCATGCCAACTTCGTCATCATCGGCCCATGTAAACTATCGTTCGTCGGATCTGTTATGCTGCCATAAAAATTGTAATTTGTCGGCAGCACATCTCCCTGTGTGGGCCTTTATGCCTGGATGGAGTTCAAGTCCATTATTATCTTTCATCCTTGCAAGTTCAATCAGCTTAACTGCTTCAGCTGATGGGCAGACATTTCCTTGTTCTGGCTTCTGCTTTGGAAACTGTGCCCACAGTAGTTCCCAAGCTCCTGAGTGTGTGTTCTTGTGAACGTGCTCAGCAGTTCAGCCGATCAAATTATAGAGCACCTCCCATGATGCCCGCTGCATCGTAGAATCCATAGCCCGCATCTGTAAATGCTTACTACGGATTTCTCTTGAAAACAAGCATATGCTGGACAAATAATATATACATATACAGACAAAGAGACAGTAGCGTTCTTCAGCTTTCATTCCTTGTTTCCTATTTTCTCCTTCCCATCACAGCTATTTTTCATTTTTTCATTTTCGATTTTTCCTTCTACCCTTCCAAAAGCCATAACTGTTTTATTTTTTACTGTTTTGTTTCTTTGACATGTTAGCAAAATAAAAACTAAAATAAAAATTGTTTTGTGTCATCTACTGTCCTCTCCTAGCTAATGCCTGTGCTGGTCATGTCAACATGATAACCGAACAGCCCTAACAAGAACCACTTTGCACCTGCAGTGGTTGGCAGTTGTAGTATATCCTATGCTGCCTGCCAGGTGCTTCACACCAGTGTTGCCTGCTTATCAGGTTGTCATGCGTAGAACAGGCTTCAGCTACGACATAGTAGAGCAGAGTGGGTGATCTACAGAATGATAGCATCAAAGTAAGAACAGATTTTTGGTAAAAATTTGCAGTATATGGGTATGACCTATAGCTGAATTTCTAGTTTCTACCTGGAATTACACCTTAAATTGTATTAATATTTTAAAATCTTTTTTTTTTTCTTATAAATAATTCCATATACTTTATATTTTTTTAATAGACTTTCAACTGCAATTTGTTTTATTTTCAATTACATTGGAGGAGCTCATAAAATACGGAGGGATCTTACATCCATTCCTCTTGTATGTTTTGGAGGAATGTTTTCCCACTGGTAGCAGGGGTCGATTTAATATATTACCCAGTAACAGTACTCTATTGGTGGGCAGCTTCAGATCCCCTCTTCCCACTTCCCACACATATTTTTCCTATACTTCAAAAGCCTGTTATGTAATTTAATTTTTTTGTAATATCACTCAATTTTGAGAGGATATCCAATCTGGTACAATCTTAAACTCTGTGGCGAAAATATTCTGGTTAATTTAATTTTAGAGATTTATTACATTTAATAAATAAGACAGTGGTTATATTTATCCACCTAATTTGTGTGTATTTATCTTTACTTTAAATTTGTTTATATTGTTTACATTTTTTATTCCTCTGTGTTTATAATACCATGGGAGTTGGCATTTTACACCATCAGGTATTGAACAATCTTGTAGTCTGGCCACTGAATTTGTCACAGAACTCTTGTGTGCACTGTGATCATGTGCACTTTTAATGTGAGAACTAGATAAGAAGCCTCTGTAGGTTTACCATCAGTACTATAGAAGTCCATACATTTTACACATCATGATATTATGATGCATTGTGCCAAATTACTTAGCTCTGCTACACACAAATTAGTTAGGAGTGCAAAGTGCACATTTTGTGAAAGTGAAAAGATGTCTTGAACAAACTTCAAGAGAATTAACCTGATGTATAGACAAAAATGTCCTCCTGAAGACACTTTGTAGTCTTTTATTAGCTTTTTAAAGTTCTACAGGTTATGACTTGTTTTATTGCCCTAACAGACTGACAATAGAAGAAACCTTGTACCCAAGCAGCTTTCCTATCCATTACTGCAAGGGCGTAGCTAGGGGGGGGCAGGGGGAGCATGTGCCCCGGGCGCAACTTAGAGGGGGGCACCAGCGCCACCTCCTCCTGCACTATAATTGTACCTGTGTCTATAGGACACAGCTACAATTAGAAGCAATGAATGGCCGGGTACGTTCCGTGCCCGACCTTTCAGCTCTTTTGTACGAGTGAAGCGGTATTGCGCTTCCGTCGCTGGAAGGCGCTGACTGACAGGGAAAGTCATTCTGCCCAGCCAATCAGCGCCTTTCATAGAGGCTTCGTTCAACCCCCAGGAGACCTACGCAGAAGAGAGCAGGTCTCCATTGCTGCCGACCGGCGTGGGAGCAGGATTAAGGTGAGTTTGAATAGTTTGTTATTGTATTGTAAGAAAAAAGTGTGTGGCTTTATCTACAGGGGGGGCTTTATCTATGGGGGGGCTTTATCTATGGGGGGACTTTATCTACAGGGGGGCTTTATCTATGAGGGGCTTTATCTACAGGGGGGCTTTACGGGGGGGGGGCTCTATGTACAGGGGGGCTATATACTGGGGTGTGCTATCTATGGAGCACCATATACAGGGGTGGGCTATATCTACAGGGGGGCTATATACAGGGGTGGGCTATCTATGGAGCACTATATATAGGGGTGAGCTATATCTACAGGGGGCTATATACAGGGTGGGCTATCTATGGAGCACTATATACAGGGGTGGGCTATATCTACAGGGGGGGCTATATACAGGGGTGGGCTATCTGTGGAGCACTATATACAGGGGTGGACTATATCTACAGGGGGGCTATATACAGGGGTGGGCTATCTGTGGAACACTATATATAGGGGTGGACTATATGTGGAGCACTATATACAGGGGTGGGCTATATCTACAGGGGGGCTATATACAGGGGTGGGCTATCTGTGGAGCACTATATACAGGGGTGGACTATATGTGGAGCACTATATACAGGGGTGGGCTATATCTACAGGGGGGCTATATACAGGGGTGGGCTATCTGTGGAGCACTATATACAGGGGTGGACTATATGTGGAGCACTATATACAGGGGTGGGCTATATCTACAGGGGGGCTATATACAGTGGTGGGCTATCTGTGGAGCACTATAGGGGGAGATATTTGTGGGACAATATATACAGGGGTGGGCTATATGGGGGCACTATCTATGGGGGCACTATCTACAGGGAGCTCTATGGCAGGCACTATCTACAGGGGGCACAGTGTGTGTGTGTGGGACACGGTGTATGGTGCTGTTATAATTAGAGGTGCAGTGTATGGCGCTATTATATTTATTTATAGGTGTAGAAATGTTGGAAAAGTGAGAAGCTGAAGACATCTGAGCGGCAAACTGCAGAAATGGGCTGTGAGCAGGAGAAGTCATCATAGAGGTCTGGACCGGATGGAGAAAAAGAACTAGAATCTGAGACGTCACCAGTGAGTCACTTAATGAAAATGTTTATTCTGCCTCTAATCAGTACTGTAGTCACTGTATGATCTGCAGCGAGATGATGGGTGGTACGATTATGATAGGATTTATTTTTTGTGAAACAGCAACTCCCAGCATATCCTTAGCATTATTCGGACCATGCTGGGAGCTGTAGTTTTACGCCGTACATACCTATACGGCAGGGGTTGCACTAAATTGAGCTGTATTTGTGCTGGTGTTGTATTTATGTACTGAGCTTGGTTCTGGTGCTGTATATATGTACTGAGCTTGGTTCTGGTGTTGTGTATAGAACTATATTGCTTGTAAAATGTACAAATGTTTTTATGCTCGAGTTACATAAAAAGAAATGTGGAAAAGAAATGACACGTCATTGATTGGTAGAGAAAACAAACACGGCGAGGGGGAAGGAGATGTCGGGAAAGAGGTTGGGGGGGGCGCCAAACTGAATCTTTGCCCCGGGTGCTGGAGAACCTAGCAACGCCTCTGATTACTGCTATATACTTTTTTTTTTAATGTTGAGCTTGGCTTTATTTATTTTTTCCAGTGGTGAAATTATGTTTTTCGTGAGATCTATTTTTGCTTTTAACCCTCAAATTATGTAGCTTTCGAAGCTTCTGTATATCTTGAGTCAGATCAAAGCAAGTTGTTATTTTTAGATCCATGTGTGAATCACCATTATTTCACTATACACAATAAAAGCACCAGGGTCAAAAATAGATTAATTTAGAGGTAATTCTGAATGTGTGTGGGGTGCACTGGAGCTGAACTGCTGCTAAAAAATTCAAACTCCTTCTCAGGAAAGCCTCTTCTGTATCCTGAACTTTTATTCTACAATTGATTTTTTTTTTTTAATGCAAAAATGTCAATCCATGTATTTCAAATTCATCTTTTGTGCCGTTTCTTTTTCTTTTTATGCCCAGCTGCCACTTGTATTGTAGCTAGTGCAGAAGAGGCATGCCTTTTCAGGTAATCGTCCATTTCACACAAATGGCTAGCCATTAAAATGCAGATGCTGTTATCTCAATTAAAGCTTTCTATGGAAACCTATTAGCGGACGTAGCTAAATGTTTGGACTAAGGAAGTTAGCCCATGTTATTTCGAAAGAAATTGGGTGTCTTGCTTTCTCAATAGTCTTTTAAAGAATGATGTTAGACTGTTTCAACAGTTGTGCACAGGACTGTAGTCTCTGTGTTCATGAAGTGTAATGGTATCAATTGACTATTTCTTTGTCATTACGATAAAGTACTCTTGAATGTTTAAATGGAAAGAAGTTCCTGAGACAAAAAAGACATGACAGCTGAATGTCAGCTGTAGCCCTGAAATGCATCTTGTTTCACGTTTCCCATGATTGTGTGAATAGTGGAAATATGCAGTGAACCTTGGGCCAGCATATTAAAATGGAGCGTCTAAACAGAAAGGTGAAGTAAAACATATTCATATGTACTACTGCTTTAATTACTTCTAAACCAATATATTTAAAAGGATTTAAAAAATCCAATTAACATGAGGATATATGTAAAAGAGGCTTATCTCATTACTTATTTGGAGACACAACTTTACACTGGAGCCTCTACATCTCAATGCCAAGGCTAAATGCCTGTCCTTGTAAAATGAGTTTTATTGTGAGCTTGAGTTCACTAGGGGAGATGTGAGATGTTCTTCTGTTCTCCTTATAGCATTTTATACTATATTCTTTGTTAAAGTAAATATTTAATTTTATTTCAAATTGAGTTACTGGGGGTGAGCATATACCCAAAGTTCAATATATACAGCACATATTATTGTGAATGCTAAGATTATGATCATGGTAATTAAAAGAATAGATTTAATGCTTTAGGTCTTAAAGAGAACCTGTCACGTTGAACATGCCGATTCAGAATAACCTGTAGTTGATTTATTTTAATTGTTGCTCATTGTAAATGAAGATTCCAGTGGGTGGTCTCAACTATGAGTGACAGCTTTCCCTGTGCATACAGAAACAGCTGACAATCGCTGAGTAGGACTGCCCACTGGATTCTTAAGTAAAAGGAATGTATCACCTTTATGTTTGTAGTTTTTACTAATTAAAAAGAAAATAATGATCCATATTCTTTCTTTTCTAGAGTATTTTAATTTTCTGATTGTAGATTTATTTATTCTATTTTCTGTACATGATTATGGTGACAGCTATCTTGCCCGAACTGTTCTTAACAGACATATGCTTTATAGCAGCCATATGGTCCATAGGAACCTGTAGACTGGAGATGTTCATTTCTATTGGAGTAGGTTCTATGCATGCTCTGTGACCTGTACAGAGGTCAATGTGCAGGGAGGTGGAGGAGAGGAGCTGTGACCATTACCTTTTGTGAATAGTGGATTCTGTTAGCTGTAGGTGTTACCATTCATTGTAATCCTGCCTGTGATGATAATAAGATGACTGCTGAGAAGTGATCTCTACAGAACAGGAAGTGTCAGTCTATTGTGAGGCTCAGTGGCCAAATTGAAAACTGCACATTTTCAGGATATTTTTTTAAATATAGACAATGACATAGAAAATGAAAAAAATCACCAAAAGTTCTTAAAAAATATGTCTAACATAGAAACTTGATTTGAACAGTATGTACATTTATTATGACACATTCCCTTTTATAGGGATTTAATTCAATAAATTACAGGTGTATCTTTTCGCACATAACTATATATTAATCTGCTCGGCTCCTCCTACTCTATAACATGCTGCTGACAGATCAGAGTGCATGTTTGACATGATGTATTCCTTTTAATATATAAATATATTATTATATTATCTTTTTTCTTTTAAATAAATGTTGTTTATTGCACATATACAGACACTACATAATGGATTGGTATATGAAGTTTTTAAGGAGTGTAATAGAAAATTAATATGGGTACTGTTTTGGTTCTGTCTAGGTCTGGAAGCAGATTCGGAGTTCAGTGCCTAAATCATTCTGTAAGGCGGGTGATAATAGCAAGAGAAGTCGAGTAACAGTCTAGAATTGGCACACAGATAAGCAGCAATGGTTTATAATATAAGGCAGAGGCGTGGTGAGGAAACAATCGAAGATTAGTACGCAGATAAGCACCAACAGGCAGAGAAGTGGTTAGGACATAAAAAGGGATAACTAAGGGGGACATGATTAACTTGTATAAGTATATAAATAGCCCATACAAAAAATATGATATAAGCCTGTTCCATGTAAAATCCCCTAAAAATACAAGGGTGCACTCCCTCCGTCTGGAGAAAAAAAAGCTTTAATCTCCAGAGGCGATAAGCCTTCTGTACTGTGAGAACTGTAAATTTATGGAATAGTCTACTGCAGGAGCTGGTCACAGAAGGAACAGTAGATGGCTTTAAAAAGGCTTAGATCGTTTCTTAGTACAAAAAAAATTAGCGCCTATGTCAATGTATAGAATTCTATAGAATTTGTTTAACCTTCCTCTAGATCAATAGGGGCAAAACAAAGTTCTATAGTTTACACATATATCTCTTCCCTTTCTCCCATCCCTTTGTTGAACTTGATAGACATATGTATTTTTTCAACCATACTCACTATGTAACTATGTAATCCAAGTTTGGCATACAGATAAGCGGAAACAGTTTGTAAAGCAGTACAGAGACATGGTCAGGAAACAATCCAAGTTTGGTACACAAATAAGCTGCAGTAATTTGTAGAGTAAGGCAGCATTGAACTAGACTAGAGGTAGGAAGCTCAGTTGTCTGACAAAGAAGAATATACAAAGGCCAAGATTCTATAGCAAGCCAAACGGGTGAGACTAGTTAGGTAATTGAGTCAAGGAATCTTAAAAAGGCAAGATATAATGTAATAAGGGATCAGCAATGGTCAGTGGCATAACTACCACTGTAGTAGCCATAGCAGCTGCTACGGGGCCCACGGCATGAGGAGGCCTGTGCCTCCAACCGGCACGGCCCCACCATGCCCAGAGGCGCCGCTAGCAGCCGCTACGGCTGCTACAGTGCTAGTGATGCCACATTCAATAGTGTCTGCGCCCTTCGGACGCAGATGCTATTGAACACTATTACAGAGCTGGGAGGTGTCTCCCTGCTCTGCCATAGGCTACTGTAAGATTGGCGTAGCTCTAGGGGTTGCAACAGCTGCAATTGTGACTGGTCCCCTAAGCCTGGGTGGCCCACAGGGCCCCAGTAGCCACACAGCACTGACCGCACTGGTCCCGCTTCCTGAATGCTGGAGCAAGGAGCTGCAGCATTCCCTCTGCCGTGAGCAGGTCAGCACAGGCAGGCGCGATGTAGTGACATCACTACATTGCGCCTGTCTGCGCCGAGTCACTCACAGCACAGACCGGAGGAATAGGATCCTCCACCCATCGTCGGAACGGGGATAGGTAAGTAATTATGTTATTATTTTTCTATTAGGCACTATGGGGAATGGGGGCTGATATGGTGGCAGCTATATGAGCATTTTACTTTATGAGGGGCATTATACTGTATGGGCGGCATTATGCTGTGGGGACAGCTATGGGGGGCATTATACAGTGGGGGAAGATATGGGGGGCATTATATTTTGTGGGCAGCTATCGGAGGAATTATACTGTGTGGGGACAGCTATGGGGGCATTATACTGTGTGGGGCAGCTATGTGTTGCATTATACTGTGGGAGCAGCTATGGGGGCATTATATTGTGGGGGCAGCTATGGGGGGCATTATACTGTGTGGGGCAGCTATGGGGGCATTTTACTGTATCAGGCATTATACTATTGGGGTAATATACTGTGGGGATAGCTATGGGAGGCATTATACTATGTAGGGGCAGCTATGGGAGGCATTATTCTGTGTGTGGGCAGCTATGGAGAGCATTATACTGTGTGGGTGCAGTTTTGGGGAATTATGCTGTATGGGGGAATTTGTTTGGACATTGTACTGCTTGGGGGCATCTGTGTGGGTATTATACTGTATGGGGGCATCTGTGTAAGCATTATACTTTATAGGGTAATCAATGTGTGGGCATTATACTGTATGGGGCATCTGTGTGGGCATTATACTGTATAGGGCATCTGTGTGGGCATTATACTGTGGGGGCAGCTATGGGGGGCATTATACTGTGGGGGCAGCTATGGGGGGCATTTTATTGTGGGGGGCAGCTATGGGAGGCATTATACTGTGTGGGGCATTATACTGTGGGGGCTGCTATGGGGGGCATTATACTGTATGTGGGCAGCTATGGAGAGCATTATACTGTGTGGGGGCAGCTATGGGGCATTATGCTGTATACTGTAGGGACAGGTGTGGGAGACATTATACTGTGTGGGGGCAGCTATGGGAGGCATTATACTGTGTGTGGGCAGCTATGGAGAGCATTATACTGTGTGGGGCAGCTATGGGGGCATTATACTGTGTGGGGCATTATACTGTGGGGGCTGCTATGGGGGCATTATACTGTATGTGGGCAGCTATGGAGAGCATTATACTGTGTGGGGGCAGCTATGGGGCATTATGCTGTATACTGTAGGGACAGGTATGGGAGACATTATACTGTGTGGGGGCAGCTATGGGAGGCATTATACTGTGTGTGGGCAGCTATGGAGAGCATTATACTGTGTGGGGTCAGCTATGGGGCATTATGCTGTATGGGGGAATTTGTTTGGGCATTGTACTGCATAGGACATCTGGTGGGCATTATACTGTAGGGGCAGCTATGGGAGGCATTATACTGTGGGGGCAGCTATGGGGGCATTATATTGTGGGGGCAGCTATGGGAGGCATTATACTGTGTGGGGACAGCTATGGGGGCATTATTCGGTGGGGACAGCTATGTGTGGCATTATACTATGGGGCAGCTATGGGTGGCATTATATTGTCGGGGCAGCTATGAGGGGCATTATACTGTGTGGGGCATTATACTGTGGGGGCTGCTATGTGAGGCATTATACTGTGTGTGGGCAGCTATAGAGAGCATTATACAGTGTGTGAGCAGCTATGGGGAATTATGCTGTATGGGGGAATTTGTTTGGGCATTGTACTGCATGGGGCATCTGTGTGGGTATTATACTGTATGGGGGCATCTGTGTGGGCATTATACTGTATGGGGCATCTGTGTGGGCATTATACTGTAAGGGGCATCTGTGTGGGCATTATACTGTATGTGGGCATTTGTGTGGGTATTCTACTGTATGGGACATCTGTGTGGGCATTATACTGTATGGGGCATCTGTGGGCCTTATATTGTATGGGACATCTGTGTGGGCATTATACTGTTGGAGCAGCTATGGGGGCATTATACTGTGTGGGGCATTATACTGTGGGGGCTGCTATGGGGGTATTATACTGTAGGGACAGCAATGGAGAGCATTATACTGCGTGGGGGCAGCTATGGGGCATTATGCTGTATGGGGGAATTTGTTTGGCCATTGTACTGCATAGGGCATCTGTGTGGGCATTATACTGTGGGGGCAGCTATGGTGGCATTATATTGTGGGGGCAGCTATGAAGGGGCATCATACTGTGTGGGGCATTATACTGTGGGTGCAGCTATGGGGGGCATTATACTGTGTGGGGCAGTTATGGGGGCATTATACTGTGTGGGGCATTATACTGTGGGGGCTGCTATGGGGGGCATTATACTGTATTTGGGCAGCTATGGAGAGCATTATACTGTGTGGGGGCAGCTATGGGGCATTATGCTGTATACTGTAGGGACAGGTATGGGAGACATTATACTGTGTGGGGGCAGCTATGGGAGGCATTATACTGTGTGTGGGCAGCTATGGAGAGCATTATACTGTGTGGGGTCAGCTATGGGGCATTATGCTGTATGGGGGAATTTGTTTGGGCATTGTACTGCATAGGGCATCTGGTGGGCATTATACTGTAGGGGCAGCTATGGGAGGCATTATACTGTGGGGGCAGCTATGGGGGCATTATATTGTGGGGGCAGCTATGGGAGGCATTATACTGTGTGGGGACAGCTATGGGGGCATTATACGGTGGGGACAGCTATGTGTGGCATTATACTATGGGGCAGCTATGGGTGGCATTATATTGTCGGGGCAGCTATGAGGGGCATTATACTATGTGGGGCATTATACTGTGGGGGCTGCTATGGGAGGCATTATACTGTGTGTGGGCAGCTATGGAGAGCATTATACAGTGTGTGAGCAGCTATGGGGCATTATGCTGTATGGGGGAATTTGTTTGGGCATTGTACTGCATGGGGCATCTGTGAGGGTATTATACTGTATGGGAGCATCTGTCTGAGCATTATACTTTATGGGGCATCTGTGTGGGCATTATACTGTATGGGGCATCTGTGTGGGCATTATACTGTAAGGGGCATCTGTGTGGGCATTATACTGTATGTGGGCATTTGTGTGGGCATTATACTGTATGGGGCATCTGTGTGGGCATTATACTGTAAGGGGCATCTGTGTGGGCATTATACTGTATGGGGCATCTGTGTGGGCATTATACTGTATGGGGCATCTGTGGGCCTTATATTGTATGGGGCATCTGTGTGGGCATTATACTGTATGGGGGCATTATACTGTATGGTGGCAGCTATGTGGGTATTATACTGTGTGTGGGGCACTATGGGAGCATGATAATGTGTGGGCTGAATCGGGTGTGTATGGGCGGAGATTGGGTGGGCTTAGAGGCGTGGCTTAAAAGAAAAAAATTGCCGCTGCGCGCCGCATCGTTTGTCCCTCTTTGTGATACTTGAAAGTAAAGCACTGTCTACAGGGAGGGCTGTATAGCACTGCATGGGGAGGCTGTATAGCCCAGTCTACAGGGGGTGCTGTATAGCACGGTCTACAGGGGGTGCTGTATAGCACTGTCTACAGGGGGGCTGTATAGCACTATCTACAGGAGGGGGCTGTATGGCACTATTTACAGAGGGAACTATCTACAAGGGCGGGCTGCGTGTGGCACCCAGGGGATGGGGGCCCAGTCAAAAGTTTTCTATGGGGCCTAGTGTTTCCTAGTTATGCCCCAGGCAACGGTGATATAGTTCTGGTTTTCAGAAGGGTAGTCAGACAATCCGGGTTTCGTTAACGGTGATGTAGCAGAGTTGGGTATGCAGTACAGAAGCCATGATCAAGAGGTTAGTCTGGCAATTCAGGATTCGAGAACAATGATGTAGCAGAGTCAGATATGCGGTACAGAGGATAATCCAAGAGAGTATTCATGGATAAAAACAGGTCACAACAGCATAGCACATGATAAGATATAGCTCATGATCTAGCTAACCAGTATAACTGGCATTGAGGCACTTAAAAAAGACTAAAATGGACACTGGAAAATTCAGTCAATGTGAAAAAATTTTTAATCATAAAGCTGTATCATATAACTAAGCATACACCTGTTATCTTGTGTATCATTTGTAGGATAGTATGCTATAATTTTTTTAACTCCCTAGTTATGTTATTTTTTTGCTTAAATATAAAATTTTGCCTTTACGTCTTACAAAATGTATATGCAAATTTCAGTATACATAATATTTTGTGCATCCTTGCATACATATTACTGGTATAAGTATATATCTCATGAAATTGTTTTTTGTCAATCTCCAATTTTAAACATTCATAAAAGCTTTTTTGTGCTAATAAAGAAAACTTTTAAAAGCGCAAACGACTCAAAACTGAATGAAAGGGCAGCCATTTGGAAAAAAACATTCTTGAACAAATATTGTTATTCCATTTTCATTTAAATTAAACAATTTGAGTAGATGTTTAATGAATCTTGTTCCATACATATTACAATATGTTAGCTAATGCAGAAATTGTTGACCACATATTTTTCATTAGAAACTGATCATCCATTACATAATGCATCATTTACTAACATAATATAAAATTATTTATAAAAATTGGAAAACCAAATAATGTAAAAGCTTCCCATAAAATTAAGAAATGAAATAGAAAAATATGCGTGGAAAAAATAAGTTAATAAAAATTGGGAGCTATGCCAATATATTAGTATATGTTTCTACGTGCACATTTGTTGGCATATTACATGATGACCCAGAAGACAAGATTGAAGTTGAGAATAATTTAGCAAATGTCTTCACAATAACAGGAACTACCAAGTATGAAATGTGAAAGTTAAGTGATTTTTTTTTTAATTAACATGAATTTCATAATTTATATCTCTTTGATATGTCTCATTTTTACTTTAATGACAGCAAGCACTCAAGCTGCTTAGGTTCCACAAATTTGTACAAAACCTAATGATCTAAGGTATCGCGGCGTGAGCATTTTTCAAAAAGCATCTTGGGACAGGGTCAGCATCATCGCCTGGCAAACCATGGGAAAATGCTAGGACTTATATTATAGAATGGTAAACATGCTCTATACTTGTTAAGCAGTAGTTGGGGTAAACGGGGGACCCACTTTGGTTGACTTTCTTGCACTTCAAATGCACCCAGAAATGTTAGATGGAGTTGAGGTCAGGTGACTGTGAAGAGAAGTGTATCACAGGCAGCAATTTTTGCTTTTCTTAGGTCTTCAAGTAGTCATTGAAAAGCATTGAGATGTATTTTAGGTTATTACCCTTTTTTTTGTGTCTTTTCTTCTCTACAAAGGTCCAAACTAGAGGATATAGCAGGGAGTAGCACTTTTGATTTTTCAGGGTGTAGCTGGTAGCTTCCAAATCCAGAGTAGGCCACCCCCTTCCTTCCCAAACTTGATTATTCCTACCACTATGTTTCAGAGTTTACATTGCGGCATTAATCTGTGACGTTAACCTATTTGCTATAAATCATACACTTGGAATTAGTGATTCACTGCAAATTGCTGCCATGTCTTAGTCCATGCCAAGCATTTAGCCTTTCCTTTCTTGAGAACTTGCTTAGATAGAGACTACTACTTGTCTTTTGAGGCCACTACTACCTAGCCTTTTATTGATTGTACATTTGCTGAATACAGTATATATATATGCACTGTATGTATCTCAACATATTACATTAGCTTTATATGTATGTTTCATTGTATTCTTTGTACTTTATCCCCTTAAGGATGCAGGTCATTTTGGCATTCAGGAGCGCAGCTCATTGCTGCAGGTATTGCTGTATAAGGTCTTGTTTTTTTTCATTTTAGGTTGTTTGTTTTTATATATAGTTTTTTTGGTACATAAAAATGAGCATTTATTTTAGACCAATTTTCTCTTCAGTTGACCGCAATTTTTTTTAATTCTGCCATTGTTTTTTATGTTTTTTTTCTCGTTCTCTGAACACCTTAAATTATGTTTTGAATGTATTGTTTTGGTTGTAATAATTAAGGGGATATATAATTGATGTATTTCTTATTTTAGATTACTTTTAACCGGGATTAGTTCAGGACAGCCCTGGAGACTTTTGTTGAGACAGGGCTGGCCCCTAAAATTGTCAGCCTCGACAATCGCTATCATTTGATGTTTGATAACTTTCATTTAATAAAAACTGTTTTTATTAAAAGTAATTGTTTTCGCTTCTTTGGTTTTCATGCATATATATATATATATATTTTTTTATTTTATTTTTTTTATTTTTTTTAACTAATCATTTTATTAGTCTTTTTTTGTTTCACAAAGTGTAATTTACTTTTAAATATAAATTTTCCTTATAATTGAAATAACTGTGAATTCCAATGGATTACTGGCTGTACATATAAAATGCACGGGCAGCTGTTAAGGCATACCTCAAGTATGTTCTAACAGAAATTAGCTCAGGATAGACCAGGGCTGCCCTTAAAATTGTCAGCTCCAGCGATCGCTATTGCCGGGGATTGACATTCAGGAGACAAAGAGAGTTGTGATTCCGCAATCGCTATTAATTGTGGCATCGCAGAGGTTGCCAGAGTTTTCATAATTCTGACCGTTACCACGTGGTGGCAGCTATAAATCACAACACAAAATGCTGTGGTCTTGCTGGAACTTTGCTGGCTCCATCGCCGTGCATTTATGGCGCAGGACGAGAAGAAATTAGGCAGATTCCAATTTTCTAATCTTTTATATAGGTTGTCTTCCCAAGTAACATTATTAGCATTGGAAATAACCTTAACCATCTTTTATGTCTAATTCCACACTATTGTATGACACTGGCATTTGTAAAACAGCATTTCAGAGATGTATCCTTGTTTAGCTTTTGTTGAAAGTACCAAAGGACTTTGATGTGAAATTTAGGTTAACAGGTCACCTCAAATCCTTGAGCTGCAACTCTTGTTTCACTGGCCTATATACAGGCATCAGACTACAAATGCATGTAGTCATATCTCAAAATGTATCAGGCTTCATGAAATAGTAATATTTAGGACACATTTTTCATGTGCATCTATGAAACAACAAAGGTTATACTGTAGTTTTAAGATGCAAACACTTCATATTTTATAGTTTATATTGTGACATACATAGAGAAATAGCAATCTTGATAGACTAATGACATTTAACTGTATATCTATAATTTAAGAATCCAACCTGAAAGTATATATTTATTGCAGGAAATCCTTCATCAAACAAGCCATTTTAGTTATACATCAGTGAAAAATACCAGTTGTGTAATATAAAAAAGATTGAACAAATATGAATAAATTAATTATGCAATTCAGCAGATAAAAATAAAGGCACACTATTACTGTTTAGTCACTTCTCACCTGACAAAATACGTTTTTCAATGTATGCTTACAGTAATCGTTTAATAAGCAATGGTTAACAATTGAATACAAAATATGTTTAAACCTTTCTACCGACTTGTTTTCTCACAACTTCATTTCTGATCTAGTTACTCTGTTGTGTGCAGTTTTTTTTCCTTTGGATAGAGTAGGGAGAATGTTAAGAAGCAGGTTGTTGCTAGTAGTGATGGGGGTCTTATAGCCAACAAACCGGCTAATGATCCAGCAGATACTACCAAAGGATGAAGCAACTACGTGGTAAAAAATAAATAGTCAAGGTCGGAATGGATAGGAGCAGAACTCAAAATGCAATAGAAAGGAGCAAAATCTATTAACAAGGTAAAAACTTGCCAAGGTTAGTAATTGTAGAATAAAGCAATCCAGTTGAGATTAAAGAGGGGTAAGAATCTTTATAGTCAAGCAATGCAAACCAAAATTGATCAATAACCGTGCAGGTTCTATATAACAGGGTAGAGCAAGGTACAGATAAATATCCACTATAAGTAACAACTAGTTATTAGTTCTAGGGAAATTTATATAAAGCATTCAGCTACATGATTGGATGGGCAGCGGCCCACACTGCACAGGTGCTATCAGACATCCCAGGTTTCGAATGCTGAGATTAGAGGAGGTCACATGCAGGAAAGGTGGCTGTGCATGTATGTGGTCTGTCGAAGTTATGGAGACAGCTAAGCAAGAGACATCAAATAAATAAATAGCTGCCTTTGCCTCTTCTTTGCTGGATACTGCCACCAAATAGCCATTTATGGAAGCTGGGTAATAGAGGTCCCCTAAGTCCCCAAGGGGGTGAGCCCTCTCTGATTCTTGTAACATTGGCTCCAGCCCCCCGCAAACACATTTTTTTGTGCATTTCGGTCGTAATCTTGCTACTAGGACTGCTTTTGTTGGTTGACAATTTTGCATAATTATTAGACATTTTAGATCACTGGGTTTCAGATGAATATATAATTTTTACTTCATGTAGATAGTACTCATTAAAGGGTTTTTTCAGTCCCTAAAAACAAATGACCTGTCCTCAGGATAGGCCATCAATAGCTGATCGGTCGGGGTCCGATTCCCGGGACCCCAGTCGATCAGCTGTTTTGAAGGGGGTACAGCGTTTGTACGAGCACTGCTTCCCCTTCATTTCTACTTACTCCCTGTGAATCATCGACACAGATGTAGCAGCGATTCACAGGTATCCCAGCCTTTTCTCCCATTCTCTTCAATTGGAGAAGGCTGCAATACTGAGCATCGCCACTACATGTGTGTCAACGATTCACAGTAAGCACGTAGAAAATGAAGCGTAAGCAGCGCTCGTACAAATGCTGCACCCCCTTCAAAACAGCTGATCGGTGGGGGACCCAGGAATCGGACCCCGACCGATCAGCTATTGATGGCCAATCCTGAGGATAGGCCATACATTTTTAGGGACTGGAAAACCCCTTTAATGAGTACTATCTACATGAAGTAAAAATTATCTATTCATTCGAGTGATCTAAAATGTCTAGTAATTATGCAAAATTGTCAACCAACAAAACCAAAATTGTTTACTTCCAGGGGATAAAAATCTGTTATCGTCATGTGATAGACAGACTGGTGCAGCACCCATTAAAGTTACAGTACAATAATCAGAGCTCTGCCCTGTAACGAGTAGTGCACTTGTGTGTCCATCACACAACCAGGACAGATTTGTATCCACTAGCACTGCCTCACACATTTTACAGCAAACTACAGCGGTTTTTCGGTGTCTGAAAAAAACACCATGCCCAACTTAGCATTGTTTTACGTCAATGCCAGGGTATGTTCGCCAGTGGCGGATTAAGTAGACCATGGGCTCTGGGCTGTTACCCAAACTTGGGCCCCCCTTCCTCACCGCCGCCTGCCGCGCCGTAACTATTTTTAACACTACCTTTTTGGGCAAGCATTAACAGTGTTACGATTTCCCTTGTCACAGCGCGGTGTCCCTACATACTGACAGTATCACACTGTGCAGGGACACAACCTCCTGACAAGGGGAATTGTCTATCAGTCCTGGACTGCAGAAAGACTTTTTGTGAAATACAAGGATTTCCTATAATAAACATGTCAGGAGAGGTGACAGATTCTCTATAAATCTAGTGACTCACAGGTGACGACGTCTCAGATTCGAGTATATTTTTTCTTCTTTTCTTCTCCATCCGGTCCAGCGCTCATGACGACTTCTCCCGGCCATGACCCATTTCTGCAGAATTTGCCACTCAGATGTCTCCTCACTTTTCCAACATTTCCACACCTATAAACGAAAATAAAGTTATCATGGTGCCACATACTGTACCCCTAAATATAATAGCACCAAACACTGCGCGCCTGAATATAATAATACCACACACTGTAAAACACCACATACACACAGCCCCCTGTACATAGTGCCACACACAGCCCCCGTAGATATTACACACCCCCATAGATATCGCCATACACAGCCCCCTCTATATATCACACATCCCCCCCGTAGAGAGCGTTACACACAGCCCCCTATAGATAGTGCCATACAGCCCCCTGTAGAGAGCGCCACACAGCCCTCCCCCTCTTGTAAATAGCACCAAAAAGCCCCCCCCTATAAAGAGCGCCACACACATACCACTGTGGATAGCACTACACAGCCCCCCTTGTATATAGTGCCACACAGCGCTCCCCCTTGTATATAGTGCCTCACAGCGCTCCCCCTTGTATATAGTGCCACAAGGTTATGTACACATTTAAAAACTTTATATATATATATTAGTATGTGTGTGTATCAGTGTGATTGATTGATTTTATTAAAAAATATTTTTACTTTTTGAGATACAGCTGCTTTGTATCCTGTATCTGTCAGGTCAGCAGGACTGACAGGATCAGTGACACGCAGGATCCACCTCAAATCTATCACATCTAAGATTATAATTTAGCGGAGGGCCCGTTTCACTGATCCCGTCAGTCCTGCTGACCTGACGGATACAGGATACAAAGCAGCTGTATCTCAAAAAGTGAAAATATTTTTTAATAAAACGGAATTACAAAGTTGCACCAAACACACATTTTTATTAAAAAAAAAAAAAAAACGACGTGATTTTTGCGATGTTTTTTCCGTAGCAGGTTTAGTTTTTTTATCGTTTTTATACACACCTTTTTTGCTATTTTAGAATTTTTATTCATAAAGTTTGAAAATAATAGTAAAAAAAGAAGCTTTTTTACGTTTCAGCTATTTTTCTTTGGTAATAACATAGTTTTACCCTAAAATAGACCTTTTATTTGTAATCATCATTGTTTACCGTAAATTTTAATATATTACATGTCTATATTAGGGTAATTGGGTCAGCGCTAGCGTTACAACAATGATTGGCAGGGGGAACTTTTTTTTGGGGTGGGTATTTTATGTGTATTTATTATTTCATTTTTTTTTGCACTTTACTTTACTATTTTTTTATTACTATGGTCTGTTCCTCAAAGGTCAAAAAAGACCTTTGGGCAACTTTATATATTTTTTTTCTTTCTTTTACACCATGTCTTTCCACTGTAACTGGTGCTGCACAGAAGCCCCAGTTACAGGGGAAATCAGCCCTCTCATAGTGACGATTGTCACTAATAGAGCTGTGCTGGGTCTAGTAAGACCCAGCAGCAGTCTGTCAGTAACGGCACCCGGCGATCATGTGACCAGTCACATGATCACCGGGAGGAATAGAGACAGCGCCGCTGCTGCTGTCTCTATTCCTATACACAGCGTTCATTGAGTGCTGTGTAAAAGAGATCAGAGAAGACAGAAGCAGCGAAAGCTGCTTCTGTCTTCTCCTCAGGGTCCCCGGCAGTCACTGACAGCCGGAGAACCGACATTCAGCTGCCCGATCGCGTGGGCAGCAAGTTAAAACCTGAGCCATAGAAAGTCTATGGCTCGGGTTTTAAGGACCCGTCCCTGACCGCTGGCGGTAAAAATACAGCCAGCGGTCGGGAACCAGTTGGGCAGGAGGATAAGCCAACTACATCAGCGCCGGTGACCGCCCGCCCGGCTCTTCTCTTCCAGCTTTGGAGTAACAGAACAGCCGTCCGTCGCTGTTCTGTTACTCAATGGCGGCGCCCGCACTGTCAGGGAGGCGTGTCCTACCCCTATCCCGGCCAATTCCCTTCTCCTCCCCATCTTCGGCAGTTAGCAGCGCTAGCGCGCTGAATAGGTTTATAAGACGATGTGCGGTTCGGGCTGCCATGGGCCCCCTGGGAGCCCCGGGCGGCCGCCCGAACCGCCCATATGATAATCCGCCACTGATGTTCGCCTGTTGATGAGATGATGCTGGTAGACGCTGTACTGGGGAAGAAACTGGCTCGCTGTTCGTAGATCTCCCACCAATTCCTTATGAACTGTCATTGATATCATAGATGGTTGGCAATCCTGACTCTTTCCATCATACAGTTCATTATTTTACAATATGTATTCAAAGAAGTTTAGACTTAAATCTCTATAAGATGAGAATTATCAGTTGTGTCTACATGTTTTACATTGACATTAGTTTTGCAATATTCAATATTATCAACCATCTAACTGATTATCTGGAGCTGTGCTAGGGCAAGAGGAATAGCCATTACTGTTTTGCCTGAGCTGTAGTGTGACTGCAGAGGGAGATGCTAATAAAGGTTCTAGTTCAGGCTAGATCGTGCTAGGGCCGCAATCTTGGTCTCGTTTTAAAGCCAAGAATTTAAAGCCAAGAATCTCTAGCCGCGACCTATACTGAGCTAGAGCAGGTTAAAGTGAGTGCTGCCTATACTTGCAAATCTTACTTCAGCTTGTATAAAGGAGCAGAGGGGGGCCAGCAGGGGACGTGCTGACAGTAGGCAGTGAGATCTGTGGTCCTTCTCCTGTTCTTGTGTGGTTTATGATGACCCCAGCAAGAGGATTAATATGGACTTTTGTCTATGTTATACCCTTCCTTTAGCAATCAAAAAGCACTTGCTCATCTACACCGTGTTCCAAATTATTATGCACATTGGATTTAAGTGTCATAAACATTTAATTATTAGTTTTTCAATTTAACTCATGGATGGTATTGTGTCTTAGGGCACTTTGGATCATTGTAATCAATCTCAGACACCTGTGATAATTAGTTTTCCAGGTGTGCCCAATCAAAGGAAAACTACTTAAGAAGGACGTTCCACATTATTAAGCAGGCCACAGGTTTCAAGCAATATAGGAAAGAAAAAGGGCCTCTCTGCTGCCGAAAAGCGTGACATAGTACAATAGTGCAAGGTATGAAAACATTGGATATTTCAAGAAAACTTAAGCGTGATCATCGTACTGTGAAAAGATTTGTGGCTGATTCAGAGCACAGACGGGTTCGTTCAGATAAAGACATAATGAGGAAGGTTTCTGCCAGACAAATTAATAGGATTAGGAGAGCAGTTGCTAAAATGCCATTGCAAAGCAGCAAACAGGTATTTGAAGCCGCTGGTGGCTCCGGAGTCCCGCAAACCTCAAGGTGTAGGATCCTCCAGAGGTTTGCAAGTGTGCATAAAGCTATTATTCGGCCACCCCTAAACAATGCTCACAAGCAGAAACGGTTGCAGTGGGCTCAGAAATACATGAAGACTAATTTTCAAACTGTGTTGTTTACTGATGAGTGCCGTGCAACCCTGGATGGTCCAGATGGATGGAGTAGTGGATGGTTGGTGTATGGCCACCATGTCCCAACAAGGCTGCGACGTCAGCAAGGAGGTGGCGGAGTCATGTTTTGGGCTGGAATCATGGGGAGAGAGCTGGTAGGCCCCTTTAGGGTCCCTGACGGTGTGAAAATGACCTCTGCAAAGTACGTAGAGTTTATGACTGACCACTTTCTTCCGTGGTACAAAAAGAAGAACCGTGCCTTCCGTAACAAAATTATCTTCATGCATGACAATGCACCATCTCATACTGCAAAGAATACCTCTGTGTCATTGGCTGCTATGGGCATAAAAGGAGAGAAACTCATGGTGTGACCCCCATGTTCCCCTGACCTCAACCCTACTGAAAACCTTTGGAGCATCCTCAAGGAAAATATCTATGAGGGTGGGAGGCAGTTCACATCAAAACAGAAGCTCTGGGAGGCTATTCTGACATCCTGCAAAGATATTCAAGCAGAAACTGTCCAAATACTCACAAATTCAATGGATGCAAGATTTGTGAAGGTGATATCAAAGAAGGGGTCTTATGTTAACATGTAACTTGGCCTGTTAAGTTTTTTTTGATTGAAAGAGCTTTTGATTTCTGTAAATATGACCTCCTGATGCTGCAAATTCAACAAATTACCATTTTACTTCTCTTTACAACCTTTAAAATGTTTTGATCTCTGTTGTGCATAATAATTTGAAACAGTGCATTTTGAGTTTTTTACTTCTAAAAAAAAAACTGTTATCATTAGGAGATTTGTTCAATAAAATTTGCATTATACTAAAACGGTTGATGGCTTGAAGATTATATTGACTTTTATTTGTATCGACTATTTAGGAAAATCAGCGAAAAATTACATTTGCATAATAATTTGGAATGCGGTGTAATCATTCTTCTGTGCCTAATTTATTGACGCAGTTGGTATGGAGTATGCAAATAAGGTCTTCTCCGGAAGAAGGAAAACTATCTCTCTAGTGCCACCTGTTGAAGGTAGCCTCCCTGTAAGTCTGACCCATAGAAGAGCCTTGAAACACAACTAGGGATTATACTGTAGACAAGACAGAGTCTCCTCCAAAAGGAAGAGAAACCCATCTGTAGCCATCTGTTTCAAACTTTTTGTCCCTTGTCACTACAGAGCAGAGTAAAATCCCTAGTCGTGTTTTGAGGCTATTCTACAGTTCGGACATGGATTTACAGGGAAGCTACATTACCCTTCAAAAGTTTAGGGCACTTAGAAATTTCCTTATTTTTGAAAGAAAAGCACAGTTTTTTTTCAATGAAGATAACATTAAATTAATAAAAAATACACTCTATACATTGTTAATGTGCTAAATGACTATTCTAGCTGCAAACGTCTGGTTTTTAATGCAATATCTACATAGGTGTATAGAGGCCCATTTCCAGCAACCATCGCTCCAGTGTTCTAATGGTACATTGTGTTTGCTAACTGTGTTAGAAGGCTAATGGATGATTAGAAAACACTTGAAAACCCTTGTGCAATTATGTTAGCACCTCTGTAAACAGTTGCTGTTTAGAGGAGCTATAAAACTGACCTTCCTGTGAGCTAATTGAGAATCTGGAGCATTACATTTGTGGGTTCGATTAAACTGTCAAAATGGCTAGAAAAAAAGAGCTTTCATGTGAAACTCGACAGTCTATTCTTGTTCTTAGAAATGAAGGCTATTCCATGCGAGAAATTGCCAAGAAACTGAAGATTTCCTACAACGGTGTGTACTACTCCCTTCAGAGGACAGCACACACAGGCTCTAACCAGAGTAGAAAGAGAAGTAAGAGGCCCCGCAGCACAACTGAGCAACAAGATAAGTACATTAGATTCTCTAGTTTGAGAAATAGGCGCCTCACAGGCCCTCAACTGGCAGCTTCATTAAATAGTACCCGCAAAACGCCAGTGTCAACGTCTACAGTGAAGAGGCGACTCCGGGATGCTGGCCTTCAGGGCAGAGTGGCAAAGAAAAAGCCATATCTGAGACTGGCTAATAAATGTAATGATGGGGTAGGGAGACAGACAGGTGAGCCCTAATCTACCCGCCACTCAGTCCCTGCCTACTTGCAACGGCCCGTCCTAGGCGACGGCGTACAACTGGGCGACGGTCCCTACGCTCAATAAGTGCACGACAGACAAACAGACAAGGATACACAGAAGCTAAGGGAAATGGGGCAGTTGCCCATGGCAACACAGTGAGCAACAACAGTAGTGAACGAGCCGAGTCAGACCAGGAGTGCACGAGGTACAAATCGCAGAGCAGGAGCGTAGTCAGTAAAGCCAGGGTCAAAAATGAAGCAAGGTCAATAATCATAGCAGGAGCAGCAGAGCCAGGAAACAGAAAAGAATCACAGGCAAAGGAGGAGCAGGAAATGCAGGTATATATAGACAGAGGGCGGGAGCTAGCTCCGTCTGGCCAGGCTGTGATAGGCTCTCCCACTCCTCAGCCTCCCAGCCTGACTGGTAGAAGATCATGTCAGTCTCTCAGACTTAGGAGCAGGTGCAGACTGATTGACCACGGGCGTCGACACAGAAGGTGTGTCTGTCAGATCCTTTACAGTACCCCCCTCTTTTAAGAGGGGCAACTGGACCCTTTCTAGGTGGACCTAGCTTATTGGGGAAGCGAAGATGGAACCTCCTGAGCAATACCCCAGCGTGAACATCCCGGGCGGGTACCCAAGTCCTCTCCTCAGGCCCGTATCCTCTCCAATGGACCAGGTACTGGAGGGAGCCTTGGACCATCCTGCTGTCCACAATCTTGGCCACCTCGAAGTCTACCCCTTCAGGGGTGAGAACAAGGACCGGAGGTTTCCTCGAGGGAGCCAAGGACGGGGAGCAGCGTTTAAGGAGGGAGGCATAAAACACGTCGTGTACTCGAAAAGACGGGGGTAACTCCAGTCAGAAGGAGACACGGTTAAGGACTTCAAGCACCTTGTACGGCCCTATATATCGGGGAGCAAATTTTTTGGACGTGACTTTAAGGCGCAAATTTTTAGAAGACAGCCACACCAGATCCCCGACCACAAACAAGGGGTTAGCAGAACGTCTTCTATCTGCCTGAGTCTTTTGTATGCTCTGGGACTCCTCTAGGTTATTCTGAACCTGGGCCCAGACTGTGCACAGTTCCTGATGAACGACATCTACCTCTGGATTGTTGGAACTACCAGGTGAAACAGAGGAGAACCGTGGATTAAACCCAAAATTACAGAAAAAGGGGGAGACCTCTGACGAGTTACTGACCCGGTTATTAAGGGAAAATTCGGCGAGGGGAATGAAGGAGACCCAATCATATTGACAGTCAGAGATAAAACACCTTAAATATTGTTCTAGAGACTGATTAGTCCTCTCAGTTTGGCCATTAGTTTCAGGATGGAACGCCGAGGAGAAGGACAGATCAATCTCCAACTTTTTACAGAAGGCTCTCCAAAACAATGAAACAAATTGTACCCCTCTGTCAGAAACAATATTGACAGGAACCCCATGGAGACACAGGATGTGTTTGACAAACAAGGTAGCTAACGTCTTAGCATTGGGTAGTTTCTTGAGGGGCACAAAGTGGCACATCTTACTGAAATGGTCTACTACAACCCACACCACCGACTTGCCTTGAGATGGAGGCAAATCGGTGATAAAATCCATGGAGATATGGGTCCAAGGTCTTTGGGGAATGGGCAAAGAACATAGTAAGCCCGCTGGTCGGGACCTGGGAGTCTTGGACCTAGCACAAATTTCACAAGCGGCGACGTAGGCCTTAACGTCTTTAAGCAACCCAGGCCACCAATGGTTTCTGGCAATGAGATGCTTGGTACCCAGGATGCCTGGATGGCCAGATAGTGCAGAGTCATGATTTTCCCTGAGTACTCTTAGCCGGAAGTGCAGGGGAACAAACAGCTTTTTCTCAGGAAGGTTCCCGGGAGCTGAACCTTGATCAGCCGCAATTTCGGAGACTAAGTCAGAATCAACAGAGGAAATGATTATACCTGGGAGGCAAAACAAATGCAGGATCTTCCTCTGAAAGAGGACTGGCCATGAAGCTACGCGACAGTGCATCAGCCTTAATATTTTTAGACCCAGCCCTATAGGTGACCAAAAAGTTGAATCTAGTAAAAAATGACGCCCATCGAGCTTGTCTCGGGTTTAGCCTCCGGGCAGATTCTAAGAAAACCAGATTCTTTTGGTCGGTAAGGACCGTTACCTGGTGCCTAGCCCCCTCCAGGAAGTGGCGCCACTCTTCAAATGCCCATTTAATGGCTAAGAGTTTGCGGTTGAATATATCATAGTTACTCTCAGTGGGCGAGAACTTCCTGGAGAAGTAGGCACAGGGACGGAGATGGGTGAGGGATCTGGTACCCTGGGACAAGACAGCACCCACTCCCACCTCGGAGGGGTCAACCTCCACGATGAATGGCTCCATTTGGTTAGGCTGAATCAGCACAGGGGCCGAGATAAAGCACTTCTTAAGGACTTCAAAAGCCTGGACCGCCTCTGGAGGCCAGTGGAGGAGGTCAGCACCTTTGCGAGTAAGATCCGTAAGAGGCTTAGCGATGACTGAGAAGTTAGCAATAAATCTCCTGCAAAAATTAGCAAACCCCAGGAAGCACTGTAACGCCTTCAGGGAGTCAGGTTGGACCCATTCAGCCACAGCCTGAACCTTGGCAGGGTCCATGCGGAATTCATGAGGAGTGAGGATTTGACCCAAAAATGGTATCTCCTGCACCCCAAACACACATTTTTCGGTTTTAGCAAACAGTTTGTTTTCCTGAAGGGCCTGGAGCACCTTCCTGACATGCTCAATGTGGGAGGACCAGTCTTTGGAAAACACAAGTATGTCATCAAGGTACACTACAAGAAATACCCCCAGGTAGTCTCTTAAAATCTCATTTATGAAATTCTGGAAGACCGCGGGAGCTTTACACATCCCAAAGGGCATGACGAGGTATTCGAAATGACCTTCGGGCGTGTTAAACGCAGTCTTCCACTCAGCCCCCTCTTTGATGAGGATAAGGTTATAAGCCCCCCGTAGATCAAATTTAGAGAACCATTGGGCCCCCTGAACCTGATTGAAGAGATCAGGAATCAAAGGAAGGGGATACTGGTTCCTTACAGTGACCTTATTCAAGTTCCGGTAGTCAATGCACGGCCTAAGACCACCATCCTTCTTCCCAACGAAGAAGAAGCCAGCACCTACCGGAGAAGTAGAGGGGCGAATGTAACCCTTGGCCAGACATTCCTGGATATACTCTCTCATGGCTTCACGTTCGGGACAAGAGAGATTAAATATCCTACCCTTAGGGAGCTTAGCTCATGGTACCAAATCGATTGCGCAATCGAATTCTCTATGAGGAGGTAACACTTCGGAGGCCTTTTTAGAAAAAACATCAGCGAAGTCCTGAATAAACTCAGGTAGAGTGTTCACCTCCTCAGGGAGAGAGATAAAATTAACAGAAAAACATGATGTCATGCATTCATTACCCCATTTGGTAAGGTCCCCAGTATTCCAGTTAAACGTGGGATTATGCATCTGCAACCAGGGAAGGCCTAAAACCAAATCGGACGATGATCCCTGCATCACCAGTACAGAGCACTGCTCCAAATGCATGGAGCCAACAAGGAGTTCAAAAACAGGGGTATGCTGTGTAAAATAACCATTAGCAAGAGGAGTGGAGTCGATACCCACTACTGGGACAGGTTTAGGCAAGTCAATCAATGGCATAGCTAGAGACATAGCCAATTCCACAGACATAATATTAGCAGAAGACCCTGAATCCACGAAGGCACTGGCGGTGGCAGACCTACCACCAAAAGAGACCTGAAAGGGAAGCAAGATCTTATTAGGTTTCATATATACGGGAAATACCTGTGCGCCCAAATGACCTCCCCGATGGTCACTTAGGCGCGGAAGTTCTTCCGACTGCTTATTCTTACGCCTAGGACAGTTGTTCACTTGATGCTTGTCATCCACACAGTAGAAGCAGAGACCATTCTTCCTGCGGAACTCTCTACGTTGTTGGGGAGAGACGGAGGCCCCGAGTTGCAAATGTTCATCCGAGTTTTCCGTGGAAGAATGAACCAACGGAGCCATCATGGGGGGGTCAGAGGGGAAGGCACAAAAACGTTCCAGTCGTCGTTCCCTGAGACGTCGGTCAAGACGTACCGCTAAAGCCATAACCTGATCTAGGGAGTCAGAAGAGGGATAGCTAACTAACAGGTCTTTCAGGGCGTTCGACAGACCCAATCCAAACTGGCACCTTAAGGCAGGGTCATTCCACCGAGAAGCTACACACCACTTCCTAAAGTCAGAACAGTACTCTTCAACGGGTCTCTTACCCTGACGTAAGGTCACCAGCTGACTCTCGGCAAAGGCAGTCTTATCAGTCTCGTCATATATGAGCCCGAGAGCGGAAAAAAAAATATCAACAGAGGAAAGTTCAGGGGCGTCAGGAGCCAAGGAGAAGGCACATTCTTGGGGCCTGTCCTGGAGCCGGGACATAATTGTACCCACTCGCTGGCTCTCAGAACCTGAGAAGTGGGGCTTTAAACGGAAATAGAGCCTACAACTCTCCCGAAAGGAGAAAAAAGGGTAGTATCATGCTGGTTGCCCTTCTGAGCCAGGGCTTGGACCTGTAGGGAGAGGCCCTGCATTTTCTGAGCCAGGGTCTCAAGGGGGTCCATAGTTGTGTCAGGGACCAGGGTAGAAAAGGTATATGGGCCTGTGATTATGTAATGACGGGGTAGGGAGACAGGTGAGCCCTAATCTACCCGCCACTCAGTCCCTGCCTACTTGCAACGGCCCTTCCTAGGCGAAGGCGTACAACTGGGCGACGGTCCCTATGCTCAATAAGTGCACGACAGACAAACAGACAAGGGTACACAGAAGCTAAGGGAAATGGGGCAGTTGCCCACGGCAACACAGTGAGCAACAAGAGTAGTGAACGAGTCGAGTCAAACCAGGAGTGCACGAGGTACAAATCGCAGAGCAGGAGCGTAGTCAGTAAAGCCATGGTTCAAAATGAAGCAAGGTCAATAATCATAGCAGGAGCAGCAGAGCCAGGAAACAGAAAAGAATCACAGGCAAAGGAGGAGCAGGAAATGCAGGTATAAATAGACAGAGGGCGGGAGCTAGCTCCATCTGGCCAGGCTGTGATAGGCTCTCCCACTCCTCAGCCTCCCAGCCTGACTGGTAGAATATCGTGTCACTCTCTCAGACTTAGGAGCAGATGCAGACTGATTAACCAGGTGCGTCGACACAGAAGCTGTGTCTGGCAGATCCTTTACAATAAAAGGAAAAGATTAATATGGGCAAAAGCACACAGACATTGGACAGAGGAAGATTGGAAAAAAGTGTTATGGACAGACGAATCGAAGTTTGAGGTGTTTGGATCACACAGAAGAACATTTGTGAGACGCAGAACAACTGAAAAGATGCTGGAAGAGTGCCTGACGCCATCTGTCAAGCATGGTGGAGGTAATGTGATGGTCTGGGGTTGCTTTGGTGCTGCTAAAGTCGGAGATTTGTACAAGGTAAAAGGGATTTTGAATAAGGAAGGCTATCACTCCATTTTGCAACACCATGCCATACCCTGTGGACAGCGCTTGATTGGAGCCAATTTCATCCTACAACAGGACAATGACCCAAAGCACACCTCCAAATTATGCAAGAACTATTTAGGGAAGAAGCAGGCAGCTGGTATTCTATCTGTAATGGAGTGGCCAGCGCAGTCACCAGATCTCAACCCCATAGAGCTGTTGTGGGAGCAGCTTGACCGTATGGTACGCAAGAAGTGCCCATCAAGCCAATCCAACTTGTGGAAGGGGCTTATGGAAGCATGGGGTGAAATTTCTCCCGATTACCTCAGCAAATTAACAGCTAGTATGCCAAAGGTCTGCAATGCTGTAATTGCTGCAAATGGAGCATTCTTTGACGAAAGCAAAGTTTGAAGGAGAAAATTATTATTTCAAATAAAAATCATTATTTCTAACCTTGTTAATGTCTTGACTATATTTTCTAGTCATTTTGCAACTCATTTGATAAATATAAGTGTGAGTTTTCATGGAAAACACAAAATTGTCTGGGTGACCCCAAACTTTTGAACGATAGTGTACCTCCAATATGTGGCACTAAAAAGATTGTTTTCCTTCTCCCGGAGAAAACACAAATTTTCAGATGTAAACAAACAATGTTGTTTGATGTTTGAAGGAGATGCCCATGCAGGTCCATGGACAAAGAAGGCAGGCTATAGATTGATTTATCCCATGCATTTCTTTTCTCCTGCTGCTGGTGCTCTGGTATGTGTGTATCTTGTGCTAATGTTAAGAGATATCTGCATACAGTTTCTCCTGAAATACTCTGTGCTGCCTTAAACTCTGTGGACAGGTGAGGATCCTGTTTCTTTTAAATGCTGCACTGTAGCGCAGCCTTATATAGTGGATCGAACGGGTTCCCCAGCAGCATTTAAAAGAAACAGGATCCTGACCTGTCCACAGAGTTTAAGGCAGCACAGAGTATTTCAGGAGAGGAGCGTGTGATTGGCTGCAGTGGCCGCTGCAGCCTGTGATTGACTGCAGAGGCCGCTGCAGCCTGTGATTGGCTTCAGAGGCGGTCATGTGGGATGAAGCGTCATCCCTGGAGGCCGGCCTTCTGACGTCATCCTGACGTGCGTGACCGCCACTACAGCCTGTGATTGGCTGCAGAGGCCGCTGTAGCCTGTGATTGGCTGCAGAGGCGGTCTCGTGGGATGAAGCGTCATCCCTGGAGGCCGGCCTTCTGACGTCATCCTGACGTGCGTGACCGCCACTACAGCCTGTGATTGGCTGCAGCGGCGACATGGATGAAACGTCATCGCTGGAGGCCGGACAGGAGGAATATAAGTATGAACGTATTTTTTATTTATTTTTATTACATTAAAATTTTATTTTCCGTGCGCCGAGCATGGTACTGTCAAGGTTGCTGAAAGAGTTAATGCAGCCCATTAACTCTTTCAGCACCCTGGACAGTACCATGCTCGGCGCACGGAAATTACAGGTTCGGTCAGAACCAGTTCGGTCCGAATCGAACTTTTTCGTGAAATTCGGCGAACTAGCTGAACCGAACTTTTCATAAGTTCGCTCATCTCTACTGTTGACCGTAAGCTCATTCCAACAGCTATCACCCCGACCTACAGGTTTATTCAATGGGGGAGAGGGAGACAAGCTGCTGCCAGACAATTTATTCAACATTGTATTTCCAGACTGAACAAAGCATTAGTCATCTTGAAATCCAACATGCCCGCAGCTTGTTTTCCCTCACATCTGGCATCAGAGGGCTGTCTGGAGCCCCCATGAACATTAATTAATCTAGTGTGTTTGGGCAGCTTTAGGGTATGTTCACATGGTATATGTGTGAAACAGAAAAATAAAAGACTGATTTCAGGAAAAAAAGGCCACTGAATGCAGTTGTTTTTGGAGCTGATTTTCAAAGTGTTTTTGAAGCGTATTTTGAGGACATTTTTGAAGCGTTTTTCGTTTTTATTGTCAATGGAAAGTCAACTTGTAAAACATTTCAAGAAGTGTCATGTAACTTCTTTTTTTACGAAGTGTATTTTTATGACGGGTTTTTTAATTCCGCCTCATATGAATTTCACGGTGTATTTCCCATTCAAATCAATGAGAGGCTGTTTGCATGCGTATTTTGAATATATATTTAGGAGTGTACTCCGAAATACGCCTGAAAATTAGCTGTGTGAACAAATATACAGTATATGTGTCCGGGAAAATTATGTTTAACAATGCTGTGTTGGTGTCTTCTCCCAACACAGGAGCAGAGCTGAGTTCTCAATCACACTGTATTCTCACCGACATTCAGCTGCTGATAATATAAAATCAAGAACAACACAGCAGTATCCAGGAGTATTACACACAAGTATTTTCTATTTGAGATGCTCAGTTTCCTTCTTTTGGGGTACTTCTTACAGTTTTAGAGCGTTAATTAATTAACAGCCTCATGTTTGGATAAGATTGTATATATAAAAAAAGGAGAATGTGAGCAAAGCTGTCTTGATTATATATATATAAGGCCTCGTATTAGCAACTTCCTTTAAGGAGCTCTGAAAAATTACCTAAAGCCTATGTAAACCCTTGAAAAGGATTTTTTTTAAATAAAAAGGTCAATCAGTGTTATTGGTGCAACTGTATAATTAGTTTTTATTAGAAAATCATTTTACTTTTTGAGATATAGCTGCTCTGTATTCTCCATACAGAGCAGCTGTATCATTCGCTAAATCCTGTTTCCGTCAGGTCCGCGGGACTGAAAGGTTCAGTGAAATCGGGATCACACAGGATCCACCTGTTATCCATCACATCTAAGTTCATAACTTAGATTTGATCGATTACAGGTGGATCCTGCATATCAGAGACACGCAGGACCCGCTGATACTGAACCCATCAGGTCTTAGCAAACGATACAGCTGCTCTCTATAGAGAATACAGAGCAGCTATATACCAAAAAGTAAAACAAATTTCTAATAAATACTAATTATAAAGTTGCACCTTTAAGACTGTCAGCTTCCACCAATGCAATGTTACTTTTCAGGAAGTTTTTTCTGCATGTTTTCCCCCCACTTGGTATTTATAAAAGGGAATTATTCATTATATTGTATGCACTTACTATATATATACTTTCAAACACTATTCGTCGGACATTTGCAAGCTCAACCCCCAATCAACCAAGGAACGCCCACAAGCCCTCCCAGAAAAAACAACTTTTGGATAGTATTCGCATAAGCCATGTCCTTTTCCAGGTCGGTTTCACGGGACAAACCCGCAGAAAATGGTATGTTTGGGAGGTATATATGTATACTTGCTATGTATTTATATTTGGCATGTGCCCTGGGCGCAGCTAGGATAGAATGGAGGGGGTTCTGAATCACGGCAAAATCCAGACAAAACTGCTTAGTGTAATGATGCAGAAGGACCTGCAAACATAAGATCATGTGACCAAATGTGTGTAGATCCTGTTACTGTTAAAGGACCTGCAAAAATAGGTACAGGTGCAGGTAATAAAGCCCTTTGTTTAAGGACCCTGGGGTCTGTATTTAGGGTTTTTTGTTTGGGGTCTGTATTTAGGGGGTCTGGGTTCTGTATTCGTTTAGGGGTCTTGTCTGGGGTTTTTATTTATTTAGGGTTCTGCATTCTGAATTTATTTGTGTTGCTATAGAGCAGGGGTCTCAAACAAGTGGGCCGCAGGCCGCACGCGGCCCCTGAGGATGGCATCTGCGGCCCACGGGGCACTCATGCTCCCTTGGAAGAGCAGGCTGATGGAGGAGCGTGCCGGTTTGCTTGACAAAGGCTGCATTGAGCAGCTGAAACGTTGCATTCTATTGCACAGATGGGTGAATAAAAATCCCTTTACCTTGACCTTTGGAGTGCAGCCTCTATTTCTATTCTGTCTGGTGCTCCTTCATGATGTCATGGAGGAGCACAGTCCCTTTCATGCACTGCTGGAACGTTGGTGGTAGGTGAGCAATGGCCACACAGACACTGTACATAGTGCAACGCCCCCTGTAGATAGTGCCCCACACACCCCACCCTGTTAACAGCGCTACACCCCCCCATCACTGTAGTTAGCTCCATTGGTGTTTCCTCTAGGAGTGCAATCCCCAACCAGAGCATTGCCAACGCTCGGGACGGGGATTCCTCTGCTAGAGGATCCCCTGAATTCACTGTTTATATATGGACAGTGATGTCAAGGGATCCTCCTGGACCGGATTCCCTGGCTAGAGTGCTCTGGCCAAGGATTCCTCTGCCGGAGGAGCCCCTGAAGTCACTGTCCATATATGGACAGTGACTTCAGGGGCTCCTCCAGCAGAGGAATCCCCGGCCAGAGCGTTGGCAATACTCTGGCTGGGGATTCCACTCCTAGAGGGAGCTCCAATGGAGTTATCTATAGGGGTCGTGGCGCTATCTATAGGGGATGTGTGTGGCACTATCTATAGGAGTGTGTGGGGGCATATCTATAGGGGTGTGTGTGGCACTATCTACAAAGGGGTGTGTGTGGTACTATCTACAAAGGGGTGCGTGTGGCACTATCTACATGTGGGTGTGTGGCACTATCTACAGAGGACATTGTGGCACTATCTACAAAGGGCATTGTGGCATTATCTACAGAGGGCACTGTGGCATTATCTACAGAGGTCACTGTGGCACCATCTACAGAGGGCACTATGGCATTATCTACAGAGGGCACTGTGGCATTATCTACAGAGGTCACTGTGGCACCATCTACAGAGGGCACTATGGCATTATCTACAGAGGGCACTGTGGCATTATCTACAGAGGGCACTGTTGCACCATCCATGGAGAGCACTGTGGCATTATCTACAGAGGACACTGTGGCGTTATCTACAGAGGGCTCTGTGAAATTATCTGCAGAAGGCACTGTGGCATTATCTACAGATGGCACTGTGTCTTTATCTATAGAGGGTACTGTGGCCTTATCTACAGAGGGCACTATGGCATTATCTACAGAGGGCACTGTGCCATTATTTATGGGGGGTGTGGCACTGTCTACAGAGGGCACTGTGGCAATATATACAGAGGGCACTGTGGCATTATCTACAGAGGGCACTATGGGATTATCTAGAGAGGGCACTGTGGTAATATCCACAGAGGGTGCTGTGGCATTATCTACAGAGGGCACTGTGACATTATCTACAGAGGGCACTATGGCATTATCTACAGAGGGCACTGTTGCACCATCCATGGAGGGCACTTTGGCATTATCTACAGAGGACACTGTGGCGTTATCTACAGAGGGCTCTGTGGAATTATCTACAGTAGGCACTGTGGCATTACCTACAGAGGTCACTGTGGCAATATCCACAGAGGGCACTGTGGCATTATCTACAGAGGGCACTGTGGCATTATCTACAGAGGGCACTGTGGCACTATCTAAAAAGGGGCTTCCCTATCTTGACATTCTTTTGTCTGCCAAATGCTGGGAAACTGAGCAGCCAGACTTCATTTAGCGACACTTAAACTGGACAACTGGATTGTTAAAATAAGCACGTGGAGTAAAGTGGGGTAAGTGTTAGCTGTATTATTATAGTAATGTAGTATTATTATAGCAATGTAGTATTGTTATAGTAGTTCAAATAACTAATTTATTAATTAATTAATTCCTAACGATAACAAGTATAAACGACTAAAATTAAATCCCACATGGCTTACACCTTCTGTGAAAGGGGCAATACATGACAAAAAAAGGGCATTTAAATAATACAAATCTGAGGGTACATCTGTAGCCTTTGTAAAATATAAAGAGCTTAATAAAATGTGTAAAAATGTAATAAAATTAACAAAAATACAAAATGAAAGGCAGGTGGCCAAGCATAGTAAAACAAATCCCAAAAAAATCTTCAAGTATATAAATGCAAAAAAGCCAAGGTCTGAACATGTAGGACCCCGAGATAGTGGTAATGGGGAGTTGGTCATAGGGGATCAAGAGAAGGCCGAGCTACTAAATGGGTTCTTTAGCTCTGAATATACAACAGAAGAAAGAGCAGCTGATGTAGCTGGTGCCAGTGCTGTTAACATATCAGTTGATATACTGAATTGGATGAATGTAGATATGGTCCAAGCTAAATTAAATAAAATAAATGTGCACAAGGCCCCGGGACCAGATGGGATACACCCTAGAATTCTTAAAGAGCTTAGTTCAGTTATTTCTGTCCCCCTTTTCATAATATTCAGAGATTCTCTAGTGACTGGTATAGTGCCAAGCGACTCGCGCAGGGCAAATGTGGTGCCTATTTTCAAAAAGGGCTCTAGGTCTTCCCTGGGTAATTATAGACCAGTAAGCTTAACATCCATCTTGGGGAAAATGGTTGAGGGGCTATTGAGGGACAATATACAGGATTATGTGACAAAAAATTGTATTATAAGTGACAGCCAGCACGGTTTTACTAAGGACAGAAGTTGTCAAACTAACCTGATCTGTTTTTATGAAGAGGTGAGCAGAAGCCTAGACAGAGGGGCCGCTGTGGATATATGTTTTTGGACTTTGCAAAGGCATTCGACACTGTCCCTCATAGACGTCTAATGGGTAAATTAAGGACTATAGGTTTAGAAAATATAGTTTGTAATTGGATTGAGAATTGGCTCAAGGACCGTATCCAGAGAGTTGTGGTAAATGATTCCTACTCTGAATGGTCCCCGGTTATAAGTGGTGTACCCCAGGGTTCAGTGCTGGGACCACTATTATTCAACTTATTTATTAATGATATAGAGGATGGGATAAATAGCACTATTTCTATTTTTGCAGATGACACCTAACTATGTAGTAATGTTCAGTCTGTAGAAGATGTTCATGAATTGCAAGCGGATTTAAACAAACTAAGTGTTTGGGCATCCAGTTCGCAAATGAAGTTTAATGTAGATAAATGTAAAGTTATGCACCTGGGTACGAACAACCTGCATGCATCATATGTCCTAGGGGGAGCTACACTGGGGGAGTCACTTGTTGAGAAGGATCTGGGTGTACTTGTAAATCATAAATTAAATAACAGCATGCAGTGTCAATCAGCTGCTTCAAAGGCCAACAGGATATTATCGTGCATTAAAAGAGGCATGGACTCGCAGGACAGGGATGTAATATTGCCACTTTACAAAGCATTAGTGAGGCCTCATCTAGAATATGCAGTTCAGTTCTGGGCTCCAATTCATAGAAAGGATGCCCTGGAGTTAGAAAAAATACAAAGAAGAGCAACGAAGCTGATAAGGGGCATGGAGAATCTAAGTTATGAGTAAAGATTAAAATAATTAAACCTATTTAGCCTTGAAAAAAGACGACTAAGGGGGGACATGATTAATTTATATAAATATATTAATGGCACATACAAAAAAATATGGTGAAATCCTGTTCCATGTAAAACCCCCTCAAAAAACAAAGGGGCACTCCCTCCGTCTGGAGAAAAAAAGGTTCAACCTGCAGAGGCAACAAGCCTTCTTTACTGTGAGAACTGTGAATTTATGGAATAGTCTACCGCAGGAGCTGGTCACAGCAGGGACAGTGGATGGCTTTAAAAAAGGGTTAGATAATTTCCTAGAACAAAAAAGTATCAGCTCCTATGTGTAGAAATTTTTCCCTTCCCTTTTCCCGTCTCTTGGTTGAACTTGATGGACATGTGTCTTTTTTCAGCCATACTAACTATGTAACTATGTAACAATAATTTTGTTTCGTATCAAATTTGAAAGTAATGCGGCCAGTCAACTTCAAAATTTTCCTATGTGCGGCCCATTTACCTGGCCAAGTTTGAGACCCCTGTTATAGAGGCTAGAGATGGCTGCAGAATCAATGGGCCAAAGATATCTCGGCAGCAAATTCTGCAGTGGTTAGGAGAAGTCATCATGGCGTTCTGAGCCAGATAGAGAAGACAAGCAAAGAGAACATCTATAATCAGAGAAGACTTCACCTGTGAGTTACTGAATTTATAGAGGAGCTGTAACCTCTCCGGACATGTATGTTATAGTAAATTCTTGTATTTCACAAGTCTTCATGTAGTCCAGGCCTAGTGTCCCACCACAGTCTGAAACGGTCAGCGATGATTAGACACTATCAGTATCTAGGGATACAGCCCTTTGAAAAGGGGAATGGTAACAGCCAGCTTTCAATGCTAACACAAAAAGGTGGTGTTAACTATAGACATAGTTTGTAGGGGGGTGGCGGTGGGGATAGCAGGGGCCCAAGTTTGGGGAACAAATAAGCAGCTAATGTGGCAGTAGCCCAACAATGTACCCTTGCAAATCATTGAAAAAAGAGCCAGGCCAGGCAACTATACTATCAGCTGATTTCTTAAACACAACAGAATCTGTTGGCATAAGAAAGCAACTGATGTGGAGCCGCGTGGCCTGCTACGTGTACTATACATGAGAACTGCCCTCCAACATTCTTCTGATAAGTCCTCTTACCAGCCCTGGTATTTGTGCTGTAGTTTGCCTTGCAATATAAATTTTACTGTATAAAGCTGTGTTCACGCCTACGTCCTGGTTTTTGTTTATAATGTAAACCACTGTACAGTGTGTGATATATAAATCCATTTGTATTATTTGTATAAAATTATGTAAAAAAAAATGTTATGTTTCATTAATTGGTGGTGAAGGATAGCAAGTTTCATATGGGGGGATGGCAAGCTGAATCTTTGCCCAGCGTGAAGAAAAGCCCTACTACGACTGCACAATGGCATACAAGTGCTGCACGTCTCTCATTGTCGAAGCAACCTCTAACAGATCACTTTTTGGAATAGGGAGAGGAGGTTATGTGTGCGTGTCCGCTGACTGGTCTCTCACAACTAGATGAAGGCCTCAGACTGCAACCTTGTGCCTTATATACATATACATAGAGATAATAAAGACCAGGTAAATTAAAGTGTACCTTCTGTAGTTTTTCAGATGACTTTTTAGAATAAGCCATATATGTATATACATATATATAAGTCATATATGTATAGGAGGAAGAACACTATTCCTGGCTATTATATAACCTATATTCTATATTTGTTTTAGCAGTTTTCCCCTCTGCAGGCGCTATCTCTAATTCTCAGCTTTCTCTGAACTAGTAGGCGGAGCCTAACTGCTATAATGTCTTGTATACACAGCACACGTATATATTAACTATATAGAATCTTCAGCAGCCTGAAGGACATCATTCAGGTGTAATGAGCAATGTAGCTTAGAATTCAACACTCGGGTGACATATAACTCTTATAAGAAGTTGCAGCACGTCTGTGTATGTCTGTGTCTCTCTCTGCTCCTGCTTCCTCCTCCTGCTACCCCTCCCTTCTCCTTAGACCTAAATGGGCAACGTGTCTGTTTCTCTATTTATCTACGTGCACCCTCTTTCTACCCCCATTCTATAGACTTCTATGGCCAGCGTGTCTGTCTCTCTCTCTGACTCTGCAAGTTAGTGACCATTTAAGAGAATGGGTGAATTGCAGTAATAAGAAAGATTATCATTTCAAAACAGGGACAATCTTCTTGTCTCAAAATCTACATCTGATTCAGGTGATGGGCAAATTTGCAGGATTATAGGAATTTATGATGATCAAGCCTCTAATATCTTCAGGGTATTGGAGAATTACTGGGGAGTTTTGACATGACGAATGTGATACCATGTAACTCCTCCATAACATTCAGGATGGGACTGTGTTTAAAAGAGAGATTAGTGCACATCCACTACACCAGACCCACATTACAGAACACTTGACTTAGCTCAAAACTGTGGGACATTCAGATGTAGTGGCTGTGTAGCCTATCCGTATATACAACAAACTAAAATAGTAAAAAGTTCAGTTACTGGACAGACCTATTACCTATGTGATTTCTGTAATTGTCGGAGTAAAAGTGTGGTTTATTTGTGCCAATGTACCTGCCCCAAAGACAATATAGGGAAGAACGTTAACGGGAGAATTTCGTAGGAGGATAGGTGAATACCTTAATGATATAGAGAACAAACTGGATAAAACTATCCCTAGACATGTGCATGAGTGACACAATGGCCAACATCAATTTAATTCTCAGCAATTGATCTGGTTCGACCTCCCCCTGTGGAGGCGACTGGGATCGAAGGATATTACAAAAAGAAACCCAGCGGATTTATAGGTTTAGATCTTTTAATCCTCTTAGCCTTAACAGAGACTCCCTCTCTATTTTTTTATGTATTTGTAATAACTGACTGCTGTAGGCCATATTGTGTTTGTGATCCAAAAATCTTGTGGAGGTAATGCTCAGAAATGAGCCACAATAGTTATAGATCTATTTATATCGTATTTAGGCGTTTTTGTTTATATGTAATTACCTTCACCCCTGCCCTTGACTTTTCTGTTGTAAATACTTGGCTATATTTATCTATGAGGATTTATATTTGATTGAACTAGGGAGGGGTATGTATAATCACTCAAGTTCAGTCTATGTATGTAATTGTCCGTTTTCCTCTCCCCCAATATAAGTATGTGTTATTTAATTAAATTAATTTAATAACTATAGCTCCCTATCACATTTAGTATATTAATTATGTAGAGTTTTATTGGTCTTGTGTTTATGTGTTCATTTTGTATTTACTTACGTTAGGTGGCGCAATTTAGTATCTATAACATCTGTGGTAACTTACTGGTCAATATCAGTTACGTTGCCTGGAGAGTGTCTGCGTCATGATGTCCTGAATTTCGTCAGGGCTTGCTGTATCACGTGATCACGTTTGTATTTACGTCATCATGTAATCACATGCTCATCTTCATGCATTCATAATACCCACGCTCTATGTATAGGTTACATAGTTACATAGTTACATAGTTACATAGTACGGCTGAAAAAAGACACATGCCCATCAAGTTCAACCAAGGGACAGGAAAAGGGAAGGGAACAATTTCTACACATAGGAGCTGATACTTTTTTGTTCTAGGAAATTATCGAACCCTTTTTTTAAAGCCATCCACTGTCCTTGCTATGACCAGCTCCTGCGGTGACTATTCCATAGATTCACTATTCTCACAGTAAAGAAGGCTTGTCGCCTCTGCAGGTTGAACCTTTTTTTTCTCCAGACGGAGGGAGTGTCCCTTTGTTTTTTGAGGGGGTTTTACATGGAACAGGATTTCACCATATTTTTTGTATGTGCCATTAATATATTTATATAAATTAATCATGTCCCCCCTTAGTCGTCTTTTTTCAAGGCTAAATAGGTTAATTCTTTTAATCTTTCCTCATAACTTAGAATGTCCATGCCCCTTATTAGCTTCGTTGCTCTTCTTTGTATTTTTTCCAACTCCAGGGCATCCTTTCTATGAACTGGAGCCCAGAACTGAACTGCATAATCTAGATGAGGCTTCACTAATGCTTTGTAAAGTGGCAATATTACTGTAAAGTATCTGCCAGACACAGCTTCTGTGTCGACGCCCGTGGTTAATCTGTCTGCATCTGCTCCTAGGTCTGATAGAGTGACTCGATCTGCTACCACTCAGGCTAGTAGGCTGAGGAGTGGGAGAACCTATCACAGCCTGGCCAGACGATTCTAGCTCCCGCCCTCGGTCTATGTATACCTTCATTTGCTTCTTGTCTTTGCCTGTGAGTCTCTCTTGTTTCCTGGCTCTGCTGTTCCAGCTATTACTATTAACCCTGGCTTTACTGACTACGCTCCTGCTTTGCGTTTGGTACCTCGTACACTCCTGGTTTGACTCGGCTCGTTCACTGCTCTTGTTGTTCACGGGGTTGCCATGGGCAACTGCCCCTTTTCCCTTAGCTTCTGTGTTCCCTTGTCTGTTTGTCTGTCGGGCACATATTGAGCGTAGGGACCGTCGCCCAGTTGTACGCCGTCGCCTAGGACGGGTCGTGCAAGTAGGCAGGGACTGAGTGGTGGGTAGATTAGGGCTCACCTGTCTGTCTCCCCACCCCGTCATTACCTAATCACAGGCCCATATACCTTTTCTACCCTGGTTCCTACTACTATGGACCCCCTTGAGACCCTGGCTCAGCAAATGGTCTCTCCCTACAGGTCCAAGTCCTGGCTCAGAGGTGCGACCAGCGTGATGCTAACCAGCTAGTGCCCTCCACCTCACCTCTTGAACCCCATCTCAAGTTGCCTGACTGGTTCTCAGGGGACCGGAAGACTTTTTTCTCCTTTCGGGAGAGTTGTAGGCTCTATTTCCGTCTAAGGCCCCACTCCTCAGGTTCTGAGAGCCAGCGAGTGGGTATAATTGTCTCCCGGCTCTAGGACGGCCCTCAAGAATGGGCCTTTTCCTTGGCTCCTGACGCCCCTGAACTTTCCTCTGTTGACCTTTTTTTTCCGCTCTCGGGCTCATCTATGACGAGACTGACAAGACTGCCTTTGCCGAGAGTCAACTGGTGACCTTACGTCAGGGTAAGAGACCCGTTGAAGAGTACTGTTCTGACTTTAGGAAGTGGTGTGTAGCTTCTCGCTGGAATGACCCTGCCTTGCGGTGCCAGTTTAGATTGGGTTTGTCGAACGGCCTGAAAGACCTATTAGTTAGCTATCCATCTTCTGACTCTCTAGATCAGGTTATGGCTTTAGCGGTACGTCTTGACCGATGTCTCAGGGAACGACGACTTGAACGTTTTTGTGCCTTCTCCTCTGGCTCCCCCATGATGGCTCCGGAGCTTCCGTTGCTTCGTTCTCCCACGGAAAACTCGGATGAACCAATGCAACTCGGGGCCTCCGTGTCTCCCCAACAATGTAGAGAGCTCCGCAGGAAGAAAGGTCTCTGCTTCTACTGTGGGGATGACAAGCATCAGGTGAACAACTGTCCTAGGCGTAAGAATAAACAGCCGGAAGAACTTCCGCGCCTAAGTGACCATCGCGGAGGTCGCTTGGGCGCATAGGTATTACCCGAAAAAAGGAAACCTAATAAGATCTTGCTTCCCTTTCAGGTCTCTTTTGAGGGTAGGTCTGCCACCGGCAGGGCCTTCGTGGATTCAGGGTCTTCTGCTAATATTATGTCTGTGGAATTTGCAATGTCTCTAGCTATGCCATTGATTGATTTGCCTAAACCTGTCCCGGTAGTGGGTATCGACTCCACTCCACTTACTAATCATTATTTTACGCAGCATACCCCTGTTTTTGAACTCATTGTTGGCTCCATTCATTTGGAGCAGTGTTCTGTACTGGTGATGCAGGGATTATCGTCTGATTTGGTTTTAAGCCTTCCCTGGTTGCAGATGCATAATCCCACGTTTAACTGGAGTACTGGGGATCTTACTAAATGGGGTAATGAATGCATGACGTCCTGTTTTTCTGTTAATTTTATTTCTCTCCCTGAGGAGGTGAACACTCTACCTGAGTTTATTCAGGACTTCGCTGATGTTTTTTCTAAAAAGGCCTCCGAAGTGTTACCTCCTCATAGAGAATACGATTGCGCAATCAATTTGGTACCAGGTGCTAAGCTCCCTAAGGGTAGGATATTTAATCTCTCTTGTCCCCAACGTGAGGTCATGAGAGAATATATCCAGGAAAGCCTGGCCAAGGGTTAAATTCGCCCCTCTACTTCTCCGGTAGGTACTGGCTTCTTCTTCGTAGGGAAGAAGGATGGTGGTCTTAGGCCGTGCATCGATTACCGAAACGTGAATAAAGTGTAAGGAACCAGTATCCCCTTCCTTTGATTCCTGATCTCTTCAATCAGGTTCAGGGAGCCCAATGGTTCTCTAAGTTTGATCTTCGGGGGGCTTATAACCTTATCCGAGTCAGAGAAGGGGATGAGTGGAAGACTGCGTTTAACGCGCCCGAAGGTCATTTCAAATACCTCGTCATGCCCTTTGGGTAGTGTAATGCTCCCGCGGTCTTCCAGAATTTTATAAATGAGATTTTAAGAGACTACCTGGGGGTATTTCTTGTAGTGTACCTTGATGACATACTTGTGTTTTCCAAGGACTGGTCCTCCCACATTGAGCATGTCAGGAAGGTTCTCCAGGCCCTTGGGAAAACAAACTCTTTGCTAAATCCAAAAAATGTGTGTTTGGGGTGCAGGAGATACAATTTTTGGGTCAAATCCTCATTCCTAATGAATTCCGCATGGACCCTGCCAAGATTCAGGCTGTGGCTGAATCGGTCCAACCTTCCTCCCTGAAGGCGTTACAGTGCTTCCTGGGGTTTGCTAATTATTACAGGAGATTTATTGCTAACTTCTCGGTCATCGCTAAGCCTCTTACGGATCTTACTCGCAAAGGTGCTGATCTCCTCCACTGGCTTTCGGAGGCGGTCCTGGCTTTTGAGATCCTTAAGAAGTGCTTTATCTCCGCCTCAGTGCTGATTCAGCCTAACCAAATGGAGCCATTCATCGTGGAGGTTGACGCCTCCGAGGTGGGAGTGAGTGCTGTCTTGTCCCAGGGTACCAAGTCCCTCACCCATCTCCGTGCCTGTGCCTACTTCTCCAGGAAGTTCTCCCCCACTGAGAGTAACTATGACGTGGGCAACCGCAAACTCTTAGCCATTAAATGCGCATTTGAAGAGTGGCGTCACTTCTTGGAGGGGGCTAGGCACCAGATAACGGTCCTTACCGACCACAAGAATCTGGTCTTCCTAGAATCTGCCCGGAGGCTAAACCCGAGACAAGCTCGATGGGCGTTGTTTTTTACTATATTCAACTTTGTGGTCACCTATAGGGCTGGGTCTAAAAATATTAAAGCTGATGCACTGTCGCGTAGCTTCATGGCCAGCCCTCCTTCGGAGGAAGATCCTGCTTGTGTTTTGCCCCCAGGTATAATCATTTCCTCTGTTGATTCTGATTTAGTCTCCGAAATTGTGGCTGATCAAGGTTAAGCTCCCGGGAACCTTCCTGAAAACAAGCTGTTTGTTCCCCTGCAATTCCGGCTAAGGGTACTCAGGGAAAATCATGACTCTATCTGGCCATCCAGGCATCCTGGGTACCAAGCACCTCATTGCTAGAAACTATTGGTGGCCTGGGTTGCCTAAAGACGTTAAGGCCTACGTTGCCGCTTGTGAAATTTGTGCCAGGTCCAAGACTCCCAGGTCCCTACCAGCGGGCTTACTATGTCTTTTGGCCATTCCCCAGAGACCTTGGACCCATATCTCCATGGATTTTATCACTGATCTGCCTCCATCTCAAGGCAAGTCGGTGGTGTGTGTTGTAGTAGACCGCTTTAGTAATATGTGCCACTTTGTGCCCCTCAAGAAACTACCCAATGCCAAGACGTTAGCTACCTTGTTTGTCAAACACATCCTGCGTCTCCATGGGGTTCCTGTCAATATTGTTTCTGACAGGGGGTACAATTTGTTTCATTGTTTTGGAGAGCTTTCTGTAAAAAGTTGGAGATTGATCTGTCCTTCTCCTCGGTCTTCCATCCTGAAACTAATGGCCAAACTGAGAGGACTAATCAGTCCCTAGAACAATACTTAATGTGTTTTATCTCTGACTGTCAATATGATTGGGTCTCCTTCATTCCCCTCGCTGAATTTTCCCTTAATAACCGGGTCAGTAACTCGTCAGGGGTCTCCCCCTTTTTCTCTAATTTTGTGTTTAATCCACGGTTCTCCTCCGTTTCACCCAGTGGTTCCAACAATCCCGAGGTAGATGTCGTTCATTGGGAACTGTGCACACTCTGGGCCCAGGTACAGAAGAACCTAGAGGCGTCCCAGAGCATACAAAAGACTCAGGCAGATAGAAGACGTTATGCTAACCCCTTGTTTGTGGTCGGGGATCTGGTGTGGCTGTCTTCAAAAAACTAAGCTCTTTAAGAATTCTAGGGTGTATCCCATCTGGTCCCGTGCACATTTATTTTATTTTATTTAGCTTGAAACATATCTACATTCATCCAATTCAGTATATCAACTGATATATTAATAGCACTGGCACCGGCTACATCAGCTGCTCTTTCTTCTGTTGTATATACAGAACTAAAGAACTAATTTAGTAAGTCTACCTTCTCCCTTCTGTTCAGACCTTGGCTTTTTTGCATTTATATACTTGAAACATTTTTGGGGGATATATTTTACTATCCTTGGCCACCTGCCTTTCATTTTGTATTTTTGATAATTTTATTACATTTTTACAGATTTTATTAAGCTCTTTATATTTTACAAAGGCTACAGATGTACCCTCAGATTTTCATTTTTTAAATGCCCTTTTTTTGTCATGTATTGCCCCTTTCACAGAAGGTGTAAGCCATGTGGGATTTAATTTTAGTCGTTTATACTTGTTACCTATTGGAATAAATTTTGCACTATAATTACCCAAAGTTGATTTGAAAATCTCCCATTTATCATTTGTCCCATTATTTAACATTAGTTCTACCCAGTCTATATCCTGAATAGCAGCCCTCATCCTAGGGAAATTTCCTTTCTTAAAATTAAATGTTTTTGCCCTCCCAGCCTGTGTTTGTTTTTTACAGTATAGGTAAAATTTAACTATATTGTGATCACTGTTACCGAGGTTTTCACAAACATTGACGTTCCTAACAAGCTCTGCATTATTAGAAATGACCAGATCCAACAGAGCTTCACCTCTAGTCGGGTCTTCCACAAACTGGCCCATAAAATTTTCCTGCAACAGGTTGAGGAAATGTCTCCCCTTTGCAGTTGAAGCCGAACCATGACACCAATTAATATCCCGGAAATTAAAGTCTCACATTATCACTACAGTACCCGTTACTATGCATGACGCACTGGTTTTTGTTAAGACATACCGTGTGCGTTTTTTTGCAAACAAACTTTAGTATGAAATGCATGGCTACACGTCATCACTGGGGGACTCTGTGTGCAAGAGATGAGGCTTATCTTCCTGCCTAGTGCGCTTTACGATATTCGCATGTGGGCTTTTGTTCATGGATGACTATTTATGGCCTTTCTTCCTTTGTATTGATTACGGTATGAGTTTTATTTATAATGCCTGAATAGCTTATTGTTGCCCAGTATATTGCTTTGTTGCTGTCAATCTAGATGGCTGCTCTTCCGATTGGCTGTTTTACCTGGGGGCGGTTCTGACTGGCCTATATAAATCATAACAGGTCTGCACTAATTACATCCCACGCTTCCTCAGGAAGTTATCACAGACCATGTGGGATACCATGTCTCTGTCAGCAGCATTTACAAAGCAGCATGCCTTGTGAAATGGACTATCTTTACCTACCTGTTCCTTCCTCAGCCATGTATCATCTTTACTCCCAGGAGTCGAGAGTTGTAATCTGGTACAAACGTACCAATACCCGCAAACATTTATTGTTCATATATGTATACCTTCATAGGTCTTTATAAATAAAGAGCAATGAAGGTATAGATATATGGCCATACCTTGTCCATTATTGTCTCCTGATGAAGTAACGAGGTTGGGAAAATGCGTTGGGACAGTTATGAAGTATCAGTGTTGTAGTTTCTCTATACACTAAGTGATGTTTGAATTACTCAATTTATGTGTGGTAATAATTTTTGTATCCTTAGCGTGTGTCCATAGGTGGTGTATAGTACCACACCATCTTAATTTATGTTCCTGGACACTACAGGTGATAATTGTGGATTGCTTATTTGATTCAACTCTGTTTGTGTCAGATGTATTTGTATATCGCAATAATTAACTAGAGTATTTTATTCCTAATAATTAATAAAGGTTATGTTTTATGAAGGGTTTCTGCTCTTTGATATTAAGAAAGATTATGAAACTTACAGTTATTCAGTTTGGAAAAAAGACATCTTTAGAGTAAACTAATCACTATGTACAAATATATGAATGGATAGTACAGAGGTCTGTGTAATGATATTTTTATACCTAGGCCCGTTAACTATGACTAGGGGGCATCCAGTGCATCTAGAGGAAAGACCGTTTCACCATCATCATAGATGGGGTTTCTTTACTGTTAGAGCAGTGAGACAAGAGTTTAAAAGGGGCCTAAATGCCTTTCTTCATTGTAAATTTAAGAAAGAAGAAAAATCATATGGAAGACTACTATTAAAGGTCACATTGTCAACATACTGTATATATATTTGTAGGATATTTTGTGAAGTACTCTATGTGGTCAAAAGTATGTGGACACCCCTCATCAGTATTAAGTTCAGGGGTTTCAGACCGGTGCATAAAATACCGGTGCAAACCAGTGCATAAAATAAAGCCCCCACCATGCAATCTCCATAGAAAAACATTGGTGATAGTATAAGGCCCTGTTTACATCTGTGTCAGGGCATTCCGTTGTTCTGTTTCGTCACAGGAGCTGAACTAGGGAATGTTGGACGCAACGGTTCCGTTTCAACACGGACACCACCGGCGGCTAAAGGAACTCATTGACTTTAATGGGTTCCATTGGCTTTCCATCGGGGTTTCCATAGTTTTACTGGAAAAATATGTATTGTTCCTGGTAGTTCTTGCCAGATCTGCGGCCGACACAGATGTGAACAGCTCCTAAGTCGTACTCGGTGACTTTAAAGGTGGCCCTGTCATAGTATTACACTATGTGTCAGTTTGTGAAATTTCTAATCTGCTAGATCTGCCCTTGTTAATTGTAAGTGCTATTATTGTTAAATGGAAGTAACAACAGTAAATAACAACCTAGAAATTGGAGTCTATGATACACCAAGACAGTATAAAAAATATAAGTTTATTGATAACAAAAGCATAAAAATACATTAAAATTCAGAGATGGTTACCAGAGTGTGAAAATATGGATGCCAGACAGTGACAGACCAAGAAACAATAGCTCAGATACAAAGCAGTACACCATCCAAACTCAGTTCATGTTAAAAGACAGGAAAAAAAGAAAAGGGAAGATGTAGCAAATGGGTGGACAGTGGTTTAGACCCTGACTACTAGAGAAATAATGTGTTTGTTCTGTTTGTTTTTTTTAATGTTGAAGCTTTATATTATTAGACAGTAAAAGTAAAGTGTTGGTAATTTTTTTATAGCTGAAATGGATGGGAGTTAATTGACAAAGGAATGTCATAGAGTTGCATACAGAGCCTCATTAGTGAGTATAGTAATACTTTACTGTAAAATAGAGCTATCATTAACTCACCCACCCTCTAATGATAATGAGAATGCTCTGCTCATTATGACCTAATCTACAGTTCAGTCCAGAATTATTTGGACAGTGACACAAGTTTTGGCATTTTAGCTGTTTACCAAAACATATTGAATATACAGTTATATAATAAATATGGGCTTTAAGTGCAGACTCTCAGCTTTAATTTTAGGGTATTCACATCCTAATTTGAAGAAGGGTTTAGGAATTACAGCTCTTTAATGTGTAGCTGCCTCTTTTTCAAGGGACCAAAGGTAATTGGACAATTATCTCAAAAGCTATTTAATGGGCTGCATGGGCTATTCCTTCATTAATCCATCATCTATTAAGCAGGTAAAAGGTCTGGAGTTGATTCCAGATGTGGCATTTGCATTTGGAAGCTGTTGCTGTGAACCCACAACATGAGGTCAAAGGAGCTCTCAATGCAAGTGAAACAGACCATCGTTAAGCTGAAAAAAAATGAAGAAATCCATCAGAGAGATAGCACAAATGTTAGGAGAGGCCAAATTATCAGTTTGGTACATTCTTTAAAAAAAAGAGCGCACTGGTGATCTCGTGAACTCCAAATGGCCTGGACGTCCACGGAAAACAACAGTGGTGGATGATCGCAGAATCCTTTCCATGGTGAAGAAAAACCCCTTCACAATATCTACCCAAGTGATGAACACTCTCCTGGAAGTAGGTGTATCAGTATCTAAGTCTACAATAAAGAGAAGACTTCATGAGAGCAAATACAGAGGGTTCACCACAAGGTGCAAATCATTAATCAGCCTCAAAAATAGAAAGGCCAGATTAGACTTTGCCAAAAAACATCTAAAGAAGCCAGCCCAGTTCTGGAACAGCATTGTTTGGACAGATGAAAGGAAGATCAGCCTGTACCAGAATGATGGGAGGAAGAAAAAATGAAGAAGGCTTGGAACGGCTCATGATCCAAAGCACACCACGTCCTCTGTAAAACATGATGGATGCAGTGGGATGGCATGGGCATGCATGGCTGCCAAAGGCACTGGGTCACTAGTGTTTATTAATGATGTGACTGAAGACAGAAGCAGCCGGATGAATTCTGAAGTGTTCAGGGATATACTTTCTGCTCTGATTCAACCAAATCCAGCAAGGTTGATTGGACTTCGCTTCACAATACAGATGGACAATGACCCAAAACATACTGCGAAAGCAAACCAGAAGGCAAAGAAGTGGAATATTCTGCAATTGCCAAGTCAATCACCAGATCTCAACCTGATCGAGCTGCATTTCACTTGCTTAAGACAAAACTTAAGGCAGAAAGACCCACAAACAAGCAACAACTGAAGACAGCTACAGTAAAGGCCTGGCAAAGCATCACAAAGGTGGAAACCCAGTGTTTGGTGATATCCATGGGTTCCAGAGTTTAGGCAGTCATTGCCTGCAAAGGATTCTCTACAAAGTATTTAAAAAAAAGAGATTTTATTTATGGTAATTTGAATTTGTCCAATTACTTTTGAGCCCCTGAAATGAGGAGGCTGTGTAGAAAAATAGTTGCAATTCCTAAACGTTTCACAGGATATTTTTGTTCAACCCCTTGAATTGAACCTGAAAGTCTACACTTCAATTGCATCTCAGTTGTTTCATTTCAAATCCAATGTGGCGGCATGCAGAGCCCAAATCATGAAGATTGTGTCACTGTCCAAATAATTCTGGACCTAACTGTATATAGCAAAGCTGATTAGTGAGCTGTAGAAAATGTTGGCTTATTGTGACTGCTCTATTGACCAGTGTGAAAACTGCAATAATGAAAGAATTTTTTTATGCGTATATGGTAATAAAAAACACCCCAAATTTTTAAGAATTACCCAATTTGGAGTAAATTAATTACCACTACAGTCTATTTTCTATGGGTTAATTAACGCATAACCTATTTCACCCTATTGATGATATGTCCCCCATTTGCAATGATAACACCAATGTTTAACTTTGCAATTAAAAGTGGATATGCTTTTATTGCGGAAAATCAGCAGCGTTTACAGTAGCAACAAAATGGATGACACTTAAACAAATCTCATCCAAACGCTGTGGACAGAAAATCAGATGAAAAAGCGTGTATAAGTTGACATACGGTACATTTTTTTAATCAGCAACATAAATTTATGCTGCGGAATTATTGCACTTTTGTTAAGATTTTTCCCCATTGTGTTCAATGGGAGGTAGAATCTGCAACAAAGAGCAAAAGTTTAGATTTTTTTGCGGCGGAAAAGCTACAATTCCGTCATAAAAATCACAAATCGGAAAAACAAACAAACTTATCTTTTTGTTTAAATTTAATTAAAAAATTCTAATTAACCCCCTGGCATATCAATGGCTGTTTGTTCCCTCGACTGTTCTCTGTGCAGTCCGGCCTCCTGGTATGATGTTTCATTCCATTGTCCTGCTGCAGCCAATCATGTGCTGTAGCAGTCACTTGGGCTGCAGCGTCATCACAGGAAGCCAGGCTGCACAGAGACCAGAGGGACATGTCTCTATGATAACGCCAGTGAAGGTAAGTATTGGCCTTTTTTTTCTACTCTGTTTTCTATAGCGGCGATTGTGGCCGAAAATCTGCACTACAATTTGGTGCGGTTTTTCAGCTAGAACTTCCTGTGGGTTCTAGGTCGGACACGCTGTGTACTTTTTTGTTCATTTTTTGTAGCGCTTTTAATGGTGTTTTTTTGCTGTGTAATTTGTTGCGTTCCTAAGTGCGGACAGATGTTACATTAAAATCTATAGTAAAATATAAAATGCACTAAACACAATTGCGTTTTGGTTTGTGTCATTTTTGAGGCAATTTGGAGATCAGTGGTGGTTTTTTTCCAAACGCAGCATGCTCTAGATATGGAGTTTTTTAGCAATTTTTCCCGTAGGCTTCTATATAGGATTTCAAAAACATGTCCAAAATGACACAGAATATAATACGCCACCAAAAACGCCAATAAAAATTACATGAAAAGCGTTACATTTTAATAACGCTAGCGTGTTTAGAAGCGAGCGTGTTTAGAAGCTAGCGTGTTTAGAAGCTAGCGTGTTTAGAAGTGAGCGTGTTTAGAAGCGAGCGTGTTTAGAAGTTAGCATGTTTAGAAGCGAGCGTATTTAGAAGCTAGCGTGTTTCGAAGCGAGTGTGTTTAGAAGCTAGCGTGTTTAGAAGCGAGCGTGTTTAGAAGCGAGCGTGTTTAGAAGCGAGCGTGTTTAGAAGCGAGCGTGTTTAGAAGCTAGCGTGTTGAGAAGCTAGCGTGTTTAGAAGCGAGCGTGTTTAGAAGCTAGCGTGTTTAGAAGTGTTGATTCAGTTTAAATTGTCACAAAAATTCTGTGTGTGAAGGAGAAACTTGAATCATTTCCTGATGAGCCCAAGGAACCCCATTCTCATACTGGAAGTGGAAGTGTGGACTGCTGTGCTTTGTATGTTTCTAAGCTACAACCTGTCAGTCTGTAGTGTAGTTTATATGACGTGTGGATATATAGGTGTTGTATGTCTGGTTATGTTTTTGAAAGAGGGTGTAAATAGGGATGGTAAGTTGATTTGCAAGGTTCAAGACTCGCAGAGAATCTGGCTCCTTCACCTCATGTAAAAGCCCTTTTAAGAATTCAATTGTCTCTCATGTGGAAATATACATGTAAAAGTTGGGGAGTAGAAAGGAATTGCCATGGACAACAACAAATGACATGTACTTTAGCTTACTATGTTTATCTTTGATAAAAGTGTTACATTTAAATGTAATGTTTTAACCAAAAAGTCACTAGTAATAGTGTTCTTGAGACAAATATGAAGTACCTATCTTTATAGCTTTGTTTGTGTTGTTTTACAAGTAATAGACCATAATAAAAATATTCTGAATACCCAGTATACAAAGGAAATTAATCTGTTCTACTTGCATTTTTGCCTGTAATCATTTGGAGCACTCTAGTAAATTATCATATTCACATGTAATGAATATAGCATACTATTTGGGTCAAAGTAAGCAGGCTCAATGTAGTCCACATAAAGTAGAATCTAGTTTCAAGTACATATTTTTTGTATTTAGTACATGGCAGAGTTTTAAAGTGCACGCTGTGAGAAAAATATATTCTGCCACAATAACAGCTGCACACCATGTTCTATTGAATATTCCCGTTTAGGAATTGCTTAAAGCCCGAATGATTGTAGGGGCCACTAATAGGCCCCATTTTCTTATAACTTTAGATGTCAATGCTGCTTTAGAATACATCGCAAGGGTAGGGCAAATGGATGCACAGTGTCATGGCAAACTCAGCACCAGCTATTTTTGCTACCATGGAAATGAAGTTGTTCCTCCTATAATAGCCCCAGGCAACAATTATTAAACTGTAAATTCTCCAGAAAGTAATTCACAATTTAAACTCATACCAGTAGTGGACAAAGTACTGTGAAAAGTAGGGGAAAGAGCCAAAATACATTTATTTGTAGAGACAGAATTATTTAGTGTTATGTTGAAGAGAAACAAAATAAAAACAGAATATATAAAAAAGAAGGATAAATATATACATATAATAAAATATAATCATCATATTCAATACAACGCTATTTTCTAAAATACCATGTAAACTACAGGATAACAAACAAGTGTCATTTTAGAAAACACATCAAACTTAAGTCACATAAAATAAAATAATTCATATAATAATAATAATAATAATAATATATTGAAAAAAGTATTTATTCTTTGACCAATTCCTAAAGCATGGATTGTCACTTTTTTATGTTTTGGTAAAGTAAATATAAATTTCACTGATTATTTCATTTACTATTTCATTCAATTGCTCTTCTTCATTCACTCAGATATCTGTTGAAACTGATGGGGTGCAACATGAAATCTACCTACATGTTAATATGTAAATATATTTCCTGTATGAAAAGTGAAGCAGTGCCACCCACTAAAATTAACATACGATCAGCACAAAAGAAAATCTGAATTGCAGATTTCATCTGTAACCAATCTCGCTCGGTGCAGCATCATCATGCCCATAAATAAAGCCGGTGAAACAATTAAAATCTATGATTGTTATTATTTTATTTTCTTATTCATATATACAATATAAAGCCGCTGTGCTTTTTTTTCTGGCTATAATTCATTACGCTGAGGTAAAAACAGCATTCTTTGAAAATATAGAAATGGAATGAAATGGTGTGAGTCCCGGCTGCATCAAAATGAACTTGCTATTTGCATAACCTGCATAGGCCATTTGCATAAAGCATGTCTTATTTGTGTCATTAGGAGTCAGCAATGTGGCAGTGCCGTATAATGAATGCAAGGAAAGGCTATTTCCTCATGCCGGAAAGGTATGTATTTTAGAGGTTTGCATTCATTTTGCTGGTTAATTCTGTCTACTATGGTAAGAGATTTTTTACTTACTGAATGAATCTGAAGTGTCTCTTTACAGAAATAATGCCAGCCTAGGCTTAAGCCCATTACGACCATCCGCAAGAAGGCATATAATGGTAAAACAAAAAGCATGCATTATACAGCATAGTGCTAATCTTTAGCGTACAATGTATTTGTCTTCATTATTCAGGGAAAAATCTTAACAGCGCCTTCTCTCTGATAAAACACAGGCATTTGTCATGAAAAATACAATACATTTATATGCAAAGTAGAAAATGTTAGCTGTGGTGCACCACTGGTATGATAGTGTTTAGACATAATAAGTAGTATTTGCATATTGCTGCGTGACGTATCTCATAAATGGGCTGTACTATGTGCTGGCACAATACGTTCCATTGTTCCGTACAGCCATTGACGACTGATTGCAAATAAGATTAATCCCTGCATGAGTAAAACGCGAGAGGGAGAAAAGACGCAATCCGAGAAATTATTTTTGAAATACCAGTTATTAATAGGGTTTTATTAACCGGACTAAGACTTAGATAGCATAGAGTCTGTTAACATACAGTAAACTATAATGAGTATAATAATAATAACCCAGGCGTACATCCATGACTCTTAACATCATAGCAGACTGTTCGGCCTATAGATACACATATATGGCGGTCATGTGACCATCCTGTGTCCATTATCATTTGGGGCATTTCTCTGTACCCATTTGGTTAAAAAAAATCAACAAAGTTTAATAAGGAACGAAGCAGTGCAGCTTTTATATTGGAAAATGAATGCAAGTGTTAACAAGGCCTAATCGTCCCCTTTGTATTTGTTTCTTCATTAAGCCGAAAACGATGCTCTTGTCTGTGGACACAGAGATTTGACGTGAAGATGGTATGACAGGCTTGGCTTCTCCCGATGCAGCTGGCATTACTGATGCCCAAAGCCAGAGCCCGTTGTAGTGGGATCATGAGAGATTCGCTCAGAACACAGTTTGCCTGTCAGTTTCCCATGCGCCTCAGAGTGCTCAGCTCTGTCCCTGAATCCACTTAATGAGAAGTGGAGGACAATGCCAGTATTGTTGTTTCTTTTGGAAATCTTGTGGTAAGAACAATCGCTGTTTACCCAAGCATTTGTGCTACCCAAACCCTGCTGATAATTACTTCTCGAGCCCTGATTGCTCTTCGCTTCTGCACAAAAGCCCATTGAAGTAGACGCAGGACAGAGCCTCCTCTACCTCGTGGTCTTTTCACAGTTTACAGGGCTATGTTTGAGGACTTATATTTAATGCAGAAACAGGAACATACCACCCTGATTTGCACACGGCACATCAAAAGATTTCAAGTAAACACTAAATCTGTTCATTTTCCTAGCGGGGCAATTCTCTAGGTATTCAGCGGCTGTTATAGTATTTTAACTTACACTTTCCTGACTGACAGACCATGCAGTTGAAAATAATTATGCAAAAACAAAAAAAAATTAGATCAACTGATCTTTATTTTACATGTTCTTATGTATGCCTTGGTAGCACAAATCATTTAGTTTTTTTTTTTCCTTTTTTCTATGATTTGGGTAATAATTTCAGTCTGTCAAATCTCAGGCAATAGTCCCCTCCCCCATGCAGTTTGCTTGCAGCTCTATGCAAAATAGCATCATGAATATGCGTAATTATGGAGATTCATGGTAATTTTTCAGGGTTATCCAGTCTGACGTTTATAGGACAGCAGCATATATCAATTTAAATGGGAGTGACAAATACTGTAGCTTTTTTCTTTCTATAGCATTTTCAATATCCTTTTGGTTTCTCAGGGGAGTACTGAGAAATGTCAGAATTTTAAATTATACTATTAAAAATCAAATGCACAATTGCACTACAGAACATATTTAGTGCCCATGTAAGATATACATATGTATAAGTGTTTATTAGTGTATGTGTATACATATATCTATATTTATATATATATAAATACATATATACATATATATATACATATACACATACATACATATACATACAAACACATACATACATATATACAAAGAACGTGTGTTTGTGTGTGTATATGCATATATATATATATATATATATATATATATATATATATATATATATATATATATATATATATATATATATATATATATATATATATATATATATATATATATATATATATATATATAAATGAAGAAAGAAAGCAGCACAATCTCTAGTTGCGGGGTACAAATCATCGTTAGACACACGACCAATGTCATGGGTATAATATAAAAAAAATCCAAGTACAAGACAGCACTCCAATATTAGTGAAATTGTGAGGATCTGTTTATTTAATCAAATGCAGATCCTCACTGTATCACTAATATTGGAGTGCTGCCTTGTACTTGGATTTATATATATATATATATATATATATATATATATATATATATATATATATATATATACATATATATACATATATATATATATATATATATATATATATATCTTTCTACTGGAGAATTATATTTTATAAATATCATGCCAACAAAATTAGGATAGAAAGAGAAAACGTGTACAATTGATTGCGTATGCACACACAGATACACATACCCTATATATTTTATGTAAATATCATGTACACCTGAAGAATACATATGCATATTTACCTATGACCTCACATACCCATACACACAAAGAGCCATGTGGATAATCCTTATATTTATATATATATATATATATATATATGTATAGTATTTAGGTTTAGCATGTATATATACCGAGTGATATGACACAATGTACATGTACATGTTTATGAGGACAGTTCCATTCACTATTGTTCTTTATTTAAGAGCCCGCCACCCAGGCTAGAACACTCTCCAAATAATTAGTGGTGCCTGCTGCGAAAGATAGTAGCAAGGGAAATAATGAATAATGAAACTGTGCATATCTATGCGATATTTAAAAAGCCTCGCTGCATATAAAATGAACAATATGGCGGAGTATACTGAAAAGAGACTGGCATATGACTTTCCAATAATCACAAAATAAACATTGCGCATCATGATCTCGCTGCTGCTGATTCAAACACATACTAAGCCACTACAATGGGCTGCGGGTTTTTACGTATCCATTAAAATAAAGAAGACACATTAAAAATGGAAATTATTTTAACCCATTCAGTCTTCAGCACATGATATTATAACGGCAAGTGCTTTGGTATAGGCTGGGCTTACAAATTGAATATATTTATTTTGTTTATTGGCCTAGATCACTTTTGTGCATACAAATGAACTTTTCTGTGTACTGATGTCAAAATGTAATTCTCAAAATGAAATATATATATATATATATTTACAGTTATGTGCCGATAGATTTTTTTTTAGAGTAAAGGATTATTTCTTTAAAAAACAAACAAAAAAAATAAAATTGAAAAGCATTTTTGTTTTTTACTAATGGCATTTTCCAGACACAAATTTCCGCCTTGCGCTTTAAAAAGGCCTCCGAAATTTTTGACTAAAATTTTCTGGTCCTGCTGAATAAGGCAGGTTTAAAGGGCATCTAATGAACAAAATCAACAATACATATTTATTTTTTCATCAGATGCTTGTTGAAAAAGAAACGGTAAAAAGAAAAACCCTACCATTTTAAAAAGATCTTGTAGTTAATTACATTTTGCCAGTTTTTCCCAAAAAGAAATCATTCATCACGTAGATTTTCAAACAAGTTGCATGTGAATGGGTGTTTTCTGTATTGATCCTAAGTGACGGACTGTGATTAGCCCCACCTAAAAAAAACGAATTGTCATTTTTTTTTAATTTTTTTTTTTTAAAAAGGGTTCATATTGGTCTATAGTCATTTCCAGTTTTATGATTTATTCTGTTTCCATCCACCAGTCTTCACATAATATAATATGTATTATTACCCAGAAACCGTTTCTGCTAATTGAAGAGTGATATCGTATTTACCCAAGCAGACTATCATTGTAAGTCGCCTATCTCTAGAGCTCCCAAGTATAATTGCATGTACACTTTGGTAGACAAATGGATGCAAAAATAAATGAATGAGGGAACACAACACATCTAAAGCTTTTTTGTTTCATATTCTTGTCTAATATTATTCATATGTAAGAGGCAGCAAGCAAAGTTTCCTTCTAAGATCCGTGAAACGCATGTTAAATGGACGTTCTAAATCCTGTAAGAAAATCAGTTTAATTTAATCCCAGATATTTTTCAGCATGCAAATGAATGCTCGAGGTTTCCCTCAACCCGCTGTCACATAGGCAGCCAATTTACACACACTGGCATACTGTATGTGCTATGGGTCCTCTGATCACCCCTCCCCCTCTATCTCAAGACTTGGTCTCAGCTGCCTGCCCTTCACAGAAAACCACAAACCAAGGAAACATATCAGTGGTAGCGCCCTGTAAATTAACTTGACATTTGATGCCGAAAAAAACCTAAAAGCTTACAAAAGACATTGAAAACAAAAGCCACTCAGGACCTACAGTACATATATTGCGGATTTAAGAGCTCTAGATTGGGGTGATTTTCTTGTAGCTATAGCCGGTAGATACAAGCATCAGTTTCTTTGTTAGGATAATTCATTCATTCACTGTTAAAGGCATATGCATCATTTAATAAACACTGACCATATTCTGAGCAACGAAAAAAAGGCTGCGAGTCCATGTAATGAGACTAACAGCCGCTTCAGAAGGCTTCTATGTAATGAATGGAAAGCGTCCATTGTTGATTATTAGAGATTATCACTAATTTATGGGAAGAAGGCATGGCGTCCCCAATACTGTATATCCACTACATGCCATAAAGTCTATAGCTTGCCATGTGCGTCGTATGTTTTCTGAATAGAAATTGCAAACGCATTAGGCCATTATACCCGCTTTAAAGATGATCTATGGAACACGTAATTACTCCATATCAGAAGCTATATTCACCATAGGTGAGACACTGTGTATTTCGGCTATTAGACATGCAGGAATGTTAACATTGCATTATGAAGCGTTATTGTGACTGCCGTGTCCCTCAGCCTCCTCCCTTCCTCTCCCCCTTTCTCTGGCAGTCTGTGCAGAACTAGCACTAAAGCATCAAACCAATTCCTGGCCCTTTGGTTTGCAAGCATACAGAAGCATATATACACTGTCTGGGTGGAAATGTTTTGGTTTTTTATGCAAATACATAGAGAATACAATTTTTATTATACATTATAGCATGAAATCAGTGACTTAATTTTGTATCTTTCTATTGTTGTATTACGTATGACATTGCTCGATGGGTGTTAGTGTACATAGGATTGGCTCATGTAGAAATATGGAAAATGATGGGTAAATATTCTCCTTGAAAAGGCCAGAAACAAAAAGGATATTTTAGATTTCCTATGTTACGGAACAAACTATTATATTTTGCTTTAATTTCTAAATTTGTATATCTATGTACAGCATGACAACCCCTATAATATTTTGTAGTATATAGGTATTTGTCTAGTTAATGATCAGATATAATTGGGCATCAATGGCTTCTTGTGCATTGTTGACAGGGATTTGCTACATTTTACAATATATTGTAGTATTAATTGCTGCTATCGTATCTTTGAGGATGCCCCAAATGAATATTTTGCTAGAACGACACATGTTATAACAATAGTATACAAATAAAATGATATGGAACTAAAGAAAGGATATCATCAATAGTAAAGCAATTTATAGTCGCAGCTATTTTTAGGAAATCTTCATTTTATTGAGTCAATAAAAGCTTTTGCTGTATGATCTATTTGCAATTCATATCGTAGCAGCTTTCATTGTGTTGTGAATTCCTTTCATTGCTGAGAGATGGGAGGCTGGCACATAGTGCAGTCGGGCAAAAGGAGATGATCAGCAAAAACACAGCCTCTTATTAGTAGCATGGCATTTGTCAGTGAAATCTAACAAAACACACACACGGCCCCTGGAAAAGAAAAGGCAGCGGTATATACATAAAATATTACCTCCGCTAATAATAACACAGACCTCATTGGTGAGATAATAAAAAAATTAAATTTAAAAAAAAAATGTTTTCATTTTGGCCTTTTTTGAACCTTCGTATGAAGCCGTCTAAAGACGTTTGAGAGATGAAATATACACGGACATGAAATATTTAAATTCAGAATTCCCTCTTTCTAGTTCTGTTAGGTTTCAGAACGCCCTCACGTACAATGCCATGGCTGATTTCACTACATTTGCATACGTTCAGTATGCATACGCTCTTTGTTCTCCTGAAATGGAACACAGTATGGTGACAAAGCAAAAGCTAAATGCAGCAAGCGTTCTCCTGTGCTTTTTACATAAAGCTATCCTATTGCGATTGAAATACTTTCTTCATGGCTTGCTTGCATTTCTTAGATAGGCGAGCAGGATCTTTAGCAATCACTAATGATTAGGACTCTTGTAGAAATGGAGATGTTTAATACATCCAGGCCACAGTAGAAATGCAATCTAGAAGCCTCACCTTACAAAACAAAAAAATGTACACAATCTACCTGCATTTTATTCTTTTAGCGTTTGATTGAATTGTAGAATTTTATACGACATTCAAAATGCATTTTTACTATAAAGGAAAATATAAATAATTCCGGGTTAAATTTTTACGTGGATTTTTTTTACTGTCGAATTTTTAACCTTTTTCTTTTCATTGGCTGCTTCAGAATATCTAATGGACAGTGAGAGATAGCAAAAGCTTGACATGATGTTATCATTTATTAACCATAAACTACACAGTATAGGCCACATTATAGGCATTCTGAAAGTGGTTAATACATCTGAATCAACTCAAGTCCATGTATTTGCCCAATGGGAGATACATAGCTAAACATAAAATAGATGATAGATAGATGATAGATAGATGATAGGGAGATAGATAGATAGATAGATAGATAGATAGATAGATAGATAGATAGATAGATAGATAGATAGATAGATAGATAGATAGATAGATTAGCATGAGAAAGGTGGATATGAGATAGATAGATAGATAGATAGATAGATAGATAGATAGATAGATAGATAGATAGATAGATAGATAGATAGATAGATAGATAGATAGATAGATAGATGATAGATAGATAGATAGATAGATAGATAGATAGATAGATAGATAGATAGATAGATAGATAGATAGATATGAGATAGATAGATAGATAGATAGATAGATAGATAGATAGATAGATAGATAGATAGATATGAGATAGATAGATAGATAGATAGATAGATAGATAGATAGATAGATAGATAGATAGATAGATAGATAGATAGATAGATAGATAGATAGAAAAACACATGCCACTTGCAAAGTACATATGCAATAACGCAACACACACGGACTAGATTTAATGCCCGTTTTTTACGCGCATAAATCTGTCACGCTTGTGTGAATGTAGCCTAAGGTAATTTATAATGGTGGAATTGTCCTGACTCCCCTCAGTTAGTCAGAGAGGCGAGTCACTATGAAAAAGAAACTCCGACTATAGCGGACTTGGCCCGTCCAGGTATTATATGGTCACACATACATATGAATAAGGCCATTTAATGCTACATTCCCCTTGTAACTGCCGCTGTAGGGGAAATGTGTGACGGTCCCCAACTTCTCCCAGCAATAACATCTGAGGTTGTCAGAAGCCGGACCTTCAGTGGTCAGTTGATCACTTGCATGGCATCCTATTAATAAGGGGTTGTCCCTTTTGAAATAACCAGTGTTCCCTCTAAGTGGTGCGCTCCACAAAGGAAAGAGCTAAAACAAGATTAGCAAACCCAATAATGGCTGTACTTGTTTGCAGGGTGTGTTATGTTTAATCCTATCATTGCTAGCATGCACAGCCATAAGGTACAGTGGAGGTAACTCCTTTAAGGTGAGGTCTACATGGACAACATTCAGATGACAGTGTTTACTGTCATTTGCCATTGTAGCCCATTACATGACCATGTCTGAAGTAAAACATTGGTGGGTTATCCCATCATTTGGCAATATCATATGCCGCCAATACCCTATGTGACAAACTGCCCCTTAACCCACCTCTGACAAAGTCTCACGCAATTAATTTCTACGTGAATGCAGTTGACCCTACAACTTGTTGTTTAATATATCCATGGTGAGGGATAAGGGCAGCACAGTTAAATTATCTGTGTTGCCTTTAATTATCTTCATATTCTATCATATCTTCGTGCTAGCATTGCCCTATTACTGTAGTTGAACTACATTGTCATTGCTGCCTTTTCATCTAGTTTATTGAATTTGTTATTTTTTTTATTTGATCATAACCTTGTATTGTGTCCAATTTTATTTAAGGGCAAATCCGATCAATATGGTCTTTCGATATATCAAAGATATCAGAATATCTTATTGATAAAGTCTGTGATCTTAAAGCTCCCTTCATTCCCAGGACAAAAGGGCTCTATAAAATGCTTAAACCCTTTTAGCACAGCACAGGAATTTCTATTGGACACAACATTATAAGAAAAGGGCAAATCAATGACAGTTTGTTTAAAATGTTGTGTCACATTTTCAGGAACAGAATTCTATGAGCAGTGCCAAAAGGGTTTGTCATTTATAGTATAAGTCCTTTCATTAGTTCTTAGATCACAGACTTCTTCAATAATATGTTCTCACGTGTGTCTATGGATTATACTTTAGGCTTACCTGGCAAATTAAATCAATAGTGATTTTATGTTCTCTAGGCTACAGAGGAGGGAGTTGCACTTAAAATTAACTTCCAGAAATCTACTTCTTAGGATATGCAACTCAATGAGTAAATTTGTTTCTAATCTAGAATTAAAGAATAAGTGCTCTATGCTGTTTATTAGTTTTATCGTAGCAAACAGTAATGCAAAACCAGAACATTTGTAGGCACCACTCCCATAGTAATACGTGCAGGTGAGGTTCTCTCCTCCCTCCGTGGCAATCATAGGATAAGTGAATGCACAAATTCTGCAGGTATAAAAACGTTATCCAATTCAGCACACAATTTGGCAGTACAGAAATAACATGGGATATAATATTCACTATTTAGTGTAAAAGTCCCAAACATGGCTGGTATTGCCTTTTGTCAGATAGAATCCATAATTCCCATGGAGAGACATTGCTGGAGGGGAACAAGCGTTAAACACGCCAAAAAGTGATGTTTCAATATGGGGCAAAGTAGGGGGAGACTTGAAATACTGCAGCCCTAGAGAGATACTGCCATTGGCGGATTATAATATGGGCGGTTCGGGCGGCCGCCCGGGGCCCGAGGCTGCCAGGGGGCCCATCACCGCCCGAACCGCACACAATCTTAAAAAACTATGCAGCGCTGCCCGCTTCCAACTGACGCAGATTCAGTTGGGTTGAATGCTGGAGCCTCGCAGCTATGGGGCTATGGGGCATTATACTGTGTCGCAGCTATGGAGGCATTATACTGTGTAGCAGCTATGGGGGCATTATACTGTGTAGCAACTATGGGGGCATTATACTGTGTAGCAGCTATGGGGGCATTATACTGTGTCACATCTATGGAGGCATTATACTGTGTCACAGCTATGGGGGCATTATACTGTGTCGCAGCTATGGGGGCATTATACTGTGTCGCAGCTATGGAGGCATTATTCTGTGTCGCAGCTATGGAGGCATTATACTGTGTCACAGCTATGGAGGCATTATACTGTGTAGCAGCTATGGAGGCATTATACTGTGTCGCAGCTATGGAGGCACTATACTGTGTCATAGCTATGGAGGCATTATACTGTGTAGAGGCAGCTATGAAGGGCATTATACTGTGGGGGCAGCTACGGGGGACATTATACTGAGCAATTACAAGAGCTGCAGGTCCAATGGGGGAGACGCTGTGTAGCACAATATACAAGGGGGGATTGTTGTATAGCACTATATAGAAGGGAGCGCTGTGTATCACTATATCTAAGGGGTATTGCTATGTAGCACAATATACAAGAGGGGGAGGGCTATGTGATGCTATTTACTGAGGGGGGGACTGTGTAGCGCTATTTACAGGGGGCTGTGTGTGGTGCTATCTACAGTGTTTGACACAATTATATTCAGGGGCGCAGTCTATGTTGCTATAATATTTAGGGGCACAGTGTTTGTACTATTTTATTCAGGTGCGCAGTGTTTGGTGCTATTATATTTAGGGGCACAGTGTGTGGCACCATGATAATATTATCTTTGTTTATAGGTGTGGAAATGTTGGAAAAGTGAGGAGCCAAAGACGTCTGAGTGGCAAATTCTGCAGAAATGGGTCATGGCCGGGAAAAGTTGTCATGAAGTCTGGACTGGATGGAGAAGAGGAAAAAAACTACGTCGTCACCTGTGAGTCACTAGATTTATAGACAATCTGTCATCTCTACTGACATGTTTATTATAGGAAATCCTTGTATTTCACAAAGTCTTTGTGCAGTCCAGGACAGATAGACAAATAAGTGTTACTATTCCCCTTGTCAGGAGAATGTGTCCCTACACGGTGCGATACTGTCAGCGATGGTTAGAGACTGTCAGTATGTGGGGACACAGCCTTTTGACAAGGGGAGTAGTAACACCCATTTGTTAATGTCTGGACAAAAAGGAAGTGTAGAGGAAACTTGCGAGCTAATAAAATCCTATGGTGACATCTAAATCTTCAGTGTTTCAATCATGCAGTCTCTACAGTGGTGGGAGGATATAGGAGGCATGGCTAGTGTCAAATGAGCTAGCAGGCAATTAGAAACAGTGACCGGTGACCGAGCTGCAGCTCCACTATATTTTGAAATATGGTAGACAATGATAACAATATTCTGTTACTGAATTAGGAAGAAGGAAAGGTCTACAGCAGAAACGGCTGAGCTTTGAAGGAAAATGCTCTAAACATGTACTGTATATGAAAATCTAAGAGCACTGGGAGGTTTTTATTTTTCACTGGAGGTTGGGTTTATCTAGCTGGCAGATAAGTACAATGATAGGCCTTTTTTTTTTTTTTGTATTTTGAAGGGATGAATGTAAGTAAGGTTTTTGAGTTGAAAACCAAAGGAAGGGAAAATTAGGATGATGTTTGTTTTAGGTGAGACAGCTGTGTCAAAAACTACCCCTAAGCAGTGAACTCGGGGAGTGGGAGCTAGTTGGTGTAATCAATAGAATGTGCTATTTTAAACAGGGGAACAGAAAAAAAATGTAAATTAGATATTGTCTAAGTTAAGCTTGGGGATGGAGAAAAAAACATTAAAAAAAAGCTTATGATTGGAAAATAACTTATATAAAAAGTAGATTGAATTTATGATTTGTCCAGGACCATAGGAGTACCTGGGAAAAAGGAGAACCTGGCAGCATGCCGACAGATAAAGGCAGTGATGAGAGGAGTTTTGGTGGTAGTTTGAGACAGTAAATTCATGGTCAGAAACATAAAATGTCAAAGACAGTGCCAGACTTTGAAAAACTAACAAAGTGAGAATCTAAATACTGAAGAGCAATTGGCATAGTCAAAGCCAGAGGATCGGTTGAAATGTCTTTTGCCATTGTTTGGATTTTTTTTCCGTTATGGAATCATAATCTGCCCCTTACTTCACCTATTGTTTTATATTCTTGAAATACAACTTTGTAATAGGAGATTATCCTGTCAGAGAAACGCCAAAAAAGCACAATTTTTCAAATTTGCTTTAAAGATGAACATAATGTATATAGTAATTGAGTATCATACCACTCCCATGCAATCTTTTACTTTGAGTGATTATGATAATAACATGAAGGCACTAATATTGTAATCACCTAATACTTAAAGAGTACAAAAATATTGTAAAATGGCCATAGATTAGTAGATTAGAAGTTAAAGTGGTAGCCAAATTGTAGTAATTGTCACTTTTGAAATAGCTGACAATTTGGGCTAATTTGTACAAAAAACAAAAATTAGGTTGGTGACCGTGGGCAGAGGTAGTATGTGATCTTACCACTAGACTTTAATGGGGCCACCTAGAAAATGGAAGGTAATGAAAACGGTGGACAGACTTCTTCATATTAGGACAGTTGCTACTGCCTGGAAAAGGAAAATAAGAACATTGTCATAGACAACTGGAGCTTCTACTCTTAAGTCAAAGGGGCAGATTTATCAATGTAGTTGTGCCAATGATGCACCAGATTTTGGCATGTTTTAAGATCCCTGAATTTATTAAAGGTTTGTGCTAAATCTATCAAACAGTGCGTTGTTTAAAAAATTTTGTGCATCTTCAGTTAAGCACCTCTAGCTTTAGGCTATCCATTTTTAAACTATTATTAAAGGGTAAGTAAACGTTCAACAAACTTCTGACATGTCATAGTGACATGTCAGAAGTTTTGATTGGTGGGGGTTCGAGCACCGAGACCCCCACCAATCACTAAAATGAAGTGGCAGAAGTGCTCGTGTGAGCGCTGAGCCACTTAGTTTCTGTTCGGCTTTTCCCATAAATCAATGTAGAGGTGTGCGGGCTCAATAGAAAGTCTATGACTGAGCCCTTACTCCGATACATCGGCTTTCCGGAAAAAGCTGCACAGAAACTAAGCAGCTCAGCGCTCATACAAGCACTTCTGCTGCTTCGTTTTAGCGTTTGGTGCGGGTCTCAGGGCTCGGACCCCCACCAATCAAAACTTCTGACATGTCAGTATGACGTGTCAGAAGTTTGTTGAATGTTTAGTTACCCTTTATTAAATCTGTTTCAAACTTTTTGTTCCCCGTTTTATATGCACCGTCATGTTCTCCCTGACATATGCAACACAAACTAGATCTCCTATGCAGTAGACTGTAATATACGTTAAATTCAACCTGGTTGTATAACCATAATTATAGTGGATATTAATCTTATACACAATGTAATAGCAAATAATCAAAATAAAATTATGAAACTGTTACTAATTGGCTATGATTACTAACAACAGAATTTCAGAAAATAGGTGAAATAATGACTCTATCCCGCTGCGGTTTACATGTCATAAACGCTACAAGTGCAGTGAATAGTTTTGGGTTGTTGTTTTTTTTTAAGAAAAAAGGGCTTTTACAGAGTACAGGGAAGGCTGTTAAAATTTAAATGTTTGCATAAGGTATTCTGCAGAGTTTATTCATTCTTATGAAAAATCTGTTGAAATTACTTTGTCACTTGGACTCCATTATTGTATAAAAGTGCTCATGGTATGCGAGTTATGGCATACTTCTGTGAAGATAACATTCTTTGCTTATGTATAATGTGTTATTGGCACTGCCACATTTCTTCTGGTCATGACTCGTCTTACATTTTACCTGTACTACATATCTCCAGTTTTGGTAATGCTAATTTATTGAATGGGCAAATTTATGCAAAATACAAATATAATACATGGTGCCATACATGTTTTGATGGATATATAGGTAGGTGGATAGATAGATAGATAGATAGATAGATAGATAGATAGATAGATAGATAGATAGATAGATAGATAGATAGATAGATAGATAGATAGATAGATAGATAGATAGATAGATAGATAGATAGATATGAGATAGATAGATATGAGATGATAGATAGATAGATAGATAGATAGATAGATAGATAGATAGATAGATAGATAGATAGATAGATAGATAGATAGATAGATAGATAGATAGATAGATAGATAGATAGATATGAGATAGATAGATAGATAGATAGATAGATAGATAGATAGATAGATAGATAGATAGATAGATAGATAGATAGATAGATAGATATGAGATAGATAGATATGAGATAGATAGATATGAGATGATAGATAGATAGATAGATAGATAGATAGATAGATAGATAGATAGATAGATAGATAGATAGATAGATAGATAGATAGATAGATAGATAGATATGAGATAGATAGATAGATAGATAGATAGATAGATAGATAGATAGATAGATAGATAGATAGATAGATAGATAGACAAACATACAAACTGTTTAAGTTATGACCATCAATAATTTACATGCTTTATATATATATATCAAATTAGCCTGGAAAGCTACTCTGATCTGAGTTTTTACTTCAACATTGATGCAACAGAGGCTCAGTAACCACCAGTAATTGCTGCCATTACATAGGCCATAATAGCATATGTGTATATATATATATATATATATATATATGGAAATATTACACACAGTACTATTAATCTGTGATCTGTGCACTCTGTAATGTGATAGGGACTTAGTGCTTACATTACCTCAAGTGTTTGGGAATGCCTATCATGTAATAATTTAAATCTTGCATGAACAGTATGTTTGGGAGGCTGCAATATTTCCTTTAGGTGGTCTTAAAAGGGTTATCTAGTTTAGAAAACTAATTTCAATATACCCTAGTGGGAAATTTTGAGTCAATAGAGTGGAATCCTCCGTTCTTGGCCAGGTTCCCTGCAGACTAAAGCTGAATACAGGAGTATCCTGCAGAAGGACACTTTGTGATCAACCTATTGTCAAGGAACCCTTTTTACAAGTAGGGATTATCCTAAGTGGATATCCCTTTAAGGATTAAAGACAACCCCTGTACATATGTCCTATTACAGCAAATGGAATTTATATGGAGGAAAGTTTTACCCTCTTGGGACCCTTGTCTGTGATATAAAACGAAGAGCCACAAGATCGTTCAACTACAGCTCCCGTGAGCTCAGTGTGACCCATTTCTCTACTGCAGAGAAAATCAGTGTCCGCATGGAGTTTTCCTCAGTAATAACAGCTGATCACTAGGGGTAAGAAAAGCCAGGCCTGCTAATCTCTGGGGCAGCATCATTTTTAGAATGGGTTGTCCCACATCAGTTTGCCTTACGTTAAGTATTAAGCTACATTCACACAACAGTGAAAAAAAAAATGGCCATTATAAACGGATCAACTGTAAGTTTTTCATGGCCATTTTGCATCAGTGTGTCTCCAAATTTGAATCCATTTCCAGTCCGTTTGTCCATTTTTTAATGGCCATTTGACAACCATTTTGCATCCGTTTTTCATGACCGTTAAAAAAACTGATGAATTTCATTGGTCATGCTTTTTTTGTCTCAACCCCCTGAAAACACCCAAAGGAAGGTCAGATGTTCACCTAGACACTATTTACAGCCTCCCTGTATATGATGCCACACACCTCCCTGTATATGACCCCACACATCTCCCTGTATATGATGCCACACACCTCCCTGTATATGATGCCACACACCTCCCTGTATATGATGCCACACACCTCCCTGTATATGATGCCACACACCTCCCTGTATATGGTGCCACACACCTCCCTGTATATGATGCCACACACCTCCCTGTAGATGATGCCACTCACCTCCCTGTAGATGATGCCACACAGCCTCCCTGTAGATGATGCCCCACAGCCTCCCTGTAGATGATGCCCCACAGCCTCCCTGTAGATGATGCCACACAGCCTCGCTGTAGATGATGCCACAAAGCCTCCCTGTAGATAATGCCACACAGCTTCCCTGTAGATGATGCCACACAGCCTCCCTGTAGATGATGCCACACAGCCTCCCTGTAGATGATGCCACACAGTGCCCCCTGTAGATGATGCCACACAGCCCCGATATAGATGATGCCACACAGCCCGACATGAATATCCTACATACTCACTGATGCAGCGCTGTCTTCCTCAGGTGTGGTCTCTCGTCTTCACGGGATCTGCAAAGGCGACGCGATGACACTCACTGATGCAGTGCCATATTCATGTGTGGTCTCTCGTCTTCACGTGATCTGCGTGAAGACTAGCGACCACACCAGAAGAAGATGGCGCTGCATTGCTAAGTATGTCGTAGAGCCACTGATTGCCAGCTAGGGAACTAGTAGTTCCCTTGCCAATCCCCATGTCACAGATCCATATTTAACGGTTGTTACATGTATTGACAGCCGTTAAAAACGGATCCATTGACTTCTATGGGGGCCGTGTGAAAACGGCCAAAAATTTAACATATCCTATTTTTTGACTGCCAATATTCATGGCCCGTTAAAAAATGGCCGTGTGAATACACCCATAAAACATCATCGTTCTGAAAACGGCCATATGACGGCCGTTGAAAGAACGGCCGTCACACGCCCGTTTTTAATTGTCGTGCGAATATAGCCTTAGTGTGCAGATGCACTGCTTAAAAACAGAAGTGTCAACAACATCCTATGCTTTTCAAATTAATTTAAAAGTAAAAAAGAAGGTATTAGGTAGGGCAAAGATCATAAGGATTCACATTTTCGCAATATTTGTGTTTGCAATATTTGTGTTTGCACCTTACTTCCAAATCTCATCAAATTTTCACAATGTAAAATCTATTGGTCTATGTAAAACCCATTTTCTTTCAGTGTCAAAAATGTCACAAATAGGAGTGATCTTCCGATATGTCAGTTATGAAGTAATAATTGATGCAAATTTCTGCAGCCAAAACTGTGACTAAATCAATATCAGCTACCGCAATGCAACATTTAGTCCATATTCAACCTATGATAGCACGTAATCTTAAGTCTCAGAGATAAATGGTTATTCAACAGAAAATATGTAAACTCTGTTTTATCAAAATTGGCTGTTTGATGTTTAGTAGACATTCTCTGTGGATCTGCTGTCTCACATTTGCCATATCTTTGAATAGTTTAATTGGTAAGGAAAAAGAAGAAATATGGATATCATCAGCAAACCTCACATAGAAGAGACCAAAAGATTAGGTGACCTTGAACCAGTGAAACTTTTTATTATAAATAAAAATATAGCAAACAAAATAAATTAGTCTGTGCACTGAAATTATTATTAGAATGAAAAGCAGTTCACTAAAGAGATAGACAGAAAGTTTACATAGCGGACATAGTGGACATTGCACTTTACTTAATATGACAAAATTCTAAGCACTTGTGGATGAAGATGTGTGCAAGCATTTTTCTGTGAAGAGCCTGTAAAAAGTGATTGCTTGTCTTGGGTGAATTTATATAATACAATGACAATATTTCTTATTTTTGCTGTTTCAACAGGGATATTCCGGTATTTTCCATGAATAAAATTGTTGCTACTATTAATACTCATGCACAGAACAAGTACGGAGGCAAACGGAGTGACTACGGATCCTTAGTGCCGCTGTATGGCACCTCTGTGCTGCGCAGCACCAAATTACGTAGATATTCTCCCCAGAAGCAATGCATGTAGGGAAAAATACTTCTGTAATATGGAATCTGATTGATGCCAAAAAAAATTTCCTGTCGAACTCGGTGGTTGTATGGAACCAAAAAACAGTCATTTATATAAGGCCTTACCAATAAATGAAAGGCTACAATTTGTGTGAAAGTACGGTAGATCTCACAAATGTCTGATTACTCATTTTTTATGACCTATTCCACAGCATTGTATGTATAACACATTCACATCCCTTCCTGTCCTCAATACTGCTCACAATTTAAATAAAAAAAGAAAAGTTACGGTACATGTTGCCTCTAGCTGTATTCAAATCCAGGACCCCTGTGCTAGAAGGCATCATTGCTAGAGTTGGTTGTACGTTAGTGATTTCAGAAAGCCATATTCTGAATGACTTGTCGTTCACGGTTGGTCTACTATGGTTTTAGTTTTGGACGACAACGCCATTAGTTAAATGATAAATCGCAATCGATCTCTGTTTTGATCTGGGGCCCGGTCTGAGCTTCTTTTGATAGGGTGCAGAACTGTCATTTGACAAGAAAGACTTTCCAACGACTGAAAGACGGTAGATAAACTTTCTACAGTTAACTGTCTGTGGTTATCTGTCACACTCCTTCGTGTCAATAATAACAAAATATGATCTAATTCACCTAATCAAATTTTTTGGGCCGTCAAAAATATCTAGTTAGTTGCCAGCTTTACATTGCTTGATCTTCAATACAGCTATCAATGCTTATTTGCCCTTTGTATTCAGTGTAAACAAAGCGAGAGGGCTTCCTTTGTTAAATCACTGTGAAACTTGGCTATGGTATCCCTGGGGTTCACACATTCATCAGCGTTAATGATTTTAAGATATAAAGTAGAATTTTTTTACAATATTATAAATATATATATATATATATGTATATATATATATATATATATATATATATATATATGTATATATATATATATATATATATATATATATATATATATATATATATATATAAATCAAAAAATAAGCAGCAACTCCAATAGTAAAGGTGAAAAAAGTGGGAGCTTTAATTATTAAAGTACCCACTTTTTTCACCTTTACTATTGGAGTTGCTGCTCATTTTTTGATTTCTGTGTATCTGGGACTCGGTCTGTCCCTCAGAGCCTGCACCCTCACGCTGCCGGTGCTGCTGGAATTTGTATATATCTAGATATATAGATATATAGATATATACATAAATGAAAGAAATCCCACAGCACTCCGATGGTTCCAAAAAGTATGTGATTTATTCAGTCAACAGCTGCAACGTTTCTGTCCTGCTTTCGGACCTTTTTCAAGCATAGTGACACAGCAATACATGCAGGTATATAAAACATGTGCCTCATTACCATAATGAGGGATCATTAACATAGTGCACAGACAAAATATTGTACAAGATATAGGTAATCATATAAAAAATATATGCTACAATTGTAAACTGTGTGTACAGTGATAAAATCCAGTGTAAAAATAAACATACATTTAAAAACAAGCTTATTGTAACCTGATTATCATATTAATCAAAAATGTGACCATATGTGTAGGGGCAGAGCTATCAGGCTACTCACCAATTGCTGACATTGTATGCAAATCATATATGCTAATCCATGTTCAAGCCAGACTCATGTGTAGGGGCAGAGCTATCAGGCCGCTCACCAATCGCTGACCTTGTATGCAAATCAGATGTTCTAATCTGTGTTCAAGCCAGACTCATGTGTAGTCTGACTATATGGCGTCTTCTAAACAGCACTGCACATGCTCGTGTCGTCATCACGGAAGTATCATGTTGCATAGCAACTACACGCTGCATTGTTTACTGTGCAGGCGTAAGAGGTCAATGGCAAACCTCTACAAACTAGATGACGTATAACAACTAGAAAAGAAGTGTCATTCCTATAGGTAACCATTAGCAACAAGTCTGCACGTCAACAAAGTGGACAAAAGTCCAAATACGATACTGTCCAGTGATCCAATCAATCAATTCCGAGGGACATGTGTACAGCAAAATATGCTAATTACATTTCTTGTTGTTAAAAATCCTAAGACACCCTGTCTTTATCTATTACCCAAAGTTTATAAATGTCTTGTTAATCCCCCAGGTCGCCCGATTGTATCGGGCAGGGACTCTATACTGAATAACATTTCCATATTCATTGATAAAACGTTGAGAGATTTTGCCACGGATACTAGATCGTATATCAGAGATACCTCAGATTTAATTTGTAAACTCCAACAAGTGACACCACCCACCTCAGGGTGCAATACTTGCTTCCTTTGATGTGGTGTCACTTTATACATCTATTGATCACTACAGGGGGTCGGAGGCTGTCAAATGTAGATTGCTGACATCAGTGTATAGTCCATCATGTTGTGAGCTGATTATTTCCCTCCTGGAGCTTGTACTAACTTCAAATTACTTAACATTTGACAACAAATTTTATTTACAACAGAGGGGCACGGCAATGGGGTCGAACATGGCCCCTACATATGCCAACATTTTTGTTGGCATAATGGAGGAGATGTCGATCTATGTATCCCACCACTTCGCACATGTATTGACGTGGTGGCGATACATAGACGACATCTTCCTCATCTGGACTGACACAGTGGAGTCTCTAGTGGAATTCCACACCTTTTTAAATCATATAGACCCAGACATTCAATTTACCGTTACTTACTCGACTGAGAAAATCCAATTTTTGGATGTTTCAATAAGTATTAGGGATAATGTCCTGTATACTAGTTTATACACCAAGCAGACGGATCGCAATACTTTATTGAGATTTGAGAGCTGTCATCCCCAAAAAATGGTACGCTCACTTCCATATAGCCAAATGCTTAGGGCAAAGCATATTGTGGATGATGAGTCTGAATTGGATTAGACTCTAGATCAGATGGTCCTAAACTTTACACAAAGAGGCTATCCCAAAAAATTATTGCATTCATATAAAGATCAGGTCAAGGGTATTCCTAGAGGTAATCTACTGGTGAACTCTAGACAGTGCAAATCCATTACCCGGGTGCGTTTCGTTTCCACCTATAATGATCTGAGTGGGGAAGTGTCAAAGATCTTTAATAGACACTGGGGCATTATTAAGAACAGTTACAAACACATTGAGTAATTTAGTAATACACCCCTGATGTCATACAGACGCCCGCAAAATTTACGCGATAAGTTAGTCAATAGTCTAACATATAAAAGAAAGGAACAACAGACACACCTCAGACCGAAAAAAATGGGTAATTATCCCTGTCTCCATTGTATCAACTGCCACCTTATGCACAAGGGAAATGTCTTTGTACATCCACGCACACATAGAGAACACAAGATTAAATAATTCCTTACATGTGACTCTGACTGAGTAGTATATGTCTTGTGGTGCCCATGTTCACTTTTATATGTCGGTGAGACTTCCTGTGATTTCAAGACTCGCTTGAATAATCAGAGATATTCCATACGTAAGAAAAAATGTGATTTATCGGTAGCAAAACACTTTGCAGATTTGGGACATACAGAAAAAGATCTTAGATTCATGATATTGGAACAAATCCCTAGTCCGGATAGGGGGGGTAATAGGTCCACACTATTGCATAAATGCGAATTAAAGTGGATCTTTCTACTAGAATCATTGAAACCAAAGGGCCTCAATGTGGAGTTTAACGTGACGAGACTCTCAACTTGATGTGTTGCCACCTCTGGGCCCCCTCATTGTCCTTGCGATGTCTTCTTTAATGAATGTATATATACACACATGTGATACATGATCTGTATATTGATTTGTTTTTAATATATATCCTCCCTTTTCTCTTTCTACAGAGGATTACAGAATTTCAGGACCACTCACCAAGTCTGGATCTAGGTTTCCATACGTGATGTGCAACATATGAGACAAGTCTGTTTGTCTACGCTAACTTGTATTGAGTTATAATTAATATTATCTTGTTCTTTCTCACAGTAGATCCTTTAAATCCACGAGGGACATGTATACATTCTAATATTTATTTAATATATATCAATTTTTTTTAAAAAAATTAATATTTTTTCTTACTTTTTTGCCTATCTGTTTCCGCAGGAGTATTTGGTTTTCGGGAGCGATCCCTGTTCATGAAGATGGAGTGAGATGGCTTGCGGACCTTGTCTCGATCTTACAGTATTCATTGTTATGTGGATCTGTGAGCCCGAGTGATCGTGTGCAACAGAATAGTAAAAAATATATAAATATAAATAAAAATAATTTATATTTGCTCATATTAATTTATATAATAATGGAATACCTGTGCACTAATGATTCACTTTGATGTAATTAGCATATTTTGCTGTACACATGTCCCTCGGAATTGATTGATTGGATCACTGGACAGTATCGTATTTGGACTTTTGTCCGCTTTGTTGACGTGCAGACTTGTTGCTAATGGTTACCTATAGGAATGGCCCTTCTTTTCTAGTTGTTATACGTCATCTAGTTTGTAGAGGTTTGCCATTGACCTCTTACGCCTGCGCAGTAAACTATGCATCGTGTAGTTGCTATGCAATATGACACTTCCGGGATGACGACACGAGCATGCGCAGTGCTGTTTAAAAGACGCCATATAGTCAGACTACACATGAGTCTGGCATGAACACAGATTAGAACATCTGATTTGCATACAAGGTCAGATGTTGGTGAGTGGCCTGATAGCTCTGCCCCTACACATGAGTCTGGCATGAACACAGATTAGAATATATGATTTGCATACAAGCTCAGCGATTAGTGAGTGGCCTGATAGTTCTGCCCCTACACATGAGCCTGGCATGGACACGGATTAGAACATCGGATTTGCATACAAGGTCAGCGATTGGTGAGCGGCCTGATAGCTCTGCCCCTACACATGAGTCTGGCTTGAACATGGATTAGCATATATGATTTGCATACAAGGTCAGTGATTGGTGAGTGGCCTGATAGCTCTGCCCCTACACATGAGCCTGGCATGGACACGGATTAGAACATCGGATTTGCATACAAGGTCAGCGATTGGTGAGCGGCCTGATAGCTCTGCCCCTACACATGAGTCTGGCTTGAACATGGATTAGCATATATGATTTGCATACAATGTCAGCAATTGGTGAGTGGCCTGATAGCTCTGCCCCTACACATATGGTCACATTTTTTATTAATATGATAATCAGGTTACAATAAGCTTGTTTTTAAATGTATGTTTATTTTTACACTGGATTTTATCACTGTACACACAGTTTACAATTGTAGCATATGTTTTTTTATATGATTACCTATATCTTGTACAATATTTTGTCTGTGCACTATGTTAATGATTCCTCATTATGGTAATGAGGCACATGTCTTATATACCTGCATGTATTGCTGTGTCACTATGCTTGAAAAAGGTCCTATAGCAAGACGGAAACGTTGCAGCTGTTAACTGAATAAATCACATACTTTTTTGAACCATCGGAGTGCTCTGGGATTTCTTTCGTTTATGTTTTATAATCCACGGATCTGGATTACCTGCTTGCACCCATTACCGTGCTGGAATCTGTGGCAGAGTGCTGCTTATCTCTCTATATATATATATATATATATATATATATATATATATATATATATATATATATATATATGTGTATTTCCTACTTGAGACACCTACACATTACACCTACAGGAACTTTTATGACATCTTATTCTATATCTATAGGCATTAATATGGAGTTGGTCTCCCTTTGCAGCCAAAAAAGCTTCCACTCTTCTGAAAAGGCTTTCTACAAGATGGAGTGTGTCTGTGGGAATTTTTACACATTCATCCAGAAGAGCATTTTTGAGGTCAGACACTGATGTTGGATAAGAGAGCCTGGCTCACAATCTCCATTCTAGTTCACCCCAAAGGTGTTGGATGGGGTTGAGGTCAGGGTGCTCTGTGGACTAGTCAAGTTCTTCTACATCAAACTCACCAAACCATGACTTTATGGAGCTTGTTTTGCGCAGTGGGGTGCTTAGTCACATAGTTAGTACGGTTGAAAAAAGATATATATCCATCAATTTCATGCTGGAACAAAAAAGGGCATTTCTCAAACTGTTCTCATAAAGCTGGAAGCATACAATTGTCCAAAATGTCTTGGTATGCTGTAGCATTAAGATTTCCCTTCACTGGAACTAAGGGACCTAGGCCAATCACTGAAAACCAGTCCTATAGAATTATCCCTCCTCCACCAAACTTTACAGTTGGCACAATGCAGTCAGGCAGGTCACGTTCTACTGGCATTTGCCAAACCCAGACTCGTCCATAAGACTGCCAGATAGAGAACTGAGATTTATCACTCCACAGAATACTTTTACACTGCTCCAGAGTTCTGTGGCAGCGTGCTTACACTACTCCACAAGACGCTTGTCATTGTGCTTGGTGATACAAGTTTTCATACAGCTGCTCCGCCCTGGAAACCCATGCCATGAAGCTCCCAGGGCATAATTTTTGTGCTGATGTTAAGGCCAGATGAGGTTTTGAGCTCTGCAGTTATTGAGTCAGCAGAGGGTTTATTTATTTTATACACTATGCGCCTCAGCACTCGGCGACACCTCTATGTAGCTTTACGCGATCTGCCACTTCGTGGCTGAGTTTCTGTGGTTCCTAAATGCTTCCACTTTGCAATAACACCATTTACAGTTGATAGTGTAAGGGAGGGAAGAAATTTCACAAACTGACTTGTTACAGCAGTGGCATCCTATTACAGTGCCATGCTGGAATTCAGTGAGCTCTTTAGAGCGACCCATTCTTTTACTAATGTTTGTTTATTGTCGACTGCATGGCCAGGTGCTGGATTTTATACACCTGTGGCAATGGGACTGAATGAAACACCTGAATTCAATGATTAAGAGAAGTGTCCCAAAACGTTTGTCCATATAGATGTATGTGTTTGTGGGCATTGAAAAGGTATTCATCTTCTTGGTGTTTTCCTGAGGCTCCTGAATCTGCAACACTACTAAGCAAGTAACATGAAGACTAAGAAGCTCTCCAAACAGGTCAGAGACAAAGTCGTAGAGAAGTATAGATCAGGGTTGGGTCATAAAAAAATATCCCAAAGTTTGAACTTCCCACAGAGCACCTTTAAATCCATTATAACAAAATGAAGAAAATATGGCACAACTAAAAACCAGGCAAAGGATATAAAGATGAATTCAAGATTGAAGAAAAGATGAATTCAAGATTGAAGAAAAGATGAAACTCCAGGATTGAAGAAAATATGAAACTCCAGGATTGAAGAAAAGATGTATGGCAGTAAATACAAGACAATTCTTGAGGAAAACCGTTTTCAGTCTGCAGAGATTTGAGACTGGGACAGAGGTTCACCTTCCAGCAGGACAATGACCCTAAACACAATGCTAAAGCTACACTGGAGGAGATTAAAGGAACAGTGTCATCACAAATAATTTTTTTATATGTTAAAGATGTTAGTGCTTTAATAAAAACGTTTATTTTCATTTGTGTGTTTGTGTTTTACTGTTTCTTATTTTTACACTTTTTCTTCCCTATGGGGGCTGCCATTTTTTGTTCCATTTCTGTGTGTGTCGATTAACGACACACACAGACATGGAATACGGCAGCCACAGTCCCATAGGGACTGCGAACGGCTCCCGTCCCATTGACTGCCGTGTACGGCGTCTGTGTGGGAACTGCGCATGCGCCGCTCCCACACAGTCCTATTCGAAATTGGCGCCGTCCGGCGCCATTTTCCTGTGGACCGGAAGTCGCGGCCGGACAGTAATATTACTACTTCCGGTCGCGGCTTCCGGACTTGTGCACATGGAACAGCGGCAGCAAAGGGAGCGGACGGGCCGGAGGGAGCCGCGGCGGCAGGAGCAGGTAAGAGATTTCAATGTATGTTAGTGTTTGTGTGTGTTTACTACTGTATGTAAACCTACTACACTGTGGGTTACCTCAAAAAATGGCGACACACAGTGTAGGAGGTTAAACCTTTCAAACCCCTCGTTTATCCCGGCACTAGCCAGGATAAAGGAGGGGGGGATGCTGAGAGCTCACTAGAGCGAGGGCTTTTAACCCAATGTTGCAATGCTGCAATTTTGGGAACAGCTCCATCTAGTGACCAAAAATGGGTAGTATTATAAATTAGAAATAATTTATAATATTTCCTGGACTCGTGCAAAAAAAAATAAAAAATTTGAACAATGTTTAACCACCCACACACTAAATGTTTAATTTTAAAAAAAAAAAACATGTTTTTCTGGCAACACATTCCCTTTAAGGGGAAACATTTAAATGTATTAGGATGGCCTAGTCAAATGCCAGACCTCAATCTAATGGAGAATCTGTGGCATGACTTGAAGACTGCGTACACCAACCAACCCATCTAACTTGAAGGAATTGGAGCAGTTCTGCCTGATAGAATGGGTAAAAATCCCAGTGTCTAGATATGCTAAGCTAATAGAGACATAAACCAAGAGACTTCCACATGTAATTGCAGCAAAAAGCGACTCCACAAAGTATTGTCTTTCAGGGGATGGATTCTTATGCACTTTTAAGTTCTCAATTTTTTTGTCTTAATTACTGTGTGTGTCACAGTAAAAAATATTTTGCACCTTCTAAGTTGTAGGCATGTTGTGTAAATCAAATTGTACAAACCCCCCCCAAAAAAATTTTTATTCCAGGTTTTAATGCAACAAAACAGGAACAACACCTAGGGGGTGAATGCTTTCGCAAGGCACTGTATATAAGCTTGTGATCCGTGAATGGTGTAAAAAAAAAAAAAATCTCCATTAACCTTCATTATTTACTTCTCGAGGAACTAAATGTGTAATGGTCAGGTACAGATATATGTCTGAATAGAATACTATTTTATAACAAGCTGAGCACCTGTGCGATCATCGCATGACCAGGAACTATTTTTATGCTCTAGAAGTAAATAATAAAGGTTCCCATTCAACAACTACAAGCAGAGATCTTGACAATTGTGAGGAATTAATACACAAGATAGAATGGCAGGTTGTAGGTTTTTTTTATTATTCAATAAATGAGCTTTATTATCTGAATCTTGAAAAATCCCTTAAAATGGCACAACTGGCTGCAACTTTAATAGGTAAAGCGTAATTACATAACTAAATTAAAACAAAAAGTATTAGAGTATAGATATACTGACAAAATAAATAGCTATGGACGTAGAACACAGACATAGTTTTTACAATAAGGCAGAAATAGTAGATTCTTTAGAGGTGAAGTAATTGATGTTAGAGATCTTTATATATTGTCATATTGTGTACAATACAAAATGATTGATCTTTATTTAGTTACAGATTAAAATTTTAAAAATCTCCTATCATCTGTAACTGTTACCCACAATGTGACTCTTTCTACCGTTTGTCTTTTTCTGTAGTGTACATATTCCCACGTATAATTTTATCATATTAGCTAGGATTTTAAAAGATAATAACTCTTTAAAACGAAGAATTACACACCAACAACACTATATTCTGGAAGCTGGAAGCAGTTTGCCATACTTATAGACTTCAGAATCATCATTTCATCCGTCTGATCATGATTATCAATATTCAAGCAAACAACACTGATATTGTGATTTTTGGTACAATCTGAATGACTTTTCATAGATAACTTGTTTGACAGGGTACTCTAATATCTATCACCTGTCAATAGTGCCCCTTATGAAATTATTTGCTTTGAATTTTGAGCCTCTAGCTAGAAAACTTCAATCATCTCTTAATATAAAGGGGATCATGTTCTTCCTTTGCAGGGTGTATAATGTCACTGTTGTGGAGTCCGTCCTCAGGCAAATACACTACTTTACAGTGGCGGGGGGCAGGGTTGCCAACCTCCACTTCAGAAATTTCTGGACAACTGAGCTAAAATCAAGCAAAGACCAACATTTTTACAGACACATTACAAAATCATTGCCTGTGCACTGTGCAGTGTTCTAGGAGTAACTCACCAATCCCAGCTCCGCTTGTAGCTTTCCCCCACTAACTTAGGTGATGCTTTCTCTGATTAGAGTCGTTCACTTTCCCCTTTTTTCTCCATCCGGCACAGACCACTATGAGAACTTATTCCAGCCACGACTCTTCTCTGCAGAATTTGACACACGGACATGTTGGTTTCTCGCTTTTCCAGCATCCTACACACCTATACCACATCCTGTAAACAAATTCATAATCCACAGTGCCCCAGATGGTAATAATGATCCCTCAGTGCTCAACACAATAAAAGTGCCCCCTCAGTAACCGAGCCCTATGTAGATAACACCACACACAGCCCCCCTTGTAGATAGCACCATACAGCTCCCCCATTTAGATAGCTCCGCCTTGTAGATAGTGCTACACAGCTCCCCCTTGTAGATAGTGCCACATAGCTCCCCCTTGTAGATAGCGCTCCACACAGCCCCCCTTGTAGATAGCCACACACAGTCCCCCTTGTAGATAGCGCCACACAGCCCCCCTTGTAGATAGCCACACAGCCCCCCCTTGTAGATAGCACCACACACAGCCCTCATGTTGTAGATAGCGCCACACACAGCCCCCCTTGTAGATAGTGCCACACACAGCCTCCCTTGTAGATAGCCACACACAGCCTCCCTTCTAGATAGCCACACACAGCCCCCTTCTAGATAGTGCCCCCTTTCCCTTGTAAGTAGCACAGCACAGCCTTCCCCCTTACCTTGTACTTAGTGAAAACAGAGCAGAGAGCAGTAGCCCACCCCTACCACTCTCTGCTCTGCCTGACACCACTCACCATCAGAAGGAGGAGGTGGTCATGCGGCGAAGCGGGGGAGGATCACTTTTGACTGGGGTCGGCGACGGCACAGGACTGGACCAGTCCAGTCAGGGCCGGCCTTAGGTTGGATGGCGCCCTGTTCGGGACTCTCTATTGCCGCCCCCTACACAAACCAAAAATTAACCACATATATAGACATGCACATACTTGAAATATGTACTGTACATACATAAAGACAGATATTTAGACATACAGGCAAATATACATACACACATTCTGGAATATATACAAACAGGGAAATATATAGATGTACAAACACATATACACACACATTGGCAGATAAATACACAGGCAGGAACATATACAAATACATAAAAGGCACATATATACAAGAACAAAAACCCCTTCACAAACAGACCCATATATACACAGTGCAGAGAATGTAGTGGATTTCACATGCAGCGCCATGTAACACCACAGATCACACACAGTAATAACTGACTACAGATAATGTAGAAGATGTTACCTGCAGTCCTATGTAACACCACAGATAACACACAGTGATAACTCTCTGAGTACAGATAATGTCATAGATGATAACTATACCCACAGACACATATAAACACACACAGAGGCATATCTATAAGGGAAGCAAAGTATATAAGGGGCAGCAGGGTATATGAGGGGCAGCAGAGTCTATAAGGGGCAGCAGGTTATATAAGGAGCAGCAGGGTATATAAGGAGCAGCAAGATATATAAGGGGCAGTAGGGTATATAGGGTGCAGCAGGGTATATAGTGGGCAGCCGGGTATATAGGGACAGCAATGTATATAAGGGACAGCAGAGTATATAAGGGGCAGCAGGGGATATAAGGGGCAGCAGGGTATATAGGGGCATCAGGGTATATAGGGGCAGCAAGGTATATAGGGGGAGCAGGGTATATAGGGGCAGCAAGGTATATAAGGGGCAGCAGGGTATATAGGAGGCAGAAGGGTATATATGGGGCAGCAGGGTATATAAGGGGTAGCAGGGTATATAGGAGGCAGGTTATATAAGGGGAAGCAGGGTATATAGAGGCAGTATGGTATATAATGGGCAGCAGGGTATATAGGAGGCAGCAGGGTATATAATGGGCAGCAGGGTATATAGGAGGCAGGTTATATAAGAGGCAGCAGGGTACATAGGGGCACCAGGGTATATAGGGGCAGAAAGGTATAAAGGGGCAGCAGGGTATATAGGGGCAGCAGGGTATATAGGGGAAGCAGGGTATATAAGGGGCAGCAGGGTATATAAGAGGTGGCAGGTTATATAAGGGGCAGCAGAGTATATAGGGGCAGAATTGTATATATGGGGCAGCAGAGTATATAAGGGGCAGCAGGTTATATAAGGGGCGGAAGGATATATAGGGGCAGCAGGGTATATAGGGGTAGCATGGTATATAAGGGACAGCAGGGTATATAAGGAACAGCAGGATATATAGGGGCAGCAGGGTATATAGGGGAAGAAGGGTATATAGGGGGCAGCACAGATAGGTTTGTTTTATCCTTTCTACTTTAATATTGAACACGCACTTTTACAAAGACACATAAACACATGCAGACACATATACATACACGCAAACAAACACACACACACACACACATACTGTAACATATACAAATACAAACACAGAGACACATACTGTATACACACAGAGACACATACTGTATACACACACATATACACACAGACACACATAGATACTCACCATCTCTCCTTGCTGACAGGATCACAGGCTTCTTGCAGGATGAGCTGTGTGCGGAGCTTCTTCCTCTTCACTAGCTCCTCGGCTCTTACTCTTTGTGTGTAACTAAGAGCAGAGCACAGAGTAGAGGCAGAGCTCAGTGGCGCCCCCTACATGCTGGGAGGGTGCAGCGCTCTGTGTGCAGTCACCTGACCTGAGTCCCCTGACCTTATGTCAGGTGACTAGTTTGATCCACTCCCGGCACCGACCTCACTTGGCAGCGGCCGGCCTGCATATTTTCAGATTCCGCAGAATCTGAAAATATGCCTGGCTGCAGCCTACTTTTCCTTTGCACTGCGCATGTACAGTTTGGCGCATGCGCAGTGCAAAGTTCCGGGAGACTGCAGAAAAGTTCCGGACTGTGTTTTTTTCTGCTGGATGCTACAGACGGCAGAAAAAAACACCCTTTTTGTGGACTGTCCATAAATTTATGGACTGTCCGTAAATTTACGGACGGTTGGCCACTCTGCCGGGGGGGGGGGTGAACTCGTTGAGATGTTATGCCAGTTATCTTATCCTGTTAGTCTTATTAACTCTTATCCGCATGGCTAATTTAAAATTATTGAGCTAGAATATTAGAGGTATGGTTAACCCAAGGAAAATAATCGCTCTCTGCTCGTATGTGAGGAGACTTGCACCACAGATATTGTGTCTGCAAGAGACTCATTTGACCTCTGATACTACTAAATATTTGTCTAAACCATGGATACAGTGGTCTGGCCATTCTACTCATACATCTTATTCTAGAGGAGTGTCGATACTGGTCCATAGAAACTTGAGATGGGAAAGTACACTAGTTCAAGTGGACGCTGACGGTAGACCCTCCTCCACCAGGTTGCCCTCTTTGCGGTTTAACACCCTGAAGCAAGGGTTATATGTATGTGTGACTGCAATATGATTCTAGACCCCATATTAGATAGAATGCAGGTAAAGGGATATTTCCTCAGACTTAACAAAACTGCAAAAAATTCTCGATGAGGTAGGGTGGTTGGACCTTTGGAGAAACAGACACAGTAATGACAGAGTATGTTCCTGTCATTCCGCTGGCAGAGATTCCCTATTCCACATAGATTATGGGACGGCCTCAGTCTCCACAGCAGTCATAGAAATATATTATGATGTGAGAGGATTATCCGATTATTCACCATTGTGTATAGACCCACAATTATCTAGCAGTGGATCAGTTACCAACTGGAGGGTTCATCCCTTCTGGCTCAAGCCTATCGGAGAGCAGGACAGGATGCCTGACCAACTTAATATTTTCCTTGACCTCCACCCGGATAACACCAATCCTGACTTGCTATGGGAAACACTAAAAGCATATTTGCGAGGATGCCTCAGGTCCACAATATCCTTTATTAAGAAGTAATTTGCTAGACATGAGGAGAGCTTGGCTAGAGATTGTACAGATAAGGAAAGGGAATTCATTGCACATCCCACATTGTCCAACAAACAAGCATGGCAAACTTGCATGAAGGGGCACAGAGAAAATAGTTTTTTTATTAAACAATCTACCTTTGAGTTAGGTAACCAATCGAGTAACTCTTGGCTCACATTGTTCCCCAAAATACATCATCGCTTGCTATCCTTATGATAGCTTCTGTTCAGGGGGACATCCTTGTCAAAAATACTCAAATTTTAAACAGATTCAAAGACTTCTACAAACATTTATATTAGACTCAATTTACTAGTAGTCAGACTGATATAACTTCCTATTTCAATAAAATTAACTTTTCACATCTAACAATAGAGGGCAGACAACTGCTGGAAGTGGATCTTACTTTGGTAGAGGTAGAAAAAGCAATATCTGATATGGCTAAAGGAAAGTCGCCAGGCCCGGGCGGAATTTCTGTAGAGGTGTACTCAAGATACTGCGAGCATTTGGGTCCACTCCTCCTCAAGATGTCTTAGCATGCCCTAGACACTAATACACTCCCAGATTCTCTATATGATGCCACTGTTGTGGTACCTTTGAAGCCAGCCAAGGATCCCGTGGAATGTGGGTCTCACAGACCCATTTCGTTACTGAATGTAGACTATAAGATTCTGACAAAAATCCTAGCTAATTGCCTAGGGCTAATATTCTACTGAACGGTCAATACTCGAGCTTCTTTGCCTTAGGAAGGGGCACCCGTCAGGGATGTCCATTATTACCCCTTTTATTCGCTATAGAATCGAACTTTTGGCCCCTAGTATCAGACAAGACCCCATTAACCGAGGTATCTCATTGGGAAGCAGGGAGGACAGAGAGGGATTATATGCAGATGACCTTGTGCTATTTATGGCAAATCCTGACGTATTATTGCCACGGGCTATACATATACTGGATGATTTTGGATCACTCTCCGGCCTCTGAATTAATTGGAGCAAATCAGCTCCCATGCCATTATGGGATGCCGGATGGCTGGATATGTACCATAATCTGCCTGTGGTTGCGGAATTCAAGTATCTGGACGTCATCATTACTGAAATAGCTACTCAGTCCCATGGGAAAAATATCTATCCCTTTCTTAAATATGTAGAATCTAAATGCAAGATGTGGGGTACTCTCCCTTTGTCGGTGCCATGCCGCATTAAGTTTGTTAAGATGATCTTGCTCCCCAAGGGCTTGTACCTACTGGACCCTTCCCTAAATCTTTCTTTACTAAGCTACAATCGGCTCTTACCTCTTTCGTATGGGGAAACTCTAGACACAAACTCAGCATAGCCACTTAGCAGAGACCTAAACTCCAGGGGGAATGGCCCTTCCAGACTTTCACCTATATTTTCTGGCAGGGCAACTAAAGCTACTTATGATCCTGGACACAAACCCCTATATCATCCTCTGTGGAATATTATCTAGCCTTCGATCTAGATTAATACGCTGTGGCCAGCATTAGAAAAGCCAATGCTCTTTCCATGACCCATGCTCCCTTTACACAAGTTGGCAACTGAGGTATGGCATGCCGATAAAGCTGTTGCTCGATATACTGCATTGCCATTCATGGTACCGTTGTGGCAAAACTCATTATTTACACACCTCCTTTAACGGGAGGATTTTACCTTTTGGCTATCACATAATGTTACAGTGTTGAGTGATGTGTATGTGGATGATGCTCTTAGATCTTTTACTCAGTTGCAAGAAGCCTTTAATTTGCCTCGCACATCGTTTTATAGATATCTGCAGTTGGGCCACGCACTCCAGAGTCAATTTCCAAACAATTCATGCCCTATTTCAGAATACCCTTTAATTGGTATTTTTACCTCTCAGGGTCCACATGGTCTTATTTCAGCCTTTTATACCCACATCCTTGGAACTAAACTGGAATCCACACAACTGGCAGTAGAAGACAAATTGAAATCACAAATTCCTGGTCTATCTACAGATGACTGGAAAGAAGCCTTAGAATCCCTGATACATGTTTCACCATCAGTAAATAATCGTATGACACAGTTATATTTCGTTCACCAATGTTACCTCTCCCCAGTCCTTATACAAATAATGGGACGACTTTCTCCCGATAGATGTCATCGTTGTGACAAACCGCATGCCGACTTTTGGCACATGGCATGGGAGTGTTCCTACATTTGCTCCTTCTGGTCTGAGGTAATCTCTTTGTTGTCCAGTGTTCTTATGATCCCAGTACCACATACTCCTTAGGTATGCCTATTGGGTATTCCTGGATGAATCATCATGGCCACACCATATGCGCATTTTCCTACGCGAATCACTATTTTTGGCAAGAAAAGCAATATCAATCAGATGGATGAGAGATCACTCTCCCTCAGTCTATCAATGGAAAAAACTAGTTAATACTGCAATACCTTTCGAGAAGGGGGTGTATAAAAACAGAAGCTGTTCCAGGAAGTTCGCGAAAGTCTGGGGTGCGTGGTGCGAATCGCCAATAACTCTTTCCCCCTGAATATTTGAGAGCTGGACTCTCTTCTAGTTAGGTGCCTAGGTTGAAGCCATGGTTGGAATGTACATATATTGTAAACTAATATGTACTGCCTAATTACTACTGAATTGCTTGTTACAGTCTTCTGCTTCAGGTTTGAATTGTATCTTATTCTTACTGTGAACACTTATACTGTATGCTATGATTGTCCCATGTGCAGAAATGTTTGAAATGTTTGTTGCAATACTCTATATCGTACCAAATTTTTTCAATAAAATTAGTTTAAAAAAAAAATAAAGGGATCATGGTTCGATGAAATCCTCATGTTATGGGCCTTTATGTCAATGTTATAGTTTTAGCTTGCAACTCAGAAATGAGTTATGGAGCTTCATAAAAATGTGTGCTCTATCTATTATAATACATTAAATACTTTAACAAGTTACTTATTTAACAAACGTATCTTTTCCCTATCTTTGCCCCTAAAATAATCCTGCACCAGGTACAATACACTATACTCCCCAGTGGCGTAACTACCGCCGTAGCAGCAGTAGCGGCTGCTACGGGGCCCGCGGCATGAGGGGGCCCGTGTCGCCTGCCGGCACGGGCCCCCACCATGGCCGGAGGCTCCGCTAGCAGCCGCTATGGCTGCTACAGCGGGACGCCACTAAACAGTACGGCAGAGCAGGGAGGTATCTCCCCGCTCTGCCATTGAGCAAAAGACATGTATCCCCTATCCACAGGACAGGGGATACATGTGTGATCGCTGCCAGCGATAGGGAGAACGGGGGACTGAAAGTCCCCTGAAGTTCTCCATCACAAACCTCGGACTTCCGGGGTCTGTGTCGGCAGCTCCGTAGAAATTAATGGAGCGCCAGTCGCGCTTGTGCGCATGCGTGACCAGCGCTCCTTTTCATTTTTATTGAGCTGCGCAGACGCCGGAAGTCAGAGGTTAGTCATGGAGAACTTGGGGGGACTTTCAGTCCCCCGTTCTCCCTATCGCTGCCAGCGATCACACATGTATCCCCTATCCTGTGGATAGGGGATACATGTCTTTTATTAGCACAGTGTAGGTCGCATTTTTTTGGGAGGGGGGATGCTGTATGGCGTTACCTACAGGGGGGGGGGGGCTGTATGGCGTTCCTTACAGGGGGGGGGGACGCTGTATGGCGTTCCCTACAGGGGGGGGGACGCTGTATGGCGTTCCCTACAGGGGGGGGGACGCTGTATGGCATTCCCTACAGGGGGGGACACGCTGTATGGCGTTTCCTACAGGGGGGGACACGCTGTATGGCGTTTCCTACAGGGGGGACGCTGTATGGCGTTCCCTACAGGGGGGACGACGCTGTATGGCGTTCCCTACAGGGGGGGGCTGTATGGCGTTCCCTACAGGGGGGGGCTGTATGGCGTTCCCTACAGGGGGGCTGTATGGCGTTCCCTACAGACCCCCCCTGTAAGTAACGCCATACAGTCCCCCCTGTCGATAACGCCAGACAGCCCCCTCTGTAGGGAACGCAACACAGCCCCCCCTGTCGATAACGCCAGACAGCCCCCTCTGTAGGGAACGCAACACAGCCCCCCCTCTAGATAACGCCATACAGTCCCCCCTCTAGATAACGCCATACAGCCCCCTCTGTAGATAGCGCCATACAGCCCCCCTGTAGATAGTGCCATACAGCCCCCTCTGTAGATAGCGCCATACAGTTCCCCCTGTAGATAGCGCCATACAGCCCCCCTGTAGATAGCGCCATACAGCCCCCCTGTAGATAGCGCCATACAGCCCCCCTGTAGATAGCTCCATACAGCCCCCCTGTAGGGAACGCCATACAGTCCCCCCCTGTAGGGAACGCCATACAGTCCCCCCCTGTAGGGAACGCCATATACCCCCCCTGTAGGGAACGCCATACAGTCCCCACCCCTGTAGGGAACGCCATACACCCCCCCTGTAGATAACGCCATACAGTCCCCCCGTAGATAACGCCATACAGCCCCCCGTAGATAGCGCCATACAGCCCCCTCTGTAGATAGCGCCATACAGTTCCCCCTGTAGATATCTACAAAGGGGGCTGTATGGCGTTATCTACAGGGGGGCTGTATGGCGTTATCAAAAGGGGGGGTTTGTAAAAAAGGCACTATCTACAAGGGGGGGGTTGTGTGACCCCCAGGGGAGGGGGGCCCCAGTCAAAAGTTTGCTATGGGGCCCAGTCTTTCCTAGTTACGCCCCTGATACTCCCGTTAATGGGGTTAACAAAAAAAAACAATCAAATTTGCTAGGTACTTCATGCTTATACACCTAAAGGTGGTGGTATGGGTGCTCTGCATCTCACAAACCATTACAAAGCAGCAGTCTTTGACCACATTAAGGAGTGGTGGTGCTGTGATTCTACACACAGATTTGTCCGAATTGAATAGTTGAACACAAATATTTATTAATGGCCCCTCTTTTGGGAATGTAGTTTTCTAACTTTCTATTGTACGTAATGGTCAATTTATGGCAACAGATTGCTATTACCATTTAATGACTCTCATAATCAATATATAGACTCCAAACAAGTGTGTAATAAGGGCTGGGCACTGCAAATAACAGAACGTACCCCCCATGTCACAAAAGCAGCTCCATAACAAATTCACATACCATAAAGAAACAACCAGAGCTTTTGACGCCAATATATATATAAAAGTAGTAAATTTTATTAGACAAATAACATGGACAATTAAAATACAGAAAGATACAACTCTAGTGTGAATTGCGGAGACAATATCAATATTTGTTGCTAGCTCAAATATATGGGTGTACATATAAGTAACTAAAATGATCGAGACACATTTGACACCAATATACCCTCCCTCATAGGAAGAAAAAGTTCTCTTAGAAGAAATAGCTGTGGAATACAGATCTAATAACTAGTGAATACCAGAAGAGGGTATAATCCAAGTGACATTGCTGTCAAAAGAGTCATATGTCAGGTCATGAACTCACCCATAGATAGCAGCAAGAAATGGTAAGTGGTGTCAGCTCCGCTACATGAACCCCGACGCGCGTTTCGCCACGTATGCTTCCTCAGGGGGATGTGTAGTTATGTACGTCCTGTCGCTACCCTTTTATATTCCCTAAATGGTGTAGTTCGTTGGATGTGCCGCGGCGCATCTCCGCCGATGCAGCCGGAAACGAGGCATGCCCCACATCCGGCCCCGAGCGCGGCAGCACGTGCCCGGATTCCCGACGCGTCATGGGAGTTCCGGGCATGCGCAATGCGCTCATGGAGGCGGAGGGGGGATGCATCGGAGACAGCCGCCGCAGCGGACATGCGCACCACATCACAACAAAGGTTTGTGAGAACATCGGCCAGTGTGTTATGCAGTGATTATGTGCCCTATCATATATCATCACACTATACTGGGGCTATGTCGGGAAAGTTAACCCAAAGACCACAAGGTCCTGCTTTGCTCGCAACTATGGGACCAGCCTATCTATGGGGATTGTAGTTAGATAGTCACCCAATTTATAACCCTCTGTGGGAAAATTAGTGTATGGTCTAGAGAGAATATATAATCATGATAATGAGTGCCTAAATTAAAAAATAAGTGAAAAAATCTATCATAGTCAGTGACAATTAAAGAAAGTGCCACAAATGATGAAATAAAGTGAAAATACCAATAATATAAAAAGAGTGAAGGCTGGGGATTTATCGAAATAAATAAAACACTTTTTTTGTGTGTGTGCCTACGAGTCCAAGTTTTTCCTTCGTTTGAAATGAACGATGCCAATTTTAAACAACAGTGGGAGGAGCTCTCTGATAAATGTTCGAGGGGATATATGGAACTACTAGTTCTCTCTAACCAACAGAATTTGTTACAAATTGAAAAAGAAATAGAGGGGTTCCAGGCCATACTTAGATCAGAATTACCCAGTGGTGCACTGGATAAAATATCGGAGGATTTAGACAAAGAATTCATAAAATGGGAGAAAGAAATATGTGCGGTCAAGGCCGGCAAATTTCAACGCGATGTCCAAGACTACCAGCAACATCGGGTCTATAAATGGCACAGGGAGAGAGGGAGACCTAGAAATGGGAGCTTTGTCTCCCACTCTAGATCATCATCTACTTCTTCCCGTACCTCTATAGAGGAACCCTCTAGAGGGAGAGTAAGTAGGAATTTGGTAGAAACAGAGAGCACCCAAGGCCCACAAGGACCAAGATGGCAGTTTGATCGTCAGGCGAAACGGAAGAACACATTCAATTACCAACGTGACAAAAAATCCAGGAATAATTTGGAGGTAATAAACCTTTCTTCACATGCCCTCTCTGATGCCCAGTGTGAAGTGCTAGGGAAGGGCCTGACTTTTTCACCCACCAATTCTTTTAATTTTTTCACAGCTCTAAAAGACCTGCACCTTTTTTCGAGAAAGGTAGTGCTAAAAAAGTTACATAATAGGGGATCTGATGAATTCAGTAGTCAAGTTGAAAGGGAAGCTTTGCGAGCATTGGAAGATCTCCTAAATGAACAAACATCTGAAGTACAAGGTACGTTTCCATCTGCTGTTGTGCCCAAATCTGCCAGATTTCCCCCCTTGTCCTTATGTCCACAGGTAGAAATTTTTACAAAAATGGTTACGGAGGATTTTAAAAAATTATCAACAAGGAACAGTAAGGACAATCTCACTCACATCCAAAGAAAGGCACTGAGAGAACTTCAAGCCCTGGATGATGTAGTGTTTAAGGCTGCGGACAAGGGGGGAAATGTTGTAGTTTGGCCAACAGTAAAATATGAGAAGGAGGTCTTCAGGCAGCTACGTGATAGGTCGACATATGAGAAGATGCCTACAAATCCAATCCACCTTTTCTCTCAGAAATTGAGGAGAATTGTGGACAGAGCTTTTGATGAGGGCACGATCCCCAAAAAAATACGCGATGGTCTAATTATTGACGACCCTAAAATCCCTACTCTGTATCTTTTACCAAAGATCCACAAGGATCCCATTGACCCCCCGGGACGCCCAATCGTGTCCGGGATAGATGGACTATGCGATCCAGCATGTAAATTTATCGATCATTATCTGAAATCCCTAGTATATGATTTGCCATCTTATGTTAAGGACATGACGGATGTCCTAGGCAGAGTCAATGGGATCCAAATTGAACCAGATATGTACCTTGTGACTGCAGACATTGAATCACTCTATACGAGTATTAGACATCAAGATGGGCTGGAGGCGGTCCGTTTCTTCCTGGGGACCGGCAACCGGGATGGCCAATTATGTGACTTTATCCTTGAACTATTGCAATTTATTTTAAGTCATAATCTTTTCGTATTCAAGGACTGCTTTTATTTACAAAAGCAGGGTACGGCAATGGGGGCGGCGTGTGCGCCGTCCTATGCAAACCTGTTTCTTGGTCTTTGGGAGAGACAGGTTTTCCTTGGGGACGGCGCCCACGCTGCTGACCAGGTGCAGATGTGGCTAAGGTACATTGATGATATTTTCTTTATTTGGCAGGGATCGGAATCTGGCCTGGTGAGTTTCATGCAGCAACTTAACCTGAATCCGTTTAATATCAAGTTGACATATAAATACCATTGCCACCAAGTAGAATTCCTGGACATACGGATTTTCTCTGATGCCCAGGGCTTCTTACACACAGATGTATATCGCAAATCTACATCGGTTAATTCCTTGCTGCATGCCTCATCAGCCCATACTCCATCCACCATTAAAGCCATCCCGGTTGGGCAGTTTCTCAGGATGAGGCGGATCTGCTCTTCTGATGCTCTATTCGAACGGCAATCTGCAGATCTGAGGAACAGATTCAGAGATAGAGGATACAGTAACAGAGTCATAAAATCTGGATATAGGAGAGCTAAAGTGACGTCGCGTTCTGACCTACTCAAACTTAAACAACAACAAAGCAAGGAAACTGGGGTACGGTTTATATCCACGTATAATGGGCAGTGGAATAAGATGCGAACTATTTTGGAGAAGCACTGGCCCATCCTTATATCTGAACCTCAATTGGCCCAAAACCTGTCTGATAGACCTCTAATGACAGCGAGAAGAGCTAGGAATCTCAAAGACTTTCTTGTAAAAAGTCATTATGTCCCACACCAGATACCCCCTTTTGGTTCCCGTGGACCGAGAAAGGGATGCTACCCGTGCGGTAAATGTAAAGCCTGTGCTAACATCTGTCGGGCCACCAACTTCTCCTCAGCGGACGGAGTACGACAGTTTGATATCCGTGAATATATCTCATGTAGCACGACACATGTGGTATACTATGCCACATGTGGCTGCTCAAAGATATACATAGGACTTACCTCTCGTGAGTTGAGAATCCGTACGAGAGAACACGTACGAGATATTTTGGGGGCCAGTGAGGTGGATGATTTGACACAATTAAAAACTATACCTAGACATTTTAAGGTACATCACGGCTGCAATCCCAGAACTTTCTCAGTTAGAGGTATCGATCGAGTTCACGGTGGCATCAGGGGGGGCAATGTGAAGAGGGTTTTAGCACAGAAAGAATGTAAGTGGATAGTCATGTTGGGATCCATGAAACCACAGGGATTGAATGAGAACCTCAGTTTTGTTCCTTTTCTGTAATTCTGATCTCTACCGTTCTCTTGCTTTTTAATATTTTGTGTACTAATTATGTGTTTTAAATGTCCTCTCTATTAGGTTCTATGTGCGATACATCAAGCACCCTATATGATCTTTCCCGGGATCGGCCTGAAATGCAGTGAATTTTTGTATTATACACAGTAACTGGACTATTTGTGCTTCAATAATATAAAGTATATTTGTCAGAATTGGGCTATGTTTAAATGGTATATTTGACTATGGAATTTGATGTCTTGGGGTTGGTACACATTGGGTATCATCTTGAGAATTTCTGGTCTATGAGTATGTGTATAAAAATGTATATAAAAAATATAATCTTGAGTATATAATTAATGTGATAATCACACATGGGTTTTATTTAAGAATTTTACATTATTGTAATCCTTCTTTTGCGTGTCTATGGTTCCAAAGGTATCTCGTTCTTCCCCCTTTATTAGGGGGTGTACGGGGGGTTTCTTTATATATATATTGGGTCATTATGTACCCCTTAAAATGTCTGTTGTAATGTTTTTTCACATTGTATCTCTATGTGTTCTTTTGCACACACACAAAAAAAGTGTTTTATTTATTTCGATAAATCCCCAGCCTTCACTCTTTTTATATTATTGGTATTTTCACTTTATTTCATCATTTGTGGCACTTTCTTTAATTGTCACTGACTATGATAGATTTTTTCACTTATTTTTTAATTTAGGCACTCATTATCATGATTATATATTCTCTCTAGACCATACACTAATTTTCCCACAGAGGGTTATAAATTGGGTGACTATCTAACTACAATCCCCATAGATAGGCTGGTCCCATAGTTGCGAGCAAAGCAGGACCTTGTGGTCTTTGGGTTAACTTTCCCGACATAGCCCCAGTATAGTGTGATGATATATGATAGGGCACATAATCACTGCATAACACACTGGCCGATGTTCTCACAAACCTTTGTTGTGATGTGGTGCGCATGTCCGCTGCGGCGGCTGTCTCCGATGCATCCCCCCTCCGCCTCCATGAGCGCATTGCGCATGCCCGGAACTCCCATGACGCGTCGGGAATCCGGGCACGTGCTGCCGCGCTCGGGGCCGGATGTGGGGCATGCCTCGTTTCCGGCTGCATCGGCGGAGATGCGCCGCGGCACATCCAACGAACTACACCATTTAGGGAATATAAAAGGGTAGCGACAGGACGTACATAACTACACATCCCCCTGAGGAAGCATACGTGGCGAAACGCGCGTCGGGGTTCATGTAGCGGAGCTGACACCACTTACCATTTCTTGCTGCTATCTATGGGTGAGTTCATGACCTGACATATGACTCTTTTGACAGCAATGTCACTTGGATTATACCCTCTTCTGGTATTCACTAGTTATTAGATCTGTATTCCACAGCTATTTCTTCTAAGAGAACTTTTTCTTCCTATGAGGGAGGGTATATTGGTGTCAAATGTGTCTCGATCATTTTAGTTACTTATATGTACACCCATATATTTGAGCTAGCAACAAATATTGATATTGTCTCCGCAATTCACACTAGAGTTGTATCTTTCTGTATTTTAATTGTCCATGTTATTTGTCTAATAAAATTTACTACTTTTATATATATATTGGCGTCAAAAGCTCTGGTTGTTTCTTTATGGTATGTGCATTTAATGACTCTGAATTCTTCATATGATATACTATTTTTTACTTTCCTAACAATTCCTACCAATAAGTGACATACTACAAAGCTTTATCATGCCATACTTTTCTCATGTAAAACATCCTTTTCAGAAATGTATCAATAATGGTGTCTCTGTAAACATAATTACCAAACTGAGTGCTGCTTGAAAGGCCCTTTTACATGGGCTGATGATAGAACAAACGAGTGCTCATACCAATGCTCGTTCCCAATTATCGACAAGCATAAACAGGGCAGTAATCAGCCGACGATCGAGCAAACACTCGTTCCTCAACTGTTCGGATCTTTTATTCTGCCATAAAAATGATCGTTTGTCGGGAGCACCTCTCCCTATGTAAACAGGGGATGTGCTGCGGACAATAACTGTATGGGGACAATTGTGTTAAGGATTGTTCGTAATCATTGCTCCACGCAGGCTTTTAATCCTGAGTTACTAGTATGTCACAATCTTTAAAGCATAAATCCACTTATGAAGCACGCTTGGTCACCCCAACTCATGGCAGAAGATGCTGCAGGGGAGGTAGGGTTAGCTACTTGCCAAGGTAACATCAGACTGTGAAACCTCACCTGCAAAGGAGCTTTGTAGGTCAGGCCTTGGTGTCTGACAGTCCCATAAGTGGAGCTAGGCGTTACGTTTTAGGCAGAAATGCTCTTTAATATGCAGATTGTACATTGAGAGTGAAATGTATGTTTCCGATATTTTAAGTTTCCACACTATATCAATAAGCTGTGTTTAAATATTCATGTTCATCAATAAATACTGCCATTCTTATTTATTGATAAAAAATTTCAGGATTATTTATTTTTCCATCTCATGTTAAACTGAAGATTGATCCTGAAAAGTAACCACTGTAAGTTATGTTATTCTAAGATGTTTCTTAATTTTTTACGCATTGATTCTTACACATAATGTAGAAAAAGGTGACACTATCATATATTAATGGATTTAAATTGCCATATTTCAAAGTGTGACGGATGCTACCTATTCCAGGGTGCATTGTTTCATTGTGGGTGACTATAGACTCTGAAAAGATGATGACTGTTATTAGACTATAAATGAGGTAATTGCATGGAACTATTGTGTGTCCAGGGACAAAACCCTTTAAATGCTGCCCCTTAAGTGATTGTTGATAAATGTGATTAAGATTTCCATTATGATAATCATTGTTGTCCATGCTGTGTGGTTTTCTTTTTTATGCCAGTGGATTTTCTGTGGTTCTCCAAAACACATTATTTTTAGAGCATTTAAGTATTACTGACCACAATATATTCCAGACAACTCTGTAAAATATCTGTAAATTTTAATATTTTAAAGTTAATACCAAGTGCAGAACTGTGTCATTTTTGTAAAGATTGTTATTCTGTGATCGACTGTCTGCTTAGCCACTAAATACACAATGTTTCTACTCAAAATAGGAACTATTAAATCCATTCTGGCTATGTAATACCACATGTCATGATAACTAGGGGAAACATATCCTTTTACTTGGCTAATGCACATGAATGTACCTTTAAACACATGTGGGTATAGGACAATGATTGCTAATGTTAATGCACTTAAAACGTGTATTCTTTTTAAAAGGAAAGCCAAAATGAAGCAATCTTACATTCTTATGTTTTAATTAGGGTTTTAGTGATTATGGTCTTAAGAATGTCTTAACAGGTCTCACATTGAAAAGAATGGGACTGTAATGTGAATGCACACAGTCCAAGATTACATGATATTGACTCTCTGGTCTAAATAATTGGATCTCCTCACTCTGAAGAAGTTTTCCATCAGGAGTTCCAATATTTCTGAAAAAAAGGGCAATCTGCAGGTCAATGGGATCCGTCAAGATTTATCAGGATCCATTAGAAAAAGTATCTGGCATAGCTGTCATGGCTCTGTTATGAATCAAAGCCATAATACTGGTGTGAACAGAACCTACAATTTTTAGGAAATTGCTAAGTATCATTACTTTGTCTTAGTTTTACTCTGCCTCTATCGTATATGTTTTTCTGGATCTCGGATATCAATTTTTAACGCAATGCCGTAACACAATTTTCTTGTAGACAAATAGAAATAAAAGTTAACCATCACAGTGAATAGTAGCACATTTTGCCAGTCATCAAGTTAATATCATTACTGCTTTTACATTACAATATTTACCCATTGTTTAAATAAACTGTACATGGAGAGTCTCATAGTGTTGGTCTTTAACTTGCCATTTCAGTTGTCATAAGTGGAAGGCATTTTGTAAGGCAGAAACATCCTTTTACACCTCTGAAAGACTTTTCACTGAACCCATTATTTGGTGCTAGCACAATAACTTAATGGGATTTATTGCATGATTCTTTCTTCTTTTTTTGACAATGGAAAGGATCAGATACAGGGCAAAAGGGAATAATACACTCCAGTCTGTAGCGCTTAGGAAAGTAAGCTGATGAAAAATAAGTCATAATGAGTGCCAATGGGAGTGACTGACAAAGTCCATTACCTTGCAACCAGACCATTCTTGTCATGATTTCCATTCAAGTCATTGGCAGGTACAACTCAAACAACACATTGAAAGTAGAAGACCTTTATGAATCATCCCTTCTTTTCTGGAGTATCATTAATACATCTAAAATGTGTTACTGCAGTAGTAGTTGTAGCATCAAAGAGTCTCTAGAGAGAAGGGCACATTCGAGAAGTATAGGGTATCAATAAATTTCATAGGATGAATCATATCTTTATTGCATTTTTGAAAAGTTCAAAGAGCTATAAAAATTAATACTGTAGGTGAAAGAATATTTCAGAAGAGCAGGCACACATTAGAAGGTCCTAGGTTGGGTCATGGGGGTTTAGATTGGATAAAGTAAAAAGAATTTCAACAAGGCATGAGAACATCTGTACGATAGGAAAGTAGAGATAACAAGTTTGGTGAAAAATAAAGAAAAACAAAAATAAGCAGTGGTTATCATGTTCATAGACGTAATTAAAATCTATATTGGCTTTCAATATATTATCTTATGAGTATTCAATTAAGTGATGTAGGGGAATCTGCTAAGTGATACATTCTAAAGTTCAACTTACATAGAACGATTTTTTCTAACCAACGATTTTCCAAACCAATAGTTTCAGAAATCATTCACAAGTAACTGATCATTATTTCCATCATCATAATCCTCAAAACTGGTCAGGCGATGCTCTCTCTCATTATTGTTGCCTAGAAACAACTCACACGAGAGCCATGTGCTAGGCAGTACTACTATACTGTAACTTTAAATGTTATCACAAATGTATGCACGATCGACATGTACGTTGATGTTTTTGTGCATTTACATAGGGCAATTATCATTACGACTGCTCGGGAACTAACAAAACATAATGATATTAGTATTACCCTAAATGTCTGATAGATGTGGGCTCTCTGGGACCCACACCTTTGTCGAGAACAGGGAGGCCACGACCCCATCCTGCCTGGGGAAGTGGCTGCCGGCCATTCATCCAGGCGGAGAATGAATGGAGAGGAGGCCGCTCACAAGTGTTCCGTAACTCCCATAAAGCACCTATTCATTCACCCCTAGGATGCAGTGGCCGGTGGCCACCTTACCAGATGGGACTAGGGTCAAGAAAACCGCCACTCACGACATTGGTGTAGGTCCAAGACACGCATCTATCAGACATTTATGGCATATCCTATACATACCCCTTTAAAAAAGAGCAAAATGCTTAATGAACATTTATTTATGATGAAAATAATCACTTTGATTAAAGAGGCTCTGTCACTAGTTTAGTAATGCCCAATCTCCTAGCTAATCTGATAGGCGCTGTCACACTGATATAATGCTAGTGAAAATTGTGTCCCAATACGTTTATTATTTTAAAAGTTATGAGCTTTTTTCTAGATATGTAAATGAGCCTTTATTAGACAATTGGGAGGTAACAGCAGCAATTCTCCTGAGGGGGAGCTACATCACAGCCTCTAACACTGTCCTATCAGCATGAAGCTGCTTCACACAGTGTGAGAGACTGAGGCTGGATGGAAGGGGGATCATTTCAAATAGTCACATCTCCTACTGTGGGCCACCTAGAACACTGGTTCTGGTGGCATATGAAAAATGAGATATGGCACCAGGATCGCAGTTCTAGCTGTGAAACAACTGGAGATATCACCAGTTGAAAACACAGTTGGGAATGGAAGCTGTATACTATATGATCACGCTGTGTTGCTGGGAAGAGGAGAACTGTATGACGCTGATTGGACACCATCATACAGAAAACATTATACCGCCCAAAGTGAATTTTTTTAAAATGTTTTGAAAAACAATTATACTGTAGTTATCAGCATCATAGCACCTATTCGATTAGTTAGGAGATAGGGAATTGACAAAATAGTGACAGATCCCCTTATAAGAACAAGCATGAGATTCATGGAGAACCCACTAAGCCTAAAGAACAGAGCCCAAATTCACTGTCAAATATGTATTAATATTTATTTTTTGATACTATTTATGCTATAGCATGAGCAAATTTTTATTAAATCAGTCAGACATATAATGACCATTGTATGTAGTGTTAGAAAAACATCAGATGTCTATGTAATTTGTGTGTATGCAATGTTCATTCTCATTTCAGTTGTAAGATTTAAAAATGTATCTGTCCTTGCCATAAACTTTATCTTATTTTGTATTGTTTAGTTGATAAATTTACACCCACAATATGATCACATCTTTTCTGTGGACAATGCTGCTTGGAAACAATGACACCTTACAGTTTATTTGGTAGACTTGTATATAGAAAACAAATTAGATCACAATATGTATCAAATAATTATATTTACATTAAGGGTATGTGCACACACACTAATTACGTCCGTAATTGACGGACGTATTTCGGCCGCAAGTCCCAGACCGAACACAGTGCAAGGAGCCGGGCTCCTAGCATCATACTTATGTACGACGCTAGGAGTCCCTGCCTTGCTGCAGGACAACTGTCCCGTAGTGTAATCATGTTTACAGTACGGGACAGTTGTCCTGCAGCGAGGCAGGGACTTCTAGCATCGTACATAAGTATGATGCTAGGAGCCCGGCTCCTTGCACTGTGTTCGGTCCGGGACTTGCAGCCAAAATACGTCCGTCAATTACGGACGTAATTAGTGTGTGTGCACATACCCTAATAGAGAACTACTAAAAGTTACGTATTAACTTCTTAAAACCCCGATTTTTGGCCATTAGGACGGAGCAATTTTTTATTGTCTCTTCATCATCGCATTCCAAGAGTCATAACTGTTGAATTTTCCCATCAATGTTGCTGTATGAGGGCTTGATCTTTGTGGGTGAGTTGCAATTTTTAATAGAATTATTTTGGGGTACATTAAAATTTGAGAGGTTGGCGAAAGCAATTCTGCCAATTTTTATGAGGGATTTTTACGCTGTTTACCGTGCAGTATAAAAAATGTGATAACTTTATTCTACCGAATGGTACTATTATGGTGATGCTAAATATGTCTATTTTTTTATGTTTTAGAAATTTTGCACAAAAGACACCAATGTATGTCAAATATAAACTTAGAGGAAATTTACAGGTAATTACTGAAATATAAAGGTGTCATTTCAAGCAAGAGTGTCTAAAAATGCACATATCTTGAGATGTGTGGCGCGAAATTACAAGAATTTTTTTTAAAATTCTTTTGTGATACTCTTTCATGAGATGTCTATGCTATATGTGACTATGTGTAGCCACCCACTGGATGTGCTGTGAATTGCAGCTGGTCAAGCGTTTTGCTAGCATGTCGCTATATTGTATTTAAATGGTTTCATGAGAAATTGGAGTCCTTAAACAGATTCAAACAAAGGTAAGGTTGGAGAAATCTGTAAATCTTTCACTGGCAGCCAATCAGGTAGAGGTATAGGAGGGAGTGATAAGAGAAAGAACAAGGCTCTCCCAAAATGTTGGTAGAGAATTAGACTATTTAAGGTAAAGGAGTGTGCTTCTTCTGATTTAGAAATAAGTTGTGGTGTGGAGGATGAAAACATGCTGGACGACACCTAGATGGGAACCCAATGCTAAAGCCATTAAGTTGGTTGCACAATCTCGTCTTCTGGTTGGTTGAATGTGATTCCAGCAATTGTAAATGGATTCCACAAATATATAACAAGGTTGAAGATCCCAAAATATAACTTACTAATAAAGATGAGCGAATTTCCAGAATTTTTTTTCGGGTCCAATCTAGTTGAACCGGCTGTTCGATTCAATGCGATCTAAATAAATACGCCGGGAATCAAAGTGCCCCAATTGCCCTTAAAACTTGTGTCTGACTCTCTTATGTCTTCTAGGACTATATCCAAGTTAAATCTAACCCCTTTTAAGCTCTTTAACGCTAAGCCAGCATTAATAATGTCAACGTGTCACTTAACATATATAGGTTGAGGGAGGGACAACCCCAGTGCATTATTTGAAGGTTGCCTGCAAGGCATTATGTGGACGCCCGAACAAGGTCATGTGATACTTTTTCTAATCTGAAGGCCACCATTGCTACATACCTCAAAAGATTAAAAATTCTTAGAATCCAATACGTTTGGTAAATTCAGACCAAATTTGATTTGTGCAGAAGTATTTACATAACAAGGCTGTTGCCTCCCTCAACAGTCATGTGTCAGGAACAGTGCCACAATCCTTAATGGGACATATACACATCATAGAATGGGGTTCCCTACTCGGGAAACCCCTCTATGAGCCAGAACTGAGAGCTGCCCTTACAGAGTGACTCCTGCTCTGGGGAACTTAGCCCAGCCATGCATTACATGGAGGGCCATTCATTTGGAAACATCAGGGCTAGTAAAGAGTGATGTTAGGTTTTATCATTCTAGATATGATGGATTCATATTTCCAGCTGTCTTCGCACATTAAGTCACGTGGCCTTATATAAAACATCAGAGCCTATCCAGACTGCACCTTGGCTCCGGGAGAACTCCAAAACTACACCGCGTTCCAAATTATTATGCAAATGTTATTTTTCGCTGATTTTCCTAAATAGTCGATGCAAATGACAGTCAGTATAATCTTCAAGCCATCAACCGTTGGAGTATAATGCAAATTTTATTGAACAAATCTCCTAATGATAACAGATTTTTTTTTAGAAGTAAAAAACTCGAAATGCACTGTTTCAAATTATTATGCACAACAGAGATCAAAACATTTTAAAGGTTGTAAAGAGAACTAAAATGGTAATTTGTTGAATTTGCAGCATCAGGAGGTCATATTTACAGAAATCAAAAGCTCTTTCAATCAAAAAAACTTAACAGGCCAAGTTACATATTAACATAGGACCCCTTCTTTGATATCACCTTCACAATTCTTGCATCCATTGAATTTGTGAGTATTTGGACAGTTTCTGCTTGAATATCTTTGCAGGATGTCAGAATAGCCTCCCAGAGCTTCTGTTTTGATGTGAACTGCCTCCCACCCTCATAGATATTTTGCTTGAGGATGCTCCAAAGGTTCTCAATAGGGTTGAGGTCAGGGGAACATGGGGGCCACACCATGAGTTTCTCTCCTTTTATGCCCATAGCAGCCAATGACACAGAGGTATTCTTTGCAGCATGAGATGGTGCATTATCATGCATGAAGATAATTTTGCTATGGAAGGCATGGTTCTTCTTTGTGTAACACGGAAGAAAGTGGTCAGTCATAAACTCTACGTACTTTGCAAAGGTCATTTTCACACCGTCAGGGACCCTAAAGGGGCCTAACAGCTCTCTCCCCATGATTCCAGCCCAAAACATGACTCCGCCACCTCCTTGCTGACGTCGCAGCCTTGTTGGGACATGGTGGCCATTCACCAACCATCAACTACTCCATCCATCTGGAACATCCAGGGTTGCACGGCACTCATCAGTAAACAACACGGTTTGAAAATTAGTCTTCATGTATTTCTGAGCCCACTGCAACCGTTTCTGCTTGTGAGCATTGTTTAGGGGTGGCCGAATAATAGCTTTATGCACACTTGCAAACCTCTGGAGGATCCTACACCTTGAGGTTTGCGGGACTCCAGAGGCACCAGCGGCTTCAAATACCTGTTTGCTGCTTTGCAATGGGATTTTAGCAGCTGCTCTCCTAATCCTATTAATTTGTCTGGCAGAAACCTTCCTCATTATGCCTTTATCTGAACGAACCCGTCTGTGCTCTGAATCAGCCACAAATCTTTTCACAGTACGAAGATCACGTCTAAGTTTTCTTGAAATATCCAATGTTTTCATACCTTGTCCAAGGTGTTGCACTATTTCACGCTTTTCGTCAGCAGAGAGATCCTTTTTCTTTCCCATATTGCTTGAAACCTGTGGCCTGCTTAATAATGTGGAACGTCGTTCTTAAGTAGTTTTCCTTTGATTGGGCACACCTGGCAAACTAATTATCACAGGTGTCTGAGATTGATTACAATGATCCAAAGAGCCCTAAGACACAATACCATCCATGAGATTAATTGAAAAATGAATAAATAAATGTTTATGACACTTAAATCCAATGTGCATAATAATTTGGAACACGGTGTAGGACTGGCCAGTTTGCCAAACAGACATTGCCCTGTTCTCCTGCAAGTATCTTTTCAGGGAGACAGTAGGTGCATGTAGTCACTAGTCAGATTCCTTACCCCCCATGTGTTCACAGTCGTCTAATACTGATTAAGGAGTCTCTTCAATGTTTTGAAATTTCTGCCACCAGGTCCCTCTCTATATGGTAAAAATGGCACCAGCAGTGTTGAATTGACATAGACGTTTGTGTCATGCTGAATGTGATGTGACACAATAGGAGAATGTGTTAGGCCATATTTACACGAACGTGTGCGTTTTGTGAGCGTAAAAAATGCAGCATTTTTCCTGCGTTGCTGTTCCGTGTGACATCAGTGTATGGTGCGTGTCTGCGTTTTTTACTCGCGTATGTCATCAGTATGCCACGCGTATCATGTCAGCAAAATAAACTGAAGGAGGTGTTTTTCTATTTTTCATAATTTCTTTAGCAACTGTTGCGTGAGTCACGCACAGCACACGGATGTGCGTCCGTGTGCCGTCCGTGATTTTCACGCACCCATTGACTTCAATGGGTGCGTGATGCGTGAAAAACGCACAAGTATAGGACATGTAGTAACTTTCACGCAGCGCCACATGCTGTGTGAAAAAAACTGATTGTCTGAATGGCCCCATTGACTTGCATAGGTCCGTGTGACGTGCGTTATTTTCACACGCGTATCATGGACGTGAAATACGCTCGTGAAAATAAGGCCTTACACAGTGGGGATGTTTTTGATTTACATCGGCTGTTCACCACCTATAGATATTGTATACTTCAAATAGGAAAAGGGGAAGAAGAACAGGGAAAAGGTCATGTAATAATTAAACCATACCTTTTATTATTATGCTTTAAAAAAAAAAGAATTCCTTCTGACATAAATTATATAACCATAAAAATCCAGTATGATATAAAGATACTATGATTTGCTATCCATGGGACATGTAGGCTGGGTTTTCTGCGTGTTTAATATCAGTTTCCCATCCTTACCGCAGAATCACAGTATCTTAGAGTTTTTAGGATACATTTTCTACTTGTTATTTATTTGCCTTGTCAGTTTTTTGTCTACATACAGACAGCCCATGAATATATACTTTGTTTCTTAACATGGGCATTTATGAGTGATACATATCACTCGTATGGCTGTGCCCCTTTGTTTGGGGTTAAGCGTTTTAACCACTCATATAATTGTGCTATTGCATTGGTTGTAATATTTCCATTGCTGCAATTAAGCCTAGCACACTGAGACTACAATTCTGAATACACAGTCTATGGCTTGCGTCTGTTTGTTTCGTAAAGCTCATAAGACACTGCTAGTAGCTATTGGAAATGACCATTCTTAACTGAAGTTAGCTTCTCCCATTATTTGTGCAGCTACCGCGCTACGATTAAAATTGCTGACAGTACAATAAATACTGTCAGGGCCGCCATGAGGAATTTCTGGGCCCCATACAGTCAAATTGTTTGCCCCCCCCCCCCCATTATCGTGGTTGGGCAACGGAAAGTGTGGCGCTCACGTTTGTACGTTATACGCATTAACTGATTTTGGTGCTGATGTCAATTACAGTGAATGAAACCATGGAGCCGGCAGTGACCCGTTAATGCCCTGGATTTTGATCTATGCACTGTTGTCAGGAGCTTTCCCAGGGATGGAACTCTGGCACCGTTCCTGATGTCCCTGTACGTAAAGTGACGTCAGAAGCTTTGCAAAGTCTGAGTCCACGGCCAGAGAGTCAGCAACGCTCTGGCCAGGGATTTCGGCCCTGGAGACAGTGATGTCAGGAGCTTTCCCAGGGACAATATCCACGGGCAGAGCACTTGTGATGATCTGTCTAGGGACTCCGGCATTGGGAAGCTCCTAACGTCATTGTCCACATACTAATGTCAGGAGCGGTGTACGTTTTTTTGTGGAATGTCTCAGGATAACATAGCAAAGTCTATTATGCTATTCCATCTTTCAAAAATAAGGTATACCAACGTCTACCAGCCTGACGTAGGCTAAAAGGACATAATGGAGCCCTATGAATTATGGTTTACGTTGTTTATAGTGTACGGCTTTGAGATAGGGGGAAGCACTTGCGAGGATATAAGGAGCACTAACTTTGTTACATTGCCATTTCCGCCGCAGATGTGCCATAAGTGTGTAGCAGATTCGCATGAGAATTAGTCCCATTGTCATTCAAAGGGACTTATCCTCTGCTTTACCGTGCAAAATAAGTAGCATGCTACTTATTGCTGTGCAAGATTACTTTTCATGGTACGGACAAAAATACATGTGGAAAAATTTCCATAGCATGTTAACTGGGTTGCGGAAACCTCATATGCATAGGATGCAGAATCATCGGCATGTCATCGGAATCCGTATCATATCCAACATGTGTGAACTGGGCCTTAGGGTGAGTTTAAAAAAAAGCCTCTGTTAGGCCAAATACACACGATGCGATTTGCCGCATGTATTTTCTTGCGGCAAAAACGCAGTGTAATACAGTACCAGCAAAGTAAATGAGATCACAAGAAATCTCATCTACACGTCACAGTTTTTTTCTGCATATAAAGTGACCTGCGGTGCATTTTTTAAAATTCGTAGCATGTCAATTTATCTTGCGTTTCCGCTTGCAAATTACATCTGACCAGTTGTAACCGCTGTGACCACTTTTGACCTTCCTGTCAGCCTTATTTTTCAAATCTGACGTGTTACTTTATGTGGTAATAACTTTGGAATGTTTTTACCTATCCAAGCGATTCTGAGATTGTTTTCTTGTAACATATTGGACTTTATGTTAGTGAAAAAAATTTAGTCGATAAATTTAATATTTTTTTGTGAGAAACACCAAAATGTAGAGAAAATTTGATAAAATTAGCATTTTTCTAAATTTAAATGTACCTGCTTCTAAAATTGATAGGAATACCACACAAAATAGCTACTAGTTAACATTTCCGACTTGTCCACTTTATGTTTGCATCGTTTTTTGAAGGTCCTTTTATTTTTCTAGTACGTTATAAGGTTTAGAACAATTTCTCACATTTTCAAGACAATTTAAAAAGGCTATTTTTTCATGGATCAGTTCAGTTCTGAAGTGGCTGTGAGGGCCTTATATATTAGAAATCCCCCATAAATCACCCCATTTTAAAAACTGCACCCCTCAAAGGATTCAAAACAGCATTTAGAAAGTTTCTTAACCTTTTAGGCGTTTCACAAGAATTAAAGCAGAGTAGAGATAAAATGTACAAATTTTAGCAGAAATTAATTTTTTATTAATTTTTTCTGTAACACAGAAGATTTTACAAGAGAAAGGCAACTTAATATTTATTGCCCAGATTCTGCAGTTTTTAGAAATATCCCACATGGGGCCCTAGTGTGCTAATGGACCGAAGCACAGGCCTCAGAAGCAAAGGAGCACCTAGTGGATTTTGGGACTTCTTTTTATTAGATTATAGTTTAGGCACCATGTCATGGTTTGAAGAGGTCTTGTGATGCCAAAACAAAGAAAACTCCCCAAAAAATACACCATTTTGGAAACTACACCCACAAGGAATTCATCTAGGGGTGTAGTGAGCATTTTGAACCCACAGGTTTTTTTATAGATTTTATTAGAGTTTGGACCTGAAAATATATTTTTTTAAATTTTTCCACAAGGAATAAAGAAGAAAAAGCCCCCTAACATTTGTAAAGCAACTTCTCCAGGGTATGTAAATACCCCACATGTGGTCATAAACTGCTGTTTGGGCACACAGCAAGGCTTAAAAGGGAAGGAGCGTCATTTGGCTTTTGGAGCGCAGATTTTGCTGGATTGGTTTCTCAGCACCATGTCGCATTTGCAAAGCCCCTGAGGTACCAGTACAGTGGAAACTACCCAAAAGTGACTCCATTTAGGAAACTACACCCCCTGAGGAATTAATATAGGAGTGTAGTGAGCATTTTTACCCCACAGGTGTTTCATAGTTTTTAGTAGAATTGGGCAGTGAAAATAAAAAAATATTTTTTTCAATAAAATTCTTCATTTTCTCAACAAATAAGGAAAATAAAGGAAAAAAAGAACCCCAACATTTGTAAAGCAACTTCTCCAGAGTACAGAAATACCTGGTTGTTATAAACTTCTGTTTGGGCACACAGCAGAGCTTATAAGGGAAGGTGCGCTATTTGGCTTTTGGAGTGCAGATTTTGCTTGATTGGTTTCTTGGCACCATGTCGCGTTTGCAAAGCCCCTGAGAGACCAAAACAGAGGAAACTCCCCAAAAGTGACTCCATTTGGGAAACTACACACTTTGGGGAATTTATCTAGGGGTGTAGTGGGCATTTTGACACCACAGGTGTTTCATAGATTTTATTAGAATTGGGCAGTGAAAATAAATTATTTATTTTTTTTTCCAATAAGATGTAGCTTTAGCTCTAAATGTTTCATTTTCTAAACAAATAAAAGGAGAAAACGCACCCCAACATTATTCATTACATTTATTCTGCGGGTCAGTACGATTCCGCCAATACCAAATTTAAAGCACTTTTTTATGTTTTGCAACTTTTTGCACAATAAAATTACTTTTGTAAAAAGAATGTATTTTTTCTGTCACCATGTTGTGAGAACCATAACTTTTTAATTTTTTCATCTACGGAGCTGTATGAGGGCTTATTTTTTGCGAGACGATCTATAGTTTTTATATGTACCATTTTGATCAATTTTTATTTACATTTTTGGAAGACAAGATGACCAAAAAAACAGCAATTCTGGGAGTATTTTTTTGTTTTTTTTTTACGGCGTTCACTGTACAGGACAAATAATATAATATTTTTATAGTGTAGATTGTTACGGACGCGGTGATGCCAAATATGTATGGTTTTATTTTTTATCAATAATAAATTACTTGATAAGGGAAAAAGGGTCTATTGTGTTTTATTTTAGTACTTGAAACTTTTATTTAATTTTTTCCACTTTTATTTTTACTTTCTTACACTTTTTTTTAGTCCCACTAGGGGACTTGAAGGTCCAACTGTTTGATTGATGTTCTAATACATTGAACTACCTATGTAGTGCAATGTATTAGAACTGTCAGTTGTTCACTGACAGCAAGCTGACCCGGCTCCGCCTCTAGGCGGGGCCCAATTGGCTTCCATAATGGCAGACAGGAGGCCATTGTTAGGCCTCCTGTTGACATAGTAGCAGTCGGTAGCCTTGCCATCGCATGGCAGGGCTGCCGATTTGCTACAAACCACTAAGATGCAGCGATCGCTTTCAGTCGCTGCATCTAAGGGGTTAATGGCAGGAATCTGAGCTAGCTCCGGTCCCTGCCGTTACAGCAGGGTGTCCGCTGTAACATATAGTGGACACTCACTGCTGATGACGACGACTCAGTTTCTCAGCCGGAAGCTGAGCCGGCGCCATCTTGCCGATGGTACTGGAAGAATTTTAGGCCTCGCCTCCGAGCGGGGCATAGGAGGCTTCCATTCCTAGCAGACCGGGAGGCCAGTATTAGGCCTCCGGTTGCCATTGCAGCCATCGGCAACCCAGCGATCACGTATGCTGGGGTGCCGGTAGCTAAAAACCCCTCACATACTGCAATCTCTATTGAACGCGGCATCTAAGGGGTTAAACGGCTGGATCAGGGTGCCAGCTGTAACATACAGCTGGCACTCGGCGGTGATCGTGCGGGCTCAGCCCCTGAGCCCGCACCATATCCGCAAAACATATCCGCTTTGCGGGAAGCAGCAAAAATAACAAATCCGCAGCATAAAACCTGCACCTACTGTATTTCCACATCAAAATTTAAAAACCGCACCTAAGAATGCACTATTAGGGCTTGTCCACACGTTGCTGAATTGCTGCGTTTTTTCCGTCCGGAATTGCGGAATACAGTAGCAGCATAGTGGATGAGATTTAACAAATCTCATCCACACGCTGCAGAATAATTCCGACCAGAAATTCACCTGCGGTGCGTATTTTTCAGACCGCTGCATGTCAAGATGTCACTATCAGCCAACATTGAGAAAGACACAGCAAAATACGCACCATTGTCTGCAGTGAAAACCTCAGGAAATGGTGCGTTTTTTCCGCAGCCGAAAGTCTGTTACTTTCAACAGAATTGTGGCACAAATTTTCTACAGCAATTCTGTTCTGTGTGGATTTTACCTGCAGAACTACCTGCATTTACCTGCGGTTTTGATGCAAATTTTCTGCACCAGCAGCAGCCTAGCATTACCAGGATGGGAAGGGCCACTGTTTTTGGGTCTTCCCAGCCTAATAATGCCAACCTGCAGCCGTGCCAGTGCCCCTCCATCACTACAGATGGTCGGGTACTGGATCGTACCCGGCTCTTCCCGGTACCCCTGCTAGTATTAGCCTCTTCATGTCTAACATTAAACCCCGCCTTAGTATTGGACACTGTCAATCAGCCAGCGGCCATTACTAAGGTGGTAGTAATAAAGTTTAAAAAAATATAAAGACATAGAAAAATTATTTTATTGAGATAAAAATCCCACACAACCCTCGTTATCCATTTAATTGAGAATAAAAAAAATGATGTTATCAAAGTAGTCCTCGAATCCGACTTAGTCCAACAACCGAACTTGTAAAAAAACACAAACACACAAAAATAATTAGTAACACATAAAAAAGCAAAATAATTCTTATACTTACCTTTCCTGGGTCCAGTGCTAGAGTTGCAATGTCTGCGAGCTTGGCCCTATATCTAAGCCTATCATGTGTGATACTGTCTGCTGAGCCACTGTATCTAATTCTACCATGTGTGATACTGTCTGCTGAGCCGCTGTATCTAATCCTATTCATAGCTATAGGGTCGTCGTGCTACAGATATGCTGTCTCATATATATACACACACATATACATACACGCACACACATTTTTTGGGGGTATATGTATTGGGGCTATTTCCCCTGATGTTTTAAGACCTTAGTGACGCCCCTGGCTGCTAGTGCTGCATCGTTGGGTCATTTAGAAGACCATGCAATGCCACTGAAAGCTGCAGGCCGTCGGCCATGAGAAGTTTGGAGAGACCCAAGAAGAACCTTTGCATCGGGGTCCATGAGCCTTTAGCTACGCCCCTTCGAACGTGTTAAATGTCCGTGTCACGGCCGTTCTTTTAATAGCAGTCACATGTTTGCATGTATTTCTATGGGGCTATTCACACGGCCGTTGTTTTAATGGACCGTGTGAAGGGTCCTGAAAAAATAGAACATGTCCTATTTATATTCAATTTTACAGATCCCTTTAATAGACTCAACGCTATGAAGGATCTGTGAATATGGCTTCCACACGGGTGCAAATTGGCAGTCAAAAATGGCCATTATTAATAGACAATTTCGCACACGTTCGTTGAGTAGAGCTATATATTGTAATTTGTAGTGAATTTTGTGTGCAATCCAGACCAGAAAAAGGAGACAAATCCGCCACTTCTGAAGTGGCCTTATTGAAAAGTCCATATTCGGTCTGTGATATACGGACCGTATGTCAGCTGCATTGCCCGGACCGACCACAGTTAAGGGAGCCAGGCTCCTAGCATCATAGTTATCCATGACGTTAGGAGTCCCTGTCTCTTCGTGGGAATACTGTCCCAGGTCCTGTACTGAAAACATGATTACAGTATGGGACAGTATTCCCGCGGAGATACAGGGACTCCTAGCATCATAGATAACTGTGTTGCTAGGAGCCCTGATACCTGAACTGTGGTCGGTCCGGGAAATACGACCGATACACAGTCCATATAATATGGACCGAGCACGGCCATCTGAATAAGGCCTTAGCCTATTTACACAGTGCGTTCAAATCCTATTTTTTGCAAAATCGCGCCAAAGACTTGATTTTACCGCACTTTGACTATAGCCTAACAGCACTGTTTTATCATGTTTTGTACCCTTTTTTTATGCAATTTTCGTAATCGCGGCACAAATAACTCTGTTTGCCATGATTTTTAAAAGCTTGTGGGAAAACTGCGCCATTTTAGGCGTGATTACAAAAATCGCGGCAAAAAACGCTATGGACACAATTTTTCTATTTTTTTTTTAATAGACTATTCTTTATATAATCTTCAAGTGGGGTCAGGAGGAAAGGGAGGCAGTATGGAGAGGGGGGATCTTACCAGCCTGCGGGTCCAGTCAGCTGTGTAGAGAAGGAGGTGTCTGGTAGGCGACTCCCTCTACACGGAGCTTCTGCTTTCATGCTGTATCTTCCTCTTCTGTAAGTCCTATCAGGGCCCCAGCATTAGTTACTTCAGAGTAAGGAACGGGCCCTATTACATTGCAAGGTCCGTTCCTTTCTCCAAGTGACTAATGCTGGGACCCTCATTCAAATGTGTAAAGTAGCTGAGAAGCGGACAGGCCCTTTTTTCATCATTGTGGCTGGGCCCCTGACAGCAGTACCAGTAGTACTTCCCTGATGGCGGCCCTGGGTACGGTGCCACCCCTCATAGTATAAATAATAACTAGGAAAAACCTGGATAAGGAAACGGGGAGATAGTAACAGGCAGGCACTCGGTCAGAGATATGATAAAAAGTCCCGTATTTTTCAAACTATGAGACGCAGTTTTTAGCAAGAATACATTTTGCTAAAAAGTCCCTGTGTCTTATAGTCGGCAGTCAAGGGACCCGTCAGTGCCGGGCCCCTGACCACTTCTTGCTTAACCCCTACCCGACCCATGATGTGCCGGCACATCATGGAGCAGGGAGGGATGATGTTTGGAGCTGAGTGAGCTCACGCACTGAGCCCGCTCCATACACTGCAGGTGTCAGCTGTGTGTTACAGCTGACACGCTGCTCTAATGTTCCTGGCCGACCGCTGCATTTATAGGGGTCATCCCATGAAGGACATTTATGACATATCCATATGATATGTCATAAATGTTAGATAGATTCGGGTCCCACCTCTGGGAATCACACCAATCTCTAGAACGTGGGCCACTAAGCCCCATGCTATCTTAATCGGCTCCGCTGTCTCTCGGACACTTCCTGGTCAGTTGGTCGGGAGATATGCAAACAGCCGAGTACTCGCTGAGCTACTCTGTTTCCGTAACTCCCATAGAAGTGAATGGGAGTTACAGAAACAGCGTTGCACTGTGAGCTATGCTGTTTCCGGAACTCGGTAGCTAAGAAAACAGTGTACATGGTCGAGTTACGGAAACAGCGTAGCTCGCTGAGCTACGCTGTTTCCAGAACTCCAATAGGTAGAACTGAATAGTAGTTACCGAAACAGCGTAGCATGCTACACTGCTTCTGTAACTGCCATTCACTACTATGAGAGTTATGGAAGCAGCATTGCTCAGCAAGTTACGCTGTTTTCGTAACTCATTAATGTAATGCAGTGTATTGTACCAGCGATCTAATGATCACAGGTTCAAGTCCCCTAGGGGAACTAATAAAATGTGTAAAAAAAAAAACTTTTCCCATTTTTCCCCAAGCACAATGTAAAAAAATTTAAAAAATTGGTATCGCTGCATCCGTAAAAGTCCGTAAAAGTCTGAACTATTACAATGTAGCATTATTTGATTTGCACGGTAAACGGCGTAAAAAAAAATAATTAAAACCCCAGAATCGTTGTTTTTATGTCACCATAGCGCTAAAAAGAATGAAATAAAAAGTAATAAAAAAATCGTATGTACCAAAAAATGGTGCTAATAAAAACTACCGCCCGTCCCGCAAAAAATAAACCAATGCTGGAGTCCAAGAACATGAAAACCACAAAAGAGCAGGTTGCTGCTAAAGTTCATGTAGGTGGTGAGCATAGCGAACATTTCACTACTTTCACCTAACCGCTTGAACAATTCTATTTTGCTGCAAATCCCAACTAAACATTATGTTATTCTGTAGTTGGAGTATTACCAGTTTAGGAAAGCTTGTACATATTCCTGTAACATTTTGATGTTTCTAGAAACCTTGTACCAAATATAACGTTTGGGTATTCTTTAGATAAATTTAGACATCTGTTATATGTAACAAGATATATATAATGAAAATGCTCACCTGAATATTAGAGCTTTCTGAATATTAAAATAAGATATTTGTGTAGCTAAACAAGGATTATAAACCACAATAGTTCTTGTTTTTTTAATGTATATTTGGTCCTTCAAAGTGCTTCCATTGTCCAACCAAATTGGCACAGAATGATATTCTACTCCATTTTGACCTTTACTGTATTTTAAAATATTATATGCAAGCTTAGAGTAACATCAAACTTTAAGCAAAATATCCAAAAGAATGTCAGTTGTCAAAGCTTTCTAACAGCTAATCTGGACAGATCATTGTAGATGTAAGTTTAGTCATGTCAAAATGAAAGGACACTGACTCCAGAGGCTCATTTTTCCCAGTATTACAGATTCAAAAATATCTATAAATACCTATATCTTTCTTTTTACATATTGTTTCGTTTTATTTCAGATTGCATATGAGGTCTTGGAACCACGAACTTAACGTATGTGCAATAATATATTGTCCAAAACCAATAATATATTTGCTAAACACTAATAATTTTTAATGGCTACGTCCACTGTATGTAAAATTTAAAAAAAATTAAGCGACTTTCCAAATATTCTTGATTAAAAATTCAGTTTTGTTTCTACAACTATTCTGTCAATCTAAGTGTCCCCATGGTTATAGACTACAAACAAACCCTGTTTGGGCTGCTGTCATACTCCCTTTCCCCTGTTCCTTACTTCTTACTAAGGGTATGGTTCACACTATAGCAGGCATTTACGGCTGAAATGATAGACTGTTTTCAGAAGAAAACAGCTGCGTCGTTTCAGCCGTAAATGCTCCTCCTCGTAATATACGAGGCGTCTATGACGCCCGTATATATTGAGCTGCTCTTCATTGAGTTCAATGAACAACGGCTCAAATTACGTGGCAAAGAAGTGTCCTGCACTTCTTTGCCGAGGCAGTCAATTTACGCGTCGTCGTTTGACAGCTGTCAAACGACGACGCGTAAATTACAGGTCGTCTGCACAATACGTCGGCAAACCCATTCAAATGAATGGGCAGATGTCTGCCGACGTATTGTAGCCCTATTTTCAGGCGTATAACGAGGCATAATACGCCTCGTTTACGCCTGAAAATAGGTTGTGTGAACCCAGCCTAATGTGCATTCTGTAGGCAGGAGATTTTTAATCAATACTATTTGTAAAGTTGCTAGATTTTTCTTCAAAGCAATAAAAACCTTTATTGCAATAGGGGAACATATTGCCACCATCATAAATGCGTGCGTGTCTGTGTCCAAGCCACATTTTTGTAAATTCAGCTAAGTTTAAGGGCACATTCACACGTGGCGGAATTGCTGTAGAATTCCGCTGCGGACAGTCCGCAGCGGAATTCTGCAGCAGCTGTTTTTTAAATTTCTTTCTATACATTTTTAGGAACGTTTGTTCAGACGTTGCAGAAAATAACTGTGCGGAAATTAGGCTGCGGTGCAGATTTTTCCCTCCGCCGCATGCTCTTTCCATTGCAGAGAAGAGGCGGAATTTCACTGCAGATTTCAGCCTTTGCAATGCAAAAACTGAAATCTGCAGCAAGTCTGCTGTGAAATCCACAACGTCTGAATTACCTGTCAAATATGAAAATGTTGCTGCAAATTCGCAAAGATTCTGCAGCAACATTTTCATTTTCAGTGGAAAAATTTCGCCACGTCTGAACATGGCCTAAAGGTAAGTTCACAAGAGGCAGATTTGTTGCAAAAATTTCTGCGACTGAGAATCAGTTCCATTTTTGTCTGTTGGATTCATCTGTCTTCTGACAGAAAAAAAGATGGTGGCATGCAGAGGTATTACAGAGGTATTCTCTAGACACATTGCTTGCTTGCTAGCTAAGAATATGGGCTGATTCAGACGAACATGGCATTTTTGCACACGCAAAACATGCAGCGTTTTGCCTGCGCAAAAGCCACTTACCTGCTCCGTGTGGCAGCAGCATATGATGAGCGGCTGCGTGCTTTTCGCGCAGCTGCCATCATTATGACACGCCATTTGGATGTTGGTAAACAGAAAAGCACATGGTGCTTTTCTGTTTACATTCATCCTTTTGACAGCTGTTGCGCGAAACAGGCAGTTTGCACGGAAGTGCTTCCGTGCGACCTGCGTGGCTTTCACGCACCCATTGACTTCAATGGGTGCGTGATGCGCGAAATACGCCGAGATATTGAACATGTCGCGCTTTTTACGCAGCGGACAAACGCTGCGCAAAAAGCACGGACTGTCTGTACTGCCCCATAGACTTCTATTGGTCCATGCGAGCCGCACGGACGCAATTCACGTTCGTTTGAATCCGCACTATCTCTGTAATATGGTGGCATACAGAGGCACCATATGACAGCACTGTCTATGGCTGCGTAATAAAGAGCTGAATGGACTCCATGCGTTGCTGTATAGGCAGAGCCATGGGCATGAAACCTAGAACTTTCTACATTTTAACACCAACAAGAAATAAATTAGTACAATTGATATCCATATTAAAAAAATATATAAAAAATATTAAAATAATGACTTTCCTTAAAAAGTAGAACCCAAAATATAGAAAATGTATACCGATTGTTATTATTATAGTAAGATATTATTTCCATTATTTTGTGCATGAAAATAAAGCATTATAAAAATCAATAAGTGATCAGGGATTATAAATACCAGTTGCCTAAATCTAGAATATTGTAGAATATATTTTTTTAGATTTACAAAATTATTTTATTTTTTCTATGAAAACTCAATGGAAGAAATCACTTATTACCTTATTTCTATTTTTCTGTTTATTCTATGCAATGCCATATGTAACAAATCTAACAGAAAATATATTCTATTTTATCTGAGTATTATCCAATATATAGAAAATACTAAATATATATTATCTGAGATTTTGTCTTTCTTTAATTCAGAAATGTTAGAAAGCTAAATGTATGATGACATTTTATATGAAGGTTACATGTATAATAAACTGAACACAAATCTGTCAAAATATTCCCAGAAAATTGCTTCTGTGTTTTGGACATTCATACATTATGCCCTTGAATGCCATACTCATTTAATGTCTGGGGAGTTATCTCTCAAAGCTGGACTGGCTCCACTTGCAATATGGTTGAATATGCGATATATCATAAGCAGACTAAAAAATATTAAAGACTAAAGGACATATAGATATTTTTTCATATATCATAGAATAATACCTACATTTTTCAGTTTTTTATTTTTTTTTAAATGTAAGATAAGATAATATTTTAGCGTTTTTACAGTGACAAATTCTTCGGAATTTTTAAAATGTGCATTTTAAGGCTGGGTTCACACTGAGTTTTTTGCAGGCAGAAAATCTGCCTCAAAATTCTGTTTGAAATTTTGAGACAGATTTTTGACCTGCCTGCACGCCGATTTTCACGCCGTTTTTCACCCGCGGCCACTGAGCGCCGTGGGCAAAAAATGCCGCAAAATACGCTTTCTCTGCCTCCCATTGATGTCAATGGGAGGTCAAAGACGTAAACGCCCGAAGATAAGGCATGTCGCTTCTTTTTCCTGCAAGACGGTTTTTTGTCTCGCGGGAAAAAAAAACGCCTCCGCCTCCCATTGAAATCAATGGGAGGCATTTTCAGCCGTTTTTTGGCACGTTTTCCGACGCGTTTTCTGCGTCAAAAAACTCTGTGTGAACTTACCCTTAGAATTTTAGTGTTTTCACACATTGTAATGCATTGGATCACACTGAAATAACTAAGTTTAATATTGACAAATATAGGAATTACCTATATAAACATCTGAAACATCTGTTTTGTTTTAAATTGTACTACAAATCCAATTCAATTCAAAAACATAATTTATATCAGTAATTTCATATATCCATCACCCATATTTAAACCATTTCCATAGTGTGGTGATCCAGCTAAGGTCATATGAGGAAAATTCAAATTTTCCTCCATTTTTGAGGACAATGAAACTCCCTTCCTGTCTTCAATTATCGCAATCATGCCATGAGCCCTGGATCACCTACCAATATTAAAACAATATATTTTGGATAATTCATAATCACTTTTATTTCTTTTAGAAAGGCATCCAAACTACTCAATATTGAAATGTATTTAATGTTAGTGCTTATTTAAAATGTTCACCAACTCTTGACCATTATTAAAGAAAATATTTAAATACAAAAATATAACTCTTGCAAATTTATCTTAGCTATCTTAATTACCCTAATTGCCTCCTGATCCTCAATCACTCCCGGATGTAATTACTATTGGTGTACAGAAATTCTGTGGCTAACTAGTGAATACTGACTACAACCAGTCTCCTTTGTAGTCAGGTTCAGTAGATGCTTTACTTAGGCTCCCCAGGACACAGACTGAAGCTGCATCCACTTTCAGATGTCACACAGCAAGCTACAGTGACTAAGAAGAACCATCTCAGCAACAGTAAGTAGAACGAAAGGCTGAGGAAACATTACAGCCTAAAGCGGTGAAAGGGGTGCTGAAAGGAGTGAGCTGCCTCGGTGTAGAAGAGTGTCTAGCATGTGACATAATGTTGTTTGATGTAATGAGACAGTGATCACACAGCAAGGGGAGGAATGTTTGCGGCTCATATCACTGAAAGGGAATGCCCCCTGGACTCTAGGTTTAAAGTGTAGCTAAACGGTTGACAAACTTCTGACATGTCATAGTGACATGTCAGAAGTTTGGATTGGTGGAGGTCCGAGCACTGAGACCCCCACCAATCGCTAGAACGAAGCAGCTGAAGTGCTCGTGTGAGTGCTCAGCTGCTTCGTGCCTGTTCGGCTTTTTCCGGAAATAAATTTATCGGTGTACGGACTCAATAGAAAGTCTATGAGCCCGTACTCCGGTACATCGGCTTTCCGGAAAATGCTGAACAGAAACGAAGCGGCTGAGTGCTCACACGAGTGCTTCAACTGCTTCGTTCAAGAGATTGGTGGGGGTCTCCGTGCTCGGACCCCCACCTATCCAAACTTCTGACATGTCACTATGACATGTCAGAAGTTTGTCAAACATTTAGCTACGCTTTAAATCTTTCTGAGCAACCATCCTGAAAAAGTAGAAGTCGGAGCAAAATGAAAAAATTCAAGATTAAAAATTATAGATATGTCTTTTTTTAAAGGGCCACAGGTCCACATACTCTTTATCCAAAAAGTGTAAAACTGAACCTTCACTTTAATGCTTTTATTATCAGCCCCAGCTACTACATTGGACCTAACTTGTGCTCCTAGCGGGAGGGGGGGGGGATTTAATCCACCCCTGCAAATTGCGTTTTTTTTGTTGGAGATATATATGACAAATGTATGATAGTTATAGAATATAATGGCCTTACCATAACCAGTTACTTTTTTTTATTAAGGTATTATAGCTCTGTATCTAGATCAGTATTTGTAGATGAAACCCGCCACAACCAAACATTGTATGATGACTGTATTTTACTTTATACGCTTACTAAGACATACAAAATATACCTGAACATTTGTAAAACATCTTGCCATAGTAAGGAAACACATAAAAAAAAAGGGGTATGTGACTTGCTCTTTGGTCTATTTCTCCCTTACATTAAAAGTGAAGCTTATCTAAAGACATTCAAGTAGCAAAATAGAAATTCAAACATCACAGCTGACAAGCAAAAAAAATAATATTCTAGTCATAAATGCTGTAGGTTGCCCAATATATTGAAATCTAAGATAGCAGAATCTCCTCAGCTGGGCATTTCACAGATAGATGCCTGGACAAAAAAGGCAGATGTGGTTAAAACGCTTATGCTGCATTTCCTGCAATGTTGTGTATTTTATCATGTTGAATCGCAAGTTATTATATGTCACATTTCAAGGTTGCTGTATATTTTCTCAACTCAAACCGTATTATCTGCTATACATTTTACAGGTTTTAATTTATATCAACTGCACTCTAAAAATTCGATTTTTCCATCATTTCTCACCATACATGCTCAATTTGTAGGACTTGTTTCTATTCATGAAGTTAAAAATATAGAGTTTCTGTTCATTTGAGCGCATTATATAAAAATGAAGGTGTTGTTTCTGGTGGGGAAGGAGTGGTTTAATTTTTAAATTTAATTAAAAATAAAGGATTGATTTAATACTCAGCAAATAAGGCCTTATTTACACAAGCGTATTTCACGTCCGTAATACGCGCGTGAAAATCACGCACGTCGCACGGACCTATGTAAGTCAATGGGGCCATTCAGACAGTCCGTGTTTTTCACGCAGCGTGTGTCCGCTGCGTGAATCTCACTGCATGTCCTATACTTCAACGTTTTTTGCGCATCACGCACCCATTGAAGTCAATGGGTGCGTGAAAATCACGGACATCACACGGACGCACATTCGTGTGCTGTGCGTGATTAGTTCAACAGTTGCTCAAAAAATGATGCGAAAAAGAAAACCACCTCATTCATTTCATTTTGCATACGTCAAAACCACTTGACATAAAGATGGCATACGCGCGAAAATAACGCAGACACGCACCAAACACTGGTGACACGCGGAACGGCAACGCGCGCAAAATGCTGTGTTTTATACGTGCGCATAACGGACACGTTTGTGTGAATTAGGCCTTATTCTCATTGCGGGTTAGTCCCCTATAACACTATTGCTGACCTGTGTCTCTACTGCATTGAAATGTGTAGTTGACTACGCTTTTATATAAAACTGTATGCAAAAAATAAAACATACCTAGTGGTATACTATTTTTTCAATGGGAGTAAATGGCAGATGTGCTGTATGTAACTGTATAAGCATACAGTTGCATACGTCTGGGGCATACAATCTCCAGCTGACTTGAACAAAGAGTCCACCTAGCTTAAATGCTATATACACCATAGAATTATTTTTTTTTAATAAAATTGGGCATAAGTGTGATTGGTGCAATTTTCTAAATACATTTTTATTAAAAATTATTTATACTTTTTGAGATACAGCTGTTTTGTATTCTGTATACATACCAGCTGTTTCGTTAACCAAGACCTCAATCCGACACCTTTAATCGATCACATCTATGTTATGAACTTAGATGTGATGGTTAACAGATCGATCCTGCGTGTCAGAGACACACAGTACCCGCTGTCAATGAACCCGTCAGTCCCACGAACCTGACGAATATAGGATTCAGTGCTAGATACAGCTGCTCTGTAAGATCACGCTGTGTCGTCACTCACAGGTCCTGCATCGTGTCGGCCACATCGGCACCAGAGGCTACAGTTGATTCTGCAGCAGCATCAGCGTTTGCAGGTAAGTAGCTACATCAACTTACCTGTAAACGCTGATGCTGCTGCAGAATCAACTGTAGCCTCTGGTGCCGATGTGTCCTCGCTCGTCTGACACGATGCAGGACCTGTGAGTGACGTCACAGCGTGATCTCTCGAGAACACGGCTGTGTCTGCACTGCCAGAAGCTGGGCGTTCTGAAGAGAAGTGTATGATGCCAAAATCTGTAAGAAAATAATATGCTACTTTTCTTACTATTAATAGCATTGACCACTATAATTATTAAAGAATGTCATGAAAATATATTGATCCCTGGTATTATTTTGATTGCCTTTTATTATAAATTATTTGTAATGCAATGTTTGACTTTTGATTCCGTCCCAGGAGATCAGGAAAGCCTTTCCCAAAGAAAGGTATTTGGAAAGGCTTTCCTTATCTCCCAGGATCGGATCTGAGGGGATTACTAATAGTTTAACGCCTGCATTCTGACACAATACTCATATTACTGGTTCTCTTGAGATATTAATAAAGTGTCACACATTGATTTTTGTCCGTTTGCAAAAGTGTGCAAAAAGTTGTGCAATAGTGCAAGGCCAGGTTTCCAACGCTGCAGAATTTCCGCAACGGAATTCTGTGCAGAAATTCCGCAGCATTTACAGTAGTAGCAAAGTGGATGAGATTCAGAAAATCTTATGCGGAAAAAACCTGCAGCGTAAGCGGTAATAAATTGACCTGCAGTGCGGAATTTAATTCCGCAGCATGTCAATTTCTGCTGCGTTTTTGTTGATTTTCCGTTGTGTGTTTTCCCCTTTGAATTCATTTGGGATGCAAAAACCGCAACAGACATCCAAGTGTTACGACTTTGGCGGCGTATTCATAACGATTACGCTGAAGAAATCGCAACTTTGGAAAAAAAAGAAAATCATACTTACCCAGAACACCGTCCTTCTTCCTGCAGTCTGAACTCCTGGGATGATGTTGCATCCCATGTGACCGCTGCAGCTAATCACAAGCTGCGGCAGTCACATGGGCTGCAGCATCATCCAGGGAGGCTGGTCCGGACTGCACAGGAGGGATGCGTCGCCATAACAACGGCCTATGTAAGTATGAGCTTTCTGCAGCGGAAATTCCGTCCGAAAAAAACTCATTGTGGAGTGGTTTTCGGATGGAATGTACTGCGGGTTCCAGGTCGGATACGTTGCATGGTTTTTGCGCAGCGTATTCGTCCTGTGGGAATCCAGCCCTACTATTGTAGTTCACATTCAGTTTTTTTAAGCATTGTAATTCTAAACATTGAGTTGATTTTTGTTGTTATATTTTGTCTAAGCAAGATTTATAAAATGCAGGGGAAATATGCAAATACCTAAAGAGTAGACCTTCCATGCAATGCACCTTTATTGTCTAGCAATATCGTGCATTGTTGAGTAAAGTTTGTTCTTTATAATTAGTAGACCTCCTTAGATCTCACTGTGACCAAAAACCTCCAGTTGCTATTAGAGATCTATTGATATCCAAATCAAGGACATAACTAGGAAAGGCCGGACCCAATAACAAACTTTGGACTGGGTCCCCCCTCCCCTGGGTGCCACATATAGCACCGCTTTGTACACGGTGCTGCCCTATAGATTGTGCCATACAGCCCCCCCTGTAGATTCTGCCATACAGCCCCCACTTGTAGATTGTGCCATACAGCCCCCCTGTAGACAGTGTCACACTCCCATGTCGATAGTGACACTCTTTCCCCCTGTAGATAGTGCCCCCTCCCGCTTGTAGACAGTACCATACAGCCCCCCTTGTAGATAGTGCCCCCCACCTCCCCCTTGTAGATAGTGCCATACAGCCCCCTGTAAATAGTGCCCCCCACCTCCCCCTTGTAGATAGTGCCATACAGCCCCCTGTAGATAGTGTCCCCACCTCTCCCTTGTAGATAGTCATACAGCCCCCTATAGATAGTGCCATACGGCCCCCGCTGTAGATAGCACCCCACCTCCCCCTTGTAGATAGTGCCATACAGCCCCCCATGTAGATAGTGCCATACAGCCCCACCTTGCAGTTAGCGCCACCCTCCCCCTTGTATATAGTGCCATACAGCCCCCCCTGTAGATAGTGGCCCCCACCTCCTCCTTGTAGAAAGTGCCATTCAGCCCCCCCTGTAGATAGCTCCCCCACCTCCATTTGTAGATAGTGCCATACAGCCCCCCTGCAGATAGCACCATACAGTCCCCCTATAGATAGCGCCATACAGCCACCTGAAGATAGTGTCATACAGCCCCCCTGTAGATAGCGCCCCCCAAACGAATAAAACAAAAAACAATATACTCACCTAGGCCCCGTTCCCACGACAAATGGAGCTGCTCCAAAGCATCAACGCTGACAGGACCCTTGCATAGGCTGGCGTGATCCAGTGACGTCATCATGCCAGCCTGTGCAGGGATCCTGTCCCTGTGCCTGATAGGCTGCAGGCTGAACGTGTCCTGTAGCCTAGTAAATAGCAGAGCAGGGAGATACCTCCCTGCTCCCCGATAGGATTCAATGATATATGCATCCTAAGGACGCAGGTACTATTGAATGTGTCGTCGCTACCACTGTTGCAGCCATGGCCACCGGGCACGGGGGGGGGGGGGTCCATGCCGGCAGGCGGCACGAGCCCCCTCATGCCCCGGGCCCCGTAGCAACCTCTATGGCTGCTACAGTGGTAGTTATACCACTGATCCAAATGCATGAATACAAATGGACTTACATAGATGCAATGTAATGCTATAACTTCTATTAAATCTAATAAATGTAAAGACTGTATTTAATATTCTTCTATATCATTAAAATAATGTGAATGCAGATGTGGTAATACTTTAATCATTCTCATCAAATGAAACCACATAAAAAGGTCTACAGCTGTTATTACATGACAATGAGGCAAATAATATATTAAAGTACAATCAGTTTAATTATGAAAAAAATATGTATTTTCATTCCAGTTAGGGACTCGCAAGTCTGGGGATCCTTGTCGTGGATTGCGAGCTTGCGTCCTTTTGGCCAAAATGATCACTAATACCCCATGTATTTTTCATTATTACTTATATTCGCTTCTTTTGGACACAGCCAGGTCTTTGATGCTGGGAGAGCATGGTGTGTTGTTGTTTGGCCTAGCAAGCAGGGTAGCCCGCTCTATGAATTATCAAGGCGTCACAAATAGGCTTCTACCTGGCTAGACACGTTGCGCCTCATGACTTACACACTATCCCTCCATGTTTCACACACTTGCATCCCATTATTCATTTATTTTTTAGGCACTTTACTCATTACTGCCCCCTATATTTCACTTACATTATTACACTTGCACATACACTATTCATTTATTATTTCTTACTACACATCCCATGCACCACATACCACTCCCCTCAAGACTAGTGGGAGTGGCTATTATTATTTAAAGCACCTGCTCACTCGCCTTCATCAGCGTTTCTGACCTGGCTGTGTCCATTTGTAAGTATGGCCTTTTTCGGTGTTTCTGCATAAATGTCCTTGTTTTTATCTGTTTTGTCTGTACATCAGGAGCTTTTCGCTCCAGTTAGGGACTCTCAAGTCTGGGGATCCTTGTCGTGGATTGCGAGCTTGCGTCCTTTTGGCCAAAATGATCACTAATACCCCATGTATTTTTCATTATTACTTATATTCGCTTCTTTTGGACACAGCCAGGTCTTTGATGCTGGGAGAGCATGGTGTGTTGTTGTTTGGCCTAGCAAGCAGGGTAGCCCGCTCTATGAATTATCAAGGCGTCACAAATAGGCTTTTACCTGGCTATACACGTTGCGCCTCATGACTTACACACTATCCCTCCATGTTTCACACACTTGCATCCCATTATTCATTTATTTTTTAGGCACTTTACTCATTACTGCCCCCTATATTTCACTTACATTATTACACTTGCACATACACTATTCATTTATTATTTCTTACTACACATCCCATGCACCACATACCACTCCCCTCAAGACTAGTGGGAGTGGCTATTATTATTTAAAGCACCTGCTCACTCGCCTTCATCAGCGTTTCTGACCTGGCTGTGTCCATTTGTAAGTATGGCCTTTTTCGGTGTTTCTGCATAAATGTCCTTGTTTTTATCTGTTTTGTCTGTACATCAGGAGCTTTTCGCTCCAGTTAGGGACTCGCAAGTCTGGGGATCCTTGTCGTGGATTGCGAGCTTGCGTCCTTTTGGCCAAAATGATCACTAATACCCCATGTATTTTTCATTATTACTTATATTCGCTTCTTTTGGACACAGCCAGGTCTTTGATGCTGGGAGAGCATGGTGTGTTGTTGTTTGGCCTAGCAAGCAGGGTAGCCCGCTCTATGAATTATCAAGGCGTCACAAATAGGCTTCTACCTGGCTAGACACGTTGCGCCTCATGACTTACACACTATCCCTCCATGTTTCACACACTTGCATCCCATTATTCATTTATTTTTTAGGCACTTTACTCATTACTGCCCCCTATATTTCACTTACATTATTACACTTGCACATACACTATTCATTTATTATTTCTTACTACACATCCCATGCACCACATACCACTCCCCTCAAGACTAGTGGGAGTGGCTATTATTATTTAAAGCACCTGCTCACTCGCCTTCATCAGCGTTTCTGACCTGGCTGTGTCCATTTGTAAGTATGGCCTTTTTCGGTGTTTCTGCATAAATGTCCTTGTTTTTATCTGTTTTGTCTGTACATCAGGAGCTTTTCGCTCCAGTTAGGGACTCTCAAGTCTGGGGATCCTTGTCGTGGATTGCGAGCTTGCGTCCTTTTGGCCAAAATGATCACTAATACCCCATGTATTTTTCATTATTACTTATATTCGCTTCTTTTGGACACAGCCAGGTCTTTGATGCTGGGAGAGCATGGTGTGTTGTTGTTTGGCCTAGCAAGCAGGGTAGCCCGCTCTATGAATTATCAAGGCGTCACAAATAGGCTTCTACCTGGCTAGACACGTTGCGCCTCATGACTTACACACTATCCCTCCATGTTTCACACACTTGCATCCCATTATTCATTTATTTTTTAGGCACTTTACTCATTACTGCCCCCTATATTTCACTTACATTATTACACTTGCACATACACTATTCATTTATTATTTCTTACTACACATCCCATGCACCACATACCACTCCCCTCAAGACTAGTGGGAGTGGCTATTATTATTTAAAGCACCTGCTCACTCGCCTTCATCAGCGTTTCTGACCTGGCTGTGTCCATTTGTAAGTATGGCCTTTTTCGGTGTTTCTGCATAAATGTCCTTGTTTTTATCTGTGATCCTGTCCCTGTGCCTGATAGGCTGCAGGCTGAACGTGTCCTGTAGCCTAGTAAATAGCAGAGCAGGGAGATACCTCCCTGCTCCCCGATAGGATTCAATGATATATGCATCGTAAGGACGCAGGTACTATTGAATGTGTCGTCGCTACCACTGTTGCAGCCATGGCCACCGGGCACGGGGGGGGGGGTCCATGCCGGCAGGCGGCACGAGCCCCCTCATGCCCCGGGCCCCGTAGCAACCTCTATGGCTGCTACAGTGGTAGTTATACCACTGATCCAAATGCATGAATACAAATGGACTTACATAGATGCAATGTAATGCTATAACTTCTATTAAATCTAATAAATGTAAAGACTGTATTTAATATTCTTCTATATCATTAAAATAATGTGAATGCAGATGTGGTAATACTTTAATCATTCTCATCAAATGAAACCACATAAAAAGGTCTACAGCTGTTATTACATGACAATGAGGCAAATAATATATTAAAGTACAATCAGTTTAATTATGAAAAAAATATGTATTTTCATTACTAGGAGATAATAGGATATCTGCCATCATAGTTCTAATGTAGGAAAATATTCTTATATGCTCAAATCCAGATTTTACTATAACTTGAAGTGTACAACAATGTTCAAAAAGAAAAGTCTGTCGTCTATTACATGTTCTACTTAAAAGGGATCGTCCAGTCCCTAAAAATTGATGACCTATCCTTAGGATAGGCCACCAATAGCTGATGGGTAAGAGTCCGACTCCCGGGACTAAATTATATGTTTTTTATCCTTTTGTATATATTTGTAGGGGGGGGGGGGGGTATTCTGTCCAAATGTTGTACTAATAAAGATTATCTAATGAAAATTATTTTGGACTATTTGGTCAGCGTAATTGTTTTGGTTCTACTTCTAGACATTTCTTTGGTATTATTTGTGTAAGTACTTATGTTTTGCTTTTTTGAAAATATGCTCGGAATATACACTACCGTTCAAAAATTTGGGGTCACCCAGACAATTTTGTGTTTTCCATGAAAATATAGTCAAGACATTGACAAGGTTAGAAATAATGATTTTTATTTCAAATAATAATTTTCTCCTTTAAACTTTGCTTTCGTCAAAGAATGCTCCATTTGCAGTAATTACAGCATTGCAGACCTTTGGCATTCTAGCTGTTAATTTGCTGAGGTAATCGGGAGAAATTTCACCCCATGCTTCCAGAAGGCCCTCCCACAAGTTGGATTGGCTTGATGGGCACTTGTCCTGTTGTAGGATGAAATTGGCTCCAATCAAGCGCTGTCCACAGGGTATGGCATGGCGTTGCCAAAATGGAGTGATAGCCTTCCTTATTCAAAATCCCTTTTACCTTGTACAAATCTCCCACTTTACCAGCACCAAAGCAACCCCAGACCATCACATTACCTCCACCATGCTTGACAGATGGCGTCAGGCACTCTTCCAGTATCTTTTCAGTTGTTCTGCGTCTCACAAATGTTCTTCTGTGTGATCCAAACACCTCAAACTTCGATTTGTCTGTCCATAACACTTTTTTCCAATCTTCCTCTGTCCAATGTCTGTGTGCTTTTGCCCATATTAATATTTTCCTTTTATTAGCCAGTCTCAGATATGGCTTTTTCTTTGCCACTCTGCCCTGAAGGCCAGCATCCCGGAGTCGCCTCTTCACTGTAGACGTTGACACTGGCGTTTTGCGGGTACTATTTAATGAAGCTGCCAGTTGAGGACCTGTGAGGCATCTATTTCTCAAACTAGAGACTCTAATGTACTTGTCTTGTTGCTCAGTTGTGCAGCGGGGCCTCCCACTTCTCTTTCTACTCTGGTTAGAGCCTGTGTGTGCTTTCCTCTAAGGGGAGTAGTACACACCGTTGTAGGACATCTTCAGTTTCTTGGCAATTTCTCGCATGGAATAGCCTTCATTTCTAAGAACAAGAATAGACTGTCGAGTTTCACATGAAAACTCTGTTTTCTAGCCATTTTGAGAGTTTAATCGAACCCACAAATGTAATGCTCCAGATTCTCAACTAGCTCAAAAGAAGGTCAGTTTTATATCTCCTCTAAACAGCAAAACTGTTTACAGCGGTGCTAATATAATTGCACAAGGGTTTTCAAGTGTTTTCTAATCATCCATTAGCCTTCTAACACAGTTAGCAAACACAATGTACCATTAGAACACTGGAGTGATGGTTGCTGGAAATGGGCCTCTATACACCTATGTAGATATTGCATTAAAACCAACCGTTTGCAGCTAGAATAGTCATTTAGCACATTAACAATGTATAGAGTGTATTTCTGATTAATTTAATGTTATCTTGATTGAAAAAAACTGCTTTTCTTTCAAAAATAAGGAAATTTCTAAGTGACCCTAAACTTTTGAACGGTAGTGTATGTTGGTGTAAAATTCTATAGTATAATACATTTCACTAAAATTTGACAGTAATGCAAGTTCTGCTTATAACTTATTTAGTTATCATACTAAGTATTTGTTAGTTACTTTTCATGGATGATAAATTACTATTAAAAAAGAACTATGAAATATCAATTATATACAATGTTAGTAACATTTAGGATCAAAATGTGTCCCAAGTTAAACTGGTTTCCGACCACTGGCTGTATTTTTACGGCCAGCGGTCAGGGTCCTTAAAACCCGAGCCATAGACTTTTTACAGCTTGGGTTTTAACTTGCTGCCCGCGCGATCGGGCAGCTGAATGTCGGGTCTCCGGCTGTCAGTGACTGCCGGGGACCCTGAGGAGAGGATACAAGCAGCTTTCGCTGCTTCTGTCTTCTCCGATGTCTTTTTACACAGCGCTCAATGAACGCTGCGTATAAGAGTAGAGACAGCAGCAGTGGCGCTGTCTCTATTCCTCCCAGTGATCATGTGACTGGTCACATGATCTCCGGGTGCCGTTACTGACAGACTGCTGCTGGGTCTTACTAGACCCAGCACAGCCCAGTTAGTGACAATCGTCACTATGAGAGGGCTGATTTCCCCTGTAACTGGGGCTGTGCAGCCCCAGTTACAGTGGAAAAACATGGTGTAAAAGAAAGAAAACAAAAATATAGAGTTCCCCAAAGGTCTTTTTTGACCTTTGAGGGACAGACCATAGTAATAAAAAAATAGTAAATTAAAGTGCAAAAAAAAATTAAATAATAAATACACATAAAATTCCCACCCCAAAAAAAATCGTTCCCCCCCGCCAATCATTGTTGTAACACTAGCGCTGACCCAATTACCCTAATATAGACATGTAATATATTAAAATTTACGGTAGACAATGACAATCACAAATAAAAGGTCTGTTTTAGGGTAAAACTATGTTATTACCGAAAAAAAATAGCTGAAACGTAAAAAAGCTTATTTTTTTACTATTATTTTCAAACTTTATGAATAAAAATTCTAAAATAGCAAAAAAGGTGTGTATAAAAACGATAAAAAAAGAAACCTGCATTGTCTACGGAAAAAACATCGCAAAAATCACGTCGTTAGCCCAACAAATAAAAAAGTTATAGCCATTTAACTAACACGTGCTAAAAAGGGCTAAATGGTGTCTGGTCCTGAAGGCGCAAAATAGCCCGGTCCTGAACTGGTTAAGATAAAATTAAAAATTTTGGACCTTTGTGGATCATCAACAAGTGAAGGCCAAAGGAGTAGACTTATGTTTTGTACAGAAGTACTCCTGGATACAGTATATAGTACTATTGGTAAATCTAATGTGACTGAAACAGATACATTTGACAAATATTGATGGAATGGTTCGTTTTCAGGTCTGCTACAAGCACAAGGTTGAAATTTATATAAGAGAATAAGGGATAATGGATAGCAAAGCTTCCTAGAAGTTAACCTGTGTCTATTGAATGCATGTTTTCTGTAACTCTTGACCAAACACATCAATAGCTGGCAAGTCAGACCTTTGACAGATTAATTCTATACCTTTAATGGAGTCAATTTGCAGTCTTAGGTTAAACCTTGAACATTCGACATTCATATTGAATAAGGTGAGACAAATTTACACAATAAACCTCATCAATCCTGTGCCAAATGAAAAGCAGAACGTAAACTCCGAGGTACATTGCATAAAAAAGGAAAAGTATTTGTGTGACTTAAGAACATCTATCCTAAAAGAATGGACCTGTATTTTCTCTTCTCACCTTAGAATATTTAGAGGTATAAGGAAATAGGCAAGTTTAAATACATTTTTTAGGACCTCTTCCACTTTTTCCCCAGAAGCATAAAATAAAAAAAATAAAATACCAGTATTGGTGCTAAATGGACCTCTATTGTCTCTTCTCACCTTAGAATATTTAGGGGTGTAATTCAGTGTGCAGACAAAAAACTTAAAAAATGAAATACCAGTAAAGGTGCTAAATCTTACCCCAGAGGCCACTGTCAAATGGCTCCGTACATATGTAAGTGATTGATGATATTCTGTCCTAGTGATGTCACATCCAGGCGACAAACATGTGACTATCTTTTCACTGCACTCTGGGACCCTATGTTCCCCTCTCCATATTATTGTGCTTGGTCCTGGTAGGGTATGTTTCTTATTCCATACTTAGAAATCTCAGTGGAAGTCTTTGAAATGCTTCTGCTGAAACATGGACTTTTCACATTTTACACATACTAACAAACATCAAAGTAATCCAATTATTTCATATAAATTTATAGATTCAGATACATACATACATTGCTTTGCAAAAGTATTCTCACCCATTGGTGTTTTTCTTTTATTTAGCATTACAACCTGGAATCAAATTAGATTTGAAATTTTATATAATGGAACCGAAAAAATAGTCCAAATTGTTACAGTGAAATAAAAAAAATATATTTTTTTTAAACTGAAAACAGTAAAGTTGGGAGTGCATATGTATTCACCGCCTTTACTATGACACCCCTACATAAGGTCAGGTAAAACCAATTAACTTCAGAAGTCACATAATTAGTTGAATAATGTCCCCTTGCGTGCAAAGTGTCACAGGATAGGTCACATGATGTCTGTATAAATACATCTGTTCTGAAATGACACAACTACAAACCTGACAAGGGAATGCTGCCCACAAAAACTCACAGACTGGGCAAGGAGGGCATTAATCAGAGATTCAACACCAGACACCAATAAGGAGCTCCAAAGATCCGCAGCAGAGATGGAAGTATTTGTCCATAGGGCATAAGCCATACAATCTACAGAGTGGAGCTTTTTAGAAGAGTGGCCAGAAAAAAAAACATTGCTGAAATGCGGCAGACTCCCCAAACAAATGAAAAAAAGTTCTCCGGCCAGATTAAAGTAAAATTTAGCTTTTTGGCCATCATGGGAAACACTATGAGTGGTGCAAACCCAACACTTCCCATCACCCAAAGAACACCATTCCCACAGTGAAGCATGGTGCTGGCAGTATCATGCTGTGGAGATGCCTTTTATTGTCAGGGACTAGAAAACTGGTCAGGATTAAAGGAAAGAAGAATGACAGTAAATGCAGGGCAATTCTTGAGGAAAATCTTTTTCAGTCTGCCAGAGATTTGAGACTAGGACAGAGCTTCACCTTTCAGCAGGACAATGACCCTAAACAAACTGCTAAAGCAACACTGTGGTTTAAGGAGAAACATATAAATGTCTTGGAATGCCTTAGTTAAAGGGAATGTGTCACAAATTACATTTTTTTTTTTAAAGTAAGTTACTTATTTTTATTATATTTTTTACGTTTTTTTGCTTTATTTTTTTTTCCTTATACAAGTCGTAAATATTACAAATTAAATAATAATTTGACATGTTTTCCTGTGTTGGCCACCAGAGGGAGCACTTCCCAGAATTACAGCAAGGTTAATGAGGCAAAGCAGCCCGACTTACAGCTGCTGTAAATGTGGGAGGGAGACTCAAAGCCCTCCCTATTTTTGGCTACAAGCCAGGAAAAAGTGTCTTCAAATTGCTAAGCAGTGTCCAGATCCCATTTTTGGAGTGCTTTTGCAATGGCAGCTGGCAGAGTTATAGGACACACCAAAAGGCTAAGGGCGGATTTACACTTGTGTGCATTTTGCTCGCGCAAAAGGCTCTTAACAGCTCCGTGTGTCATCACCATATTATGTGCGGCTGCGTGATTTTCGTGCAGCCGCCATCATTATGACACTCTGTTTGGATGTTTGTAAACAGAAAAGCAGGTGGTGCTTTTCTGTTTTCAATCATACTTTTGACTGCTGTTGCGTGAATCACTCGCATCCCACAGAAGTGCTTCCGTGTGGTTCGCGTGATTTTCACGCACCCATTGACTTCAATGGGTGCGTGATGCACGAGAAACGCAGAAATATAGGACATGTCGTGAGTTTTACGCAGCGGACACCCGCTGCGTAAAAATCACGGACTGTCTGCACGGCCCCATAGATCACGCGTGTTGCACGGACGTATATCACGTTCATGTAAATCCGCCCTAAGAATGATGAAAGTCAAGAAGGAAGACAATGTGGTGAATGACTTTTCAGTTGACAAGTTCACACAGCATGTATTTGACGCAGTTTTTGGCACATTTTATGTGCCGAAAAATGTGTCAAACGCTTGATTAAGCTTCCCATTTACATCAATGGGAAAGTGCGGCATTAATACATACAACACGATTTTTTACGCGAGCATTTTTTAAAAATGCATTTCGGGAAAAAAGAAGCATTTGGTCAATTCTTTGGCATGTAAAGTGCACCAAATATTCCCATAGTCAATGGGAGTAATACTTATACGCCAAAAGATGTGCAAAAAGCGCGCACAAAATGTGTAAAAAGTCCCTTGAAAGACGCATCAAAAAGCACTTGATTAAGCTTCCCATATACATCAATGGGAAAGCGAGCCGTTAGTACATACAACGAGCATACATGTTGCGGCAAAAAAATAAGCGTTTGATCAATTCTTTGGCACGTAACATGTCAATGGGAGTCCTAATTACGTGCCAAAAAACATGCAAAAAGCACGCACAACATGCATCTAAAAACACGTAAAAAACGCCTGTATTTTAAAAGGTGTTTCACAAGAAACGCTAGTGTATTTGAATCGTCTACACGTCGTTTTTTGTATTTTTTCGAGCATCGTGTGAACATGCCCCAAAGGAATTATTTTTTAATTGGCCTGTAGTTTATATTGTGGTGCAGGGAGAAGATAGAAGTCGCTAGAGGTGAGACGATTTAAATTTTTTATATTACTAACTTTATTTTGTTTTTGTTTGGCAAATTGTTCGTTTGGACTACTTCGTAGATACGCTGGACTACTTCGATGATCTCCTTTTTTTAAAAAAAAATAAAATGTTTAACGGGGGTTGTGTGAGGGAGTTTTTATTTGAATTAAAAAATATTTTCATAGGGTGTATTCACACAGTGCGGTTTTGCCACGTTTTTGCCACGCAGCCGAAAACCACATCGAAAAAATTGTGGTAAAAACGCATGCACTATTCCATGTGGTTTTTGGCCGTGCTGGAAAAATGCGGCAAACCCGTGTGAATACACCCTTGGGCCATGTTCACACAGAGTTTTTTTTGCAGGCAGAAAATCTACCTCAGAATTCCTTCAAGAATTTTGAAGCCGATTTGAAACCCGCGGCCGTTGAAGCTAATGCAAGAACCATGGGCAAAAATGCCACGAAAAACGCCTCAGAAAAGATTTCAATTTGAGGTCAGAGGCGGAGGCCGCAAGAAAGGAAACGCCGCTTTTTTTTCCTCATGAGCCGGCAAAAGCCTCCCGGGAAAAAAACGCTTCTGCCTCCCATTGAAATCAATGCAGGGAGATTTCGGGGGTTTATGGCGCTGACTCCGACGCGGTTTCCGCATTGAAATTAGCGCCAGCAAGCTCTGTGTGAACAGGGAGTTATATCTCTGCTTTTTAAGGGTATGTTCACACGGCTTATTTTCGACCGTTTTTCGACTGTAAATGGCCGAAAAATCTGAAGCAGAACGCCTCCAAACATCTGCCCATTGACTTCAATGGGAAAAACGTTGTTCTGTTTCGACTGGGCGTTATTTTACGCGGCCGTTTTGAAAAACGGCCGTTTTTTTAGAGGTGCATGTCACTTCTTGAGCAGTTTTTTATTGACTATAGAAAAACGGCCGTAAAAAACCTCGCAAAAAATGCTAGTTGCTTAAAATTTTTTTGAAAATCAGGAACTGTTTTCCCTTGAAAACAGCTACGTATTTACAGCCATTTTTTTATTTTGTGTGTGCACATACCCTTACACTTTAATACTTTATTACCAACTGCATGTTAATGGCAGTTGTATGATTGGTAGCGTCCATTACTAAAAAACCTCGCAAAAAATGCTAGTTGCTTAAAAAATGTTTGAAAATCAGGAACTGTTTTCCCTTGAAAACAGCTACGTATTTACAGCTATTTTTTTTTTTTGTGTGTGCATATACCCTTACACTTTAATACTTTATTACCAACTGCATGTTAATGGCAGTTGTATGATTGGTAGCATCCATTACTAAGGCGGGGCTTAGTGTTAGCCAGTAAAAAAGCTAGCACTAACCCCAAATTATTACCCTGGTACCCACCGCCACCAGGGTTATCGAGAAGAGCCGGGTACGATCCAGTACCCGACCATCTATAGTGATGGTCGGGCACTGGGACGGCCGCAAGCTGGTATTATTAGGCTGGGAAGGGCCAAAAACAGTGGCCCTTCCCACTCTGGTAATGCTAGACTGTGTCTGTTTTATTGTCTCTGGCTGGTTATGAAAATGGAGGGAACCCAACGTCGTTTTCGTCAATTATTTTTTTTTATTTTTTAAAAACTACATGGGCCCCACCCCCGCATTTTCATAACCAGCCAGATACAATAGAACAGCTGCAGCATAGCATAACCTGGGTGGGAAGGGCCACTGTTTTAGGCCCTTCCTAGCCTAATATTGCCAGCCTGCGGTCACCCCAGTGTCCGACCATTACTACAAATGGTCGGGTACTGGATCGTACCCAGCTCTTCTCGATACCCCTGGTGGTAGTGGGTACCGGGGTAATAATGGGGGTTAGTGCTAGCTTTTTTACTGGCTAACGCTAAGCCCTGCCTTAGTAATGGACGTTATCAAACAGACAACTGCCATTATTAAGGTGGTAATAAAGTATTCAGAAACACAGAGACGTAAGATTTTTTTTTTTATCAAAATAAAAACTCCCCCTACACAACCCACTTTCACCATTTTATTAAAAAAAGAAAAGAAAAAAAAGTAATCAAAGTAGTCCAACAAATCTACGATGTAGTCTTAATGGTCCAGTGGAACCTGCAAAACAAAAAAAATAAAAGTTAGTAATATGCCGCTGCTTCTTCATTTCTTGCTCCTACTGGGGAATCGCCATGTAGTTACACGGCGGTTCACAGTAGGAGCGAGGAATGACAGAGCAGTGGTGTATGCCGCTGATCCTTCAAAGTCACCGATCAGCTGTTTTGAAGGATCAGCGGCTCTTATATGCCGCTGCTCTTTCATTCCTTGCTCATACTGTAAATCGCCCTATAGAGACTTGCATCTGTAATTGCAGCAAAGTGTGGCTCCACAATGTATTTACTAATACTTATGCACATTAAAGTTCTCTGTTTTTTGTCCTTATTATTGTTTGTGTCAAACGAAGAAATATTTTGCACTCTCAGCATTGTAGGCATGTTGTATAAATCAAATGTTACAAACCCCCCAAAAAATCCATTCTAATTCAAGGGTATAATGCAACAAAACAGGAAAAACACCAAGGGAAGGGGGTTGAATACTTTCGCAAGGCACTGTCTATGCAAAAAAAGATTAGCTAAATTAGAGGGGTATAATGTTTTTGGTAAATAAAGGTTATTTGTTTAATTTAAAAAAATACGACTTTCTAGTATACTATCTTTTTTCATCAAAGTTTTTAAGATTTACTGTATGCTTGCAATAATTTAATAGGAATCTTTGTTATTTAAATCTGGTGGATAACAATCCGTCCTGATCATGTGATGGACACACAGGTGTATGGCCAGTTACAGTAAAAGTATGTACTGTATATGCACCTGTGTGTGCATCACATGATCAGGACAGATTCCTATTGGATGATTGCAAGTAGAAAGCTTGAAAACCGTGAGGAATTGATACAGATGATATAATACAAAACCGTATGGCTTTTCACTATACAATCAATAAGCTTTCTTTGCTAAAACTGTAATATTCCTTTAAATAATGTCCTGTTATTCATAAGATATTATTTCTGAAAAAGATAATTTTTCAAATATTTTTTTTTTTAGCTAAAACCATGTTTTATGATAAATTGAAGCACATCATTGCAGTAGAGAATTGAACACATTTTTCTATATCCTAAATTATACCGTAAGGGGTGTGCCATTATAGTGAAGGCTTGGTTCCCTATCTTTTTTGATGTAATACGCTCTATTAAAATAAACGTACATGAACATTAAGAGGAGCAAGTATGGTACCTTAAGATGGATTGTCAAATTAAAGTTACAACCGACCGAAATATATTATGGAAGAGTAAGGAGATTAATGAGAACAAATGATTTCAGTATATCAGTTATTAAAGGGGGAAGACAAAGTGGACCAATTACATGTATTTGACTTGGTGATCACTATTAGGGCCAGGGAACAGGCTTTGAAAAGTAGAAAGGATGGATGTAGTTTTTTTTTGCAGAAACCCTATTTTTCACAATGGATCTCTACAGAGCGGTGTTTAAAAATTATTGCCAAAGGGAAAGACCATTGACATATTAAAAATGCAGTTAAACATATTTTCTGAATCAGGACAAGATTGTCCAGTTGTAATTTTCTCTTTGCATAATCCTATACATTTTTAACATAAATAACAGTTTTGTCTTGTAATCTAAAAGTTTTACGTTACAAATCACTTTAAAAATTATTATTATCATTCACCATTATTTTGATATGTTAGGTGTTTTCATGCTTTAAAGGGATCCTGGCAGTTCTCCTGACTTGGCTGTTTCAGTAAATACTTGCTCATAAAATTACAATTCTGCAGCATGTTTTCTTAGAACATTGGGTTATTCTTCTATTATTCCTCCTGAAAATGTTTGAATAAATTGACAACTTGCATAACCCTTCCTCTTGTGAATAGGGTGTGACCCGATAGTCTGCTGCTGTCAGCACTGATTGGACAGTGTAGGATTTTAGATTGGACTTGATGGACCTGTGACTTTTCTCAACCATTCGGAAAGTCTTCAGACTCTTTCACTTTTTTCATGTTTTGTCATGTTGAGGCCTTGTGCTAAAATATAAAAAAAATCACGTTTTCCCCCATCATTCTGCAAAACAGAATTTTTGTAATTTTTGCTAATTTATAAAAAATTAAAAACTCAAATTTTGCATGGACATAAGTATTCAGACCCTTTGCTATGACACTTGAAATTTAGCTCTGTTGCCCATTTCTCTAGATCATCCTTGAAATGTTTCTACACCTTGATTGGAGTCCACCTGTGGTAAATTCATTTGATTGGACATGATTTGGGAAGACACACCCCTGTCCATATAAGGTCTCACAGCTGACAATGAATATCAGAGCAAAAACCAGGCCATGAAGAGGAAAGAACTGCCTGTAGAGCTCAGAGACAGGATTGTGTGGAGGCACAAAACAGAAACTTCCACAAAGTCAACCATTACTGCAGCACTCCACCAATCTGGACTTTATGGCAAAGTGGTCAGAAAGAAGCCTCTCCTCAGTAAAAGACACATGAAAGCCCGCCTGGAGTTTCCAAAAACACACCAAGGACTCTGTCGGTCTCATGAAACCTAGGTTGAACTTTTTGGCCTCAATTCTAAGCGTCATGTCTGGAGGAAACAAGGCACTGCTCATCACCTGCCCAATAACATCCCTACAGTGAAGCATGGTGGTGGCATGGGATGTTTTTCAGTGGCTGGGAAAGGGAGACTGGTCAAGGGTTGAGGGAAAGATGAATGGAGTAAAGTACAGAGATATTCTTAATGAAAACCTGATCCAGAGTTCTTTGGACCTCAGACTAGGCCGAAGGTTCACCTTCCAACAAAACAATGACCCTAAGCAGACAGCCAAGACAACATGGGAGTGGCTTAGGGACAACTGTAAATGTCCTTGAGTGGCCCAGCCAGAGCCCTGACTTGCACTCAATCAAACATCCCTGGAGAGACCTAAAAATGTCTGTCCACCGACGGTGCCCATCCAACCTGACAGACCTTGAGAAGATCTGCAGAGAAGAATGGCATAAAATCCCCAAATCCAGGTGTGCAAACCTTGTGGCATCATACAAAAGAAGACTGGAGACTGTTATCACTGCCAAAGGTGCTTCAACTAAGTACTGAGTAAAGGGTCTGAATACTAATGTCAATTAAATATTTAAGTTTTTCCTTTTCTATAAATTAGCAAAGAATACTAACATTCTGTTTTCACGTTGTCATTATGAGGTATTGAGTACAGAATGATGGGAAAAACGTGATTTTTTTATTTTAGAACAATGCCTCAACATAACAAAATGTGAAAAAAGTGAAAGGGTCTGAAGGCTTTCCAAATGCATTGTATGTAACTATGTATAGCGTTTAGAGACTTTCCCATTGATAAGGGAAAATGTGACACCTATTTGCTAAATTATTGATATATTTTCAGGAGGAATAACAGAGGAATAGCACAATGCCGAATTCAGGGTTAAAATGATCTAAAAAAAATATTTTATGGGGAATACAAGTATTTACTAAAGAGCTGAAAGTCTACTTTAAGCTGTTGGTAAGTGGGGTGTCCGTTTCATTATTGAGCTATTTAGACCTATGTACAATCTTCTACTGACACTATGTTCATTATAGGGATTATCAACCCCTTCTAAATTACTAATATGTACTAATGAATTTATATGTCTTTGCCTACTTAAATGTTTTTCCGCTTCACACAAGACACAGCAACTTATCAGTAAAGTAACTGTAAACCCTGTATTAGTAACAGTAAAAAATAAAAAAAAATCCAATTAAACCTTTAAAGGGGTTATCTCTAGAACCATTTTATACTAAATTTCAGAAAGGCTTTGAATAGCTGTTTTAAAGGGAGTCTGTCACCACATATAGTGCCACACAGCCCCTCTTAAGTAGATAGTGCCATACAGCCCCCCTTAGTAGATAGTGCCACACACAGACCCCTGTAGATTGCGCCACACACAGACCGCTGTAGATTGCGCCACACACAGACCCGTGTAGATTACACCACAGCCCCCCCTTGTAAATAGTGGCATACAGACCCCTAGCAGATAGTGCCACACAGCCCCCACTTAGTAGTGCCACACAGCCCCATGTATATAGAAGCATACAGCTCCCCCATTTGTATAGTGCCACACATCTCCCCCTTGTGTATAGTGCCACACAGCCCCCCTTGTATATAGTGCCACACAGCCCCCCCCCCCAAGTAGTACAAGGCAATGGCGCATCCAAGAAAGTTGTATCAGCCAGGGGGATGTCAATCAAACATGGACAGGTAGGTTTGGAGGCAGGACTATGTGACTCTTGGGGATAGCGGCACCGCCCCATGACCCTTTAATGAGTCATTAGCATATAGTGTGGGCCGTTTTAAAAGTTGATTTTCAAGATTTTGCTGCATCTGAAAAAAAGCATACATTTGGAAATATTGTCAGGTCATGTATTACCGCATGGTGGCGGTTCAAGGGGTAACAACTACCAGACAGGTTCCCATGAAATGTACAATGAATTTAAAACAACTCCATCTGCCCTGCAATTTTGTTATTATAAATATATCCTTTATAATTACAGCTCAAGAACCAAGCTCATATGTATATACAGTACCACAACCAAGCTCAGTACATAAATACAGCACTAGAACCAAGCTCTGACATATATACAGTACCACAACCAAGTTCATACATATATACGGCACGAGTGCCAAGCTCAATACATATATACAGCACCAGAATCAACCTCAGTACATAAATACAGCACTAGAATCAAGCTCAGTACATATATACAATACCAGAAGCAAGATCAGTACATAAATACAGCACCAGAACAAAGCTCAGTACATATATACAGCACCAGAACAAAGCTCTGACATATATACAGCACCAGAACAAAGCTCAGTACTTAAATACAGCATCAGAACCAAGATCAGTACATATATATATATAGTCCCAGAACCAAGCTCAGTACATATATACAACACCAGAACAAATACAACTCAATTTAGTGCAACCCCTGCCGTATAGGTTTGTACGGCGTAAAACGACAGCTCCCAGCATGGCCCGAACAATGGTAAGAATATGCTGGGAGAAGCTGTTTCACAAAAAAAAAAAGATTTTTACAGTGACTGCAGTACTGATTAGAGGCAGAATAAACATTTACATTAAGTGACATCTCAGATTCTAGTTATTTTTCTCTTTTCTTCTCCCTCCAGTGTAGACCCCTATGACGGATTTCTCCCGGCCACGACCCATGTCTGCAGTTTTCCGCTCAGATGTCTTCAGTTTCTCACTTTTAAAACATTTCTGCACCTATAAACGAAGATAAAATTCAACACCTCTAAATATAATAAAGTGCCATACACTGCACCACTAACTATAATAGCGTCATACACTGTGTCCGTGATTATAATAGTACCATACACTGTGTCCCACACACACACACACACACACACACACACCGTGCCCCCTGTAGATAGTGCCCCCATAGCCCACTGTAGATAGTGCCCCACATACAGCCCTCTGTAAATAGTGCCCACATATGGACTCCAGAGCTGCAAGACAATTGTGCTAACTACTGTGCCACCATGCTGCCTTACATATAGCTTCCCCAATAGATATATAGCGCATCACATATAGCCCACCCCTGTAGACAGTGCCCTACATATAACCCCTCCTGTAGATAGTGTCCCACAGGTAACCCACCCCTATATATATATATATAGTGTCCCACATATAGCCCACTCCTATAGATAGTGCCCTACAAATAGCTCCCCTATAGATAGTGCTCCACATATAGCCCACCCCTGTATATAGTGTCCCACATATAACACACCCCTGTAGATAGTGCCCTACAAATAGCTCCCCCTGTATATAGTGCCCCACATCCCAACATATAGACCCCCCCCTGTAGATAAAGCCCCCACTGTAGATAATGGCACACACAGTTTTAGTAGAAAAAATAAAATATTACACACTCACCCTGATCCCATTCCCGCACCGTCCGGTAGCAATGCAGGTCTGCTCTATTCTGAGTAGGTCTGCAGGGGCTGAACGACGCAAGCGGTGTGTCTTTGAAAGGTGCTGATTGGCAAGGCAGAATGACTTGCCCCGTCAATTCTGCCCTGCCAATCAGTGCCTTTCAAGCACGGAAGTGGCGCGATGACATCATCACGCAGGTACAATTACTGCAAGAGGGGGCGTATCGCTAGCGTTGCCCCCGAGCATGAGAGGGCCCGAGCCGTCCGACCCATAAATGTTAGAGGCTCGGTGGCGCGGGCCCCATATTAGTCCATAACGCCTGCTAGCGGCGCCATCAGGCATATGTGGGGGGTGTCGGCGGGCGGCACCGGCCTCCTCAAGCCGTGGGCCCCATAGCAGGTGCTATGGCTGCTACAGAGGTAGTTACGCCACTGCACACACCGCTAGATAGGTGTAGAAGACACAAGTTTTATCATACCTATTTTGGCAATTATACTACAAGTAACACTAGGAAAATTAAGTTGTAATCCTCATGCACCGTATGCTAATGAGATGTGAAGTGTCTAGCTTCTCCGCTGTAAACATTATGTTTCCTAATGTTGCTTATCTAGCGGTGTGGGGGCCAAAAATGGTGACAGACTCCCTATACAGTAATTGTTTCTAGCATAAAAAATACATTTTTCATAATTTTTTGCTTACATGTGGTGCTGCTGCTAATCTGTGCTACTGGGGAAGTTGCACTGAGCAGAATCAGTCTCCTCCCTTTGGTCACTGACGATATACAGTAGTCCATTCTTACTTTCCCTGCAGAAGGAGTCTTTTCATCTGTACTGCCATGCTACTGACAAGCAGGGAAGAAGGCTATTTCTATTGGCTGCTCTACAGTGAACAGATGATCACTATGCAAAAACTTGGCTGTGTGAAGACTGACTGAGCATGTTTGTCCACTTACCTCATTAGGAACATGCGCATTGCTATATTCATTGAACACCAGATGACGCCACTCTATGTAAGTAAATAACATTTTTCACTGGACTGTGCGTTCCCGCAAATGGGCGTTCAGTAACACCCTGGGGATGAAGCGGGCACAGGAGCTGTGCTCGCTTCATCTTCAGCGGGTGTCGGCTGTAATGTACAGCCAACATCGCACTGCAACTGTGGCGATAACAGTTATCTCCGATCGCCGCCGTTTAACCCCTTAAATGCCGCTGTAAAGAGCGACAGCGGCATTTAAGTGATTGACACAGAGGGAGGGGGTTCACTCTGTACCCCGTTGGCCCGCGCGAAACATCGCGGAGTTCTGATGGTTGCTATGGCAACCAGGAAACCTATCACCTGGTTGCCAGGTACGGGCATTTGGTAGGACCTAATAGGCTTAACTGTCAGTTGTAAAATGACAGTTACAATACACTGCACTACATAAGTAGTGCAGTGTATTGTACTGGGGATCAGAAGCTCAGATCTTCAAGTAAAAAACTAATAAAAAATGTTTTCCAAAAAAATTGAATAAAAAGTGATCAAAAAGTCGCACGTACCCCAACATGGTACCAAAAAACCACAAATTTGTGTCTCGCAAAATAGAAGCCCTCACACAGCTCGGTCGACAAAAAAAATAAAAAAAGTTATGGCTCTCAGGATATGGTGACACTTAAACATTTTATTTAAAAAAAAGTGTTTTTATTTTGTAAAAGTAGTAAAACATATAAAAACAATATAAATTTGGTATTGCCATAAACGTATTGAACCGCAGAATAAAGTAAACATGTTGTTTATACTGCACAGAGAACGCCGTTAAAAATGTATAAAAAAACAGTGAGAGAATTTCTGTTTTTTGGTCTCCTCACCTCCCAAAAATGTGAATAAAAACGGATGAAAATATAACCCCAAAATGTTAGTAATAAAAACTACAACTCGTCCCATAAAAATCAAGCACTCACACAGCTCGTCAACGGAAAAATAAAAAGTTATGACTCTCGGAACGCAATAATGCAAAACGACCGCCCAGACAAATTTATATGTGCAGCAGTTCTTCACCTAAAACCCCACGTCATAATTTGCTAGCACCCATTGGTAGACCCTGTAAATGCAGCGGAAACTATGATATTTTGGGGTCTGCAAAAAGAAATCAGCAGCACATCACTCTCCCAGGAAACATTCAAGAGGAACGTTATATCAAGAGAATTTTCAACCAGCGCAGGCAGTGTCGAGTCATAGCCAGTCCAACTCCAAAATAGACACAAGAAAGTAGAGAGACCGCAGCACCCGTAGTTACCAAATTATCAAAAAGGGGTCTTTTATCTCACCATAATAAATAGCAACGTTTCGACCCAATTATGCTTATTTTATTGCTTGAGAATAATTGGGTTGAAACATCGCTATTTACTATGGTGAAATAAAAGACACCTTTTTTGATACTTTGGTAACTACGTGTGCTGCGGTCTCTCTAATTTCTTGTGTCTATTTTGGGGTCTGTGCTACATATGGGGCTAGCGAAGAAGTCAAAGATTAGGCAATGCTGGAGTGCTGATATTTTGTACAATAGCATGGACACCCTTTAGAAGTGCAACTCCTGCACCCAAAGATCTGGCCTCTGCATAAAGGATTGGTTCAAAGCATACGTCAGTATCCATGGATAATTAATTTTGTTATTCATTTACCCCATTATTACATCATCCTATTATGACCTGATGCACTCCGCCCAGCTTACATGTACCTTGATGTACTCCGCACAACTTACATATACCCTGATGTACTCCGCCCTGTTTACAGATACCCTGATGTACTCCACCCTCTTTACATATACCCTGATGTACTCTGCCCAGCTTACATATACCTTGATGTACTCCGCACAACTTACATATACCCTGATTTACTCCGCCCAGCTTACATATACCCTGATGTACTCTGCCCAGCTTACATATACCCTGATGTACTCCGCACAGATTACATATACCCTGATACACTCCACCCAGTTTACATATACCCTGATGTACTCCGCACAGATTACATATGCCCCCACATTATAAACTGAAACACCAGTAAAACACTAAACAAAACTACTACCAAGCAAAATCTACGCTCCAAAAGCCATATGGCGCTCCTTCTGGGCCTGGCAGTGTACCCAAACAGCAGTTTATGACCACATATGGGGTATTACTGTACTCTGGAGAACCGCTTAACAATTTATGGGGTGTGTGTCTCCAGTGGTACAAGCTGGGCACAACACATTGGGCACTGAATTAGCATATTTGTGGAAAATGGCAATTTTCAATATGCAACATCTACTGTGCACTAATTTCTGCAAAACCAATGGGGTCAAAATGCTCACTACACTTCTAGATGAATTCCTTGAGGGGTGTAGTTTCCTAAATAGGGTCACTTCTCAGAGGTTTTTACTGTACTGGTACCTCAGCGCAATGCAACATGGTGCCAAAATCTATTTTGTAAAATCTCCACTTCAAAAACTAAATTGTGCTTTTTCCCTTTAGACCCTTGTTGGGTGTCCAAATAGCAGTTTACAACCACATATGGGGTATTTCCTTACTCAGGAGAAAATGTGTAACACATTTTGGGGTGTCTTTTCTCCTGTATTCTTTGTGGAAATGAAAAATTATTGGGGGAAATTTTTTTTTTTCATTTTCACGGCCCAATTCTAATAAAATCTATAATACACCTGAGGGATCAAAATGCTCACTTAACCTCTAATTTAATTATTTGAGGGGTGTAGTCTTCAAAATGGGATCACACCTGGGGAATTTGTACTGTACTGGTACAAATGCGACATGGCCCCCAGAAACCAATTCAGCAAAATCTGCGCTGCAAAAGCCAAATGGCGCTCCTTCCCTTCTGAGCCCTGCCGTGGGTCCGAACAGCAGTTTATTACCACATATGGGGTATCGCCGTAATCTGGAGAAATTGCTTTACAAATATTGGGGTGCTTTTTCTCCTTTATTTCTTGTAAAAAATAGAAATTCTATGGTTTTCCAGAAAAAAAGATTTTAATTTTCAGACTAATTCAAATAATTTTAGCAAAAAAAATGTGGGGTCAAAATGCTAACTATTCCCCTAGATAAATACCCTGAGAGGTGAAGTTTCCAAAATGGAGTCACTTTTGGGGGTGTTTCCACTGTTTTGGCACCACAATACCTCTTCAAACTTGACATGGTGCCTAAAATATATTCTAAAAAAAAAAGGAGGCCCCAAAATCCTCTAGGTGCTCCATTAGGCCCCATACACACGAACGTAAAAACGCCCATAATCACAAGCCGTAATTACGGCCCGTAATTACGGCCCGTAATTACAGGCCCATAGACTTCTATTGGCCTTGGGTACCTCCCCGTTTGCTTACGGGAAGGTGCCCATGCCGTAGAAAAATATAGAACATGTCCTATTTCAGGCCGTAATTACGGCACGGGCAGGCCCATAGAAGTCTATGGGGCTCCCGTAATTACGGGTGGCTACGTGTATGCACCCGTAATTACGGGAGCGTTGCTAGGCGACGTCAGGGGATAGTCACTGTCCAGGGTACTAAAAGAGTTAAACGATTGGCAGTAACTCTTTCAGCACCCTGGACAGTGACTACCAATCACAATATAGATCAACGTGTAAAAAAAAATAGAAGTTCATACTTACCCAGAACTCCCTGCTTCTTCCTCCAGTCCAGCCACCCGGGATGACGTTTCAGCCCATGTGACCGCTGCAGCCAATCACAGGCCAATCACAGGCTGCAGCGGTCACATGGACTGCCTCATCATCCAGGGAGGTCGGGCTGGATGTCGAAAGAGGGACGCGTCACCAAGACAACGGCCGGGTAAGTATGAATTTCTTTTATTTTACTACGGAAAGGGCTTCGCCTTCTCTTTATCCTGCACTGAGAGAGAGAAGGGGCTGCCGATTAGTGCAGTGCAATTTTGCAGCGAATACGTGCCCGTAAATACGGGGGGAATACTGGTGACACCGGACCTGTATTTACTGGTGCAATACGGGTCGAATACGTGTGACCAAGGACCCGTATTTACACCAGAATTTACAGGAGGAAAAAAATACGTTCGTGTGCATGAGGCCTTACTTCTGAGGCCTGTGTTTCAGTCGATTAGTACACTAGGGCCACATGTGGATATTTCTAAAAACTGCAGAATGTGGGCAATAAATATTCAGTTGCGTTTCTCTGGTAAAACCTTCTGTGTTACAGAATTTATTTTTTTACAAATTAAGTTTGGCGAAGAAAATTTAACTTGTAAATTTCACCTCTACTTTGCTTCAATTCCTGTGAAACGCCTAAAAGGTTAAAACACTTTCTGAATGCTGTTTTAAATACTTTGAGGGGTGCAGTTTTCAAAATGGGGTGTTTTACTGGGGTTATAAAATATATGGGCCCCTCAAAACCACTTCAGAACTGAACTCGTCCCTGAAAATATAGCCTTTTCTTGAAATTGTGAGATATTGCTGCTAAAGTTCTAAGCCTAGAAAAATAAAAGGACGTTCAAAAAACTAAGCCAACATAAAGTAGACATATGGTATATATGAAATAGTAACTATTTTGTGTGGTATTACTATCTGTTTTACAAGCAAATACATTTAAAATTAGAAAAATCATAATTTTTGCACATTTTCTCAGAATTTTGGTGTTTTTCACAAATAAGCAATTAAGTTTTTGTCCAAATTTTTCCACTAACATAGAGTACAATATGTCACGAGAAAACAGTCAGAATCGCTTGGAAAAGCATTCCAGAGTTATTACCACATAAAGTGACACATGTCAGAGTTGAAAAAATGAGTCTGGTCCTGAAGGGCAAAATGAGTCTGGTCCTCAAGGGGTTAAGTAGGGAGATTTAGGAAGAAATGTTTTTTTGCTTGTTATTAAGTGGGAAAACTGCCAGGTGAGGAAATGTCCCCCTGCTGAAAGTTTTCTTTAAAGGGAACCTGTCAGCAACTTTGTGATTTTTGAGAACTTACAATTTAACTCCTTAACGACCGGTGTATAGTGTTTTAACGTCGGCCTTTAGGGAAAGAACTTTTCCCGCATCGTGCCAAGTGCTCCTGAAGCCCGGGCTGTTGCTAACAGCCTCGGGCTTCAGGGCAACGATCAGGGACATCTAGCAGTTTTCTACAATCATATTTAACCCCTCAGATGCAGCACTCAATAGCGAGCGCCGCATCTGAGTGGTTTTAGAGGGAGGGAGCTCCCTCTTTCACTCTACTGGCACCCCACGTGCATTGCAGGGTTCCGTTGGTTTCTATGGCAGCCTTGGGGCCTAACAAAGGCCCCCAGGTCTGCCTTTAGTGATTGCCTGTTTGGTTCTGCCAGAGGCATGGCCTAACAGATGCCTATCAGTTTTACACTGACAAGCAGTAATACACTGCAATACAAAATTATTGCAGTGTATTATAATAGCGATCAAAAGATCGCACAGTAAAGTAAAGTAAATAAAGTTTAAAAATAAAAAATAAAAGTTACAAGTAAAAAAAATTAAAAACCCACTTTTTCCCCTTACAAAATACTTTATTATGAAAAGAAGTAAAAAGTTATGTTTCATATCGCGGCATCTGTGACAAACCCAACTATAAAACAATTACATTATGTAACCCGCACGAATCGCCGTAAAAAATAAAGTAAAAAATAATGATCAAAAAGGTGCATGTACTCCAAAATGGTACCAATAAAAACGACAAGTCATCCCGCAAAAAAAAAGACCTTATGCATCAGTCGAAAAATAAAAAATGATGGCTCTTAACCCCTTAACGACCGGCGTATAGTGTTTTTACGTCGGTCGTATGGAGTAGTTCTTCTGAAGCGCCGCCTTTTCACGTCGGCACTTCAGAAGAACTTTTCCCGCATGGGGTGGAAATCTCCTGAAGCCTGTGCTGTTGCTAACAGCCTCGGGCATCACGGCAATTATCGGAGGCCACTAGCAGTGGTCTCCGATGATATTTAACCCCTCAGATGAGGCGCTCAATAGCGAGCGCTTTATCTGAGTGGTTTTAGAGGGAGGGGGCTCCCTCTTTCACCACACTGGCATACCACATGCATCACAGGGTGCCGATTGTATCTATGGTAGCCTGGGGGCCTATCAAAGGCCCCAAGGTCTGCCTTTAGTGGTTGCCTGTTAGGCCATGCCAGAGGCATGACCTAACAGGTGCCTGTCAGTTTTACACTGACAGACAATAATACACTGCAATACAGAAGTATTGCAGTGTATTATAAAAACGATCAAAAAATCACACAGTAAAGTCCCCTAGTGGGACTAAAAAAAGTTAAATAAAGTTTGACATAAATAAATAAACAAAAGTCCCAAGTAAAAAAAAAAATTAAAACCTACTTTTTCCCCTTACAAAATACTTTATTATAAAAAAAGTTAAAAGTTATTCATATTTTGTATCGCCGCGTCCATAACGAACCAAACTATAAAATGATTACATTATTTAATCCGCATGGTGAATCCCGTAAAAAATAAAATAAAAAAACAATGCCAGAATTGCTGTTTTCTCTTCATCCTACCTTCAAAAAAATGTGATAAAAAGATGGTACCAATAAAAACTACAAGTCGTCCTGTAAAAAAAAAGCCCTCACACAGCTGCATCGGTCGAAAAATAAAAAATTTATGGCTCTTAACCCCTTTCCACTTCGGCCACTTTTGACCTTCCTGACAGAGCCTCATTTTTCAAATCTGACATATTCCAATTTATGTGGTAATAACTATGGAATGCTTTTACCTAGCCAAGTAATTCTGAGACTGTTTTCTCGTGACACATTGGACTTCATGGTACTGGTAAAATTTGCTCGATACATTCAGTATTTAATTGTGAAAAACACCAAAATTTAGCAAAAAATCGCCAAAATTTGAATTTTTCTAAATTTTAATGTATCTGCTTGTAAGACAGGCAGTTATACAAAACAAAATTGTTGCTAATTAACATCTCCCATATGTCTACTTTATGTTTTCATCGTTTTTTGAAAGTCATTTTATTATACAAGGCTTAGAACTTTAGCAGCAATTTCTCACATTTTCAAGAAAGGCGATTTTTACAGTTCAGTTGTGAAGTGGCTTTGATGACCTTATGTATTAGAAACCCAAATAACTCACCCCACTTTAAAAAATGTACCCCTCAAAGTATTCAAAACAGCATTTAGAAAGTTTATTAACCCTTTAGATGTTTCACAGGAGTTAAAGCAAAGTAGAGGTGAAATTTACAAATTTCATTTCTTTTTGTAGAAATTAATTTTGAATACATTTTTTTTGTAACACAGAAGGACTTACCAGAGAAACGCAACTCAATATTTATTGCACAGGTTCTGCAGATTTAAGAAATATCCCACATGTTGCCCTAATGTGGTAATAGACTGAAGCACCGGCCTCAGAAGCAAAATAGTACCTATAGGATTTTGGGGCCTTCTTTTTATTAGAATATATTTTAGGCACCATGTCAGGTTTGAAGGGCTCTTGCAGTGCCAAAACAGTGGAAATTCCCCAAAAGCTACCCCCATTTGGGAAACTACACACCACAAGGAAATTATATAGGGGTATAGTGAGCATTTTGACCCCACAGGTTCATTGCAGAAATTATTGGAAGTAGGCCATAAAAATTAAAATCTATATTTTTTCAAAGAAAGTTTAGGTTTAGCTAATTTTTTTTCATTCCCACAAGGACTAAAGGAGAAAAAGCACCGCAAAATTTGTAAAGAAATTTCTCCCGAGTAAAACAATATCCCACGTGTGGTCATAAATGGCTGTTTGAACACAGAGCAGGGCTTAGAAGGGAAAAAGAGCTATTTGGCTTTTGGTGCTCAAATTTAGCAGGAATGGTTTGCGGAGGCCATGTCACATTTGCAAAGCCCCTGAGGGGACAAAACAGTGGAAACTCCCCACATGTGACCCCATTTTGAAACCTACTGTCACAGAGCGGGTAGTGGACCCACTAGGCCGTACCGCCGTAGCGGGGAGGCAGCTGGCCAAACAACAGGAAACCCCAGTAATACAAAGTCCCGCACAAGGGTACCTGGATAGTCTAGACAGTGGCTGCAGCTCTGGCACAGATAGAGATGGGTGCAGCAGATAACGCCAAACGTGGCGGATGACACAGGTGCCGCAGGTTGCGCCAGAAGTGGCGGACTCCTCCGGATGTGGCAGATGACACAGGACATGGCAGATTCCTCTGGACATGGCAGATGACACAGGACGTGGCGGATTCCTCTGGACGTGGCAGATGACACAGGACGTGGTACGACTCAATACTAAAGGCACAGCACGGGAAACAGGAACAGGTAACAAGGCACAGGTAACAACTGGAACGGGAAACACTAAGGGACCATTTGCAAGACAGACTGGGAAATCTAACAACGCTCAGGCAAGGATCAGAAGGCCTGGGGCCTTCTTATAGACCAGGAAATCATGGCAGTTGATGATGATGACGATTTCCTTTGTGCCGGGCACGAGCGTGCGCGCGCACCCTACGGGACACAGCAGACCGGAGCGGAAGTGAGCGCTGGCGTCTCCTAGGAAGCAGATGGAGGCCAGCGCTCACGGATCCATGGCTGCGGGCGTCGGGAGGTGAGTAAACCCGACGGTTCGCAGCCATGTACGCTACACCTACACCTATTGAGGAAATTATCTAGAGGTATAGTGAGCATTTTGACTGCACAGGTTTTTTTTGCAGAAATTATTGTAATTAGGCTGTAATAATTAAAATCTTTCAAATAAAATGTAGGTTTAGCTAAATTTTTCATTTCCACAAGGACTAAAGGATAAAAAGCACCACAAAAGTTTAAAGCAATTTCTCCCGAGTATGGCAATACCCCATATGTGGTAATAAACTGCTTTTTGGGCACACAGTAGGGCTCAGAAGGGAAGGAGCGCCATTTGGCTTTTGGAGTGCAGATTTTACTCGATTGGTTTCTTGGCGCTATGTCGCATTTGCAAAGCCCCTGTGGGACCAAAGCAGTGGAAACCCCCCAGAAGTGATCACATTTTGGAAACGACACCCCTCAAGGTATTCACCCCGCAGGTTTTTTTGCAGAAATTAGTGTGCACTCGATGTTGCAGAGTGAAAATGGGATTTTTTTCCATAGATATGCCAATATGTGGTGCCCAGCTTGTGCCACCATATCACAGCAGCTCTCTAATTATTATGTGGTGTTTCCCAGTTTTAGAAACACCCTACCTGTGGCCCTAAACTTTTGCCTGGACGATTGACAGGGCTCAGGAGTGAAAGAGTACCATGTAACATTGAGGCCTAATTTGGCGATTTACAAAGTATTGGCTCACAATTGCAGAAGCTCTGATGTGAAATAATAAAAGAAACCCCTGAGAAGTACCCCATTTTGGAAACTACACCCCTCAAGGCATTTATTAAGAGGTTTAGTGAGCATCTTTACCCCACAGGTCTTTTCCATAAAAGATTGTGCTGTGGATGGTGCAAAGTAAAAATTAAAAATTTTCCCTAGATATGCTATTTCAGTGGCAAATATGTCATACCCAGCTTGTGCCACTGGAGACACACACCCCAAACATTGTTAAAAGGGTTCTCCCGGGTATGGCGATGCCATATATGTGGAAATAAACTGCTGTTTGGGCACGCTGTAGGGTTCAGAGGAGAGGGAGCACCATTTGGCTTTTGGAGCGTGGATTTGCTTGGTAGTAGATTTGAATGAATATTGCTGGTGTTTCCGTTTATAATGTGGGGGCACATGTAAGCCGGGCAGAGTACACCAGGGACATAGTCAGGTGGTATAATAATTGGGTTAAGAAAATAATAAAATAATCCATAGATATGTGTTACGCTGTGCTCAATCCTTTCTGCACAGGCCGGTGTTGCACTGATAAATGCCCTTCCTAATCCCCCTTTTGGTTCACACTCCGCTACTTTGCAGTTTGGGGAATTTTTCTGGGAAGTGTTGTCCTGGTATAATACGGGCGCCCTCGCTTCCAGCAGATATGTTTGAGCCCTACCCCTCCTGGTTCCCTAATTTTAGGGCCTTGATAATTCGCCTCTTGAAACGGAAGAAATGTTCCCCTCGGGTCGGCACAACTGCATATTTTTTATTTCCTGACTTATTGGAGCATTAACTAATTAAATTTTTTGATAGACGTAGTGGCATGAGGGCTTTTTTTTAAGGGACGAGCTGTAATTATTATTGGTACCATTTTGGGGTACATGCGACTTTTTGATCACTTTTTATCCTATTTTTTGGGAGGCAAGGGACCAAAAAACTGCAATTCTGGCATAGCTTCTAGTTTTTTTTTTAATACAACGTTCACCATGTGTTATAAATTACATGTTAACATTATTCTGCGGGTCAGTACGATTCTGGCGATACCTAATTTATAGCACTTTTTTACACATTTTTGCACAATAAAATTACTTTTGTAAAAATAAAGTATTTTTTTTGTCGCCAAGTTGGGAGAACCATAACGTTTTAATTTTTTCGTCGACTGAGCTGTATGAGGGCTTATTTTTTGCGAGATGAGCTATAGTTTTTATATGTACAATTTTTTGATACATGCGACTTTTTGATCACTTTTTATTCCAATATTTGTAGGGCAAAGTGACCAAAAAACAGAAATCCTGGTATAGTTTTTTACTGTTTTTTTTACGCCGTTCACAGTGTGGAATAAATAACATAATATTTTTATAGTTCAGGTGGTTACGAAAGCGGCGATACCAAAAGTGTATGGTTTATATATATTTTTCAATAATAAAGGACTTGATAAGGGAACAGGGCGATTGTGTTTTATTTTATTACTTGAAACTTTTATTATATGTTTTAAAACTTTTTTTAGATTTTTTTTTTTCTAATACATTGCACTACCTATGTAGAGAAATCTATTAGGTCTGTCAGTCATTCACTGACAGCAAGCCGATTAGGCTTCGCCTCCCGGCGGGGCCTAATTGGTTTCTGTAATGGCAGAGCAGGAGGCCATTGTTAGGTCTCCTGTTGCCATAGCGGCATCGGCAGCCCTGATTGAATGGCAGGGCTGGCGATCTGCTAGCAACCTCTAAGATGCAGCGATCGCTTACGATCGCTGTATCGAAGGAGTTAATGGCAGGGATCGGAGCTAGCTCCAGTTCCTGCCGTTACAGGTGGATGTCAGCTGTAACATACAGTTGACATCAACCACTGATGAAGCCGGCTCAGCTCCTGAGCCGGTGCCATCTTGCCGTCGTGTATGGAAGCCTTTCAAGCTTCGCCGCCGGGCGGGTCCCGGAAGGGCTTCCATGGTAGGCAGACCGGGAGGCCAGTATTAAGCCTCCAGTTGCCTTTGCAGCCACAGGAACCCCAGCAATTTCATTGCTGGGGTTCCGATGAGCTGCAAACAGCTTAAATGCAGCGATTGCGTTTGAGCGCTGCATTTAAGGGGTTAATGGCGGGGATCAAAGTTAATTTCGGTCCCCGCCATTACACCCAGATGTCAGCTGTAAGATACCATTGACATCCAGCGATGGTGGCACCGACTCAGCTTCTGGCAAAATGCGGGAAGCACTTTCCATGATGTATCCATACGGCAAATGTCGGCAAATGTCGGGAAGGGGTTAAAATGTGGTGACACAAACACAAATAATTTTGAAAAAAAAATGTTTTACTGTAGGAAAACATAGGAAAACATTAAAAACCTATATAGATATGGCATCTCCACATGCGTAAGGACCCGCTGTATAAAGTTATTATGTTATTTATACCACACGGTAAACTGCGTAAAATTAAGATGCAAAAAAGAATGGCAAAATTTCTGGTTTTTTTCCTGTACCCCACTAAAAAAGTTAATAAAAAGTTAATCAATAAATTATATGTACCTCAAAATGGTGCTATTAAAAATTACAACATGTCCAGCAAAAAAAAGTCCTTGTGTCGATGGAAAAAGAAAAAAGTTATAGCTCTTCGAATGCGATGATGAAAAAACGTAAAAAATTGCTCGGTCATTAAGGTTTAAAATACCTTCGGTATTAAGGGCAGTGGCGTAGCTATAGGGGTCGCAGCGGTCGCAGTTGCGACCGGGCCCCTAAGCCTGGGGGGCCCACAGGCCCCCGTTCCCATACAGCAAGCATCTTAAATAAATCGTCTGTGCCGTGAAGCCGGCACTTCCTGGTTACTACGGTCACATGGTACACTTAGTGTACCATGTGACCGTGTTCTCACGTGACACGTCTTCCAGACAGTGGAGTGGAAGAGTCGGTTCGGTAAGCTGCAGTCTAATGTAATGTATTGTGTGGTGTTGTAATGTAATGTAATGTAATGTGTTGTAATGTGTTGTGATGCCTTGTAATGTATTGTGTTGTATTGTGCTGTTTGCGGTGGAGAGGGGGGGGCGTTAAATCACTGCCCCCCCTCCTCTCTCCACCGCAAACTGCACAATCAAACACAATACAGTATAGTACACATGAGTGTATGAGAGCGGGGCTGCGGCTGTGTGATACAGCCATTGCCCCGCTCCTGCGTCCTGACATGTGCGCGCCGTTAGGATGATGTGATTCGGCCGGCGCTGCACTTATGATCTGCGGCACTGAAGACAGAACATGGCGGGTGCACTACAAAACACCCCTATGTTCTGTCCTCAATGCCTGAACCGCCGCTCATTAGTGCAGCGCCGGCCGCATCTCCTCATGCTAACCGCGCGCACGCACTTAATGTCAGGAGCGGGGCAATGGCTGTATTACACAGCCGCAGCCCCGCTCTATAACGGCGGAGACCAGAGAAACCTCTCCTCTCCGCCGATATTCTCCTGAATGCTGCGATCAAAGCTGACTGCAGCATTCAGGGGAAAATGAGAAGGGGGATGCCCCTGGATCGCGTCACAGGGAATTCCTGTGACGCGATTGAGGGACATACCATATATGGGCAGACAGCCCAGGGTCCATTGAAGGACCCCATGGCTGTCTTACCATATTTCCTGTTGTTAGGGCATACTGAGGTGTGTCCTAACAACAGCCTATGTACTATCAGTACACAGGCTAATGTACTGGGATATAGATCTATGCCAGTACATTAAAGTTTAAAAAATAAAGTAAAAACAAAGTAATGTTAAATTTAAAAAAAAATACACATACGCCTGTTTTACAATAAACATTAAATTAAGTCTCAATACATAAAATATACATATAATCGGTATTGGCGCGGCCGTAATAACCTGCACAACAATTTTTTTGCATCATTTATGATGTGTACGCTGTAAAAAATAAAATAAAAACTGCTTTCTATCACTTATTGTGGGGCACGAGGTGTGATGAATTTAACCTCCATGTGCCTCACATTAAGGGCTCATTTACACGAGCGTGTGCATTTTGCGCACGCAAAAACCGCAGCGTTTTGTGTGCGCAAAAGGCACTTAACAGCTCCGTGTGTCAGCCCTGTATGATGCATGGCTGCGTGCTTTTCGCGCAGTCGCCATCATGATGACACTCCTTTTGAATGTTTGTCAACAGAAAAGCACGTGGTGCTTTTCTGTTTGCAAACATACTTTTGACTGCTGTTGCGCGAATCACGCGCATCCCACGGAAGTCGTTCCGTGTGGTGCGCGTGATTTTCACGCAGCCATTGACTTCAATGGTTGCATGATGCGTGAACAGCGCACAAAGATAGGACATGTCGTGAGTTTTTTTTAACGGACTCACGCTGAGCAAAGCTCACGGACTGTCTGCATGCCCCCATAGACTAATATAGGTGCGTACGTCCCACGTGAAAAGCACGCGCGTCGCACGCACGTATATCACGCTTGTGTAAACGAGCTCTAACAGTGATTAACCCCATGATGTACCTTACACATTAACCCATTATAACTGAGAAACATGATGGGGTTAATTACTATTAATGTGAGGTACATTCAAAATTCATCATCACACCTCGTGCCTCACATCAGAAAACGAAAGAACTTTTATTTTTCTATTATGCACATATGGGGGCTGATATTGCGGGGTGGGGGCATTATACTGCATGGGGGCTGATAAGATGGGGGGCATTATACTGTATGGGGAGCATTATACGGTATGGGGCTGTTATGGGGGGGCTTTATACTGTATGCGGGCTGATATTGTGGGGGGGCATTATACTGCATGGGGCTGATAAGATGGGGGGCATTATACTGTATGGGGGCTGATATGGGGGAATCATACTGTATGGGGGGCTGATATGGGGAGCATTATACGGTATGGGGCTGTTATGGGGGGCATTATACATTATGGGGCATTATACTGTGTGGGGGCATTATACTATGGGGGCTGTTGAGTAAGGCGTCTGGGCATAGGCACACGCAGGGGTCTGATGATGGTGGCGTTGGGGAGTGGTAGGGGGGCCCAAGCTGAATTCTTGCACCCGGGCCCATGAGCCTTTAGCCATGCCCCTGATTAAGGGGTTAATTGTGGCAGTGCGATGCAAGCGCTGGGAGAAAGGTGTCCAATGTATTTATGAGCTTCCATTCCCCCTCCTGTAGATATGCCATAAAAGTCTGCGTTAGGAATGCCCCTTTGATGTTGTAGCAAAAGGATCTTAAAGGGGTATCCTCAACATATACATTTATGTAATTTCCACAAGAAATGGAAAAAAGGGGTATTCACAACTTTGACTTATATAAGTGAGAATTTAAGGTAATATAAGTAATGTAAGTGAACGTAAGGTTATTGTATTGAAATGAATAGGGAATGAGTTTAGGCATATGGAAAATATAAATATATGAGCTCTCTGTTAAATTTTCACAGCTTAAATTAAGGCTTCTAGGGAATATACTATTTGTTCTCTTCCGTAGTTTACCATCAAGAGAAGGCATCCATAAACTGCATTTTTGTATTTTAATTTTTAGTTATTTAGAAACTATGGCATTTTAATAAAAATTTTTAGAATTCATCTTTATTGAGATAAGATGGAAATAGTTCAATCATTACCAAAATGTTATACCTGGAATTAACAATGTGTACACAGTATTTAGGCAAAGATTAGGTGGGTTCTAACAATATATATATGACAGCTTTTCTCCAAAGGGACTTGTCCAGTAGTAAAAAACTGTGAAAATAGATTTAAATGAAAGAATCATAGAAGAGAGGTTATAAAAATTGAAATTCACCCTTACAGATCCGCCTTTTTTTTAATACTGGTAAGATTATTGGCTGATCCTGTCAAAATTGGTGAGTTCGGACAAGATTTATCTAATATATATTGCCAATTTGTTGTTCAAGAGAAAAGCTCAAATTTAAAATAGTTGTGGAGTATTCTAAATGCATGTATCAGTGTTGGCAGAGCGTTCAGAGGGTAAAATATTTGATTCATGCAATGTTTCTGAAGTGGAAATATGATCTAACTACAGCAGATATTTGATTACTGAGAGATAAAGTCCCATCAATGACTATTCAATAATTGATAGTCCAGATTGTGCTATGATGTATTAGGTTTAACCAGGCACAGACTTTTTGGATGTACACGTTGCCATTTTGCTGTTTAACTTTAGCCACTCTCCAAAACACCTCCGTTTTACCTGGATTCAGCCAGTCAGCTGTCATTCATTCTGTAGTCTTATGGAATTGTAGACACCAGTCAATAGCTGTGATTGTTCCTATGTAGCATGAATTGAAGATGCACTTTTTTGCTTCCATTTTTGATTTTTTCCTACCACACAACAGAACTCAAAACACACACCAAAGTTTCTAGCCGTAAAGATTACAATCAGGTCAATGAAGAACATAGGGATGTTAGTCTGTCAGATACATTAGGAAACGTGAAACCAGGTTTTTGAGAAAGGATCTACCCTTCAGCTCAGTATGGATATATTTTATTGGTAAGGTCAATCCAGAGTGTATCACACCATAGCACAACCATTATGGAGGCAGGTAGTGGATCCTCTATCACATGATTGAATTGAAGCAGGGTAACCTGGGGTGCAGAGTCCAAGAGAGCACTTGTCTTCTCCCTTAACTGCCTCCAGTATAATTATATTTTTTTGCTGCAAGGTTTACCCCAATTTTCGGTCCCCAGGGTAGTATTCAATTGCACTAGACATTACAACCAGGGTTAAAGTAGAATATAGAAGCCAAAAACATTGCAAAGGGTCAGAGACAGGAACATTAAAGAATATCAGTAATCAGGGCTTAATACAGACACAAGGAGCAAAGACAAAAAGCAGAAAGAGTATAAATCCAGTGTTCCTGAGTGACATTACTAACAGGAGTCGGTTGCCATAGAAACAGGCCCCAGACTAGCCATTTGCGATTTCTGGCAAATGCCAGATGGGTCAGTGAAAAGTGAGCTGGTTGGCCCACATTATCCACATCCAGCTGCCTCTCTCTCCCTTTCTCCCATACATAGAAGCTGGTATGATGTGCGACCCATGACAGTGTGGAACTGTGCGTCAGTACTAACATCAACCGTGCAGCATACCGTCTCTCTCAGTCTACTTTCCTATGGGAAGATTATGTCACAGGGGACTAAGTGGGTAAAGACAGTCCTACACTGCCGTCAGCCATGCAGTGACCAGCTTTCTCAGTCTCTTCTCCTGTGACTCCTGTGACGCTTACCAATAATTTGTACATGATTTATATTTTATACTTCTTATCCATTGCTTCTTAGATAGTGGAACATAAAATACTACAAGTCCTTAGTGTGCTGCACTGTGCTGAAAAATGAACCCTTTCATGACCAAGGGTCATTGATGCGCCTGTGTCCAGGTCAAATTTTCAATTTCTGATATACACTTCTTTAAACAATAATATCTTTGAAACCGCTTTGAATATCACAACTGTTTTTAATTAGTTTTTTTTTTTACAAGACTTATGATGCTTTCATTTTCTATATTAGTTTATTAATTCCATGTTTTAAATTTTTATTATGAGCAGAGAAATCACAAAAAATTTGGAAAAACTTTTTTTGTAATTTTTTAGATATATTTCTCTATATTATATGTATGTGTACATATATATATATATATATATATATATATATATATATATATATACTGTCACCCTGGATCGATGTGAGCGGATAAGAGGGCTACAAGGCTATGTTCACACGACCTGAAAAAAGGGGCAGTTAACATCGGATCAACTGTCAGTTTTTCATGGCTGTTTTGCATCAATGTGTCTCAAAATTTGAATCCATTTCCCGATGGTCTGACCGTTTTTCACTGACATTTGCCATCCATTTTTCATGGACGTTAAAAAAAATGGATGAATTTTATTTGTTATGTTTTTTTTTGTCACAGCCACCTGAAAACACCACAGTGCAAATGTAAATATGACGCAATACCACTGTAGTGCCACATTGCCCACTCTAGATAGTGCCAGTGCCCACATAGATAGTGCCCACTGTAAATGGTGTCACAGTGCCCACATAGTGCCACAGTTACCACTGTAGATAGTGCCCACATAGTGCCATACACAGTGCCCATGTAGATAGTGCCACAGTGTCCCCTGTAGGTAGTGCCCATATAATGCCACAGTGCCCATGTAAATAATGCCACACCCCCTGTGTATAGCACCCTCTGTAGACAGCACCACACCCCCTGTAGATAGTGCCACCCCCTGCAGATAGTGCCAACCCCGGCAGATAGCACCTCCTCCAACAGATTGCGCCATCCCCCTGTAGTTAGCATCACCCCCTGTAGATAGCGCCACCCCCCTGTAGATAATGCCACTTCCCCTGTAGATAGTGCCACTCCCCCTGTATGTATCAACCCCCCCCGTAATTGGTACCCCCTTCCTGTAAATAGCACCACTGTAGAACCCTGAAGGAGCAGAATCCATCTGGCCGGGGATTCCACTCCTAGAGGGAGCCCCTGATGTCTCTGTCCGTATATGGATATTGACTCCAGGTGCTTCTCCAGTAGCGTTATCCTCGGCACAGAGCGATCTGACACTGGGGATTCCACTCCTAGAGAGAGCCGCTGACGTCACTGTCCATATATGGATAGTGACGCCGGGGGCTTCTGCAGTAGCGCAATCCCCGGTCAGAGTGTTGGATGGGGATTCCTCTCCTAGAGAGAGCCTCTGACGTCACTGTCCAAATGGACATGACGTCAGGGGCAATCTATAGAAGCGGAATCCCCAGCAAAGAGCGATCTGACACCGGGGATTCTGCTTCTAGAGAGAGCCACTGACGTCACTGTCCCTATATGGATAGTGGTGCCAGGGGCCTCTCCAGTAGTGGAATCCCCGGTCAGAGTGTCGCCCGTTGATTTTGCTCCTAGAGGGAGCCCCTGACGGTGGACAGTGATGTCAGGGGCTCTCTCTAGAAGCAGAATCCCCGTAACAGAGCGATCTGACAACGGGGATTCCGCTCATAGTGGGAGTTTAGGTGGTGCTAGCTACAGGGGGGTTGCTATCTACAGGGGGGGCACTATTTACAGCAGGGATGGAGAGACGTCGGGGGTTCCCTCTAGGAGGGGAATCCCCGGCCAGCTCTCTGGCCGGGGATTCCGCTCCTAGAGGGAGCTTAGGTAGCGCTATATGCAGGGAGTTTTGCGCTATCTACAGGGGGTTGTGTGTGGCGCAATCTACAGTGGGGGTGTAGTCAGGGGCTCTTAAAGCCCCGGCAGACATGAGAGTGCAGCACTGCTCACACTGAAGCAGCATTGCACTCATTAAACCCCGTTCAAGGCTGTCAACTTTTATACACGTGGCAACTGCACAGGGCATCGGCAGTTGGAACATATATAGCCGTATGGCAGTCGTGAAGGGGTTAAAGAGCTATAAAGTAGCATGTATTGTTATCTAAAAAGGTTTTATATAGTATAAAAATAAACAAATGCCGACTGCAGGTTTTTTTAGAACTTTAGTAAGAGGTACACTACATTTTTTTCATTTATGTCACCAATTTAATCATACAGTATCTATGCTGTCGATGATAGTGCAAGCCATATGCAAGCCGTCTACTAATGAATGCGAAGTGTCTGGCTTCTCTGCTGTAACTTTGAGTTTTCTTGCTATTATCACCAGGGGCGTAGCTAAAGGCTCATGGGCCCCGATGCAAAAATTCTTACTGGGCCCCCCTCCCCCCGCAAACTTCTCATGGCCTACGGTCCGCAGCTTTCAGCTGCATCGCTGGGTCTCCTAAGTGACCCAACAATGCAGCACTAGCAGCCGGGGGCGTCACTAAGGCTGGGTTCACACACCCTATTTACGGACGTAATTCGGGCGTTTTAGCATTGAATTACGTCCGAAAATGCGGCTCAAAAGCGTTGGTAAACATCTGAATGGGTCTTACGATGTTCTGTGCCGACGGTCATTTTTTTTTACGCGTCGCTGTCAAAAGGCGGCGCGTAAAAAAGACGCCTGCGTCAAAGAAGTGCTTGTCACTTCTTCAGACGTAAATGGAGCCGTTTTCCATGGACTCCATAGAAAAACAGCTCCAATTACGTCCGTAATGGACGCAGCGAAAGACTCCTGCACATGCCATTACGGCTGAAATTACGGTGCTGTTTTCTCCTGAAAACAGCACCGTAATTTCAGCCGTAACAGACGCTGCCGTGTGAACATACCCTCAGGGCTTAAAATGTCAGGGGAAATAGCCACAATACATATGTGTCCGCCCCAAAAAAATGTGTGTATAGACAGCATAGCATATCTATAGCACTATGACCCTATAAACTATGGATAGGATTAGATACAGTGGCTCAGCAGACAGTATCACACATGATAGGATTAGATACAGTGGCCCAGCAGACAATATGACACATGATAGGATTAGATACAGTGGCTCAGCAGACAGTACCACACATGATAGGATTAGATACAGTGGCTCAGAAGGCAGTATCACACATGATAGGATTAGATACAGTGGCTCAGCAGACAGTATCACACATGATCGGATTAGATATAGGGCCCAGCAGACAGTATCACACAAGATACGATTAGATACAGGGCCCAGCAGACAGTATCACACATGATTGGATTAGATACACAGCTCAGCAGACAGTATCACACATGATTGGATTAGATACACAGCTCAGCAGACAGTATCACACATGATTGGATTAGATACAGGGCCCAGCACGCTGACATTGCGGCTCCAGCGCTGGACCCAGGAAAGGTAAGAATAATAAATTTGCTTCTTTATGTGTTACTGATTATTTTTGTGTGTTTGTGTTTTTTTTACAGGTTCGGTTGTTGGACTTCGGATTCGAGGACTTCAATGACGGCGTTTTTTTTATTCTCAATAAAATGGTTAATGAGGGTTGTGTTTTTTTATTTCAATAAAATATTTTTTCTATGTGCTTGTATCTTTTTAAACTTTATTATCACCGCCTTAGTAATGGCCGCTGGCTGATTGACAACCTCCATTACTAAGGCGAGGCTTAATGTTAGCCGGTGCAGAGGCTACACTAACCCCCATTATTACCCCGGTACCCACCGCCACCAGGAGTACTGGGAAGAGCCGGGTACGAACCAGTACCCGACCATCTGTAGTGACGGGCAGGCACCAGGGTGGCCGCAGGCTGGTAGTATTAGGCTGGGGAAGGCCAAAAACAGTGGCCCTTCCCAACCTGGTAATGCTGCCTGCTGCTACTGTGTTGTATCTGGCTGGTTATGAAAATTGGGGGGGATCCCACATCGTTCTTTCCAATTATTATTATTTTTTTTTTAAATGACGTGGGGTCCCCCCCATTTTTCATAACCAGCCAGATACAATAAAGCAGCAGCAGCCTAGCATCACCAGGGTAGGAAGGGCCACTGTTTTTGGCCTTTCCCCTCCTGATAATACCAGCCTGCGGCCACTACAGTGGCCGACCATCACTACAGATGGTCAGGTACTGGATCGTACCTGGCTCTTCCCAGCACCCCTGGTGGCGGTGGGTACCGGGGTAATAAAGGGGGTTAGTGTTAGCCTCTGCATCGGCTAACACTAAGCCCCACCTTAGCAATGGTTGCTGTCAATCAGCCGGCGGCCATTACTAAGGCGGTAGTAAGTTTAAAAAAAAACACAAAGACATAGAAAAAATATTTTATTGAAATAAAAAAACAACCCACACAGCCCTCATTAACCATTTTATTAAGAAAAAAAAGCTTTCATCGAAGTAGTCCTGGAATCCGACGTAGTCCAACGACCGAACCTGTAAGAAAACACACAAAAAATGATTAGTAACACGTGTGTTAGGCTTAGATACAGGGCCCATGTGTGATACTGTCTGTGGGACCCTGTATCTAAGCCTACCACAACGTAGGCTTAGATACAGGGTCCAGCAGACAGTAATCTTATACTGTATAAGATTACTGTGTGCTGGGGCCCTGTATCTAAACCTACAGTGTGGTAGGCTTATATACAGGGCCCATCAGACAGGCTCACACATGGGCCATGTATCTAAGCCTACCATGTGATTGGCTTAGATACAGGGCCCAGCAGACAGGATCATGCATGGGCCAGGTATCTAAGCCTACCATGTGATTGGTTTAGATACAGGGCCTAGCAGACAGGATCACGCATGGGCCATGTATCTAAGCCTACCATGTGATTGGCTTAGATACAGGGCCCAGCAGACAGGATCACGCACTCATACGAGAGCTGCTTCCTCTTCATTTCACTACTCGCCCACACTGTGAAACGCCGACACGGATTCACAGTGTGACCGGAATGAAGTGACAGGAATGAAGGGGAGCAGCTCTCGTATGAGTGCTGCGGCCCCTTCAAAACAGCTGATTGGCGGGTCCCGGGAGTCGGACCCCGCCAGTCAGGGCTATCCTTACCTTCCTTTTCGGCCGCGGCGGGAGTTCTGTCGTCTCGATGCTGTGCGCGGCGCATGCATAGCGCTGTGACGTCATGCGCTGCGCACAGCGCTTGACGTCAGGACCTCTGCTGCGATCCGGAAACAAGGAAGGTAAGTAAAGTATGTTACTATAGTAACAGGGGCCCGCGGCCCGAGTTACTATAGTAACTTTTTATTGATGTGGTGCGGGGGGCCGTGGGCCCCCCTGGCTTCGGGGCCCGGTCGCAATTGCGACCGCTGCGACCCCTATGCTACGCCAGTGATTATCACCCACCTTCCAGATTGCTTTAGCCATTGGTCTCCAAATCTTTGCTTCCAGACCTTGACAGAATAGTCAGGCTCCACCATGGAGTCCGCTGGAACAAGTCTTTTAAAAGGGCAACAAACTGACAAATTACAAGAATTTGGCACTACATATCTGCTAAAAAAAACACCTAGTGTGAGATAAATAAAGAGAGATTATTGAATTGGAAAGACAGCTTTTGGATAAGCGTGGCTCTGCCACAGATTCAAGTTTACGCAATCCAACAAAGATCAGTGGTGATCGTTGCCATTGCCAAGCTTACCTTAATCTAGCCTTGGCTTTTCCTTATGTAGAAAAAAGTCATAATCTTCCGAATGATTTAGATGACTATCACTGCTATGAATCAAGTTTTTTATTATCCTATTCGTTGTTCCACAGTTGAAGCTATACTGCATAATCTGCAACAAGTAAAACACTCTGTTGCTGAATATACAGCGGAATTTCGCTGCTGGGGAGCTGATACCGCGGGTAATCTAATAGCCCAGAAGAGCCAATTTTGGCAGGTGTAGTGCCCAGATGAGTTAAGGGACTTAAAGGGATTGTGTGACCACCGACATTTATGGCAAATTTATAGGATATGCCATAAATGTGTAATTCACTTCTATGGGAGTTACAATAACAGCGTAGCTCAGCGAGCTCAGTTATTTCCAGATTCCAGTCCTGTTGCACACCTATGCTCAGTCTGGATACGGCGGCCAGTGACCACCTCGCCACGTGAGACAGGGGTCTGGGGTCCCTCATTTGAGAAAGAGGTGCGGGTCCCAGAGGTGGGACATACATCTCTTAGACATTTATAGCATATCCTGTGGATATGCCATAAATGTCTGTGGTGGCATAACAATTTTAATTAAATTGTGCATTCAAATTGATCAGAGACTTACTGAAAAATTAAGGAAAAGACAGCGGACATCTGGAAGTAATCCTGCCTTCTCCTTCAGTGAATAAATACTAAAGACGCAGCAAAATTCATAATCTATATCTGAACCTATGCAAATAGATGTTATTCAAAAACCTGATTCTATAGCAAAAACAGAGAGATGACATATAGAAAATATTTGCCTTTGTTGTGGAGGTTCAGGGCACAATGCTGTTTATTGCCCAAATAAGATTTGTAGGACAATCGCTGTCACTGATGTAAAAGAGAATATGAAACTGGAGACATCTGATCCGTTGGTTTAAAAATACATTCAATTTCTCCTCTGGCACAGGATGAAGTCAAATGTTGGTACCAGAATCTCATTTTATAGTGCCAGTACACATCTGCAATGAAACACATGAGATTTCTTGTTCTGCTTACTTGACTTTAGGGCTGGTGTAAATTTCATGGACATAACCTTTGGTCATGATAATAATATTACATTGTTAACAAATTCAGCACCAGTAGACATGGAAACAGTTTATGGGTTACCCCTAGAGATGAGCGAATTGATTCTACACTAATCAAATTTGGTCCAATTTTGGTGAATTGTAGCCAAATGCTAACCACTATTTTACAGATTAGAAAAATAATCACTTGACCTTTGGCCAGCTTTCCCTTAGTGCCTTGCAAGCAGACTCCCCACAATGCACTGCGGTTATGGCTCCCTCTACCCATATACACTGAATGACCACTTTATTAGAGACGCCTGCCCATTCCCGGTTGGAGCTTACTTGTATGGGCACGTGACCCTGGAGTGCTGCATAAAATAAAGTAAGCAAGTTTTCCGTGGATCAGTTTCTGTGTGAATACACATTAGAATTATAACATTTTGTGATCTGAGCAACTTCAAACTAGACATGGTCATTGGTGTTAGACTAGCCGAGGTCAGTATTTAAAAAAACTACCAACCTTGTAGGATTTCTAATGCAACGGTTATAAGAGTATACCAAGAATGGCGAATCAAGGAGAAACGTCCAGCGAAAGGGGACTCTATGGACGTAAGCAACTCGTCGACAAAAGGGGTTAGAGGAGGGTGTGAAAAATTGGTCTGACGAACAGGAGGTGCACACTAAAGCAAATTGCAGCCAAATACAATGCTGGTGCTCCAACTAACATGTCCAAAAATTGGATCACTGAGCAGTGGAAAAACATTGCCTGGTCAGTTGAATCCAGATTTCTGTTTGCACCATGCTGATGGGAGGAATTTAGAGCAAACAATTTGAATCGATGAACACTTCCTGTCAGGTGTCAACAGTTCAGGCTGGTTGAGGTGGAATAATGGTGGGGGGAATCTTTTGTTGGTCCTCTAATACCTGTGGATGGATGTTTGAACAGAAGGGCTTACCTAAGCATTATGGCTAACCAAGTTCATTTCTTCATGGCAGCTGTTTAGCCTATGGCAGAAGGATGCTTCAGCAACATCTGTGAGAAGCTATCCTGTCTGTATAATAATCCTGCAGAATAATTTGAAAACCTAGTGGTATCTTTGCCATGATGAATTGCTGTGGTTCTGAAAGCAAAAGCAGGTCCAATGCGCTACTACATGTGTGTCTCTATTCAAGTGGCTATTCAGTGTATGTCACTTTGACATTTCTAATGCTGGCTTGACGTTAAGAAGCTTGAAAGTGGCCAGATTAAGTTCAAGAAGATATCAGAGAGTCAGACACGAGTTTTCAGGGCAATCAAGGGAAATCAAATTTATTTAGACTGAAAGAAATCGTACCAAAAGCAAATTTCGGGAATTTCCTGTCTAATCAGGACCTGTTACTTATGAGACTATACAATTTCAAGTTCTCATCAAGTCTGATCACCAAGAAGTTATTAATTTCTACCTTTTTACATCTCCAAATTTTCCAGTTATTTTCGGGATTCCTTAACTTTCTACTTACAATCCATCCATTAATTGGGAAACACATTGTATACATTTATTCTCTGAATATTGTCAGCTAAATTGTCTGCCTAAACCTCACTACCTGAGAGCACATCAATCTCGGAACTTGCTTTTAAAGACTCATTACTGTCACAATATGAAACATTTCAGGATGTCTGTGATAAAAGGAATGCAAATAAGCTACCTCCACATCGTTCATATGATTGCCCAATAGAACTCTTTCCCGCAGCTAAAATACCCTTTGGTCGTATCTACTGTCTTTCTAAACCAGAACTGAAAGCTTTACGGTATTATATGGATAAGAATTAAAATAAAAGGGCTTTATATGGCCATCGGCGTCTTCTGTTTGAGCACCTTTGTTCTTTGTTGAGAAGAAAGTTTCCAACTTAGGTCCCTGCATTGACTATAGGGAGCTTAATAATGTCTTAGTTAAAAAAAAAAACTGATATCCCCTCCCTTTAATTCCAGAATGACATAAAAGGCTAAAATATTTATTACGCTTGATCTAGGAGGAGTATATAACCTTGTGTAAATTTGTCCTGGGGATAAATGGAAGACTGCCTTCAGGACATGGTATGGACACTGTGAGCATTTTGTAATGTCTTTGGACTTTGTAATGCCCCTACCATATTGCAACATTTTATTAATGATGTTTTCAGGGACTTATTGGATCAATTTGGAATAGCCTACCTCGATGAAATCTTTTTTAACAATCTTAAGCAACATCGCAAACATGTCTGCACCATACTACAATGACGTTGAGAACTACAATTCAATTTCTTGGATATACACTACCGTTCAAAAGTTTGGGGTCACCCAGACAATTTTGTGTTTTACATGAAAACTCACACTTATATCTATCAAATGAGTTGCAAAATGACTAGAAAATATAGTCAAGACATTGACAAGGTTAGAAATAATGATTTTTATTTCAAATAATAATTTTCTCCTTCAAACTTTGCTTTCGTCAAAGAATGCTCCATTTGCAGCAATTACAGCATTGCAGACCTTTGGCATTCTAGCTGTTAATTTGCTGAGGTAATCGGGAAAAATTTCACCCCATGCTTCCAGAAGCCCCTCCCACAAGTTGGATTGGCTTGATGGGCACTTCTTGTGTACCATACGGTCAAGCTGCTCCCACAACAGCTCTATGGGGTTGAGATCTGGTGACTGTGCTGGCCACTCCATTACAGATAGAATACCAGCTGCCTGCTTCTTCCCTAAATAGTTCTTGCATAATTTGGAGGTGTGCTTTGGGTCATTGTCCTGTTGTAGGATGAAATTGGCTCCAATCAAGCGCTGTCCACAGGGTATGGCATGGCGTTGCAAAATGGAGTGATAGCCTTCCTTATTCAAAATCCCTTTTACCTTGTACAAATCTCCCACTTTACCAGCACCAAAGCAACCACAAACCGTCACATTACCTCCACCATGCTTGACAGATGGCGTCAGGCACTCTTCCAGCATCTTTTCAGTTGTTCTGCGTCTCACAAATGTTCTTCTTTGTGATCCAAACACCTCAAACTTCGATTCGTCTGTCCATAACACTTTTTTCCAATCTTCCTATGTCCAATGTCTGTGTGCTTTTGCCCATATTAATCTTTTCCTTTTATTAGCCAGTCTCAGATATGGCTTTTTCTTTGCCACTCTGCCCTGAAGGTCCCGGAGTCGCCTCTTCACTGTAGACGTTGACACTGGCTTTTTGCGGGTACTATTTAATGAAGCTGCCAGTTGAGAACCTGTGAGGCGTCTATTTCTCAAACTAGAGACTCTAATGTACTTGTCTTGTTGCTCAGTTGTGCAGCGGGGCCTCCCACTTCTCTTTCTACTCTGGTTAGAGCCTGTTTGTGCTGTCCTCTGAAGGGAGTTGTACACACCAATGTAGGAAATCTTCAGTTTCTTGGCAATTTCTTGCATGGAATAACCTTCATTTCTAAGAACAAGAATAGACTGTCGAGTTTCACATGGAAGCTCTCTATTTCTAGCCATTTTGAGAGTTTAATCGAACCCACGAATGTAATGCTCAAGATTCTCAACTAGCTCAAAGGAAGGTCAGTTTTATAGCTCCTCTAAACAGCAAAACTGTTTACAGTGGTGCTAACATAATTGCACAAGGGTTTTCAAGTATTTTCTAATCATCCATTAGCCTTCTAACACAGTTAGCAAACACAATGTACCATTAGAACACTGGAGTGATGGTTGCTGGAAATGGGCTTCTATACACCTATGTAGATATTGCATTAAAAAACAGACGTTTGCAGCTAGAATAGTCATTTAGCACATTAACAATGTATAGAGTGTATTTCTGATTAATTTAATGTTATCTTCATTGAAGAAAACTACGTCTTTCTTGCAAAAAATAAGGAAATTTCTAAGTGTATTATTTCTCCTGAAGGTCTGAGTATGGACACTAGTATAATCAAGGTTTTTGTTGATTGGTCAGCCAGATTTTTATAACAGTTCAGAGAGTTAATGGTTTTTCTAACATCTACAGAAATTTTATTCAAGACTTCTCCAAGATCATTGCTTTCCTTGGACTCCTGAGGCTCAGGATGCTTGCATTAAGTTGCCGATTCTTTTTACATCAGCACCCATATTAATTCACCCAAATCAAGAGTTACCTTTCACTGTTGAGGTTGATGCATCTGATTCTGCAGTGGAGGCAGACCAGTCTCAACGGTCTGGAAACATGATGTTGTTGAACCTTTGTTCTTATTCTTCTGATGAAATGTTCTCATCTGAAAAGAACTATGATATCGGTAATAAAGAACTGCTAGTGAAAAAAAAAAGCATTTTCTGAGCGGAGACATCTTTTGGAGGCTGCTGTTAATCCTGTAACTGTATTTATAAATCATAGAAATCGGGAATTCATCCGTGATGTAAAAAAATGATCCTCCCGACAAGCAAGATAGAGCTTTTTCTTTTCTCAATTTAATATTGTTATTAACAATACGAGAAAACCTGTAAAGCAGAATATTTTTAAGATTTAGTCTCAGATGCAGTACTAGCGTTGGGTTGGTCAGACCTATAGAATACAAAGAGAAAAAGAATCGCATTAGGCGCAAAATGATAGTCTTAACTCAAAAGTCCAATTCCAAAACAAGGGAACGACAAGCATGTAGTTCACCATAAAATATGATGCCCAATGTGAGGTCGAATTTCACAAATCGCAGGTTATTATTGACAGCAACACTTCTTCATGAAGTCTATGCTTTTAAATATCCACATAGAAGAGAGGGATAGAAAACTCCAACAGGGAAATACTGTGATAACTCTGGTCCTTTTAAATACTTTTTATACTCACAGACGAATATATTAAAACAGTTTGTATATATATATATATATATATATATATATATATATATATATATATAAAACAGAAATAGGACAGCATAGTTACAAGTACATGTGGTCCTCGCTTGACTCCAGTTTTGATTCACAGCTTTTCTAGGGGTGTATAATAACTCCGAACATTGTTCCACGTCACAAAGTCCTTTCTATGCAAATACATGCCTTCACCCAGTCTTCATTCCCAATTAACCAATTTCTACCTCTATTCAAGCAGTGACTAAAAGCTTGACAACATCAAAAAAGGTTCGAGAAAAGATTGTTGAGCGTTTTCACGATGCTCAAAAACAATTTAAACAGGCTGCTGATAAACTTTGGAAAGCAACTTCTGCTTTTCATTTAGGGGACAAAGTGTGGCTTTCCACAAAAAAATTAAAGCTGAAAATACCTTCTCTCAAATTGGACCAGAAATGTATTGGTCCACTTAAAATTTCTTCTCAAACTAATAAGGTGAGTTTTCGATTAGAACTGCCTAAGTCTATGAAGGGGCATCCTGTTGTTTATTGCTCTCTCTTTAAGCCATTTGGGAAAAATCTTATTCCGTGTGCAAATTACCTCCTCCACCACCAGTGAATTTGCATGGGGAAGAAGAATATATTGTTGAAAAGATCTTGGACTCAAGAATCTATCGGAATAAGCTGCAGTATTTGATCCAACGAAAGGGTATGGCTTTGAGGATAATTCTTGGGAAACAGAAGAAAATGTTTATGCTCCTAGGCTTACAAAAGTATTTAATCAGAAATATCCTAACAAGCCAGACCCTAGGATATCATGGAAGAGGGGAAGTACCATTTGGATATGAATCCAGAAACTCCTTTGTCCGAGGCACTAGCTATTCTAATTGAGCTACTGTCGATGCTGTATAGCTCCACTGCTGTATCTATTTTCTAGGTCCTCTTGATCCTTGCCTCTTGAACTTCCTTGCCTTAACTATATACAATAGTGGCAGGACAGGACCCTTAATCTAGAAGGTAACCTTTATTGGATTTATTTAAAATTATACATAAAAATAAACACCCTGGTGTGAAAGTGTTCAAAATACAATTCTGACCAGACTCTTAACAGGAGTACCAGACCTGGACAAATGGAGCACTGTGGCGAGGTATGTGTTCTGATAGAGAGAATACACACAATTATTAACAACCACTAATGTAAAGACTGCATTTAAGGAGTTAACAAAGGTCTATAAGGACTACATTGTCACATGGTCGGATATTCAGTCACTGGAAAGCTGTATAAAAAAAATATAGTTCCAAAGGGGCTGCAAATCACTCTGACCCCAGCAGACAGGTTACACAGTGTGAACCTAATGAACAAATGGGAGAGGGAGGCTACAGCTAGTTCCCTTACATTCATGCAAATTCTCTTGGAGGAGGAGAGGTGCACCTGTGAAATCAAATCCAAAAGATTGAATGACCTTAGGAAACAGATCTTAAAGGTAAAAAACGGATTCCCAGTTTGACAAGAAAGAAGCCATACTGCAGGGGGTGATAGAAAGGTTCCAGAATACCATCAGTGACAGAATACACCAACAATTTATAAGGGATCTACAAGAATTCAAGGAAAATAGGGCTGCTTTGGCTAAATCCAATCACAGAGAAGGAGATCAGGACATTTCTCCTTCATTAGCTGATTGTCCTGACTATGAGAAGGATAGCCAAGTGTGGACAGAGGAAGAGGTTCAAGTAGAGGGGTAAGAGATAGAGGCAGGACATAGAGACATGGAGCTCCACAAAAGGTTAATATGTCCCGTAATAGCAGAGCTGAACAATAGGGCACATTTTTTTTTAGCCCAGGCCCTGCCTCCAAACCAATACCCCCTACGGAACTCCTGCGAATCAGGCTTAGGATCAGTAATTACTGATAGCATGCAAATTGTGAATCTGTCCATCCGTATTTTGACTGAGATAAAACATATAGTTCTCAAAAAAGGCCTTTAATTTGTACCAACCGAGAAGTATGACCCTTTTGTTTGGACTAAGGACATTTCCCTATTCTTTAGAAAGCTCCAGTGGTTTAAACACTATGCTATACTGCATAGACGCATTTGCCTTGAAAATAATCTGGAGGCAAGTGATCTACCAGCAGTGAGGTCACTGGTAGACCTTATGGAGCATAATGAAATGGACAGATCTCTGGGTCCTTTCACTAATCTAAAACAAAAAATTGTGTGCATGCCGCCACAGGCAGATAATACTAACATTGACATTTTACAAAAACTGGTGAACCAGGATTTGGAGTCATTAGGAGAAAAGGCAAGGGCGCTCAATAATTGAATTAGACTGGAGAGGGAGGCTTTGTCTAATTTGTAAACAGACTCCTCAAAGTACAAACCTCTATGTGTGGAACTATTGTCAGGCATTACATTCTATAGGAAGTTGGACATGAACCCGAACAGTGCTTTCCTGAAAGAACTTGATGCCCATCTAGTAGCCCTGTCCTCCCAACTGATCAATAAAGATGAGTATGACTTCTTGTTTCCAAAATTTCCAGTTCTGGACACTTTCTGCTCACTTCCCAAAATCCATAAGGAGATAGTATCATTAAAGGTAAGACCAATTATATCAGGAATGGGGAGTATAAACCAGAACATTGGAACGTATATAAATGTCATACTATGCCCCTTCGTCGACGCATTACCATAGTACATCAGGGATACGTCAGACCAATTACTAAAACTAGAGGGGATACAGATGGAGGACACTATGTTGTTGGGCTCTATCAATGTAGAGGCTTCCTATAGCTCCATCCACCATCACCTGTCTCTGACTGAGGTTCATAGACTACATTTTTGTGCTGTGGAATGGCACCAGGGACTCATTTCTGTCAACTTTGTAGCGCAAATTAACTCCAACGAATTGGGTCTGAAACTTACGGAGGAAGCTGATGATCGTGCACTGCCCTTTCTGGATGTTCTCATTAAATGTGATCCTAATGGATATATAAAAACAGAGGTGTTTCGAAAAAGTACCGCAACTAACAGCATCCCGAGGTGGGAGAGCTCACATCCATACAACCTCAAAAAGGGTATACCTAGGGGGCAATACCTCCGCCTCAGGAGAAACTGTTATAAAACCTCAATGTTCAAGAGACAGAATAAGGATCTCCATAGTCGTTTTAAAACTCAAGAATATCCTGATCAAATTTTGTGAGAGGCATTTGAAACGGCTGTTAAGAAGGAACGTTATTAGCCCCGAAACTTAAAACAGAACAAGAAGATAGACAGTTCAGGATAATTGGGGTATTTGATGAGGCTCATGGAGATATTAGAAAGATTCTGGAAAGACATTGGAGGATTATATTGCATGACCAGCACTTGGGTAATATCCTGGGCCCAAGACCTAAAATTACCTTTCGTAGAGGGAGGAGCCTAGGGAATCGCCTAGTCAACAGACATTATGCCCAACCATAGCCACATGATTATTGGCTGTGCAGAAAGCCAATGGGGATATTTAGATGTGGAACATGTCTTGCCTGTGACCAGTTATCACCCTCACGCATATTTAGCAGCTCAGCTATGTGTGAACAGTTTGAAATCAGAGATTTCATTAACTGCAAATTGAGCAGGGTTGTATATCTGACTAGATGTGAGTGTCCGATGGACTATGTTGGTAAAACCAAGCGTGAATTTGGACACTGGATGCGGATCACTTTAATGATATTCAAAATGAGAGAGATATATCAATCTCATTGCATATCCAAATGGTACATCGGGGTAATCATGTTTCTATCAAATTTACAGGAGTTCAGGTTATTCCCTAACATTGTAGAGGGGGTAATTGGGATAAAAGGATTCCTCAGGTAGAATGCAGATGGATCCACAGGATGAAATCTGTTAGTCCGGCAGGACTTAATGAGAATGCTTTTTGTGAGGTGTAGGAGTATAATAGGAGTCTAGACCCTATAAATCATTATCATAATGCAGCCACTATATTTTGTGTTGATCCACAGACCTGCATTTGATTCTACCTGAGAGTGTCACACACACAAGTGAAGTATCACAGGGTGTCACATATATCCATCTAATATGTCCCGATAATGTGTGACCTTTAGGAGACTGGTTTAATACTATCTAACTGCAGTCCCTATATGATGCAGTGTCTGCTCATAAGGTCACAGGATAAATGGTTTGCAAGATTTCTCTGCAATGCACTCTGCTGCAATGTTTCCTGATCAGGAGATCTGACAGCTCTTTTATGTTTACTGAGCTGTGGGGATGCGCTGTTTGGTCCCCCTGGTTACTCTATCTCACACGCCCAGTTCCCGACCCTCTTACATCAGAGCATAGGCGGCACTGAGCTCTGTAGCCACGCCTGCCTGGCTCTTGATTGGACACAGAGAGGGTGTGAATAGGGAGGGTGTGGGGTTATGAATATATAGCAGCAGCAATGCTGTGATCAGATTGCCACTGCCATTATCAAAACTGTCCCGTTATGCTACCAGTTTGCTCCCTGAAGAGCCAGTAAAAAAGGCTGGTGAAACACGTTGGAGCAGTGAAATAAATACAGGGACAATCTGCCAGAATAGTTTAGGAGCTCTGAGAGTCTGGAGGCTGCTCTTTTCAGAGCGAACCAGCAGCCTCCAACATATACAGAAAAAAGGACTTCAACTCCCACACAAACAAGAGGACTTGTGATCAGGGTCCAGGCTAGTGTGGGAATTGTATAGATGCTAGTCGGTCCCTAGTGCACAGAAAAAGAAAGTGACTCAGCGTCATACACTTCTCTTCATTCATGTTCAGCTGTGCTGTCACTTAGGGTATGTGCACACGATAACGACCATTACGTCTGAAATTACGGAGCTGTTTTCAGGAGAAAACAGCTCTGTAATTTCAGACGTAATTGCTCGTACTCGCATTTTGCCAGGCGTCTTTGACGGCCGTAATTTGGAGCTGTTCTTCATTGGATTCAATGAAAAACGGCTCAAATTACGTTCAAATAAGTGTCCTGCACTTCTTTGACGAGGCTGTCATTTTACGCGTCGTCTTTTGACAGCGACGCGTAAAATGACAGGTCGTCGGCACAGTACGTCGGCAAACCCATTCAAATGAATGGGCAGATGTTTGCCGACGTATTGGAGCCGTATTTTCAGGCGTAAATCGAGGCATAATACGCCTCGTTTACACCTGAAAATAGGTCGTGTGAACCCAGCCTTACTCTCTCATTAACTTTACCGGAGTGTCGGGAGAATAAAAAGACATTGCCTCCTCACGAGATCACGCTCTGCTGTGAGTACAGCTGAACATGAATAAAGAGAAGTATATGACGCTGATTGGTCAGCGTCATACACTTCTCTTTACAACGCCCACTTGCTCTAAAGTAAAAAAACGCCCAGTTGGGCATTTAGAAGAAATTAGCATAAAATGGAAAATTGTCATAACTCCATAAAAAATAAACGTTTTTTTAGAAAAAAATAATGTTATCTACATTACAGTGCCTATCACCTTAGGTAGGAGATAGGGCACTTATAAACTGGTGACAGAGCCTCTTTAAGTGAACACTACTACAATCACTTAATGAGTACTACTCATTGCCTTAACTACCTGTATTAGACTCATCCTTTTGGCTTACTATATAAGCTTTGCACTTGCATTTCCTCCTTGCCAGACTATTGAGTTTCCTGCCTTTAGTCTAGTTCATTGCTACCCTACTCTTCAAACTTCTGATGCTTATTTGTGTACCAAACGTGGATTGTTTCCTGACTACGTCGCTGCCTTACTCTACAAACTGTTATCCCTTATCTGTGTACTGGACTTGGATTGTTCCCTGACCATGTCTGTGCTTTATGCTACAAACTGTTGCTGCTTATCTGTGTACCAAACCTGTATACCAAACCAGACCAGTTACTTGATTACTCTTGCTATTATTACCCACCTCCCAGATTTTTTCTGTCACTGGACTCTGTGTCTGCTTCCAGACTTTGATACAGTCTCCATAGAGCTGTTTGAGTTGTGGATGCTGCATTCTTGGCTTTTTTCATTATTGTACAATGCATGTTAATGAGGTTTTACAAAAGCTCATTCTTTTAATCCACCAAAACATCTGTAGAGATTATTTCTGCATTTTTGCCATGTTTCCTGTAATGCAATGCAGGAGGATGACATCTGCAACAGTACACAGTAATGTAGCAGTTTATTAGCATGCACCTATGACATATACTACAATGTTTAATTTACTGCACAAGTATTAGTAAATTAGCTTCATTCTGAGGACAGTATCTGGCATTTAATTATACATGCACAGATGGTATATTATGCATCTTCCTTCTTTATATAGCGATATGGAACATGTTGGCATAACCTGGGCATCTTCTGGTATATAATTATGAATGTACAGCTGGCATAAGTTATATATTCTGTTGTATGTAGCTAAATGTACTATGCTGGAATAACCTGGGCATCTTCTGCTATATAATTAAATATGTACACGGTGTAAGTTATACATTTACTTGTATATAATTATATGGACCTTACTGGAATAACGTGGGCATCTTTTGGTATATAATTATATATGTACGGTTAATATAAGTTATACATATTTTTGAATATAGTGATAAGGATCATGTTAATATAACCGGGGCATCTTCTGGTATATAATTCTATACGTACAGCTGGTATAAGCTATACAGCATCTCCTTGTATGCAGGGCTGGTCACACGGTAGGAAGCTGACTCAGCCATTTCTGGCAAAGCACCAGTCACCGAATTATCCCACCAAGAGAGGGGCTTATGGCAAGGCCGGTGATTGCTTAGGCGACGGCTGCCCAGGTGTGCAAACAACCGTAATGAAGTCGGTTTTGGGTGTAGACTTGAAGTTACAGGAGCCTAACCATTTTGCATGGACAGCATATGGGCCTGTTTGCATTAATATGGCAGGGATCATTTTCAGTCCCAGTCCGGCCCTGCATAGCATTACAACACGACTGGCCACAGCACCAAGGAGAAAGCCACACAGAGCGACACTGAAGCCAGGTGAGATAAGTGAAAACTCCCAACCGGGTTTACTAAAAAATTGTTGATGTACTGTAGTTGATTTATTACCAGAACATTTAGAAGTTTTTGTTCTGATTCAGTAGAAATGTATTAAAATGTTACTGTTTTAAGAGGAGATGTGGTGCAGACGAAATTAGTAGATTCGATTTTAATTTGCCTCACCTTTCACCTTGTAAGAATCAACATCTCCTGTGGTCACTCATTTACTCACCTTCAAACTACTGAAAAATGTTTTTTTAATAATTGTACATTTCTCTAGGATATATATATAATATAATATATATATATATATATATATATATATATATATAATAGATGCTTTGCTATCATCTGAGCCTCTTTCCTTATCCTTCTCTGCCTCTCCTTCTGCTTTCTAGTTCCTTCCTTGTCCATTAATTTCCTTTCCTTGCTGTTTTATTCAGTATTATCTCTTATTGCAAAAAACCAAGACAATGAGGAGCCATGGAAACTAGAAATGAGAGGACTTCTGTTCACCTAATAAGACCGATCATGAAAATACAAACTACGGCTTCCCACTTTAAATGTTCTCTCTGCTTCCTTCCCATCTTCACTCATGCATGTAGTTACATGTCAATCACTGAATCATTTCCTGCCTCTACACATAACCTGTGCCACAACAGAACGTTTCAGCGACGTTGGGGGTCTCGGCATCTAGACCCCCACCAATCCATACTTCTGATATGTCTATATCAAACACTTTTGGAAAGTAAAGTTACTCTTTAACTGTAATTTAAATGTTTGGTAAAAGTATAACTTCCCATTTTATGCCAAATAACTCACATACGAAAACATAAAGACTGTGTAGCTTCCAAGAAGTGATTTTATGTCAGGCAGCAAACAGTAGCCGTATGATCTCTAGATTGCCAGGAATCATTGAGTCACCAGGAAGGTACTATTTTGTTATCTAAAAATGCACATTACCCATATTGGCCTACGATCTGTAAAGGCTGGAATACATTACCAATGCAATACTACTGAGTTGAAATAGCATACTCCCATTTAGCACTATAAAAAGAGGCCTAAATTTGAGTTCTAACATAGTATGTTGGTTGTGGGTTTTCATGTACGGAATCCGCACTGAAATTCTGCAATAATGTATAATCCAAGTTAATGGGGTTTTACGTATTGTAGACATATTGCAGATTTTCAAATCCACAGCATGCCCTTCCTGTTGCAGAATTTTATAGAAAATGTCTCCAATTGCAAAGAAAAGATAACATTCAGATATTTCCATGAATTTTGATGTGGATTTTCCAGCTAGTTCAGCAGCAGATTTTTTTTCTCACTTTGTAGTAAGGGTATAGATATTATAGAGGCAGACCACTCAGTTTGGTTTGGGGTCCTTAGACAAAAGGGGCCCATCCCTGGTTTAAACCATACCATTTGCTAGTGGGTGTTGAAACATGTGCAGAACTCCCCTCCACAGGGAATCTGCAGTGTTAGCAAAAAAGGATATGAAGAATTGGCCCAATGGTCATGGAGAGATCAAGCAAATTAATGGGGGACCATTTTGATCTTTGCAATATACGCCACAGCTTGGGAGGATTTAGGTCATATAAAAAAGTAATTGGCGCAAACTTGACAAATTAACTTAAAGATCCCAGACGATCGATCCAGAGAAAACAGCAAGTCTTCTAACCCCACTAGCACGTGTGGTTAACTGTAAGTAGAAACGTTACCAGGATACCGATACTTGACTCCAAGAATTCCTATATAAGTCAGACTAGGACAAAACGGGCTTCTATGATGAAGTTCTGTGATACACTAACTCTTATAACGCAAAGTATTTATTGTACACACAATATTTTCAAAAGGTAAAAGCATGTATTAAAACAATAGCGTGACGGTCAACAGGGTAAAACACCCAACTCAAGTTTTGCCCTCATGGCTTCTTTCGGGGCATGTCCTCTGCATCAAAACCCTAGCAATTTTTTACCATCACATATAGTAACATATCTATAAATCTAAAAAAAATCAAATAAACGAAATCAGAAAATGACCGTCATATGTATATTCCAAATGCAAATAACAGACATATAAAATACTCCCATATAAATACAAACATATGCTCTGTAATTTAGTCATCGATGGTGCCATTGTAAATCAAAAGACACAAATTTGCAGACAGATACAATACATCCGGTTTTGTCAGCGTAGTCTTTAGGGCAGGATCACACATGCCGTTTTGATACCGTTTTTAGTGCAGTTTGTGGTTCAGGTTTTTTTTAGACAAAGCCAGTAGTGGATCCAAAAGGAAGGAAAAATGTAAAAAAAATACTGATGCATCTCCTTTCTGTAATGTCCACTCCTGTGTTTGGCTGAAAAAACTGAGACAAAAACTGCAAGCATGACCCTAGCCTACATCCAAGGAAGGACATTATAAAAGAGGGTTTTTTAGTGGTTGCACACTTGTTCTGAGCCCTTCACCATGCTTTTTAGTCTGATCAAAATTGTTTTTTTCTTTTTTTTAACAAGTGAAGGAAGGAGGCAGAGAACGTAGAAAGTTTGGCAGTACAAAAACATATCAGATGTTAAGAACATCTGATGGGAAACAATATACATAATATACTTAGCATTGTGCGCCGGACCCGTAGTTTTGCCGGAAGCAGTAGCGTAGTCGACTACGTTCCGATGGAACGTCCGAACGGGACCCCAACGCAGATGTGAACAGCGCTTAAAGAAGCTCTGTCACCAGATTTTGCAACCCCTATCTGCTATTGTAAACACGCCCCGATGTACGCACATAATACACGCCCAGTTGTACTTTTACTTTTCAACACGCCCAGTTGTACTTTTGCAAGCCTCATTTGCATAAATACAAAAATGGTCATAACTTGGCCAAAAATGCTCGTTTTTTTAAAAATAAAAACGTTACTGTAATCTACATTGCAGCGCCTATCTGCTGCAATAGCAGATAGGGGTTGCAAAATCTGGTGACAGAGCCTCTTTATGGCTGATATCACACATGCAGTTCTTGTGGCAGTTTGTTTTAGACAAAGTGGATCCAAAAAGAAGAAAAAGTATAAAAGAAATACTGATCTTTCTCCTCTCTTTTGGATCCACTCCTATGTTTGGCTCAAAAAAAATGCATTAAAAACTGCCATAAAAAGGGAGTTTATGCCAGATGGTAAATAAAAAAAAATTAATTACTGACAACAGAAAAACGCTGCTTAAAATAGGTTTGTTGAAGAATGATCGGTACTGTCAGAAAGAAATATAGGAATAGAGACACAATGTAAATTTTTCGTACATTCAGTTTAAATACAGCGTAAGGCCTCATGCACACGACCGTAGCCATGTGCACGGCAAAGCGAGCCGCCCGCAAATCGCGGGCCATGCACATGGCCACGGACATTATTATCAATGAGCCCGGACCGCAGAAGACGGCCGTAATAAGGCATGTCCGTTCTTTCTGCGGTACGGGCTCCCGGGCCATGCATGGACCGTAAAAACTGCGGTCGTGTGCATGACCCCATAGAAATGAATGGGGCCGCAATTCTCCCATGGATTTTCGGGGGAATTGCGGCCGCAAAAGCACGTTCGTGTGCATGCACACGACAGTAAAAAAAACTCTGTTTTTGCAGCCCGCAATTGCGGTCCTCAAAAATGGACCCATTCACTTCCATTGAACGCGGACACCTTTCCGTAGCGCTACGGATGGGTGTCCGTGCCACAGAAATGTTCCGAAAATTATGGAACATGTCCGTTCTTTTGCATTTTGCGGGCCGTGCTCCCATACTTTGTATGGTAGCACGGCCCGAAAATGCGGGTGGCAGTCGGAGGCCGGCCATGCCCGCAATCGCGGGCCGTGATTGCGGGCACTGTCGTGTGCATGGGGCCTTAGGCCTCATGCATACGACCGTATCCGCAAATACTGACCATAAATATGGTTCCGTATTGCTTTATAGTCATCAGAAAATCATCAGCAACATATCCATTTCTGCAGAATCGTATCCGCAAATATGGTCCGTAGTGCATCCGTATTGTATCCGTACATACGGATCCGCAAAAGAAAGAGGCCTGGTTGAGGGGAAATTCCCTTTGTGTTGCTTAGCAGCACTTCTATATTTGCGGATGGCTATCCATATTTGCGGACGCACCTCCGTAGCCATCCGCAATTTTGGCTTCCCCCATAGACTTCTATGGAGGAGTCCGTGCCGCAATTGCGGACCAAAAACTGACATACTCCATAATTCCCGTCATGGCACGGACACTCATCCATAGCGATACGGAAAGGTGGCCGCGTTCAATGGAAGTGAATGGGTCCGTTTTTGCGGACAGCAATTGTGGTCCGCAAAAACGTAGGTTTGTTACACACGAACGTGCTTTTGCGGCCGCAATTCCCCCGAAAATCCATGGGAGAATTGCGGCCCCATTCATGTCTATGGGGCCATGCACACGACCGTGGTTCCCACTGTCCGTGCATGGCCCAGGAGCCCGGACCGCAGAAGTGTCCTAGCCAGGCTCATAGCAAATAATGCGATTTGCGGGCGGCTTGCGGGTGACACTCCGCCCCCGGCCGACCTGAAAATCACGGCCGTGCACATGGCTACGGTCGTGGGCATGAGGCCTTAGGCCTTTTTCACACGCCAGTATTTTGGTCAGTATTTTGCATCAGTATTTGGGTTACATGCTTCAGCCACAATGCAGAGCAGTAGAACGGGGTTTAGGGGGGCCCCGTTCTAGAGATAGGTGTGGAGGTAGGATATTTATGACTGTGGATATGTCATAAATGTCTCTGATGGGAAAACCCCTTTAACTCCTAGTTTTGGCTTCCAAATAAATACTGATGCAAAATATTGCCTAAAATACTGCCGTGTGAAAGTGGCCTTAAAGGGGTTTTCTCATAATGATCATTTATTACCTATTCATAGGATATGTGATAAATGTCTGATCGGTGGGGGTCTGACCATTGGGACCCCCACCGATCATGAGAATGGGAGTCGCCGAGTGCCCGAGATAGAGCTCAATTATCTCCGGCAGATCTATAGAAAGTAAATGGAGCAGTAGCCAAGCATGCGCATTAAAGCTCCATTCGCATAAGGCATTTGGGATTTTGAGATCAGTGGGGGTCCCTGTGGATAGGTGATAAATGATCATTATGAGAAAGCCCCTTTAAATGAAGCTGGAGAGGATAGATTGTAAGTTTTCTCTGGTAAAACTCAGTTTCCTCCCACACCTCAAACGCATTTATCGATTGATTGTCTTTCTATGAAATTGGCACCAGTGTGTGTACATGTCTTGGATAGGAAATTTGCCTTTAAACCTTACTGGTGATAGAAAACACATTCTATGTACAGCGCTTCAGAATATGTTGGCGCTACATAAATAAATAAAAATACATAATTTACATAACTGTCAATTTACAAGCATATGACCATACTAAAGATATTCCAGAAGCATTCTGGGTAAAATACATAATTTGTCTGGAGTGTAGGTGAATCCATTACGCCTCCTCCATTCTGAATATCCATCACCAGACAGTCCTGTTTATTCGCTACCTCAGTACCTATTCTAGTGGCACCAATGACATGCTCTCATTAGTGTGTCAAGGAACGCCCCTTGGGGGCAGTTATGGGGCGGTCTTGATGCCTTACCCTGAGGCCTGTTTTTGGTGCCTCTGGATAGTTAAGAAGCAGGTCTGCTCTGGTGGTGGATATCCACAAACCAAGAGTGCAGGTAGTGCTTCAGGGGTGAGGTGGGGTCTGAGTCTGGGCAAAACAGGTTTTGCGCTAAATGTATATTTAAGAAAGAATAATATTTCTATTTTGTAAGGTCAGAGTGGCTGGCAAACCTGAACAATACTTCTCTGAATAATAAGGAATCCTTTGTCTCTTACATGTATAGCTAAATATAGCCGCCGTCGCTGCTTTCTATATAAAGAATGCTATGTTTGCAACAATTGGATATTTCAGGCACAGCTGCTTAGTCACCAATTTTCATTAATTGTGCATCTACTTCTAGGCATTCTGTATTCCCAGTTTTTAATTACATAGAAGAGCCTTAAAGAGAAGCGCCGTCGCTTGGCATCTGAAAGTATTAATAATCAGTTTATTTCGTCTATGCCAGAGGATCACAAATCTGAACACACATTTTTGCTGTGAACTACTTAGTGACTGCACACACATACAGTGATCACCGGCTGATTTTTGTTTCTGCGGCTGCTTAACAATATGCCCATTATATTAAAAATGAAGCATTTATAGGAATAATCGCTAGACATGGTGCATGTAAATGTGCTATTTTCCATGCATGACTGGAAAGGGTGCTAATTAAATTCTTGCCGTTCATACTTATGTTCATTCATTGTTTAATGACGGACGAATTCAGCGATGTGTTCAAGCAGACATTTTAAGTCGAATGCTTTCCCTTTGTCATAAAATGGTGGCAACATGAGGAGAGCACTGCTGCTCGTGCAACATAGAAAACACATTCTAATACTATTTTAACCATATAGTGCCAATCGTCAGCGATATTTCCCTTCTCCTTATCAAGGTACTCTGTTATCAGTGATGCATACTAGATTTGCTCTGTACCATTTTATGACTAAATTTGCATAAAATGGCTTAATGCTAATGTAGTAAATAGAGTTCACCAAGACGACAGTTAATACAGTCAACAGTGACTGCAATACAATCACATTCAATTAAATATTTCAAGCAATAAAAATATGTATTAATATTGAACATTTAGGCTTATTTCTAACAAAAATGAATTTAGCACCTAGAATTTTTTTTTATGTTTTTACCTTTCATACTGAGATTTTTGTGGTTTTTTTTCAATTTAATAAAAACACTTATATATAAAACTTGTATTTTTACCGTATTTAAATAATTTGTAAATAAAAATAAAGTGAACGCGTGTAAAGCATTCAGCAATTAATTATATTACACTTAGAAACAGTAAATGACAGAGACCTGAACAGACAAAAGCAAATCTCGTAGCTTACATTTAATATATTACCAGAAGAAATGGCTTATTTAAAAATAAATGCATGCTTTGCCTTACAGTTATTTTCTATAAAGCCTGCTAAATAATTGAATAATATATGATATATTATTTATATTCAGTAGTTTTAAAATGTGTGTTGTATTTCAGCTACAATTATAGTAATTTATTTATCAGTGAGAAATTTACATAATCACACTTCAAAATCCAGCGGCTTGAGACGTATCAGGAATGCATCCATGAATGTGTTAACAACATTAACGAATAGCATTGTACCTTGATTAATATTATAATTTCTTATGTCATTCTGATGTTCAGTCACTTAGAATGCATTGAGGGATAAACATGTCTCATCACTTACAGCTTTTCCATGCGAGAGTGAAAATTAAAATATATTAAAACATGGAAAATTGACATAAAAAAAGCAAGAACGCAGTGAACAAGTTTTAAAAATTATCATTACTAAGATAATTTTTTGATGTAAAAGGATTTAAATAAAATGTTAAACTTAAGTAAACAATTTATGGACATTGATTAAAAAACAATTAAAAAAATATACACACACATTTATAGATCTAAATCTAAATATATATATATATATATATATATATATATATATATATACGCATCTTTTTTTTTTTTAAATACACAGATATTTTATTTAGTAAATATGTAGGGGTTTTTTTATAACTTCAACTACTTTTCTTGAATTTACACAGGTACAAAATTAACAATACCCTAGTAAATAACAAATGCTACAACGCATACAGATTTTTGCTTTGCGCTTTCCTAAACACCAACGTCTGAATGTGTACTCATGGAAAACAAAACATCTTCAAAGTTTCTCTCTTGACAAGGAACCCTTCAATTATTTTCTGTAGTAATTTTCAAGCTGAAGAACTGTATTCTTCAAGTTTTTCACATAATAGGGCGTATATGCTCCATAACAACATGCTTTCACACAGGGCGGTCCTGTAATGAGGCAGACAGAGCCGGTTGTTTAAGGCGGCATGGTTTTAGTTGCATAATATTTATGAAATCAGTATTAGGAATTCATAGTTTCTTTTTGGCAGGTAAAAAAATAAATTATAATTTCTTCCTCTGTAAGGGTATGTTCACACGGCCTATTTACGGACGTAAATCGGGCGTTTTTGCCCCGAATTACGGCCGAAAATAGCGCCTCAATAGCGCTGACAAACATCTGCCCATTAAAAGCAATGGGCAGACGTTTGTCTGTTCACACGAGGCGTATATTTACGCGCCGCTGTCAAATGACGGCGCGTAAATAGACGCCCGCGTAGAAGAAGTGACCTGTCACTTCTTTGGCCGTAATTGGAGCCGCTATTCATTGACTCCAATGAATAGCAGCGCTAATTACGGCCGTAATTGACGCGGCGTTCAAGCGCCTGCACATGTCGGTACGGCTGAAATTACGGGGATGTTTTCAGGCTGAAACATCCCCGTAATTTCAGCCGTTACGGACCCCCGCCGTGTGAACATACCCTAATACTGTCTGCGTTTTCATAACCACAGGCCTTCTGTGATCTAATGCTGTCCATATACATTAATATCAGCAGATCGCACTCCCTACAATCAAATGTGTATGAAGGCCTCCAAACTCTCCCCCGATGGCAGATGTTGGGGGAACTGAGGATCAGGCATGTTGGATTTCAACATTTTCAATTTTTGATAGTGCCAGGACATGTCTTATTCCCCTCATTGAAACAAACATGCATGCTTAGCCAAACTCATCGTGCCTATGGGGAGGTTGGAAGAGATAGCTTTTGGCCAACAGCTATCTTATGTGAGTGACTATCTTTTGTCTACAAGCTTGGTCATTATTTATTAGATCTTATGGATGTAGTTCACAAAAAAAATGGTTTATGCATTATTAATCTGTGGTTCAGCCAATAGAGGATGAAAACTGCAGGCTATGGTCTTTATACATCATTGGTCATTGTTTCTATACATTGTAATGGTTATAAAGGGATTAGCCCTTGATCCATATGTAGGGTGTTAATGTTTTGGTTTTGTAGTTGGGAACAACTAGTAGAAGATGTGGTACAAATCACTATTCACTAATGATGTGGGTAGTAGGTGCAATGTTGGACTAGGGTTCCTTGGGTTAGCCACAGGAAATTATTCAGAAGGCTCAAACTCCATCTATACATAATTTGTACACATCCACTTTATAATTGCATTGTAAACGTTGTTGTTATCATTTCCTATGCAGGCCATATCATTGATGAGGTGTAATAAGTTATTTATGAATGAACCCATAAGAAATAGGTGCTAGTAGTAAATGTTAAACTCAATGTCATCTCCAAATGGGGTTGTCTTCTGCTTTATCATCTTGCTACTCAATAGTGTTCATCATTCATCTTATTCATTACTTTTTTCTTCCTTTTTCCCCATTTAACTGTTTTGAACAGAATTATCTTTTCATACAAATTAGGTTTTGTAATAACATGTCCAAAATATGACAGCTTTATTTAGTTCATTTGTGGAACATATGTAGGTTTTGTTAAATGAAGTATCAACTTTTCAGTAAAATAAAAATGATAGTTTGGTCAATTGTAATCGTTGTATTTATAGGTGCGTATTATAAGGCCTAGATCTTTTCCAAGCATTTTATCCAAATATTTTTTTTTTATAAGAATTTATCTAGACAGAAGCTACAGAGGTCGCCTTGTCGTGGCAGGTGGGCAAACACTTTTTGATCAAAATGTGCACTAAGAACCTCCCTTTTATAAGTAGATTTAGCTTTAGTGCATATTTATTTATATTTTGTGGTTTAGGTGGCATTAGCGCCATTCTTTTTCTGCTGTATATATATATGTATATATATATATATATATATATATATATATATATATATATATTTGCATTTAAAATGAGTTTATCGTTTGCCCCCTTGTATTTCTTTCTTCACCCCATTCACTCTAATAAATTGACAAATTAAGTAAATTTATGAGAAAATTTATATTGTACCTGTCATGTTTAGCACAGGGAAAGCTTAATTAATAACTGATCCAAGGTAATAGGGGTGGAATAAGGGGTAGGCAGAGTAGTTGGCCATCTAGGGTACCTGTAATGGCAGGAAGGAGGTGAAGGGAAAGTGAGCCCTAATCTACCCACCGCCCTGTCCCTGCCTACTTGCAACGACCCGCCCTAGGCGACGAGGTACAACTGGGCGGCGGTCCCTACGCTGTCTAAGTGCACAGGAAAACAAACAGGGAACATGCAAGGGAAGGGGCAGTAGCCACGGAACGCCACGAGGAAACGGAGCGGCGAACGGACAGTCAGGACCAGGACGAAGTGAGTACACCCAAGCGGGCAAGGAGACAGAAGCAAGCCAGGGGCAAAGCAGGTCAAGCAGAACTGCAGCAAGGCAGAAGCACGGCAGAAGCAGGCTGGAGCAAGCAGCAGTGGGGCCAGGAATCCAAAAGAATTACAAGCACTGAGGGAGAGAACAGGGCAGGTAATAAAGGACAGGGGGCGGAGCTAACTCCGACAGACCAGGCCGCGATAGGCTCTCCCACTCCTGAGCCTGCCACCCTGGTTGGTGGGAGATGGTGTCAGTCGAACAGGTCTGGCCTCAGGTGTGGATTGATTAATCCCAGGAGTATACCTAGATGAAGTACCTGGCAGATCCCTAACAGTACTCCCCCTTTTATGAGGGGCCACCGGACCCTTACTAAGGGGACCCGGTTTAGTGGGGAAGAGAAGGTGGAACCTCCTGATCAATACCCCAGCGTGAACATCACGGGCAGGTACCCAAGTCCTCTCCTCCGGCCCGTATCCTCTCCAATGGACCAGGTACTGGAGGGAGCCCTGGACCATCCTACTGTCCATAATCTTGGCCACCTCGAATTCCACCCCCTCAGGGGTGAGAACGGGAACAGGAGGTATCCTCGAGGGGGACCAGGACGGGGAGCAGCGTTTAAGGAGGGAGGCATGGAAGACGTCATGTATGCGAAATGATGGGGGGAGCTCCAGACGGAAGGATACAGGGTTGAGGACTTCAATGATCTTATAAGGTCCAATAAATCGGGGAGCAAACTTCCTGGACGGGACCTTAAGGCGCAAGTTCCTGGACGACAACCAGACCAAATCCCCGACGACAAACCGGGGGTTAGCAGAACGTCTACTATCCGCCTGAATCTTTTGTGCGCTCTGGGACGCCTCTAGGTTCTTCTGAACCTGGGCCCAGACAGTGCACAGTTCCCGATGAACATCCTCTACCTCAGGATTATTGGAACAACCAGGGGAGACGGAGGAGAATCTTGGGTTAAACCCGAAATTACAGAAAAACGGGGAGACCCCTGACGAGTTACTGACCCGGTTATTCAAGGAAAATTCAGCAAGGGGAAGGAATGAGACCCAATCGAATTGACAGTCAGAGATGAAACACCTTAAATATTGTTCCAGGGATTGGTTGGTCCTTTCCGTTTGGCCATTAGTTTCGGGATGGAAGGCGGAGGAGAAGGACAGATCAATCTCCAACTTTTTACAAAAAGCTCTCCAAAATAAGGAAACAAATTGTACCCCTCTGTCAGAAACGATATTGACTGGGGCCCCATGGAGACGCAGGATGTGTTTCACAAACAAAGAAGCTAACGTCTTGGCGTTAGGTAGCTTCTTAAGGGGCACAAAGTGGCACATCTTGCTGAAGCGGTCGACTACCACCCACACCACCGACTTGCCCTGAGATGGAGGCAAATCGGTGATAAAATCCATGGAGATATGGGTCCAAGGTCTCTGGGGAATGGGCAAGGGACGTAGTAGGCCCGCAGGTCGGGACCTAGGGGTTTTGGACCTAGCGCAAACCTCACAAGCGGCGACGTAAGCCCTAACGTCTTTAGGCAACCCAGGCCACCAATAGTTTCTGGTAATGAGGTGTTTGGTGCCCAAGATGCCAGGATGACCAGATAGAGCGGAGTCATGGTTTTCCCTGAGTACCCTCAGCCGGTATTGCAGGGGAACAAACAGTTTGTCCCCAGGGACGTTCCCGGGAGCTGCACCCTGATCAGCCGCGATATCAGAAGCTAAATCAGAATCCGTGGCAGAGACGATTATACCAGGGGGTAAAATACAAGCAGGATCCTTCTCAGAAGGAGGATTGGCCATGAAACTACGTGACAGAGCATCAGCCTTAATATTCTTGGACCCAGCCCTATAGGTAACCAAGAAATTAAATCTGGTAAAGAATAGTGCCCACCGAGCTTGTCTAGGATTAAGCCTCCGGGCCGATTCTAGGAAAACCAGATTCTTGTGATCCGTAAGGACCGTTACCTGGTGTCTGGCCCCCTCCAGGAAGTGCCGCCACTCCTCAAAAGCCCATTTAATGGCTAGAAGTTCGCGGTTGCCAATATCATAGTTACTCTCCGTGGGCGAAAACTTCCTAGAGAAGTAAGCACAGGGGCGGAGATGGGTGAGGGAGCTGGTACCCTGGGACAAGACGGCCCCCACTCCCACCTCGGAAGCGTCAACCTCCACAATAAATGGCTCCTCTTGGTTGGGCTGAATCAGCACGGGGGCCGAGATAAAGCACTTCTTGAGGGTCTCAAAGGCCTGGACGGCCTCAGGGGGCCAATGGAGGACATCAGCACCCTTGCGGGTAAGGTCCGTAAGAGGCTTAGCGACGACCGAGAAGTTGGCAATAAATCTCCTGTAAAAGTTGGCGAACCCTAAAAAACACTGTAACGCCTTAAGGGAGGCAGGTTGGACCCATTCCGCCACAGCCTGAACCTTGGCAGGATCCATGCGGAATTCATGAGGAGTGAGGATTTGCCCTAAAAATGGTATCTCCTGTACCCCAAAGACACATTTTTCAGTCTTAGCAAACAGATTATTCTCCCGAAGGACCTGGAGCACCTTCCTGACATGCTCCACGTGGGAGGACCAGTCCTTGGAAAACACCAGTATGTCATCAAGGTACACAACAAGAAAATTACCCAGGTACTCTCTCAGGATTTCATTAATAAAATTCTGGAAGACAGCAGGGGCATTACACAACCCAAAGGGCATGACCAGGTATTCGAAATGACCCTCGGGTGTGTTGAACGCAGTTTTCCACTCATCCCCCTCTTTGATGCGGATAAGGTTATATGCCCCCCGTAGATCGAACTTAGAAAACCATTGGGCTCCCTGAACCTGATTAAAAAGATCCGGAATCAAAGGAAGTGGGTACTGGTTCCTTACGGTGACCTTATTCAGGTTACGATAATCAATGCACGGCCTAAGACCACCATCCTTCTTCCCCACGAAGAAGAAGCCAGCACCTACAGGAGAAGTCGAGGGGCGAATGAAACCCTTGGCCAGGCATTCTTGGATATACACCCTCATGGCTTCACGTTCAGGACATGAAAGATTAAATATCCTACCCTTAGGAAGCTTGGCACCAGGCACCAAATCGATAGCGCAATCGTAATCTCTATGGGGGGGCAACACCTCGGAGGCCTCCTTAGAAAACACATCGGCGAAGTCCTGAACAAACTCAGGAAGCGTGTTTACCTCCTCCCGGGGAGAAATAGAGTTAACAGAAAGACATGACATAAGACATTCATTACCCCATTTGGTGAGATCCCCAGTATTCCAATCAAACGTGGGATTATGCAACTGCAACCAGGGAAGGCCTAAAACCAGATCAGACGATAATCCCTGCATCACCAGTACAGAGCACTGCTCCAAATGCATGGAGCCAACCAGGAGTTCAAAAACAGGAGTATGCTGAGTAAAATAACCATTAGCAAGGGGGGTTGAGTCGATTCCTACTACAGGGATAGGATAAGGTAAATCAATACAAGGCATCTTTAGAGACATAGCAAATTCCACAGACATGATATTAGCAGATGACCCTGAATCCACGAAAGCACTGCCCGTGGCAGCCCGGCCAGCAAACGAGACCTGAAAGGGAAGCAAAATTTTATTGCGTTTCAAATTAACGGGAAATACCTGTGCGCCCAAGTGACCTCCCCGATGATCACTTAGGCGCGGAAGTTTTCCGGCATCTTATTCTTGCGCCTGGGACAGGTGTTCAGTAGATGCTTGTCGTCCCCACAGTAGAAGCAGAGACCATTCATTCTGCGAAACTCCCTACGTTGTCGAGGGGACATGGAGGCCCCGAGTTGCATAGGTACCTCCGAGTCCTCCGTGGAGGGGCGAGGAGACGGGACCTCGGGGGGGATCGCAGAAAAGTCAGAGGGGAGCACACTGAAGCGTTCTAGCTGACGTTCCCTGAGACGTCGGTCAAGTCGTACTGCTAGGGCCATAACCTGGTCAAGGGAGTCAGACGAGGGGTAGCTAACCAGCAGATCCTTCAGGGCGTCAGATAATCCTAACCTAAACTGGCACCTTAGGGTCGGATCGTTCCACTGAGAAGCTACGCACCATTTCCTAAAATCAGAACAGTATTCCTCAACCGGTCTCCTACCCTGACGTAAGGTCACCAGCTGACTCTCGGCTAAAGCAGTCCTGTCAGTCTCGTCGTAAATGAGTCCGAGGGCAGAGAAAAAACGATCAACAGAGGAAAGTTCAGGGGCGTCAGGAGCCAAGGAGAAGGCCCACTCTTGGGGCCCTTCCTGGAGTCGGGATATGATGATACCCACCCGCTGGTTCTCGGAACCTGAGGAGTGGGGCTTTAGGCGGAAATACAGTCTGCAACCCTCCCGGAAGGAGAGAAACGTCTTACGGTCCCCTGAGAACCGGTCAGGTAACTTGAGGTCGGGTTCTAGAGGTGAGGTGAGGGGTACTACTAAAGCAGCGTCACCCTGATTGACCCTTTGGGCCAGGGCCTGGACCTGTAGGGAGAGGCCCTGCATCTGCTGGGTCAGGGTCTCAAGGGGGTCCATGATAGCGTCAGCGTAGGAGAAATGGTAGACTAGGTAAGGGCTTGTAATTATGTAATGGCAGGAAGGAGGTGAAGGGAAAGTGAGCCCTAATCTACCCACCGCCCTGTCCCTGCCTACTTGCAACGACCCGCCCTAGGCGACGAGGTACAACTGGGCGGCGGTCCCTACGCTGTCTAAGTGCACAGGAAAACAAACAGGGAACATGCAAGGGAAGGGGCAGTAGCCACGGAACGCCACGAGGAAACGGAGCGGCGAACGGACAGTCAGGACCAGGACGAAGTGAGTACACCCAAGCGGGCAAGGAGACAGAAGCAAGCCAGGGGCAAAGCAGGTCAAGCAGAACTGCAGCAAGGCAGAAGCACGGCAGAAGCAGGCTGGAGCAAGCAGCAGTGGGGCCAGGAATGCAAAAGAATTACAAGCACTGAGGGAGAGAACAGGGCAGGTAATAAAGGACAGGGGGCGGAGCTAACTCCGACAGACCAGGCCGCGATAGGCTCTCCCACTCCTGAGCCTGCCACCCTGGTTGGTGGGAGATGGTGTCAGTCGAACAGGTCTGGCCTCAGGTGTGGATTGATTAATCCCAGGAGTATACCTAGATGAAGTACCTGGCAGATCCCTAACAGTACCATAGAGAATTGAGTTGAAATTAATGGTTCAATGTGCGCTACACTGTAGTGCATTGGTAGGGAAATGGCTCCTTCAACATAGATAGGTATGCCTGGCCAGCATTAAGAAATGTACATGTGCAAAAGGGTGGACAGAAATAGAAGTATGTATGGTAAATAAAAACTATATGGATTGGTGGTGGAGGAGAACAGGTCAATTAAATTAATGATTGTCCATTCGAAAACTATCATGCTGAACTTTAGAGAAGAGTTGACGGTTGAAATGCCCCACACTACTTTTAAGTATTTTTTTTACCCAGTCCTCCTTTGAATAGACAGAAAAAAGAGCTGTTGAGGGGTAACAAACCACTAGTACACATGGTATGGAAGCCTTCCTGCTCATGTGGAAATGTCTTACTCTCAATACGAAGGCAGAACAAACGCATAGGCTCTAATGTCCTAGTGAATGTATACTTGGACTTATCCTACATTGGCTGAATTGTGGTAAATTAAATATCAATGATGACTTTTCAATTCTGGGTATAGTTAACTACTGTCTTGTCTGATGCGTCCACATGGTATTATATTATGCGCTGAAAAAGGATCTCACAATATATAAATGCACCCTTCTCATTATTTATCCACCTGTCATAAATTCTGTAGCTAAAAAATAGTAATAAAGCCTAATCAACGAAATCTTTTCTTACAAAAATGCTGAGTTACTCTTCTGTGACAAACCTTCTCGTTACTTAGTAGTTGGTTGGTAATTTTTATTGGCAGTAAAGCTTATATATTCAGTAATGTTGAAACATAATTTGCAGATCTGTGAAAAGAGAAACTGATATAATAATAATAATAATAATAATAATAATATTCTTTATTTATATACACCAACATATTCTGCAGTGCTGTACATTTGGAGCACAGTAAGCATACAAAATTACAAATATTGTCATTTTTAAGATAGTTGCAAGGTCGCTTTGGGATTTTCTTACCCACTTCATGACGTTATGGAAACCTTCTCTTAGTAAATGACAACTGTATAAGGTAATTTCCTGATGGTCCTCCCCTCTCATTTTTACTGCTTCTTGCTTCCAAAACGTATTCATACTTAGATGATAAAATAATAAAAAGCTGTAACGCTCCACGCTCCCCGTATTTCTTACCTGTCCCCGGTGTTCCGGTCCATGGCGCTCTCCTTCTTCCTCCTCAGCATCTGGCAGCCTCCTCAGCATCTGCCAATGCTCCATGCTGGGTCCAGGTGCGTGCGCGACTGACCTTTGTTTTCTTAAAGGACAGGCACACGCCAAAATTATTTTCTCCCAGCGGTCTTTGCTATAAAAAGCTCTTGCTCTCTGGACTTATTGCCAGAGCAATTTGGTTCCTCTTGAGTTCCTAGTGTTCTAAGAAGTTCTCCTGTGTACTAGTGTTTGGATTTCTGTGTTTGTGTACCTTTCCTTGTATATTTGACCATCTGTGCCTGCCACCTGCCCTGACCTTTTTGCTACGATACCCTTGACGAACCTAGCCACTTTTCCTGACCCTTAACTATGGTACCCATGACGAACCTAGCTGCCTGCCCTGACCCTTAGCTTTGGTACCCATGAAAAACCTGTGCGGCCTGGCCTGACCTTTAGCCTTACCAGACCATGCTACACCTGTTATGTCAGCTGTCACCAAAGGCGACTACTATGGGGGTAGCGAACTTTAGTTCCCCTGAAGCGAAGTCCAGATGCCTGTACAGTGGTTAAAGGGTGGAGACTAGGGGTTCTCTTAGACTCCGCTCCCCAGATTAGTGCCAAGTTAAATTCCTTGCTGACAAGGTGAGTTCACACAGGATATGCCATAAATGTCTGATAGATGCGGGTCGCACCTCGTGGATCTATGTAAACAACAGGGATTTCCCAACCCCCATTCTGACTGGAGAGGTGGCTGCCAGCCGACACAACCAGGCCCAGAATGAATGGAGAGGAGGCTGCTTACAAGCGTGCACGGCTCTTTCCATAACTCTCATAGAATTGAATAGAGAGGTGACCTCTGTTCCACATCTATTAGGGCACATTCAGATGTGGCGGAATTGCAGTTGAATTCCGCTGTGGACAGTAAGCAGTGGAATTCTGCAGCAGCCATTTTTTACCTTTGTTTCTATACATTTTTAGGAAACTTAGTTCAGACGGTGCAGAATTTTCCCTCCGCAGCATGCACTGTCTGTTGCGGAGAAGAAGCAGAATTTCACTGTGGATTTCAGCCTTTGCGATGCAAAAACTGAAATCTGTGGCAAGTCCACTGTGATATCCGCAACGTCTGGATTACCTGCCAAATATGCAAATGTTGGTGCAGATTCGTTGCGTAATTGCCCTGAATCTGCACCAACATTTGCAGCGGAAAAATTCTTCCAAGTCTGAACATGGCCTTAGACATTTATGACATATTCTGTAGTTATGGCATAAATATCTAAGATGAGGATACCCCTTTAAAAAGTATCTGTCAGCAAAATGCTTCTTTACTATGTTTTGGAAAAATCATTTTAGAATAATTTCAAAAAATATATTCTCGACTAGGAGATGGTTATTATCTTCATATAACTTACACTGTGATCCTCCTGAATTTTGTTTTGTTTGTACAGTGAAGGAAATAAGTATTTGATCCCTTGCTGATTTTGTAAGTTTGCCCACTGTCAAAGTCATGAACAGTCTAGAATTTTTAGGCTAGGTTAATTTTACCAGTGAGAGATAGATTATATAAAAAAATAAACAGAAAATCACATAGTCAAAATTATATATATTTATTTGCATTGTACACAGAGAAATAAGTATTTGATCCCCTAGCAACCATTAAGAGTTCAGCCTCCTCCAGACCAGTTACACGCTCCAAATCAACTTGGTGCCTGCATTAAAGACAACTGTCTTACATGGTCACCTGTATAAAAGACTCCTGTCCACAGACTCAATTAATCAGTCTGACTCTAACCTCTACAACATGGGCAAGACCAAAGAGCTTTCTAAGGATGTCAGGGACAAGATCATAGACCTGCACAAGGCTGGAATGGGCTACAAAACCATAAGTAAGACGCTGGGTGAGAAGGAGACAACTGTTGGTGCAATAGTAAGAAAATGGAAGACATACAAAATGACTGTCAATCGACATCGATCTGGGGCTCCATGCAAAATCTCACCTCGTGGGGTATCCTTGACCCTGAGGAAGGTGAGAGCTCAGCCGAAAACTACACGGGGGGAACTTGTTAATGATCTCAAGGCAGCTGGGACCACAGTCACCAAGAAAACCATTGGTAACACATTACGCCGTAATGGATTAAAATCCTGCAGTGCCCGCAAGGTCCCCCTGCTCAAGAAGGCCCATCTGAAGTTTGCAAATGAACATCTGTATGATTCTGAGAGTGATTGGGAGAAGGTGCTGTGGTCAGATGAGACTAAAATTGAGCTCTTTGGCATTAACTCAACTCCCCGTGTTTGGAGGAAGAGAAATGCTGCCTATGACCCAAAGAACACCGTCCCCACTGTCAAGCATGGAGGTGGAAACATTATGTTTTGGGGGTGTTTCTCTGCTAAGGGCACAGGAGTACTTCACCGCATCAATGGGAGAATGGATGGAGCCATGTACCGTCAAATCCTGAGTGACAACCTCCTTCCCTCCACCAGGACATTAAAAATGGCTCGTGGCTGGGTCTTCCAGCACGACAATGACCCGAAACATACAGCCAAGGCAACAAAGGAGTGTCTCAAAAAGAAGCACATTAAGGTCATGGAGTGGCCTAGCCAGTCTCCAGACCTTAATCCCATCGAAAACTTATGGAGGGAGCTGAAGTTCCGAGTTGCCAAGCGACAGCCTAGAAATCTTAATGATTTACAGATGATCTGCAAAGAGGAGTGGGCCAAAATTCCATCTAACATGTGTGCAAACCTCATTATCAACTACAAAAAACGTCTGACTGCTGTGCTTGCCAACAAGGGTTTTGCCACCAAGTATTAAGTCTTGTTTGCCAAAGGGATCAAATACTTATTTCTCTGTGCACAATGCAAATAAATATATATAATTTTGACTATGTGATTTTCTGTTTTTTTTAAAATATAATCTATCTCTCACTGGTAAAATTAACCTAGCCTAAAAATTCTAGACTGTTCATGTCTTTGACAGTGGGCAAACTTACAAAATCTGCAAGGGATCAAATACTTATTTTCTTCACTATATATCTTCATAAAAAAGACCTTTTAGAATAATTTAGCAGCCTCCCCTACAAGCTGAGAGATGATTAGCATTTTATATGACCTCACATTTAGGGTATGTTCACACGAGGGCGTCCGTAACGGCTGAAATTATGGGGATGTTTCAGCCTGAAAACATCCCCGTAATTTCAGCCGTAACGGCATGTACAGGCGCTTGAACGCCGCGTCCATTACGGACGTAATTGGCGCTGCTATTCATTGGAGTCAATGAATAACGGCTCCAATTACGGCCAAAGAAGTGACAGGTCACTTCTTTGACGCGGGCGTCTATTTACGCGCCGACATTTAACAGCGGCGCGTAAATTACGCCTCGTGTGAACAGACAAACGTCTGCCCATTGCTTTCAATGGGCAGATGTATGTCAGCGCTATTGAGGCGCTATTTTCGGACGTAATTCGGGGCAAAAACGCCCGAATTACGTCCGTAATTAGTGCGTGTGAACATACCCTTACTTCTTTGCAACAGTGAATGTGATTGGTCCCTAAAAAAGAAAGAGAGATGTAATTCAATTGAAACCACCCATGATAATATATTGTAATGTAGCATTGAGCACTATGGCACATTATTCAGCACTGTTACCTTGCAGCACTTAGGTCTGAGCAACATCTGCATGGAGTTTGTATGTTCTCCCCATGTTTGCGGTGGTATGCTCTGAGTACTCTGGTCTTCTCCCACACTTTAAAAACATACTTATGTTCACACGCACTTTTACGCCTCGAATTACGCCGGAAAAATCGGCTCCATTACGCCTACAAACATCTGCCCATTGCTTTCAACGGGTTTTACGATGTTCTGTTCCCACGAGGTGTAATTTTACGCGTCGCTGTCAAAAGACGGCGTCAAAGTGCATGTCACTTCTTGGGACGTTTTTGGAGCCGTTTTTCATTGACTCATTTGAAAAACAGCTCCAATAACGTCCGTAAAATACGCTGCGAAAAACGTGAGTTCTTAAAAAACTTCTGAAAATCAGGAGCTGTTTTCAGGCGAAAACAGCTCCGTAATTTCAGACGTATTTTGCTACTGCGTGTGAACATACCCTGATAGCTAAATTACCTTCCATATTGGAAACTGATCTGAATGATGACACAATCTCTGTACAGCACTTTGGAATATGCTGTTGCTATATGAGCAACAGTAAACAAAATTGAATAAATATAACGCAAAAAACTATAAGGCTATGTTCACACGGGGTATTTTGCCGAGTTTGCCGGAAACCGCGTTGCAAAACTCGGCAAAAACGGCCCGAGAACGCCTCCCATTGATTTCAATGGCAGGCGTCAGCGTCTTTTTCCCGCGAGCAGTAAGGCTAACGCTATGTTCACACGGAGTATTTTGGGGGAGGAATATCTGCCTCAAAATTCCGTTTGGAACTTTGAGGCAGATATTCCTCTCCCTGCACGCCGATTTTCGCGGCAATTATCGCGCCGTTTTTCGCCGGCGGCCATTGAGCGCCGCGGTCATAAAACAGCGAGATATACGCTTTCTCCTGCCTCCCATTGAAGTCAATGGGAGGTCGGAGGCGGAAGCGCCCGAAGATAGGGCATATCGCTTCTTTTTCCCGCGAGGCAGTTTTACTGCTCGCGGGAAGAAGACGCCGACGTTCTCGGACCGTTTCTGCCGAGTTTTGCGACGCGGTTTCCGCGTCAAAAAACTCGGCAAAATACCCCGTGTGAACATAGCCTAAGGCTGGGTTCACACTGAGTTTTTTGGCGAGTTTTTTGATGCGGAAACAGCGCAGCAAAACTCGTCAAAAACGGCCCGAAAATGCCTCCCATTTATTTCAATGGGAGGCTGGGAGGCTAGGGCGGTTTTCACCCGCGAGCGGTAAAACCGCCTCGTGGGAAAAAGAAGAGACATGTCCTATCTTCGGGCGTTTACGCCTCTGACCTCCCATTGACATCAATTGGAGGCAGAGAAAGCGTATTTTGCAGCGTTTTATGCCCGTGGCGCTCAATGGCCAGGGGCAAAAAATCCCTCAAAAACGCAGCGAAAATCAGCATGCAGGGAGAGGAAAATCTGCCTCAAACTTCCAAATGGAATTTTGAGGCAGAAATTCCGCCTGCAAAAAACTCCATGTGAACATAGCCTTAGGCTGGGTTCACACAGAGTTTTTTCCATTTGGAATTTTGAGGCAGATTTTGCTCTGCCTGCACGCGGATTTTCCTTGGCGTTTTTCACTTCATTTTTTGCCCGTGGCTATTGAGTACCACGGGCAAAAAACACAGCGAAATGCGCTTTCTCTGCCTCCAATTGATGTCAATGGGAGGTCAGAGACGTAAACGCCCGAAGATAGGGCATGTTGCTCCTTCTTCCATGTCGAGGCATTTTCGGCCGTTTTTTGGTGCATTTTCCGACACGGTTTCCACGTCAAAAAACTTGTAAAAAAAACTCTTTGTGAACTGACCCTAACAGATGCGATTTAAGTTATAATTTCAAACAAAAAACATTACTACCCTGGGTACTGCCAACCTTTGTCTACAAAATCTCTCCCCAAATAGGAAGAAGTTAAAAACTGTACAAATTGCACCTCAATATTCACATAGCAAATGTCTCTAGATGATAAAAGGTTGCTCATAGTAAGGGCATGTTAAGATGTGGCGGAATTGCTGTGGAATTCCGCTGCGGACAGTACGCAGTGGAAATCAGCTGCAGACTATTTTTCCATTACTGTCTATAGTTTTTTAGGTAACTTAATGCAGACGTTGCGGGAAAAGCTGTTGTGGAAAATGGGCTGCAGTGCAGAATTTTCATTCCGAAGCATGCATGGCCGCCAGCGAAGGAGAAGAGGATTTTTACTGCAGATTTCAGTCTTTGCAATCTGCATCAAGTCCGCTGTGATATCCGCAACATCTGAATTACCTGTCAAGTATGCACATTTTGCTGCAGATTTGTTGCGTAAATCCTGCCAATTTGCAGCAAAATCTGCAGCAGAAATTTTCTGTCACATCTGAACATGGCCTAATGATCACAAAAATCTATCCAAAAGTAAAAACATGCAAACGAGGACTGCAAAAACAAAACATTTGATCCAGTCCTGCTGATGTTTCCACTTTACGTCTGCCCAAAGGATGAATTATTGGGTGTCTGTATTCATATAAAGCCAGTCATAAATACACACAACAATTTTAGCTGTTGGCTGTAATGTTTCATGCAGCATTTTATTTTTTGTAGCGTTCAGTTTTATCTGTGTAAACCTGGCCTGATGTCCTGGGTCTAGGAGCTACATATCTGATTCACTGTCATTGAAAATTTACAGAGCTAATTCCTTCCTTGTCTCCCAGTGTGATTCCATTTACATAGAAATCCTGAGACAGATTATGATCAAAGGAAAGCACTGATTTACTGTACATGCAATTACTACAGTACTGAAAGCAGCGAGGAGATTCCTTCTCATTCACTTGTGACAATAAGTAATGTTCTTTTCTCAAATTAGAACACATTATGGTATGACAAATTACGGAAATATAAACATTTTCCATATTATTTGAATATATCAGTGTCTTGAATAATAATGCCAATAATAATAATGGTTATACTAATAGCCAATCTTTAGAGTTACCCTTCACAATAAAAAAATTTAAAAAAATACAAATGGCGCAAAAAGAGAGAGGACACTGTCCATCACAGCTCATGATCTAATTGAGTAGAAAATTAGCTGAAGTTGGGTACAGGTGACTGCCGAAGGCGTGATCTCATCACAGACAAAACCTTGCATGTGGGAGCCACAGCAGTGATCATCTGATTTCCATGGGTGATCTTCCATAACCCCAAACAGCTGATTTTGCCGTAGAAAGCCATGGCCGATCAGACCTTTCCCCAGCAGCGGCCTCTGCAGGGGAAATGTAGTTTTACATGGCGGCTAATCAGCTTATCGGCTCTCTACTCTAGCTCATAGGAGAGTCCCAAGCAGGGGACCCATTTCATGATGTCCACATGACATAATAAGACATATAGAGAGGGGATTGGCCCCCTTAGACAATTACTTTAACCCTTTCGTGACTGGGGGAGGGGTGGGACATGATGCTTACAGTAAAATTTCCCCTATAGGAAAACTGTATTCTAAAAGTGGTTGTTTTATTTCTTAGACTACCCGAAAGCCAAGTACACCCAGAAACACGCACGCATGCACGCACGCACACACACACACACAAAATAAAAAATAAGCTTTAGTTGAATCCCCCTCTCTTAGCCTCTTAGCTTCATATGCAGCCTGTACCTTTGGGTGATATTCATCAAGGTGCAGAATAACTTTCGAGAAGGTAGCAGATAGGGCTATGATGCTTATAGTAAAATTTCCCCTATAGGAAAACTGAATTCTAAGGTTAAATACTAAATATTTTGAATATCTGATGTTTAGCCCCTTAGTGGCCAGCCTATTTTAAACCTTAATTAGTTTTTCCATTGTCGCAAGAGCTATAACTTTTTTATTTTTGCATCGACATAGCTCTATAAGGTCTTGTTTTTTGCGGGACAAGTTGTATTTTGTAATACCACTGTTTTGGGGTACGTATAATTTATTAAATAACTTTTATTAACTTTTTTGGGGGGTAATGTAAAAAAAAACATACATTTTGCCACTCTTTTTTGCGTTTTAGATTTACGCCGTTTACTGTGTGGTATAAATAACATAATACATTTATTCAGTGGGTCATTATGATTGTGGCGATACCAAATTTATATGTATTTTGTATGTTTTACTACTTTTACACAGTAAAACCACTTTTTTTTCAAAATTATTTGTTTTTGTGTCGCCATGTTTTAAGAGTCATAATTGTTTTATTTTTATGCCAATGCAGGGCTTGTTTTTTGCGGGACAACTTTTAGTTTTTATTGGTACCATTTTGGAGTACATGCGATGTTTTGATCACTTTTTATGAAATTTCTTGAAGGCAGGAATGAACAGAAAACAGCAATTCTGAAATTGTTTTGTATTTTATTTTTTACAGCGTTCACCGTGCGGGTTAAATAACATAATAGCTTTTAATGTGGGGTCAGTACGGACGCGGCGATACCAAATATATGTAATGTTTTATTTTTATTTTTTGTAAATTCATATAAAAATATTTTACAAGGGAAAAAGTGGGTTTTTCTCTTTTTTTATTTGGGATTTTTATTTATTTATTAACAATTCTATTAAACTTTTTCATTACTTTATTTTTAGTCCCACTAGGAGACTTCACTATGCAAACTTTTGATTGATTTTATAATACACTGCAATACTTCTTTATTGCAGCGTATTATTCCCTGTCAGTGTAAAAATGACAGGCACCTGCTAGCACCTGCTAGGTCATGCCTCAGGCACGGCCTAGCAGTCATCCACTACAGGCAGAGCTGGGGGCCTCTATTAGGCCCCCGGCTGCCATAGAAGCCATCTGCACCTTTCTATTGCAATTGCAAGGTGCCGATGGAGTGAGAGAGGGAGCACCCTCCCTCCAAAACCAATTGGATGCGGCGGTCGCTATTGAGAGCGGTATCTAAGGGGTTAAACGGGTGAGATCGATGTTGAAATCGATCCCGCCTGTTAGAGCAGGTGCCCGGCTGTCTTTAGACTGCCCGACACCCGCTTTAGCCGGCACAGGACACCCGCGCCGGGCTTATGTCACAGCGCCATGAAAAGGCGGCGCTCTGGCATAAGTACCCTTAACGGCTGCTGTGAAAAGGCGTATTGGCGGTCGTTAAGGTGTTAAATAAAACCAATGAACAGGCCAGGAAACCTAAATACATATTAAATATGAAATGTGCCTCATTTTTCCATTGCATAGTGTGTTAAAATGAAGGTTTAAATTAATCCCTCTATTACATTTTTTTAGAACTTGAAATGTAACATGGAAATGGTTTTATATATAGAAAACTATTGAACCCTAAAAATCATAATTTTTCATATAAACTTTGAAGATAAAACGAAACATTTATTATTAGTCTGACTTTTTTTTACGTGTCATTTTTCTACTGTCTGTTAAACAGATAATACATTTGATGTTTCCGTTATTCCTAGTACAATGATGTTGCTTTGCATATGTAATTATTGTGCCTCCCCTGCTTGCCCATCAGCAAATACAGGCAGTTTTACGACATCAATGTCTATTGGCTCATAACAGAATATGGGTTAATGTAAACAGTGGCTTGAATTTAGCTGGTGAATTTTCAGGTCAGTGGTGGGGAAATAGAATTTCCCACAGCCCGGCAAGCTTACTATTAGGTCTCCTTCTTGCACTAAAGCTCTACCATATGGTGCCTCCCAAAGAATACTAATGTAAAATGACCAGTGATGGCATATGCCTCAATGTTTTCACTTATGAATGCATATTGAATCTGTAAAAAAATAACTTCCATTTGGCTCTGTAGGAAATTAGAGGCACATAGAGGTACAATTGGGGCGGGTTCACATGTTGCGCAAATACTGCTGATTTTTCACATAATACAGTGGCAGCAGAGTGGATGAGATTTAAACAAATCTCATTCACTCGCTGCGTAAATGATAAGCGAAATAAAACGCTCAGAAATTGACGCAGAAATCTCAAATCAGAAAAATAAAAAATCTTATCTTTACCCGGAATTCTGCGCTTCTTCCTGGCCGGCCTCCTGGGATGACGTCTCATCCCATGTGACTGCTGCAGCCAATCACAGGCTGCAGCAGTCACAATGGATGAAATGTCATCTTAGAAAGCCGGGCTGCAGGACGGCAGAGCGACGCGTCGCCATGGCCACGTATGCATGAAACTTTTTTTTTTTATGTGCAGTTTTCCGTAGCCGACATTCTGGCCATTCCCTGCGAAGACCAGGGCGAACACGCTCTGTGCTTTTACGCAGCATATCCGCCCAGTGTAAACACACCCTAAAGATCCATAGATTTCTATGTGTGCCATATTACAGATCCTGGAGGTAAATTTGGGCCCAAAGATTTCTATGGGTGATATATTACAGATCCCTGAGGCACAGGGATCTGAGGTACAGGGATCTATGTGTGCAGCATTACAGATCCCAGAAGTACAACATGGGCCCATAGATTTTTATGTCCACCATAATACAAATCCATATAACACGGATCCGTAATTCGACCATGTGCATTGGGCCTCGGAATACTCCCACTTGTAAAAAAAAAAGGTCATTCTGATGATTACATTATATAATAGAATTGTTAGGTTGACAATGCAACTGGGTATAGTATCTCCAGTTAAAAGCCAAGTTTCTAGTGATAGCAAGCACTGCCTCAAACAATTATCCTTAATCTGAAATGTATGTATGCAGACAATGGCACCTGAAATATCAGTTCTACACTTCATTTAACAGCGTGAAATAATCTTTATGCTGAAAATAGGTCATGAAACGTAGCAGTGATATAACTGCTGACAGCAAATAAGGGGCTAAAAAAAGATGTAGACATATGCACATAATAATACAATTGTATTGTATTAGTACAACAGGTAAATTGCACCTGCTCTGCATAGGAGGAAACTTCCTGTCCGACATGTCACTGCTCCCAACCCGGTAACAAATACGTTTATTAAAGGTGTCAAAAAGGTGCAGCAATATTTAATGTGATATAGACAGGGGATGTGACAGAGCAGGAAATACCACGAGACCATGTGACAACCATGGGATTATTTTCCATTCCTTAACCCCTTAAGGACGCAGCCTAGTTTGGGCCTTAAGGCTCAGAGCCCATTTTTCAAATCTGACATATTTCACTTTATGTGGTAATAACGTCGGAGTGCTTAAACCTATCCAAGCGATTCTGAGATTGTTTTCTCGTGACACTTTGGGCTTCATGTTTGTGGTAAAATTTGGTCGATATATTCAGTCTTTATTTGTGAAAAATTGCAAAATTTAGAGAAAATTTACAAAAAATAGCATTTTTCAGAATTTAAATGTATCTGCTTGAAAAACAGATGGTTATACCACCCAAAATAGTTACTAGTTCACATTTCCCATATGTCTACTTTAGATTGGCATCATTTTTTGAACATTATTTTATTTTTCTTGGACGTTACAAGGCTTAGAACATAAACAGCAATTTCTCAAATTCTTAAGAAAATTTCAAAAGCCTTTTTTTGAAGGTGCCAGTTCAGTTCTGAAGTGGATTTGAGGGGCCTATGTATTAGAAACCCCCATAAAACACCCCATTTTAAAAACTAGACCCCTCAAAGTATTCAAAACAGCATATAGAAAGTTTTTTAACCCTTCAGGCATTTCACAGGAATTAAAGCAAAGTGGAAATGAAATTTGCAAATTTCATTTTTTCTGCTGAATTTCAATTTTATTCAATTTTTTTTTAGTAACAGAGAAGGTTTTACCAGAGAAATACTACTAAATATGTATTGTCCAGATTCTGCAGTTTTTAGAAATGTCCCACATGTGCCTCTAGTGCGCTCGTGGACTAAAACACAAGCCCTAGAAGCAAAGAAGCACCTAGTGCATTTTGAGGCCTCTTTTTTATTAGAATATATTTTAGGCAGCATGCCAGGTTTGAAGAGGTGTTGAGGTATCAAAACAATGGAAACCCACCAGAAGTGACCCCATTTTGGAAATTACACCCCTCAAGGAATTCATTTATGGTTTTTGTTATCATTTTGACCGCACAGTTTTTTCACAGCACCTATTTGAATTGGGCTGTGAAATGAAAAAAATGATATTTTTTCCAATAAGATGTCATTTTTGATCAAAATTTCTTATTTTCACAGGGAACAACATACCCCATTTTGTTGCCCAATTTGTCCTTAGTGCGGCAATACCCCATTTGTGGTGATAAACTGCCGTTTGGGCCCATGGGAGGGCTCAGACGGAAAGGAGCGCTATGTGTTTGTTGGAGTCCAGATTTTGCTGGATTGGTTTTCGGGTGCCATGTCGCATTTGCAGAGGCCCAGAGGTATCAAAGCAATGGAAACCAACCAGAAGTGACCCCATTTTGGAAACTACACCCCTCAAGGAATTCATTTATGGTTTTTGTTATCATTTTGACCGCACAGTTGTTTCACAGCACCTATTTGAATTGGGCTGTGAAATGAAAAAAATGATATTTTTTCCAATAAGATGTCATTTTTGATCAAAATTTCTTATTTTCACAGGGAACAACATACCCCATTTTGTTGCCCAATTTGTCCTTAGTCCGGCAATACCCCATTTGTGGTGATAAACTGCCGTTTGGGCCCATGGGAGGGCTCAGAAGGAAAGGAACGCTATGTGTTTGTTGGAGTCCAGATTTTGCTGGATTGGTTTTCGGGTGCCATGTCGCATTTGCAGAGCCCCAGAGGTATCAAAGCAATGGAAACCCACCAGAAGTGACCCCATTTTGGAAACTACACCCCTCAAGGAATTCATTTATGGTTTTTGTTATCATTTTGACCGCACAGTTTTTTCACAGCACCTATTTGAATTGGGCTGTGAAATGAAAAAAATGATATTTTTTCCAATAAGATGTCATTTTTGATCAAAATTTCTTATTTTCACAAGGAACAACATACCCCATTTTGTTGCCCAATTTGTCCTTAGTGCGGCAATACCCCATTTGTGGTGATAAACTGCCGTTTGGGCCCATGGGAGGGCTCAGAAGAAAAGGACCACCATTTGGCCTACTGGAGCTTTTCTGGTGCTAAGTCATGTATGCAGAAGCCCCTGAGGTACCAGTACAGTTGAAACCCCCGAGAAGTGACCCCATTTTAAAAACTACACCCCTTAAGACATTCATCTAGAGGTGTAGTGAGCATTTTGACCCCACAGGTACTGTGTAAAAGATAATGCGCAGCAGATGGTGCAGTGTGAGATTTGCAATTTTATATATATATATATGCCATTTCAGTGTCCAATATAGTGTGCCCAGCATGCGCCACCGGAGATATACACCCCTTAAATTGTAATGTGGGTTCTCCTGGGTACGGCAATACCCTACATGTGGCTGTTATCAGCTGCCTGGGCATACGGCAGGGCTCAGAAGGGAAAGATGAGGGGGTAAGCTGTGCGGAGTGCATCAGGGTAAATTAAAAATCAAGGGATGTATGATACATTTTAAAACAATCTTTTATACAGAGCCCTGGTTTTTCGGGACACGTGTCACATTGGTATATTGTGTTCTTCCTTATCCCCCTCTTATAGCAGACTCTGCACCTCTTTTGACTCTTTCCCTTTCCACCGGTTTGGGGAACTTCTCCTGGAAAGTGTTGCCCTGGTACGATGCGTGTGGCCTCGCTTCCAGAAGTACTGGGTGCCCCCCCTTCCTGGTCCCTAAAGATTAGATCTTGAAATTCCAGGAAAGTTCCCCTCTGGCCTGCACATCGACGTAGCACGTACGCATTGTACAAAGCCATCTGTATGATGTGCCCGGCCAGCTTCTTATACCACACCGCATGGCGCTGTAGGGCTTCAGGACTTGATTTGACAAATCCATCCCTCCCATGTACCTATTGTAGTCCAGGATGCAGTCTGGTTTGCGGGTGGCCTTTCCTTCATATATCCTAAATCTGTAGGTATACCCTGATGCACTCTCGCACAGCTTATACATCTTCACGCCATACCTTGCCCTCTTACCTGGCAGGTACTGGCGGAATTGAACCCTCCCTTTAAAATGTACCAGGGACTCATCAATAGAAAAACACTTCTCGGGGGTGTATGCTTGGGAAAACCGGGCACTGAAACGGTCTAATAGGGGTCTCCGTTTATACAAACGGTCAAAACTGGGGTAATCTCGGGGTGGGCACGGCTCATTATCAGTATAATGTAAGAAGCGAAGTATTGCCTCATTTATTTATTTTTTTAGGTTCCAGTTCATTTCTGAAGTTGCTTTGAGGGGCCCATATATTAGAAACCCCTATCAAATACCCCATTTTAGAAACTAGACCCCTCAAAGTATTCACAACAGCATTTAGAAAGTTTATGAACCCTTTAGGTGTTTCACAGAAATTTAGAGCAAAGTAGAGGTGAAATTTACTCTTTTTATACCATTTTTTTAATAACACAAAATGATTTATCAGAGAAACGCAACTTAATAGGTATTGCCCAGATTCTGCAGTTTAGAGAAATATCCCACATGTTGCCCTCGGGCGGTAATGGACTGAAGCACCGGCCTCCGAAGCAAAGGAGCACCTAGCGGATTTTGAGCCCTCTTTTTTATTAGGCACCATGTCCGGTTTGAAGAGGTCTTGTGGTGCCAAAACATTGGAAACTCCCCAAAAGTTACCCCAATTTTGAAACTAGACCCCTTGAGGAATCCATTGTAGTTTTCTTGGGGTGCATGCGGCTTTTTGATCAGTTTTTATTCCATTTTTAGGTGGCGTGGTGACTAATAAACAGCAATTCTACTATTGTTTTTGTATACTTTTTTTTTTACAGCGTTCACCGTGCGCTATAAATGACATATTCACTTTATTCTGCGGGGCGATACGATCACGTCGATACCAGATGTTTATAGGTTTTTTTGATGTCTTATGGCGTTTGCACAATAAAATACGTTTTGTAAACAATCATTCACTTTTTGTGTTACCTTATTCTAAGAGCCAGAACGTTTTTATTTTTCAATCAATAAAGCCGTGCGAGGACTTATTTTTTGCGTAACGAACTGTAGTTTCAATCATTACCATTTTTAGGTACATGCGACTTTTTGATCTCTTTTTATTCCATTTTTTGGGAGGTGAAGTGACCAAACAATTGTGATTGTGGTACTTAATATATTTTTTTACGGCGTTCACCGTGCGGGATAAATAACAAAATAATTTTGTAGTTCAGGCCGTTACGGACGCGGCGATACCAATTATGTATAGTTTATTTGTTTGTTTATATATTTAAATTAATTATAAATGACTGATAAGGGAAAAAGTGGGACTTTTACTTTTATTACTTTTAAAACTTTTATTTTCTTATTTTTACACATCTTTTTTTAACTTTTTTTTTACTTTATTACTTTGTCCCACTAGGGGACTTGAGGGCAGGAGGCCCTGATCGCTATTCTAATACACTGCACTACATGCGTAGTGCAGTGTATTAGAGCTGTCAGCTACTCACTGACAGCAAGCATAGTGGGTCCTGGCGTTGTCAGGACCCACTAGGCTTCCGTCTATGGCATAGCCGGACGCCATTGTTTGGTGTCCGGTTGCCATAGTCACCATCGCCGGCCGCTATCGTGTAGCAGGCCGGCGATGGCGGATTAACCCCTAAGAAGCCGCGATCGCTATTGAACGCGGCTTCTGAGGGGTTAATCGGCGGGGGAGCTCCGCGATCGGTCCCGGCACATTGAGCAGTGATAGTCTGCTGTCGGAAACAGCAGCTATCACAGCTCATGAACGCGCCCCGCGCGAACGGCGCCGTGTTTACTCCATGACCTACTATTAGGTCACTGAGCGCGAACGCTACAGTTAGCATGACCTAATAGTAGGTCATGGAGCGTTAAGGGGTTAAATAACCTGTTTGGCCAGATATAGCCCTACTCCCTTCCCTCTCTGGCTGTATTACATTATTCCTTGTCTCAAATAATGCACCTATATTTTTTCTTTATGAAATTATCTTTCTAAAATATGCATTACAGTATGAATAGGGTTTCCATGTAACTATTAATAAATAAATATATATTCCATTTTTTAATAAAAAAATAAATGTCATCTTCCAAAGAAAAATAAAGGAATTTTCCGGGTTGTGGAAAACATGTCACTACTTCAGGCCACAATTTGCTGCCACAGTCATAGGACATTCTGCCATCATAGACGACATGCCATCATGCACCAGAGTAAAAAGTAGATCAGTGGGTGACCTGGGGAATCTCTATGGTAGGTACATTCAAAAATTTTACATTTTGAGGCCACAGTTATTTTTTTTCACAACCCTTTGAGCATGCCCCACTTTCCAGCTGATGGAACAAATGCTTAGTAAAGAGATAAAAAGCTGATTTAACTGTTCATGCAACCACAGGGCAATACCACTAGTGCAGGAGTTATGCATACACACAGAATTTATTTTAAAAAAAATAGATACATTAATGATAGTTACTTAGTCTTCTATTTGATTAAAATTTTAACCCTACAATGCTGATCACTTTCAGGGAGCAGGGGTGGTCCATGTTAGAGGTGTGCCCCCATTAAGGCAGAATAGTGGGTAATGACTACACAAGTGTTATATCTTAAAAGGGCTTGGAGATCTCACCACTGATGATGTTATTGGGGGAAGTTGTCAGAAACATGTGCTAAGGGTACTAATGCATAGAATAGCATCAGAAGTAACAATGCCATAATGGGCAACATCAGTTATATAAGGCCCCAAAATGGGTGATGACATCATAGTTGATAATAGGAAGAAGAAGAAGCGATGACATCAGCATTCCAAAATAGCAAATCTTTTTATTGTCCCATAGTATAGACACCAGCAACGTTTGGACTCTAAGTGATGATAATGTCACAGGGTAAGGCATAAATTGAGGGATTGAGCGCACAGAAAACAGGACTAGACTACAGGATAAGGAGATCCTTTTGTTACAAAACAGCAATGGAAATAAAAATGCCCAAATAATGTCAAATAATCACATTTATGATGATAAAAGTGAAAGACTGAAAGGCAAGTTAAAGTGTATGTTCACAAATGCCAGAAATCTAGCAAACAAAATGGAGGAGCTGGAGGCCTTGATACTGGTGGAAAATATAGATATAGTTGGTGTTGCTGAAACATGGCTAGACTTTTCACTCGACTGGCCTGTAAATCTACAGGGTTTTACACTGTTTCGGAAAGACAGGACAAATAGGAAAGGTGGTGGTGTATGTCTGTATGTGAGAAGTGATATGAAGGCAAGTGTGAAAGAGACAATAGAGGGTGAAGATTGTGAGGAGGTTGAAGCCTTGTAGGTGGAATAACAAAGGCAGGTAATCACTGAAAATATTACTTTTGGTGTAATCTATAGACCCCCCAATATAACTGAAGAGATAGAATGTCAGTTATATAAACAGATGGAGTGGGTAGCACAGGCTGGTACTGTAGTGATAATGGGAGATTTTAATTACCGGCATATTAATTGGGGTCATGGTTCAGCTTCAACTGCAAAGGGGAGACATTTCCTCAACCTGTTGCAGGAAAATTTTATGGCCCAGTTTGTGGAAGACCCGACTAGAGGTGAAGCTCTGTTTTACCTGGTCATTTCTAATGCAGAGCTTGTTGGGAACGTCAATGTTCGTGAAAACCTCAGTAACAGCGATCACAATATAGTTACAAGGTTCGGATAGCACTAGGTAATGGTGTGGGTGCATGAGTAGGGGCCCAACCCGATCCAGTAAAGAAACGAAGTACTATGCACACCAATATGGAATTATTTATCCAAGTAATTAATTTATTTATTTATAGCCAGTGACAGTGCGTGCGACGTTTCGGTCAAAACATTGACCTTCCTCAGGCACTTTAGTCAATGCTGGTCCTGCATGGCTGGTGCTGTAAGATTGGCGGGTAACCTCACACAGCGGTTACCCGCCAATCTTACAGCGCCAGCCATGCAGGACCAGCATTGACTAAAGTGCCTGAGGAAGGTCAATGTTTTGACCGAAACGTCGCACGCACTGTCACTGGCTATAAATAAATAAATTAATTACTTGGATAAATAATTCCATATTGGTGTGCATAGTACTTCGTTTCTTTAGCGATCACAATATAGTTACATTTTACCTATACTGTAAAAAACAAACACAGGCTGGGAGGGCAAAAACACTTAATTTTAAGAAGGCCAATTTCCCCAGGGTGAGGGCTGCAATTCAGGATATAGACTGGGAACAACTAATGTCAAATAATGGTAGAAATGATAAATGGGAGACATTAAAATCTACTTTGTATAATTATAGTGAAAAATGTATTCCTATAGGTAACAAGTATAAATGACTAAAATTAAACCACACATGGCTTACACTTCTGTAAAAAAGGCAATACATGACAAAAAAAAGGGCATTTGAAAAATACAAATCTGAGGGTACAGCTGAAGCCTCTGTAAATTATAAAGAGCTTAATAAAATCTGTAAAAAGGTAATAAAATAAGCAAAAATACAAAATGAAAGGCAGGTGGCCAAGGATAGTAAAACAAATCCCAAAAAATTCTTCAAGTATATAAATGCAAAAAAGCCAGGGTCTGAACATGTAGGACCCCTAGATAGTGGTAATGGGGAGTTGGTGACAGGGGATCAAGAGAAGGCAGAGTTACTAAATGGGTTCTTTAGCTCTGTATATACAACAGAAGTAAGAGCAGCTGATGTAGCCGGTGCCAGTGCTGTTAATATATCAGTTGATAAACTGAATTGGATGAATGTAGATATGGTTCAAGCTAAATAAAATAAATGTACACAATGCCCCGAGACCAGATGGGTTACACCCTAGAGTACTCAAAGAGCTTAGTTCAGTTATTTCTGTTCCCCTCTTCATAATATTTAGAGATTCTCTAATGACTGGTATAGTGCCAAGGGACTGGCGCATGGCAAATGTGGCGCCTATTTTCAAAAAGGGCTCTAGGTCTTCCCCGGGTAATTATAGACCAGTAAGCTTAACATCCATCGTGGGGAAAATGTTTGAGGGGCTATTGAGGGACTATATAAAGCATTATGTGACAAAAAATATTATTATAAGTGACAGCCAGCATGGTTTTACTAAGGACAGAAGTTGTCAAATCAACCTGATTTGTTTTTATGAAGAGGTGAGCAGAAGCCTAGAGGGGCCGCTGTGAATATAGTGTTTTTGGACTTTGCAAAGGCATTTGACACTGTCCCCCATAGACGTCTAATGGGTAAAATAAGGACTATAGGTTTAGAAGGTATAGTTTGTATAATTGGCTCAAGGACCGTATCCAGAGAGTTGTGGTCAATGATTCCTACTCTGAATGATCCCCGGTTATAAGAGGTGTACCCCAGGGTTCAGTGCTGGGACCACTTTTATTAAACTTATTTATTAATAATTCTAGAGGATGGGATTAATAGCACTCTTTCTATTTTTGCAGATGACACCAAGCTATGTAGTAATGTTCAGTCTATGGAAGATGTTCGTAAATTGCAAGCGGATTTAAACAAACTAAGTGTTTGGGCGTCCATTTGGCAAATTAAGTTTAATGTAGATAAATGTAAAGTTATGCATCTGGGTACCAACAACCTGCATGCATCATAAGTCCTAGGGGGAGCTACACTGGGGGAGTCACTTGTTGAGAAGGATCTGGGTGTACTTGTGGCTCATAAACTAAATAACAGCATGCAATGTCAGTCAGCTGCTTCAAAGGCCAGCAAGATATTGTCGTGTATTAAAAGAGGCATGGACTCGCTGGACAGGGATGTAATATTACCACTTTACAAAGCATTAGTGAGGCCTCATCTAAAATATGCAGTTCAGTTCTGGGCTCCAGTTTATAGAAAGGATGTCCTGGAGTTGGAAAAAATACAAAGAGCAACAAAGCTAATAAGGGGCATGGAGAAGCTAATTTATGAGGAAACATTAAAAAAATTAAACCTAGGGGCACTCACTCCTTCTGGAGAAAAAAAGGTTCAACCTGCAGAGGCGGCAAGCCTTCTTTACTGTGAGAACTGTGAATCTATGGAATAGTCGAGCAGGAGCTGGTCACAGCAGGGACAGTGGATGGCTTTAAAAAAGGCTTAGATAATTTCCTAGAACAAAAAAATATTAGGTTCTATGTGTAGACATTTTTCCCTTCCCTTTTCCCGTCCCTTGGTTGAACTTGATGAACATGTGTCTTTTTTCAACCGTACTAACTATGTAACTATGTAACGTTCCACAGCACATCAGCTGCACCCAGGAACAGGGGTGGTACTTGTCGGAGGTGGGCTGCATACCCTTTAAGACTTTTGTGGGTGATGATGTTGTGGGTGTGAGGTAATAAGCGTAACCTCACTGCCTTGGTGAAGTCACTGTTGGTGATATGCATATCTTTTGAAAATACATGAAAATTATTTTTTCTCTCCATGCCTGCTTAGTGGATGAGTTTTTCCTGGTGTGATATAACTGATTGGTCAGCGTCATACACTTCTCTGTACAACGCCCAGTTGGTAAAAAGTAAAAATACGCCCAGTTGGTCATTAAGAAACTAATTAGCATAAATCTAAAATTGCTCATAACTTGCTCAAAAATGATTGTTTTCAAAATAAAAACCACTGCTGTGATCTACATTACAGCGCCAATCAGATTATGTAGGAGATAGGGCACTTATAATGTGGTGACAGAGCCTCTTTATTGATATGATTACAGAAACATCTCTGTTTAGCTAATGAAGTATTCTGACCGCACTGAATTCTGTATGACCCTGCTTACTATGCCAAACAACAACACACCATGCTCTCCCAGCATCAAAGACCCGGCTGTGTCCAAAAGAAGCAAATATAAGTAAGCATGAAAAATACCTGGGGTATTAGTCATCATTTTGGCCAAAAGGACGAAAGCTCGCAATCCACGACAAGGATCCCCAGACTTGCGAGTCCCTAACTCCCTAACTGGAACAAAATGTTCCTGATGCACAGACAAAACAGATAAAACAAGGGGACATATATACAAAAACACCGAAAAAGGCCATACTTACAAATGGACACAGCCAGGTCAGAAACGCTGATGAAGGAGAGTGAGCAGGTGCATTTAAATAATAATAGCCACTCCCAGGGTAGCCTGCTCTATAAATTATCAAGGCGTCACAAATAGGCTTCTACCTGGCTATACACATTGCGCCTCATGACTTACACACTATCCCTCCATGTTTCACACACTTGCACCCCATTATTCATTTATTTTTATTGAGGCACTTTACTCATTACTGCCCCCTATATTTCACTTATATTATTATCACTTGCACATACACTATTAATTTATTATTTTTTACTACACATCCCATGCACCACACACCACTCCCCTCAAGACTAGTGGGAGTGGCTATTATTATTTAAATGCACCTGCTCACTTTGCTTCATCAGCGTTTCTGACCTGGCTGTGTCCATTTGTAAGTATGGCCTTTTTCGGTGTTTTTCTAAGTTAAAGTTAAGACATTTTCCAACATGATATTTTAGATCATGGGGAGATTTTTCTTTTCGGAACATATTAAAATTACACTTGGAAACATTTTAGAATTTGTCTTAAATGTATAGCCGTTTTGCAATATTTAGGCCACGTTCACACGTGGCAGAATATTTCCGCTGGAAATGGGGCAGATTCGGGGGCATTTATGCAACAAATCCGAACCAACATTTGCATATTTAACAGGTAATTCAGAAGTTGCAGATATCACAGTGGACTTGCCACAGATTTCAGTTTTTGCATTGCAAAGGCTGAATCTGCAGTGAAATTCCGCTTTTCCGCAACATAATGTGAAAATTCTGCCCCGCAGCCCAATTTCCGTACAGTTATTTTCCGCAACGTCTGAACTAAATTTCCTAAAAATGTATAGAAACAAATGTAAAAAACGGCTGCTGCAGAATTCCACTGTGGACTGTCCGCAGCATAATTCAACAGCAATTCCTCCACATCTGAACGCGGCCTTAAATTCACTAGAACATGGCTAAAAATGGATTTGACCGTTTGACCCAGATGCATGAAATCAATGATATAGCCATGCGATCTCCATTAACAAAAATTAATAGCAATATAGTTTGTAGTGAAGAGTTTACTGATTTTTAATTTGTCACAGAATGACGAATTTCCAACAAGTCATTTTAACAAATTTCTGCCATGGTCAACTGAATGTGCTGAATGTGAAATGGAAAGAGCAAAAACATCTCAGCCTTCAATGAGTAGGCTACAGAAGCTCACAGAATAGGGCTGCTGAAGGATAAAGTGAGCATCATGTAATAAGTCTGCCTTGTTTGCGAATTTCAAACTGATTCCGAAACTGTCTGCATCAAGCACAATGGCAACATTATTCCAATAAGGCCCCTTGTGCTCAGGACTGAAATGTTGCAGATTTTCCATGTGGACTTATGCAAAAAAATCTGCAGCGGATTGCAGTACCAGTCATGTTGCATGCTGCGAAACATCGTCCGCACAGAAATCAGAGCATGCTTTGGATTTCCAAATCCGCAGCATGCTCCTTCTGTTTCAGTTCACAGCGGATTTTACCCTTTTCAAAGGGAGAAAAAGGTTAAAAAAAAAGGGAGAGGCGCTGCTCTAAGGTCATATTGACAAGGTATAAAATTACTTCTATGCAACAGGCACTCTGAAAGAATTAAAACGTGGTTATTATATATACTACCTATTTAGTGATTATATTTACCCGGCCGGGCATGTGATGTCTTTATTAGGATAGAAGATCAGTTTTTGATATCATTCCTTCATATTATCTTTTTTTAGAAAAAATAATATATTTTTATATTTTTATAACTCTAGATTCGAGGGCACTCTCTTTACAGGTGTTTCTGGTATTTCTTTTCTAATACAAATTATCCTGGTGGCACTGTACTACCTGTACTCTGATTACTGGGATGAAATAATCCCTTTCCTTCTTTTTTCTGTGACTCTGAAAGGTTTGCTCACTTTTTTTGGCTGTTCTGGATCATTGGCACAACTGAATTTTATTGCATGTTGAGTCTCAGACTCACGGCGTATAACAGCTTGCAGGCTCACATAGTTGTCATCGGATATTGACCTCACAGGGTTTTCCATTGTCCAAGGAATCGTAGTTAAATCAAGAAATAGAGAACTCTTTTGGTGTTGCCACTGTGTTAAAAAGTTGTGCAGTATTATTCCCCATAAGCATCACTTCTTCAGGGATCTTTTATACTTTTTATTATTTTAGAATTGCAGCACGTTTTGACCTTTATATACATGAATATACAGTTAGGTCCAGAATTATTTGGAGAGTGACACAAATTTTGGCATTTTAGCTGTTTACCAAAACATATTGAATATACAGTTATATAATCAATAATGGCTTAAAGTGCAGACTCACAGCCTTAAATTGAGAGTATTCACATCCTAATTTGAGAAAGGGTTTAGATATTACAGCTCTTTAATATGTAGCTGCCTCTTTTTCAAGGGACCAAAGGTAATTTGACAATTATCTCAAAAGCTATTTAATGGGCTGCATGGGCTATTCCCTCGTTAATCCATCATCAATTAAGCAGGTAAAAGGTCTGGAGTTGATTCCAGGTATGGCATTTGCATTTGGAAGCTGTTGCTGTGAACCCACAACATGAGGTCAAAGGAGCTCTCAATGCAAGTGAAGCAGACCATCGTTAGGCTTAAAAAAATAAAGAAATCCATCAGAGAGGTAGCACAAATGTTAGGAGTGGCCAAATCAACAGTTTGGTACATTTTTTAAATAAAGAGCGCACCGGTGATCTCGTGAACTCCAAAAGTTCTGGACGTCCACGGAAGACAACAGTGGTAGATGATCGCAGAATCCTTTCCATGGTGAAGAAAAACCCCTCCACAACATCTACCATAAAGAGAAGACTTCATGAGAGCAAATACAGAGGGTTCATCACAAGGTGCAAACCATTAATCAGCCCCAAAAATAGAAAGGCCAGATTAGACTTTGCCAAACAACATGTAAAGAAGCCAGCCCAGTTCTGGAACAGCATTCTTTGGACAGATGAAACTAACATTAACCTGTACCAGAATGATGGGAGGAAGAAAGTATGGAGAAGGCTTGGAACGGATCATGATCCAAAGCACACCACATCCTCTGCAAAACATGGTGGAAGCATGGGGTGATGGCATGGGCATGCATGGCTGCCAAAGGCACTGGGTCACTGGTGTTTATTGATGATGTGACTGAAGGCAGAAGCAGCCGGATGAATTCTGAAGAGTTCACGGATATACTTTCTGCTCAGATTCAACCAAATGCAGCAAGGTTGATTGGACATTGCTTCACAGTATAGATGGACAATGACACAAAACATACTGCGAAAGCAACCCAGGAGTTTTTTAAGGCAAAGAAGTGGAATATACTGCAATGGCCAAGTCAATCACCAGATCCCAACCCGATCGAGCTGCATTTCACTTGCTTAAGACAAAACTTAAGGCAGAACTTAAGTCAGAAAGACCCACAAACAAGCAACAACTAAAGACAGCTGCAGTAAAGGCCTGGCAAAGCATCACAAAGTAGGAAACCCAGTGTTTGGTGATGTCCATGGGTTCCTGACTTCAGGCAGTTATTGCCTGCAAAGGATTCTCTACAAAGTATTAAAAAAATTTTTTTATTTATGGTAATGTTAATTTGTTCAATTACTTTTGAGCCCCTGAAATGAGCAGGCTGTGTAGAAAAATGGTTGCAATTCCTAAACGTTTCACAGGATATTTTTGTTCAAGCTCTTGAATTAAACCTGAAAGTCAACACTTCAATTCCATCTCAGTTGTTTCATTTCAAATCCAATGTGGTGGCGTGCAGAGCCCAAGTCATGAAGATTGAGTCACTGTCCAAATAATTCTTTAGGGATGGTGGGGACTTGTCTAAAACATTTACAGAAGATACTCCTAAAATATCTAAATGTCTCCAGTGGCACAAGCTGGGCACGACATATTTGCCAATGAAATAGAATATCTAGGGAAAATTTTTTACTTTGCACCATCCGCAGTGCAATCATTAATGGAAAAGCCATGTAGGGTGAAAATGCTCACTATACCCCCTAATAAATGCTTTGAGGGGTGCAGTTTCCAAAATGGGGTCACTTCTCAGGGGTTTCTTTTATTATTTCACATCAGAGCCTCTGCAATTGTGAACCAATACTTTGTAAATCGCCAAATTAGAAAAGAAGGCCCCAAAATCCTCTAGGTGCTCCTTTGCTTCTGAGGCCGGTGCTTCAGTCCATTATCACTCTAGGGCCACATGTGGGATATTTCCTAACACTGCAGAACCTGGGCAATAAATATTGACAGTAGTAATGAAGGGAAAAAGGGAATGGGAGGAAACCTCCAGCTCACCAGTCTGATGCTCCTGTGTTGATAATCGCCCGGACCATCCGTGACGGCACACGGCAGGCAATAGCAGAGAAAACCTAAAAGATCCAGCGATATGTGGTATAACTCGGAAAACCTCAGTTTCCACTTTATTTAGATACAAGCAAACAAAGCTTAGAAAAAACACCAGGAGGAATAACAAGGTGGTAGTTTGTGGCAATAAAATAGCCTACGCGTTTCAAGCACTAGCTGTGCTCTTAATCATGGCTAAATAAAGTGGAAACTGAGGTTTTCCGAGTTATACCACATATCGCTGGATCTTTTCTGTTTTCTCTGCAATAAATATTGAGTTGCGTTTCTCTGGTAAAACTTTCTGTGTTACAAAAAAAATGGATTTTTTTGAAATTTCACCTCTACTTTGCTTTAATTCCTGTGAAACGTCTAAAGGGTTAAGAAACTTTCTAAATGCTGTTTTGAATAATTGAGGGGTGAAGCTTTTAAAACTGGGTGACTTATTGGGGGTTTTAATATATAAAGCCCTCAAAGCCACTTCACAACTGAACTGGCCCCTGTAAAAATAGCCTTTTGATATTTTCTTGAAAATGTGAGAAATTGCTGCTAAAGTTCTAAGCCTTGTAACGTCCTAGAAAAATAAAAGGATGTTCAAAAAACGATTCCAATCTAAAGTATACATATGGGGGATGTTAATTAGCAACAATTTTGTGTGGTATAAGTGCCTGTCTTACAAGCAGATACATTTAAATTTAGAAAAATGCTAATTTTCGCGTTTTTCACAATTAAATACTGAATGTATCGAGCAAATTTTGCCAGTAACATAAAGTCCAGTGTGTCACGAGAAAACAATCTCAGAATCACTTGGATAGGTAAAAGCATTCTGTAGTTATTACCACATAAAATGAAACATGTCAGATTTGAAAAATGAGGCTCTGTCAGGAAGGTCAAAAGTGACTAAAGAGGGAAGGGGTTAAACATATTTGCTAAAAATTTTGGTTTTCAAAACGTAAAAATGATATTGTAAATATTGCAACCTAGGGAAGCCCAGTGCGTTTACCAGCATGTCAATGTGCTGTGTCTGAATCTAAAAGGATTCCATGAAGCTTGGTGTCGTTACCATAACAACCCAATGTTGTAGTCTAGATAAGTAGAGTATCGATGCCTTAGTATTAGTAGCATATTTTTTTCTGGATGCAACACTTTCACAGCACAGACAATTAAAAATCCCAGATATCTTTGGAAATAAATGTATTGGTCTCCACAATTGCTTTGGTCTGAGTCTGCTTGGAGTTATAATATTTTTGATTATTCTCTCACATATAAATGTGATGTTTGGTTTTTCTGGAATTATTTTTTTATTCAAAAGAACTCCCCAATGTTTCTGTAGTTTGTTTCTGACATACACATTCCCGGAATTAAAAGTAGTAAAAAAAAGGACTTGAAAAATATGTTTTCTTATTGATACCATTTTTAGGTGGGGACAGTTTCACTTTTTTTCATCAGACACTGTTCTTCAGAGAAAGCTAAATTGTTTTTAAATTCACATTTTATAAAAAAAAATCTGGTAGAAATCTTTGATTTAAGATATAGTTTTCCCTATCCGTCTAAACTCAATATAAGGCCTTATTCACACGAACGTTTGCGTATTGCGCGCGTAACAGTTCTGTGTGGCATCAGTATTTGGTGAATGCCTGCGTGATTTTCGCGCATACGGCATCGTTATGACACTCTGTTTTTATGTTTACAAACATAAAAGCAGGACGTGCGTTTTTGTTTTCATTCATTGATTTTACAACTGTAGCGCGAATCACGCGTGGCACACGGAAGTGCCTCCGTGTGCTGTGCGCGATTTTCTTGCACCCATTGACTTCAATGGGTGCGTGATGCGCGAAAAACGGCCAAGTATAGGACATGTCGTGAGTTTTACACAGCGGACATACGCTGCGTGAAAATCACGGACTGTCTGAACGGCCCCATTCACTAACATAGGTCCGTGAGATGCGCGTGATTTTCACGTGCGTATCACGGACGTAATACACGTTCGTGTAAATAAGGCCTAAGAGATATTCAGCATCCACTTTTTGAAATGGGCACTTTTAAAGTCTAAAAACTGTTGGTATCCACTTTTTAAAGTGGGTTTGGTTTCCAACTTATTAAGATTATGACTTAGTTCTAAGTCAAGGAGTATTAGGGCGGGTTCACACATGGCGGAATTTCACTTAAATTCCGCTGCGGACACTCCGCAGCGTTAATCCGCAGCGGAGCCGTTTCTCCATTGACTTTCACTTTAATTTAGCAGTGTTCGTTTACACGATGCGTACAATTCCGCTGCGGAGCATAGGCTGCGGAGCGGAATTTGGTGTCCGCAGCATGCTCTGTCTGTTGCGGACCAGTGGCGGACTCATGGCGGAATTTCTCCATTGACTTCAATGGAGATTCAAAGTTCCGCAATGAAGTCCGCAGCTGTCATGCACATGTCATGTGTGCTGCGGATGCGTCTTGCTTTTTTAACTTGACATTTCTTCATTCTGGCTGGACCTATGTATTTCTAGGTCTACAGCCAGACTGAGGAAGTCAATGGGGCTCCCGTAATGACGGGAGCGTTGCTAGGAGACGTCTGTAAATAGTCACTGTCCAGGGTGCTGAAAGAGTTAAGCGATCGGCAGTAACTGTTTCTGCACCCGGGACAGTGACTACCGATCTCAATATACATGTATCTGTAAAAAAATATATAAGTTCATACTTACCGAGAACTCCCTGCGTCTGTCTCCAGTCCGGCCTCCCAGGATGACGATTCAGTGTAAGTGACGGCTGCAGCCAATCACAGGCCAAGCACAGGCTGCAGCGGTCACATGGACTGGCGCGTCATCCAGGGAGGTCGAGCTGGATGCCGAAAGAGGGACGCGTCACCAAGACAACGGCCGGTAAGTATGAAAGTCGTTTACTTTCACTAGGGAAAGTGCTGTCCCTTCTCTCTATCCTGCACTGATAGGGAGAAGGGAAGCACTTTTCCCGCAGTCCGCAGCAGCTAGTCCGCATCAATGTACTGCACATTTTGTGCAGATCCGCAGCAGAATCTGCAACGCAGATTCTGTGCGGCATGGATGCGGACAGTTGCGGAGGAATTCCGCCATGTGTGGTCATGCCCTTATAGTTGTATTTGAGAAAGTGGGTATGAAGTTGAGATCCCAGTTATTTTTATATGGTAAATACAAAGTCTAATGCTTAGTTTATCATTCCTGATCATAAGAAAAAGAGGTTGTCTAAATATTAATATATAATAAATAATGTTTTTCTGATCTCTTTCAATGAAAAGGGACTGTTAAATAAAGAGATTTGCGTAACTAGGGGTGACCCAAGTCCCATCACTGTCTACCTCGTTTGGTGGTGTAGTTTCCCTACAAATGTGAAGTTGTTTTTATTTAAAATTAATTCCATGCGTTGTATAAGGAAATGGACCTGTTCACTGCGTAGTGTCTCTTGTTGTTCTAAATAGTAAGTAATCGCTTGTAGTCCCAGGTTAGTCTTCGTTCACATCTGCATTGGGGTCCCGTTCTGACGTTCCATCTGAGCTTTCCGTCAGAACGGGACCCTGAACAGTCACAAACTGACACGAACGAAAACCAGAGGTTTCTGTTTTCATCACCATTGATTACAATGGTGACGGATCCGGTGCCCATGGTTTCCGTTTGTCTCTGTTGTGCACCGGATCCATCGTTTTGCCGAAAGCAATAGCGTAGTCGATTATAGTATAGTAAAGGCATGTCTAAGGTAATAAAGATTAGGTCAGCTTGAAAGAGTTGGATTTTTAAATCCCTAATAAGACTGGAAGTCTTTAAGATAAGATATTAATTAGGTTACATGTAAATGGTGATGTAAAAAGTTAGATAGTTGGCTGGTTAGGGAACCTCTTCCCGATATAATGGGAGGGTTCATTGCATCCTTAGGCACTTTAGGTAGATGGTAAAAAAGGGGGTTTGGGGATTATTAACCCTCAGGAAGTTATTGTCTTTTTTTTTAGGAAGACCTTCCCAAAAGTTCATTGATCAATTAGTTAAATTCATTTTCAAATTATTTTGAGGGATCTTTGTCTAGAAACTGGTAGTATTTGCAGTCAGATAATATCCTTATGACTTCTTTGTTATAAATTTATCTTGAATAACAGTACCTCTCATATCAGCAGATCTGATGATAAATTAATTTTTGGAGATTTTTTCAGTAATTTCCTTTTTTTAAGTTTATGTTACGTGGTTTACTTTTAATGATATTTTTCTTTTAAGCACTAGATACTAGCGCATAATAGGTTTTGACATAGTTCCCTTATGATAAATTGGTTAAAATCTTGATTTGTGAGAGTTGATTGTGAAAGTTTTCTTCTATATATTCCTGAATTTTATTAATGTCTCTTCCTTCTTTAACCCCTTCACGACTGCCATACGGCTATATACGTTCCAACTGCCAATGCCCCGTGCAGTTGTCACGTATATAAACGTCAGAGTGAAACGGGATTTAATGTGTGCAGAGCTGCTTCAGTTTGAGCAGCTCTGCACTAATCTATGTGTCGGCTCTCTCTACAAGTGTCAGAACCAATTCCTCTTAATGTTTTACACTGGCCGATTATCGTGCAGAAGAGCATGCGTATAATGCGCGATGCTGATAATTGCCATGTGTAATGAGATTTTTTAAATGTCACCCACTTTGCTGCTACTGCATTCTGCTGCATATTTTCCATCTGCGATTCCCGGCAGAAAATACGCAGCAATTCCGCTACGTGTCGACAAGCCTTTAGCCTTCTTTACTCTCCCCTCACAGCGATCTAGGAGAGAGAAGAAGACTAATTGTTACAGAGCGGTTGCAAAGATATTATAGTATAAAGAAGTGCATATCAGAAATGAAAATTTTGATCTGAACACAGGGGCATCAATGACCCTTTGTCATGAAAGGGTTAATGGAGAAATGACACTGTAACATAATTTTGCTCACAAAATTAGGTCAATTAAAAGATAACTGGAATTCATCAGCCTTTTGTGTGGGACAGAAAAAAAGACCTTTTGCTAAAAGTTTTCTTCTAAGTTTTTTTTAATATGTGCATAGATAGGTTGAACATTTTTATGGATTCAGTCTGGTTGGACTGATTCTGTCACTGACAATCCGACTTTCTTTTGTTTTTGAGTTGGATGGTCGATATTTTTTGTTTGGAAGAATTTGAAAATATTTTGTGATTGTATGGCTTGGAAACATGGTCGGTGGAGAATCTAGGATGTGAGCCGGTAGCGGTGGGGCATGGTTCCTTAAAGGGGGAATTCTAAAAAGGAAACGCTGAATGCAGTGCTAGCAGGAGAAAGGACTGAGGTTGTTGGGGTAGATTGGAGATCTAGTGTAATGAGATGGAGCACCAGTGGGGATATAGGTGTCATCTTATATGGTTTACCCACTTAATGGATGTTAGTATTTGTAAAAAATGTATTCTCAAAATATAATGATGTGTTAGGGCTTTCTACGATGTTGACATTTGATCATTGTTTAAAAAAAAGTGCTGATAGCTCCATAAGACTGATTTGGTTTCCAGTGTTCATGGTATTTGGCAGGTTCTCCCTATTCTTGATATTAGTTCCATTCTCTATATGTTCCTAATTTTTCTGTCTCTATCTTTTTCTGGTGTTATTTCATTATTTGTGTTATTTTCATTGTTGGTAATGTTGTACTTTTCAATGTAGAAGAAGTGGAATTTGCTGTGAATCCGCTCCAAAATCCGCACATACTATTTTGCTGTGGAAAGACTGAAGATTTGCTGTGGAAAATCTGCAACAAATTTGCTACATGTGTAGCAACCTGCCACAGATTTCAGTTTTTGCATTGCAAAGGCTGTAATCCGTAGTAAAATTCCGCTGCTTCTCCGCAACATTATGTGCATGCTACGGAGGGAAAATGTTGCACTGCAGCCTAAATTCCACACAGTTATTGTCAGCAACGTCTGAACTAAGTTTCCAAAAAATGTATAGAAACAAATGTAAAAAACGGCTGCTGCAGAATTCCACTGCGGACTGTCCACAGCGGAACTCAACAGCAATTCCGCCACGTCTGAACGTGGCCTATTACAGTAGCAGCAGAGTGGATGAGATTTGAGCAAATCTCATTTACCTGTTGCATAAATAATAAGCAGAAAAAATGCTCATAAATTGACCTGCGGTGCGGTTTTTAATCCGCAGCATGTCAATTGTATTTGTGTGATCGCTGCTTTTTTGTTGCAGATTCTCCCTATTGAATTCAATGGGGAAGTAAAACCCACAACAAATAGCAGATGTTGAATTTTTTTGTGGGAAAAAAGCTGCGCTTCCACCCCGAAATAAGTTCACAGCCTCAGCGTCTGCAGAAAGAAAGCTCCGTGTCTAGTCCTCCCCTGTGTCCTTCTCATGTGCCCTCCTCCTCTCCTGTGTCACTCTTCTGTGTCCCCTTGCTTCCCTCTACTCTGCCCCCCTCCTCTCGTGTGCTGTGTCCCCCTATTTGTCTAACAGACCAGCTACTTCTGCAGCTGGTTATATCTGCTGTCCAGGGATGCCTCTGCTGCTTCAAGAGACTGCATGAGAGATCCCACATAGAAGGTAAGTGTGTGTATGAGTGTGTAAATGTGTGTGTGTGTGTGTGTGTGTGTGTGTGTATATATATGATTCTCGTCTATATATGAGTGTCTGCATTAGAGATCCTACATAGAAGGTAAGTGTGTGTATGAGTGTGTAAATGTGTGGTTATATATATATATATATATATATATATATATATATATATATATATAATCTGTGTGTATGTGGAAATATGATTCTCGTGTACATATGATACTGTAAGGACATTCACACATTGTAGTTTTGCAGCAATAATTTAGAAACTGTTTTTGCTGTGCTTTTGTGTAAATAGTGGGAAACTGATGTGTAGAGTATATAGTGTATATACTGGTATTGTGTGTGTAGACTGTGTAGCAGTATTGTGCGTAGTGTATGTTGCAATATTATAGGCAGTGGCGTAGCTATAGGGGTCGCAGCGGTCGCAATTGTGACCGGGCCCCGAAGCCAGGTGGGCCCGCAGCCCCCCGCACCACATCAATAAAAAGTTACTATAGTAACTCGGGCCGCAGGCCCCTGTTACTATAGTAACTGACGGTACTTACCCTCCTGGTTCCGGAGCGCAGTGTGATCCTGGATAGAGCTAGGACAGAGCTTCCTCCGCGGCTGAAGAGGAGGGTAAGATTAATATCCGTCTGCTGAAGCTGATTGGCGGGGTCCGACTCCCGGGAGCAGGCCAATCAGCTGTTTTGAAGGGGCCGCAGGGTTCGTACGAGAGCTGCTTCCCCTTCATTCCGGTCACTTCATTCCGGTCACACTGTGAATCGGTGTCGGCGATTCACAGTGTGAGCAAGTAAGGGAAATGAAGGGGAAGCAGTTCTCGTACGAGTGCTGCGGCCCCTTCAAAACAGCTGATTGGCGGGTCCCGGGAGACGGACCCCGACACATCAGCTATTGATGGCCTATCCTGAGGATAGGCCATCAATGTTTAGGGACTGGACAAGTCCTTTAAGCCTACGATGTAGCAGGTTTAGAGGGTCCATGAGACAGGATCACAGATTGTGTGATGCTGTCTGCAGGGCCCTGTATCTAAGCCAATCACATGGTAGGCTTAGATACATGGCCCATGTGTGATCCTGTCTGATGGGCCCTGTATTACTGTATAAGATTACTGTCTGCCTGACCCTGTATCTAAGCCTACCTTGTGGTAGGCTTAGATACAGGGTCCCACAAACAGTATCACACATGGGCCCTGTATCTAAGCCTAACACATGTGTTACTAATAGTTTTTTGTGTGTTTTCTTACACAAGATTTTAGATTCCAGGACTACTTCGATAACGGCTTTTTTTATTATCAATAAAATGGTTAATGAGGGTTGTGTGGTTTATTTTTATTTCAATAAAATATTTTTTCTATGTCTTTGTGTTTTTTGTTAAACTTTATTACTACCGCCTTAGTAATGGCCGCCGGCTGAGTGACAGCGTCCATTGCTAAGGCGGGGCTTAGTGTTAGCCGGTGCAGAGGCTAACACTAACCCCCTTTATTACCCCGGTACCCACCGCCACCAGGGGTACTGGGAAGATCCGGGTACGATCCAGTACTTGACCATCTGTAGTGATGGTCGGGCAATGGGGCGGCCGCAGGCTGTGGAAGGCCTTATACAGTGAGCCTTCCCACCCTGGTAATGCTAGGCTGCTGCTGCTTTATTGTATCTGGCTGGTTATGAAAAATGGGGGGGACCCCACGTCATTTAAAAAAAATAAAATACAAAATAATTAGAAAGAACGATGTGGGGTCCCCCCTAATTTTCATAACCAGCCAGATAGAATACAGCAGCAGCAGGCAGCATTACCAGGGTGGTAGGGGCCACTGTTTTTGGCCTTCTCCAGCCTAATACTACGAGCCTGCGGCCGCCCCGGTGTCTGGCCGTCACTGCAGATGGTCGGGTATTGGTTCGTACCCGGCTCTTCCCAGTACCTCTGGTGGCGGTGGGTACCGGGGTAATAATGGGGGTTAGTGTTAGCCTCTGCACCGGCTAACATTAAGCCCCACCTTAGTAATGGAGGTTGTCAATCAGCCAGCGGCCATTACTAAGGCGGTAATAATAAAGTTTAAAAAAGCACAAGCACATAGAAAAAATATTTTATTGAAATAAAAAAACACAACCCCCATTAACCATTTTATTGAGAATAAAAAAACGCTGTCATTGAAATTGTCCTCGAATCCTAAGTCCAACAACCGAACCTGTAAAAAAACACAAACACACAAAAATAATCAGTAACACATAAAAAAGCAAAATTATTATTCTTACCTTTCCTGGGTCCAGCGCTGGAGCCGCAATGTCAGCGTGCTGGGCCCTGTATCTAATCCTATCATGTGTGATACTGTCTGCTGGGGCTCTGTATCTAATCCTATCATGTGTGATACTGTCTGCTGGGGATCTGTATCTAATCCTATCATGTGTGATACTGTCTGCTGAGCCAAATGTATCCTATCCATAGTTTATAGGGTCGTAGTGCTATACACACACACACACACACAAATTTTTTTGGCCAGACACATATATATTGGGGCTATTTCCCCTGACATTTTAAGCCCTTAGTGACGCCCCTGGCTGCTAGTGCTGCATTGTTGGGTCACTTAGGAGACCCAGCGATGCAACTGAAAGCTGCAGACTGTCGGCCATGAGATGTTTGTGGGTGGGACCCAATAAGAACTTTTGCATCAAGGCCCATGAGCCTTTACCTATGCCCCTGATTATAGGTGTATGCAGTATATAGCGGTATTATATGTGAGTGTAGTATATAGCAGTATAATAGGTGTGCAGTGAATATAATGGTACTAGATGTATACAGTTATAGCAGTATTTTTTATACAAACAATATGTAGTGGTATTATATGTGTACACACCTATAACACCGCTATTTAATGTACAGAGTATAAAGTGATTTGATTAATTATACTTGCAGCATATGTTGGACTCTATATGTACAATATATGGCAGCATTTTATATTTATATATATATATATATATATATATATATACAGTGCATTATATATATATATATATATATATATATATACAGTGCATGGGGGCTATGGTGTGGTGGTATTATTCAGTAACAGTATGGGGGTATTATTCGGTCACTATGTGATTATGGTGTGGCGGTATTATTCAGTAACAGTATGGGGGTGTTATTCAGTCACTATGTGGTTATGTTGTGGTGGTATTATTCATTATCAGTACGGGGGTATTATTCAGTCACTATGTGGTTATGTTGTGGCGGTATTATTCAGTAACAGTATGGGGGTATTATTCAGTCATTATGTGGTTATGATGTGGCGGTATTATTCAGTATCAGTATGGGGGTATTATTCAGTTACTGTGTGGTTATGTTGTGGCGGTATTATTCAGTAACAGTATGGGGGTATAATTCAGTCACTTTGTGGTTATGATGTGGTGGTATTATTCAGTATCAGTATGGGGGTATTATTCAGTTACTGTGTGGTTATGATGTGGCGGTATTATTCAGTAACAGTATGGAGGTATTATTCAGTAACAGTATGGGGGTAATATTCAGTCACTATGTGGTTATGGTGTGGTGGTATTATTCAGTAACATTATGGGGGGTATTATTCAGTCACTATGGTTATAGTGTGGTGGTATTATTCAGTAACAGTATGGGGTATTATTCAGTAATGGTATGGTGGTATTATTCAGTAACAGTATGGGGTATTATTCAGTCACTATATGGTTATGGTGTGGTGGTATTATTCAGTAACAGTATGTGGTATTATTCAGTCACTATGTGGTTATGGTGTGGCGGTATATTCAGTAACAGTATGGGGTATTATTCAGTCACTACGTGGTTATGGTGTGGTGGTATTATTCAGTAACAGTATGGGAGTATTATTCAGTCACTATGTGGTTATGGTGTGGCGGTATATTCAGTAACAGTATGTGGTATTATTCAGTCACTATGTGGTTATGGTGTGGCGGTATATTCAGTAACAGTATGGGGTATTATTCAGTCACTACGTGGTTATGGTGTGGTGGTATTATTCAGTAACAGTATGGGAGTATTATTCAGTCACTATGTGGTTATGGTGTGGCGGTATATTCAGTAACAGTATGTGGTATTATTCAGTCACTATGTGGTTATGGTGTGGCGGTATATTCAGTAACAGTATGGGGTATTATTCAGTCACTATGTGGTTATGGTGTGGCGGTATATTCAGTAACAGTACGGGGGTATTATTCAGTCACTATGTGGTTATGGTGTGGCGGTATATTCAGTAACAGTACGGGGGTATTATTCAGTCACTATGTGGTTATGGTGTGGCGGTATATTCAGTAACAGTACGGGGGTATTATTCAGTCACTATGTGGTTATGGTGTGGGGGTATTATTCAGTAACAGTATGGGGGTATTATTCAGTCACTGTGGTTATGGTGTGGGGGTATTATTCAGTAACAGTATGGGGTAATATTGGTAATGTTGGTGTTACAATCTATGTAAATTACTGTGGTGGGGGCTGTGGGGAAGTGTGAGTGCGGCAGCAGATGATCAGGCTAAGAGACAGTCTGCAGAGTGGCATGTGATGTACTTTGACATGTAGGTGAGACTTACATGTGGGATGTGGGCCCATAACTTGTGTACAGCCCAGGGCCTAAGATTATATTAATCCACCACTTGAATCAAGTCAGCACAGGCAGACCATTACAATACAGCAGGTAGAGCAAAGAAACCAGCCCAGGACGTGCCGCTTCAAAACAGCGCTAAGCGCGATCCGTCCTGGACTGGCCTGAATGTAATTGCAGAGAGTGTCGCCGCAAATGAGACTGGCTGCCGAGGAGAGATATGGGGCAGTGCAGACTGTACTATTTGCACTGCACTGATTGGCAGTAAGAATAATTCTTTAAATATTTTCCATACTTCAAACAGCACTTTAAGGCCCTGTTCACACAGAGTTTTTTGCAGGAGGAAAATTCTGCCTCAAAATTCCATTTGAGATTTTGAGGCAGATTTTGTCCCTTCCTGCACGTCGTTTGCCGCATTTTTCGCCGCCTTTTTCGCTGCGTTTTTCGCTTGCGCCCATTGAGTGCTACGGGCAAAAAACTCAGCGAAATACGCTTTCTCTGCCTCCCATTGATGTCAATGGGAGGTCAGAGGCGTAAACGCGTGAAGATAGGGCATGTCCCTTCTTTCTCGGGAGTCATTTGCAGCTGTTTTTTGACGAGTTTTGCGGAGCGGTTTCCGGGCCAAAAAACTCGTCAAAATACTCCATGTGAACAGGGCCTAACAAATAAACATCAAATGTTTTCCTATTTAAAAAATTTATATATTGCGTGTTTGTGTAAAGCTAGGAATATGAAAACTCTGATAGATTTGGGGGGGGCGCCTTTTTATAGTCCACCTCAGGCAGCAGAGGGGCTAGGTTCATCCCTGGGCACAGCCACAACCAAATGTAAGGCGCTGTGCCTAGATAAACAATGAAGGGAAGAGCCATGGCCCCTTTATGCAGCTGATCGTGGAGGTGTCGGGAGTCAGACCACCATGATCAAATTTTGATGGTCTATCCTAATGATACTCTATCAATTTTATAGTCCCAGAAAACCCTATTAATGCCAAGAGTTTTGGAATGAAACATTAAACAAGAACATAATACAATGTTTGCACCTCCGGAAACTCAAGTGTGTGTGAAGATAGATATTGAAAAGATAACAGTCCCACGGTTCTTAAAAGCTGTACAGCCAAACAGAAAGCTATTTTTACCAAAGTACTCAGAAGAGGAACATCAGTGAATTGTCCTGTTAAGAACATTACACCGCAACATGTCCCAAGTTGCTCTAGAACAGCCCACTAAAAATAAACCCTCAGATATATTTAAAATGGCAAATAGAATAAAAATAAAAGAAAAATGTAAAAGTCAAAAGGGGAATTATTTTTATTCTGCTTTATGAATATTTGATTTTTTTAAATTCATCATTTTAAAACATTTTCCTGCATCTTCTATATTCCTACAAGCAATTCAATAAGCATAATCACAAATATTAAATCTTATTGTGAATGCAGCCCTTGCCTTATTCTGATGATACAGGCGCCCATTATTATATTAAATAACAGCTGCCATTTGTTTGTGTGTTTGGACAGGAGACTTCTTTTTCTGTAAATGTCTGAGAAAAAAAAAAAATTCAATATTAAAACCGAATAAGTTTAATTATGCAAAGTTTTATGACATCAACATTTTATGAAACAATATTATTTAACAAGTATGTAAATGGGAATAGGTAACTTTTTCTGTGAGTGAAAGTGAAAATGTAAAAGCTTAATATACATTGTTGCTTATTCTATTCCTTGAAAAAGTATCCTCTTGTCAATTTGGCCATGCATGATCGAATTTGCTGGATGAAAAATCAGGTGGTGGATGGGTGGATTTATTTTCCACTGAATGCACAGTTAAATTCCTGCATCTCCTTGAGATACCATTACAATTCCTTTTCAATCTACTTCTTGTTAGAATTGCGGAATATGGCTTTGAAACTAAATATGTCAAAAATTTTAACAAACTCATGCTTTTTGTGTAGACAAATGAGAGAAGACAGGATATCTAGTCAAAAGATAAAAAAAAAAAAAGGCCAAGCTGTTCCAGATCAGGAGTAACCAGTGATGGGATAAATATTTTCACCTACTAGCATAGTCTTGCAGCAGCTATGATGTTAGGTTTGTAATTTGCATTTCTCTAGAACTGTCTATAGATCTAGAACCATAGCAACAATGTTACTTGTCTTTTCTAGAAATCATCATTATATATGCATCTGGTGAAGCAGCTGCATATGTTCTGCATGGACCTGTCAGATGTGTGAATACTGCTAGCTTATCGTTTCCTTTTGATTTCCGATATATTTAATGGTCGCTGACGGTCCTATATGTCTGCTACAGTGCTTCCAACAACACCTTAAATTAAGCATAGATTTTACGTTCAATGTGATACCTATATTACTGTAATACACATGTATAAATCAAATAACATAGTAACATAGTATGTAAGGCTAAGAAAAAGACATAAGTTCCTCCAGCTCAGTCTATTATTCTGCAATGTTGGTCCAGAAGAAGTCATAAACCCCCATGAGGCAAAAGCCAATTTTCCTCTTTTTAGGGAAAAAAATTCTTCCCAACTCCAAATCTGGCAATCAGAATAAATCCCTGGATCAATCTGGTAACTTAATACATATATATCTTTGATTACCATTACACTCAAGAAAGGCATCTTGGCTTCTTTCACTGAATTAACCATGGCAACGTACTCTGGCAGATTTCCCTAGTCATAGACTAAACTAAACTAGCTATAGCGACCATGCTGGGTTACAGCAGCTTTGCTCCTATTCACTTGAATAGGAGAAGAGCTGCAGTGCTGCAGCACTGCCGCTATACTGTAACCGGAGCAATCTGTTTTTGTCACCGACCACTGCATAGCTTCCTGTGGATAGATCATCAGTATGAAAAACCGCCAATGCCTGGACAACCCCTTTAACCTCTATTGCTAGTTAATTATTTGAAGGTTTTCTAAGAGATGCTATCATGGAGTATTTTAATAACAATAAATGTATAACTCTATATGTGATTGGGTTTATGAGGTTTCACTGTATAGTTTGATAAAAATTTAATTGTGCTCCCACAATATGAAAAATTTATAAGGTTCACTGAAGTAACAATTGAGTAAAAAATACCTTTTAATAGTAACTTGTTAAAAACAGGGGTAACACACCACTGTGACATAAGCCCCACCGTGATTATTAAAAAATGTATTAAACAAAAAACACTGAGTCATTATGATGCATATATCTCAGTGTTTGTAACGATATTTTGTCTGGAATCAGCATATATCCAGGGCACACCAGTAGTACAATCCCCAAATAAAGCACAGGTGTCCGAATAAATCGGCTCTCCTAGTGCTGGGTGTAACGCAATATGACTGTCCCCAATGCAAACATTCCATAAACAATAAACGACCCTACGCGTTTCAGATACTCATCCTCAGGGGTCCGTATCTTGGTAGCTCTGGCCTCTTCACCAGCGATAGTGATATTCAACAGCAGATATTCTGCTGTGCGTCACGGCAAGATGCACGTATCGATGTCAACGGCCGTTGAATATCACTATCGCTGGTGAAGAGGCCAGAGCTACCAAGATACGGACCCCTGAGGATGAGTATCTGAAACGCGTAGGGTCGTTTATTGTTTATGGAATGTTTGCATTGGGGACAGTCATATTGCGTTACACCCAGCACTAGGAGAGCCGATTTATTCGGACACCTGTGCTTTATTTGGGGATTGTACTACTGGTGTGCCCTGGGTTTATGAGGGGTCGGTTTTGTCAAACTACTCTAATTAGCTTCTATGAGGAGATAAGTTCTATACTGGAGTGGGGTGAGTCATTTATTGTCATATATCTTAATTTTTCTAAAGCATTGGATAGTGTGCCACATAAGAGGGTGGTATATAAAATGGGAATGCTTGGACTCGGGGAAAACGTGTGTAAGTGGGTAAGTAACAGGCTCACTGATTCATACTCAGATTGGGTTACCATTACTAGTAGGGTACCACAGGGGTCAGGGGCGGATTTATGGGGGCAATCACACACCACCCCAGACCACTGCACCAATTTTTTCAATCAGCCGCTATCTCTCTGATTTATACTACAGAGCGGCCGATTTGAAATATACTTACCTTCCTTGCTCCTCTTCAGCTCCTCATCACCTGGACGGCGCCAGGATAAAGTGCACATGGGCAGATTACAATGAGGGCAAGTGCCCGTGGCCCGAGGCTGGAAGGGAGCAGGTTCACCCCGTTTCTCCCGAACTAGTAGTTAAAATTACAGCCAGTTCAGAGAACTGGGGTGAAGCGGGATCTCTCACCCAATTGTATCCGCGTCCTTAGCACGCAAATACAATTGATTACTATTGCACTGGTGAGACGGAAACTATAAGTTCCCACCACGCCATTCAGCACTTTAACAATGACACGCTCATCACGCCGACTGCACTGTTACCCCCGGATGACGCTGCCTGGTTACTGACCAGTGTATTGTCGTTGAGGATGGTATGGGAACGGGGACAGGTGAGAATGTTTTGATTTTTTTTGTCTTCTGTGGGCAGCATTGGGGGCAATATCTACAGGGGCCACTATCTACACTGGGCAATATCTACAGGGGGCATTGTAACTGGCATTATCTACAGAGGGCATTGTGACTGGCTCTAGCTACAGGGGGTATTGTGACTGGCATTATCTACAGGGGGCATTGCGACTGGCGCTATCTACAGGGGGCAGTTTGACTGGTGCTATTTACAGGGGGCAGTGTGACTGGCATTATCTACAGATGGCAGTGTGACTGGCATTATCTACAGAGGGCAGTGTGACTGGCATTATCTACAGGGGGCATTGTGACTGACACTATCTACAGGTGGCATTGTGACTGGCACTATCTACAGGTGGCATTGTGACTGGCGCTATCTAAAGGGGGCATTGTTAGTGTGTGTGGTGCTTTACTTTACAGTGTTTGACACAATTGAACTCATGGGAACAGAGTATGGTACTATTATATTCAGGGGCTCGGTGTGTGATACTATTATATTTAGGGCATAGTGGGTGGAACCATGAGAATGTTATCTTTGTTTATAAGTGCGGAAATGTTGAAAAAGTGAGGAGCCAAAGACAACTGAGCGGCAAACTCTGCAGAAATGATCTGTGGCCGGGAGAAGTCATCATAGAGGTCTGGACCGGATGGAGAAGAAAAGATAAAAAGAATGAAAAAGTATCTGAGGCGTCACCTGTGAGTCACTCAATGTAAATGCTTATTCTCACTGTGACTGATTAGTACTCTAGTAACTGTATGATCTTCAGCGAGATGATGGGTGTATCGTTGTTTTTTGTGAAACAACAACTCCCAGCATATCCTAACCATTGTTCAGGCTATACTAGGAGCTGTCGTTTTATGTCGTATAAACTTATATGACAGGGGTTAAACTAAATTTGCAAATGATCTCTGTATAGAGCTGTATTTGTGCTGGTGCTGTATTTATGTACTGAGCTTAGTTCTGATGCTGTATATATGTACTGAGCTTAGTTCTGATGATGTATATATATAATGCGCTTTGTTCTGGTGCTGTATTTATGTACTGAGCTTGGTTCTGTAGCTATATATACACCGTATTTTTCGGACCATAAGATGCAGTTTTTAGCCCCCTGACCGCTTCTTAGTTAACCCCTTCCCGAGCCATGATGTGCCGGCACATTATGGAGCAGGGAGGGGATGGCGTTTGGAGCGGGGCGGGCTCTTGCACTGAGCCCGCTCCATACACTACAGGTGTCAGCTGTGTTTTACAGCTGATAAGCTGCTCTAACGGTAAGGTACAGTGATGGCGCTGTTCCTGTCTGATAACTAGTTAAATGCTGCGGTCTATAGCGACCGCAGCATTTATAAGGGTCTTCCCATGAAGAACATTTTTGACATATCCACAGGATAGATTCGAGTACCACCCCTGGGACCCGCACCTATCTCTAGAACGGGGCCCCCTAAACCACATTCTATCTTACTCGGCTCCGTTGTCTCCCGGCCACTTCCCGGTTAGGTGGTTAGAAGTGAATGGGAGTTACGGAAACAGAGTAGCACCGTCAGCTACGCTGTTTCCGGAACTTGGTAGCTATGAAAACAGCATACATGGTAGAGTTACAGAAACAGCGTAACTCTGCCATTCACTACTATGGGAGTTACGGAAACAGCATAGCTCAGCGAGTTACGCTGTTTCTGTAACTCATCCATGTATTGCAGTGTATCATACAAGCGATCTAATGATCGCTGGTTGAAGTCCACTAGGGGAACTAATAAAATGTGTACAAAAAAAAAATTAGATACATTTTCAGAAGTGTAAAAAAATATTAAGTTTAAAAAAAAAACTTTTTCGGTGATCTCTGTTATATCAGCTTAGTTGCACTTTTAGGCTGCTAGGGGTCACCATTGGTCCTGCCTTCTTTGGTTTTTTATTTTTTATTTTATATTTTTTATTTAATTTTTTTCTGTGCTCACATGTTACATTGTATATCATCGAGTTGTTGTATGTTTCTGATGCAAACTTGTGATAAATAAATAAAAACAGAATTTAAAAAAACAAAACTTTTTCCAATTTTTCCCCAAGCACAATGTAAAAAATAAAGAAATTTTAAAAAATTGGTATGGCTGCGTCCGTAAAAGTCCGAACTATTACAATATAGCATTATTTGACTCGCACGGTGAACGGCGTAAAAACAAAAAAATTAAAACCCCATAATCGTTGTTTTTTGGACAGCATAGCGCTAAAAAGAATAAAATAAAAAGTGATAAAAAAATCGTATGCACCAAAAAATGGTGCTAAGAAAAACTACAGCGCGTCCCGCAAAAAATAAGCCCTCACACCGCTCAAACGATGAAAAAATATAAAAGTTAATATTTTCAAAATATTTTCATATTTGCTGTTGTCTGAAACCTGGGTGCGTCTTCTAGTCCGAAAAATACGGTATGTACTGATCTTGGTTCTGGAGCTGTACATATGTACTGAGCTTTGTTCTGGTGTTGTATATATGTATTGAGCTTTGTTCTGGTGTTGTATATATGAACTGAGCTTTGTTCTGTGGCTTTATATTTGTACTGAGCTTGGTTCTGCTTTTGTATTTGTGTAATGAGCTTGGTTCTGGAGCTGTACATATGTACTGAGCTTTGTTCTGGTGTTGTATATATGTACTGAGCTTTGTTCTGGTGTTGTATATATGTACTGAGCTTTGTTCTGTGGCTTTATATTTGTACTGAGCTTGGTTCTGGGGCTGTATATTTTTACTGAGCTTGGTTCTGGGGCTGTATATTTTTACTGAGCTTGGTTCTGGGGCTGTATATATTTTACCTTATCTTAAGGTAAAAGTAGATGTTAAATTTACTACTTTTTTACTACTTTTACCAGGAAAAAACTAAGTGTAACAAATTTAATTTATTTTGTGTCATCAAATTCTAAGAGCCATAACTTTTTTATTTTTCTGTCGAGTAAGTGGTATGAGGGCTTATTTTCTTTTGCGGGATAAGCTGTAGTTTTTAATGATACCATTTTAGTATACATGCAAGGTTTTGATCACTTTTTATTCAATTTTTTGTGGGAGATGAGGTGACCAAAAAATTGCGTTTCTGGCGTTTACATTATTTATTTTTTTACGGCGATCACCGTGTGGGTTAAATAATGATATATTGTAATATTTCAGACTTTTACAGATGCGGCGATACCAATTATGTTTATTTATTTATTTTTTTACATTGCTCTAGAGGGAAAATTGGATCATTGGATCGCTGGCACTATATACTGCTATACTAATGTATTGCAGTATATCTTCTTTCTGACAGGCTTCTATTAAGGGCTTAAAGAGGCTCTGCCACAACATTATAAGTGCCCTATCTCCTACATAATCTGATTGGCGCTGTAATGTTGATAACAGCAGTGGTTTTTATTTTGAAATACTATCATTTTTTACAAAGTTATGAACAATTTTATATTTACGCTAATGAATTTCTTAATAGACAACTGGGCATGTTTTTAATTTTTACCAACTGGGCGTTGTAAAGAGAAGTGTATGACACTGACCAATCAGTGACCAATCAGTGACCAATCAGTGTCATACATTTCTCATTGTTCCAGCCCAGCAGGATCCACAGCACAGCGTGATTGTGCAGTGAAAGAAGCTGGGCTGGAACAATGAGAAGTGTATGACACTGATTGGTCACTGATTGGTCAGCCTCATACACTTCTTTACAACACCCACTTGGTCAAAAGTAAAAACACGCCCAGTTGTCTATTAAGAAACTAATTAGCATAAATCTAAAATTGTGCATAACTTGGTCAGAAATAATAGTTTTTCAAAATAAAAACCACTGTTGTTATCTACATTACAGCGCCGATCAGATTATGTAGGAGATAGGGCACTTATAATCTGTTGACAGAGCCTCTTTAATAGGAGCACAAAGATGGCGAACATGGGGGCCTGCATTAGGCCCCCAGGCTGCCATAGCAACCATCGCCACCCCGCAATTGCATTGCGCGGGGGCATGATGAGCTGCTAGATGGGGTCGCCCCCTCTTTCTGATGATTTAAATGCCGCGGTCGCTATTGACCGCGGCATAAAACGGGTTAAACAAGCGGGATCGCGCTCGAGCGAGATCCCGCTCGTTACTGTGAAGTGTCGGCTGTGACAGCCGACACCCGCAACGTATGTAGCGGTTTCACTCCGTGAGACCGTTCCATACTTCCCCTACCCGGCTATTACGTATAGATACCTCAAATGTCGGGAAGGGGTTAAGGTTATATTCACGCACAGCAGATTTTTTTCTGGAAACCATAAACAATTTAAAGCTCCTGACTCTTTAGGGTCTCAACGTATTCTGCTTTTTCTCTTCTGTATGGCTCATTCTACTTTTACAGCAAATTCAAAACCGTGCCAGATCTGTGGCCTCCTAAACAGAAATCTGCAAATATATAAGGTATAGTGTCATTAGAGTTCTGGAGGGGAAAATGTACCCTTAATCTGTCCCTGAGTATGCACCATCGGGAGCTGAAGAGGAGGGAGCCGGGAGCAGGCCAGCAGGGTTGAGTATAAGCATCTGATCTGGGGTCTGATTAATTTACAAGGTTTAGATGGTCTGATCTGGGGTCTTTTTAATTTACAGTGCCAGGTCTGGAGTCTAAATACTTTAGGGGGCCTGATCTGGGGGTCTGATTAATTTAAGGGGTCTGATCCGAGGGTCCGATTCATTTAAGCGTTCAGATGTGGGGTCTGTTTAATTTATGGGGTCTGGTCTGGGGACTAAGTACTTTAGAGGTCTGATCTGGGGATCTGATTAACTTCAAGGGTCTGATCTGGGGGTCAGATTAATTTAAAGGGTCAGATCTGTGATCTGTTTAATTTATGCGGTCTGGTTTGGGGTCCAAATACTTTAGGGGGTCTGATCTGGGGCCTAAATAATTTAGGGGGTGTGATCTGGGGTCTGATTAATATAATGGGTCTGATCTGGGGGTTTAAATAATTTACGAGGTCTGTTTTGGGGTATGATTTATTTACGGGGTCTGATCTCGGGTCTGACTAACGTCAGGGGTCTGATCTGGGGGTCTAATTTATTTACGGATTTGATCTGGGGTCTGTTTAATTTGGGGTCTACATACTTTAGAGGGTCTAATCAGGGCTCTGACTAATTAAAGGGGTCTGATTAATTTAAGGGGCTGATCTGGGGGTGTAATAAATTTATGGTGCCTGTTCTGGGGTCTGATGAACTTATGGGGTCTGACCTGGGGTGTCACGGCTATGGGGTATGTGGACTCACTGGGCCACTCCACCATAGTAGAGTGGCAGCTGATCAAACAAAAAGATAGTCACTAGGGAGAAAGTACCTGGGTTGCTGGCCTGTGCCAGATAATCAGAAGCAGGCTGGTGCTGGACTATCGGAAGCTGGCTTGTGCCGGACTATTGAGAATTGTCTGGCATATTCGACTTGAAGACAGAAGTCGTCTCGGACAATGGACTTGAACACAGAAGTCGTCTCGGACAATGGACTTGGCAGGTATACCGGACACAGATGGTGAAATCATCTCGGACACTTGACTTGAACACAGAAGTCGTCTCAGACAATGGACTTGAACACATAAGTTGTCTCCGACAATAGACTTGAACACAGAAGTCATCTCGGACCAATGGACTTGATCACAGAAGTCGTCTCAGACTATGGACACAGATACTGGATACAGGATACAGCTAAGGAACCATTTGCATTACAAACACTGGGAATATACAACATTGCTCAGGCAAAGTGGAAGTGGGCAGAGTGCCTTTTAAAGTCCCGGGTATGCTTGGATTGGTTTGGGGTGAATTTACTGGTGCGCACGCTGGCCCTTTAAGACCGGGGACGGGCGTGTGTGCACCCTACAGGCAACAGCAGGAAGAGAGGGTAGTGTGCGCCGGCGTCTCAGTCGGAGAAGACGCTGGCCAGGATCCAGAGGGCTGCGGTTGCGGCTGCCGGTAGGTGGGATATACCGGCAGTCAGCAACCGCGGGTATAACATGGGGTCTGATTAATTGATGGGGTCTAATTCGTTTTTGATTGTTCTGGGCTGAGGACTGAATAATTTAGGGGGTCTGATTAATTTACGGGTCTGGTCTGTGGTCTGAAGTTGTTTTTATTCTACAAAGGCAGGGGATGGCTGTTAAAGCCAGGGGCAAAGGATGTTTTGGCAGGAAACTCTGCAGTTGGCAGAAGAAGTCATCATAACGGTCTGAGATGGATGGATGGATGAAGAAAAAAGCCAAGAAAACAACTCCAATAAGAGAAGATGTCACCTGTATGTCACTAGATTTTAAAGGCGCTGTCACCTCGCCTGACATGTCTGTTATAGCCAGGGCCGGCCTTAGGATAGATGGTGCCTCATGCTAAATTTTCTTTCTTCCATAATAAAAAAAATGCCCCATAAAAAAGTATAATTCCTGCACAGCATAATGCCCTTTTTAGTGCCCCCACACAGTATAATGCCATTTATAGTGCCCCCACACACTATAATGCTCCCTTTAGTGCCCCCACACCGTATAATGTCCCCTAAGTGCCCCAACACAGTTGTAACATCTATGGCCGTGGCCCGTCGTTCTGACTTACCCTCCGACTGCCGCGGCCATGGACACATGAGTTCCCTGCAGCGTCTTCCTCCTGTGAGACGCCGGCACTCATTTCCTGGATCTGAGACTGTCTCCCGCAGGGTGCGCGCACCTTAAAGTGCCAGTGCGTGCACAATTGCAGGAAATGCTGCTGGACTATAAAAAGGGCTCTGCCCTCTTGATCAGTTCCTGAGCGCTATTGTGTACCTAAAGTTTGTTTTGCAAATGGTTTCCTAGTGTTTTCCAGTTCCCAGTGTTACCCGTTCCTGCTGCCTGTACCCTGTATCCTGTGCTACCGTGCCTCTGTGCCGTCCAGAGTCGAAGTCAAGTTGTGCCTTACGCTGCATCTACTGCGTCACACCCCGCCGGGTGTCTGTCTACTGCCAGAGCCTTATCTTCAGCCTGAATCACCGCTACTGTCTGCATTGCCTTAGGTACCCTTTCTGGACCATAGACTTTGTACTGTACCTGTTTGGCCAACTGCTATCCCGCTCCCCTTACGGCCCATTGGGTCCACACCCTACGCCGTGACAGTACGCTCAGGCCATGGACCGCACTGGTCAATTCAAGGGCATGTCACCCTCCCAAGCCATGCAGGCGGACCTGCAGGATCTGCGAGCACGACAGGATCAACTTCTTGTGGCAGTAGACTCCATGACACAGTAGCTAGGTGCTTCCCTCTCTGCTCCTATTCAAGCTCCTCCGATCGACCCTCCTGCTACACCTCCTGGCAGCTCCGGTTCGGATCCTCGGTTCTCTCTGCCATTGCCACCTCGGTTCCATGGAGACGCAAGTACATGCAAGGGGTTTCTGTACCAATGCCATATCCACTTCACTCTGCACGCCCGAGCATTTCCTTTGGACGGAGCCAGGATCGCCTTCATTTTGTCTCTACTTGCCGGCAAGCCCATGGCGTTGGCGAACCCAATCTGGGAACGCCAGGGACCCGAGACTTCCAAGGGTTCGTGCGGTTATTCCGTACTGTATTCGAGGAGCCTGGACGAGTCTCGTCGGCAGCCACTGCTATCTTTAACCATTGCCAGGAGGATGCCTCCGTGGGCAAATACACCATCCAGTTCCAGACCCTGGCAGGAGAACTGTCCTGGATCAATGAGGCCTTGGTAGCATCCTTCTGGCATGGCCTATCGCCCGAGATCAAAGACAAACTTGCTGCTCGGGATCTACCACCTGCCTTGGACGACCTGATTCTACTTGCTATTCGAGTGGACATAAGGCTCAGAGAGAGAGACGGCTCGACAGGAGAGACGGCTTCCTAGACTGACGCCCAACTTCCAGCAACCCCTCTTGCCTTCTTCTACTGCTCCACCCGAGGTTCCGATGCAGATGGACCGGCTTAAACTGTCAGTTGAAGAGAAATAGCGTAAGCGCACCTCTGGACTCTGTTTATATTGCTACCTCGCTGGCCATGTCGTGCGTCTGTGTCCCCAGAAGCCAAAAAACCCCAACACTTAGGATTGGTTGGAGAGACAACCCTGGGCGATACTGCATTTAATAGAGAACTCTCCTCCAAACTGTTCATTCCTGTGACCATTGTCGCTGGCGAGAGGCCCCATCCGGTCTCTGCCTACCTGGACTCTGGAGGAAAGAAGAAAAGATGATGCAGCGCTACCCGAGCCTACGCATTTCGAGCACGCAATGACTAAGAGCACTGCACGTGCTCGAAACGCGTAGGCTCGGGTAACAACCCGCACTACTCTTTGCCTTGAGACTGCGTCTCTCTTTCATTTTTAATCTAAAAAATATGTTTTGCTAATAAAAGTGGGAATAGTACTTCCCTTTTAACTCTACACAGCGCTGGATTATCTTTTCTTCTTTCCTGCATTACCTACCGCGGGCCATCGCGGGAATCCGAGCGAGGTGTCTGGAGACGCAGAACCACAGAGCTGGAGGTTTCCTCCCTTTTCTACTACCTGGACTCTGGCTCTGCAGCCAATTTCATCTGCCAAGACCTTGTGGATCTTCTTCAGTTGCCCACTGTTCTGCTGGAAAGGCCGTTGATCATTGCCTCGGTAGATGGACTGCCTTTGCCTGACCCAGTTTTGTCTGTGACCAAGCCGTTAAGACTCTAAGTGTGAGTTCTTCACTCTGAACTCATCTCCCTGTTTGTCCTGCCCAAGGCCATCAACCCCGTGCTGCTGGGTTTGTCTTGGCTCCATCTACACGCCCCAGTCCTGGATTGGAAGTCTGGAGAGGTTCTCCAGAGGGGTCCAAAGTGTCTCGACCTCTGTCTGGTGCATCTCCATCCGCCTCAGTCTCCTTCTCATCAGTCACTGGCAGGGTTGCCTCCTTGTTACTCTCTGTTCACAGATGTCTTCAACAAGAAGGAAGCAGAGACATTGCCACCACATCGAGCATATGATTGCCCTATCGACTTGGTTCCAGATTCGACCCCTCCTCACGTAGAGTATACACTCTCTCCTTGCCTGAGACCCAGTCTATGTCTGCCTACTTTAAGGAGAATCTGGAGAGAGGCTTCATACGCAAATCCTCATGCCCAGCCGGAGCCAGGATTTTCTTTGTCAAGAAGAAGGATGGATCCCTCCGTTCCTGCATTGACTACCTGGGCCTCAACCAGATCACGGTGAAGAACAGGTACCCATTGCCTTTGATTAAACTAGACCTGCGGGGGACCTACAATTTAATCCGGATTCGTCAGGGTGACGACTGGAAGACTTCATTTAATACACGTGATGGACACTACGAATGTCTGGTCATGCCCTTCGGCCTGTGTAAAGCCCCCGTGGTGTTTCAAGAATTTGTCAATTAAATTTTTCGTGATCTCCTCTATGTCTGTGTTGTGGTGTATCTAGATGACATTTAGATTTTTCCCCCAGATCTTGTAACCCATCAGAGTCATGTCCGCCAGGTGTTGCTTCGATTAAGGGTATGTGCACACACACTAATTACGTCCGTAATTGACGGACGTATTTCGGCCGCAAGTACCGGACCGAACACAGTGCAGGGAGCCGGGCTCCTAGCATCATAGTTATGTACGATGCTAGGAGTCCCTGCCTCTCCGTGGAACTACTGTCCCGTACTGAAAACATGATTACAGTACGGGACAGTTGTCCTGCAGCGAGGCAGGGACTCCTAGCATCGTACATAACTATGATGCTAGGAGCCCGGCTCCCTGCACTGTGTTCGGTCCGGGACTTGCGGCCGAAATACGTCCGTCAATTACGGACGTAATTAGTGTGTGTGCACATACCCTAAGGGAGAATCATCTTTATGCCAAGCTGGAGAAGTGCGTGTTTGAAAAGCAGTCTCTACCCTTCCTGGGCTTTTTCTATCTCTGATCAGGGTCTCAAAATGGACTCTGAGAAGGTAAAGGCTGTCCTGGAATGGCCACGACCCCAAGGCTTAAGGGCCATAAAACGCTTCCTGGGATTCGCCAACTTCTACTGGCTGTTCATTCCCAACTTTTCTTCATTGACAGCCCCCATCTCTACCATCACTAAAAAGGGCATGAATGCCAAGTTGTGGACTCCATAAGCAGAAGCCGCATTTAAAACCTTAATAAAGGCCTTCACGTCAGCCTCTATTCTTCATCACCCTGATGTATCCCTACAGATTTCATTAGAGGTGGACGCTTCCTCTATTGGGGCCGGTGCACTTTTGTTCCAAAGAGATTCGAAAGGCAAGACTGTGATATGTGGCTACTATTCTAAGCTGTTTTCTCCCGCTGAGCGCAACTACTCGATTGGGGATCGGGAGTTACTGGCCATCAAGCTGGCCCTGCAGGAGTGGAGACACCTACTGGAAGGCGCAGCTCATCCTATCCTGGACCACAAGAACCTGACCTATCTACAGACGGCTCGATGGCTGAATCCTCGTCAAGCCAGGTGGTCGTTGTTCTTTGCTCGGTTACGGTTCGAACTCCACTACTGACCTGCCGACAAGAATGTGAGGGCCGATGCCTTATCTAGGTCGTTTGAAACAGAGGACACTGTGGAGTCCCCACAGAATATTATTGATCCTTCCTGCATCTTCTCTGTTAACCCTCTGCAAGTAAGAGACATTCCTCCGGGAAGGACTCTTGTACGTCTGGTAGATAGAGAAAGAATCCTTCGCTAGGGTCACAGTTCCAAGCTGGCAGGTCACGCGGGTGCCCGTAAGACCCAAGACCTAATTTCCCAGCAGTTCTGGTGGCCTACGCTGCCCAAAGACGTCATGGACTTTGTCTCCTCCTATACGGTATGTGCAGAAAACAAAGTTGCCCACTCCAGACCAGCCGGTCTGTTCCAACCACTACCTGTGCCTGATGCCCTCTGGCAGCATGTTGCTATGGAATTTGTCACAGATCTGCCTCTCTCTGCGGGATGCAGTGTGATCTGGGTGGTGGTGGATCGATTTTCTAAGATGGCTCATTTTCTTCCCCTGACTGGTCTGCCTTCTGCTGCTCGACTGGCCGACCTCTTCGTTCAACACATCTTCCGTCTGCACAGCTTGTCCCTGCATATTGTCTGGGATCAAGGGGTCCAGTGCACCTTGAAGTTCTGGAGAGCACTCTGTGGTCTCCTCGGTGTAAAGTTGGACTTCTCCTCGGCCTATCATCCCCAGTCCAATGGTCAAGTCGAGGGGTTTAATCAGATTATTGAGAACTATCTGCGGCAATTTGTCTCCAGGCGGCATGATGACTGGGTGCAGCTGCTCCCTTGGGCTGAGTTCATCTACAATAACCATACTGGTGAGTCCACCACCTCCAGTCTGTTCTTCATCGTCTACGGCCAACATCCTCGAATACCTCTTCCTGTCTCTACTATGTCCAAGGTGCCTGCAGCTGACTCTACCATCAGGGACTTTCTGCAGATATGGCAACAGACCGAATCTTCTATTCTGCTGGCGGAGGACCGCATAAAGCAAAAGGCAGACACTAGAAGACAACAGCCTCCTCAGTTTCTTCCAGGTACGAAGGTCTGGCTGTCTTCCAGGAATATCCGGCTGAGGGTGCCGTCCTGCAAGTTTGCTCCCAGGTTCCTCGGACCCTTCGAGATCCTGCTACAGATTAACCCTGCGACTTACAAGCTTCGGCTGCCTCCTACACTCAAGATCTCTAACTCCTTCCATGTCTCCCTGCTGAAGCCCGTTGTCCTGAACCGCTACTCCAGGACTCCTAGTTCCGCAGTCGCTCCTGGCAGCTCATCAGGGACTTTCGAAGTAAGGGAGATCCTGGCCATTAAGAAAGTGGAAGGAAGGCAGTTTTAATTGGTGGATTGGAGGGGATTCGGTCCAGAAGAGAGGTCTTGGTAGCCAGAGGAGAACATCGATGCCCCTGTCCCCATGAAGAAGTTTCTCTCCCGCTCTGGTCCCAAGAAGAGGGGGCTTAGGAGGGGGGATACTGTAACGTCTATGGCCGCGGCCCGTCGTTCTGACTTACCCTCCGACGGCCGCGGCCATGGACACTTGAGTTCACTGCAGCATCTTCCTCCTGTGAGATGCCGGCTCTCACTTCCTGGAACTAAGACTGTCTCCCGCAGGGCGCGCGCGCACTGCGCACAATTGCAGGAAATCTGCAATCTAGTCCAGAATGCTGCTGGACTATAAAAATGGCTCTGCCCTCCTGATCAGGGCCTGAGCGTTGTTGTGTACCTAAAGTTTGTCTTGCAAGTGGTCTCCTAGTGTTTTCCAGTTCCCAGTGTTACCCGTTCCAGCTGCCTGTACCCTGTATCCTGTGCTACCCTGCTACCGTGCCTCTGTGCTGTCTAGACTCGAAGTCAAGTTGTGTCTTCCACTGCATCTACTGCATCACACCCCACCGGGTGTCCATTTACTGCCGGAGCCTTATCTTCAGCCTGAATCACCGCTTTTGTCTGCATTGCCTCAGGTACTCTTCCTGGACTATAGACTTTGTACTGTACCTCTTTGGCCAGCTACTATCCCGCTATGCGGTATGGCCCAGTTGGTCTACACCACGCGGGACAATAGTATATTGCCCCCCACACAGTATAATGCCCCTTCAGTGCCCCACACACAGTATAATGCCCCTTTTGTGCCCCCCCATACAGTATAATGCCCCCATAGCTGCCCCATATAGTATAATAATAATATAATAATAATAATAAATAATAATATAATATATAATAACCCCTTTAAGGACACAGTATTTTGTCCTCTAAGTGTGCCCAAACAGTATAATGCCCCTAAGTGCCATACACAGTATATTGCCCCCTGTAGCACCCCTAGACAGTATAATGTCCCCTTAGTGGCCCACACACAGTATAATGCCCCCCTTAGTGGCCCCCACAGTATAATGTCCCCCTCCCATGGGTGCCACACACAGCCCCCCCTTGTAGATTGTGCCCCCCTGTAGATTGTGCCATACAGTCCCCCTGTAGATTCTGAGATACAGCCCCCTTTTAGATAGTGCCAAACAGCCCCCACCTCCCCCTTGTAGACAGTGCCATACAGCCCCCACTTCTCCCTTGTAGAGAGTGCCATGCAGCCCCCACCTCTCCCTTGTAGATAGTGCCATACAAACCCCCACCTCCCCCTTGTAGACAGTGCCATACAGCCCCCACCACTCCCTTGTAGACAGTGCCATAAAGCCCCCCATCTCCGCTTCGTAGACAGTGTCCCCCACCTTCCCCTTGTAGACAGTGCCATACAGCCCTCCACCTCCCCCTCAAAGACAGTGCCATACAGCCCCCACCTCCCCCTTGTAGATAGTGACATACAGGCCGCCACTTCCCCCTTGTAGACAGTGCCATACTGCCCCCACCACCCTCTTGTAAACTGTGCCCCCCAAACAAATAAAACAAAAAAATTATACTCACCTAGGCCGCGTTCCCGCGATGAATGGAGCTGCTCCACAATGCCGACAGGATACTTGCGTAGACCGGTGTGATCCAGTGACGTCATCACGCCGGCCTGTGCAGGGAACCCGTCTCTTCGCCTGATAGCCTAGTCTGTAGCCTAGTAAATGGCAGAGCAGGGAGATACCTCCCTGCTCTGCCATAGTGTACAGTAGTATCCACGTCCTAAGGAAATGTAGCATCGCTACCACTGTAGCAGCCATAGCGGCGCCACCGGGCATGGGGGACCCGTCCTGGTGGGTGGCACGGGCCCCCTGATGCTGCAGGCCCGGTAGCAGCTGCTATGGCTGCTACAGCGGTAGTTACAACCCTGAGCAGTGAAGGAGCGCCTGGGCGGAAAGGTAGCTGCAGAGTTGCCGGGCCCAGGCACTTCAGAAACACAAGCAAAGGGAAAGGGAACCAGTGCACACCCCAATGGCCGGCCCTGGTTATGGCAAATCCGTGTATTCCCCATTAGATAATAATTCTAGAACGCCTTTTCTTAGAACTCTGTGTTGTGATGTTCTTCTGTTAATCTCCAGGAAATGTATGAATAAGGCCTGGCCTACATGGAGACTTTTTGTAACGCAACTAATTAATTTTAAGTTAAGAGCTACATGTGAAGAACAGTCATACATTGAATTTTATGCAATCTTGTGGACTGCAGTTGTCACTCACTTATTCATACATTTACCAGAGGAATAACAGAGGAATAGCACATTGCAGAGTTCTAGGAAAAGGTCCAAAAATTTAATTTCATGGCCCATGGGTAATAAAAGTATTTACTTAGACATGTCAGAAGAGCAGACTGATACTGTTTAATTGTCAAGTATTCTGCCTGTGACTTCATCTGATCACTACTGGATTCTCTTCTATAGTCTGCAGCTTGATAATTCTCTGCAGACTGCAAAATGATACTAAAATATGTAAAATAATTATGTTACAAATAGATCTGTATAAGCTGGAGGCTTGGGCAGAGAAGGGGCAAATGAGGTTTTGTGATATGTCAAAAGTTTGGATTGGTGGGGGTCCAAGCACTGAATACCCCAGCAATCGCTAGAACGAAGCAGCTGAAGCGCTCGTGTGAGCGCTCAGCCGCTTCGTGTCTGTTCAGCTTTTTCAGCAAATAAATGTAGAGGTGTACGGACTCAATAGAAAGTCTGTGAGCCCGTACTCTGATACATCGGCTTTCCGGAAAAAGCCAAACAGACACGTATATTTTGCACAGTTTTGGGCACCTTTGCATATGAAAGACATAGTAAAGCTTAACAGTGCCCAGAAAGATTATCCAAATAAGGGTTAGTTAGTTAGTTAGTTAGTTAGTTAGTTAGTTAGTTAGTTAGTTAGTTAGTTAGTTAGTTAGTTAGTTAAGAAAAATAAGGGCTGATGGGTGATCTATTAACTATGCATAAATATATCAAAGGTCAATACAGAGATCTCTCTAATGATCTATTTATACACAGGTCTGTAACTATTACAAGGGGGCATTAATTACGTCAACTAGAAAGAAGGTTTCTACAGATACATAGAAGAGGATTCTGTACTGTAACAGCATTGAGGCTCTGGAACTCTCTGCTAGAGGAAGTTATCATGGTTAATTAGTGAAAGAGTTCAAAAGAGACCTAGATGCCTTTCTTTAACCCCTTCAGGACCCAGCCACTTTTGGACCAAATGACACAGCCTCATTTTTTAAATCTGACGTGTGTTACTTTATGTGGTAATAACTTGGGAATGCTTTTACCTATCCAAGCGATTCTGAGATTGTTTTCTCGTGACATATTGTACTTTAAGTTAGTGAAAAAATTTGGTCGATATATTCAATATTTTTGTGTGAAAAACACCAAAATTTAGAGAAAATTTGCAAAAAATTTGCATTTTCTAAATTCAAATGTATCTGCTTGTAAGACAGATGGTTATACCACACAAAATAGTTACTAGCTAACATTTCCCATATGTCTACTTTAGATTGGCATCATTTTTTGAACATCCTTTTATTTTTCTAGGACGTTACAAGGCTTATAAGTTTAGCAGCAATTTCTCAAATTTTCAAGAAAATGTCAAAAGCCTATTTTTTTAGGGACCAGTTCAGTTCTGAAGTGGCTTTGAGGGCCTTATATATTAGGAACCCCACAAATCACCCCATTTTAAAAACTGCACCCCTTAAAGTATTCAAAACAGCATTTAGAAAGTTTCTTAACCCTTTATGCGTTTCACAGGAATTAAAGCAAAGTGGAGGGATATTTGCAAATTTAATTTTTTTTTGCAGAAATTCCATTTTGATCAATTTTTCCTGTAATACTGAAGGTTTTTACCAGAGAAACACAACTGAATATTTATTGCCCTGATTCTGAAGTTTTTAGAAATATCCCACATGTGGCCCTAGTGTGCTACGGGCCTGAAACAAAAGCCCCAGAAGCAAAGGAGCACCTAGAGGATTTTTGGGCGTTCCTTTTCTTAAATTATATTTCAGGCACCATGTCAGGTTAGAAGAGGTCTTGTGGTGAAAAAATAAAGGAAACACCCCAAAAAAGACCCCATTTTGAAAACTACACCGCTTGAGGAATTCTTCTAGGGGTGTTGTAATGATGGGGGTAGGGAAACAGACAATCTAATCTAGCCCTGATAACAGCCCTAATCTACCCGCCACTCAGTCCCTGCCTACTTGCAACGACCCGCCCTAGGCAACGGGGTACAACTGGGCGACGGTCCCTACGCTCAATAAGTGCACGACAGACAAACAGACAAGGGTACACAGAAGCTAAGGGAAATGGGGCAGTTGCCCACGGCAACACCGTGAGCAACAAGAGTAGTGAACGAGCCAAGTCAAACCAGGAGTGTACGAGGTACTAAACGCAGAGCAGGAGAGTAGTGAACAAGCCGAGTCAAACCAGGAGTGTACGAGGTGCAAAACGCAGAGCAGGAGAGTAGTCAGTAAGCCAGGGTCAATATGAAGCAGGGACAAATAGTACAAGAAGCTGCAGCAGGGCCAGGAAACCAACAGAAAAGAATCACAAGCAAGGAGGAACAGGAAAGGCAGGTATAAATAGACAGAGGGCGGGAGCTAGCTCCGTCTGGCCAGGCTGTGATAGGCTTTCCCACTCCTAAGCCTGCCATCCTGAGTGGTGGAAGATGGAGTCAGTCTCACAGACATAGAAGCAGGTGCAGACTGATTACCTATGGGCGTTGACATAGAAGTGGTGCCTGGCAGATCCTTTACAGGTGTAGTGAGCATTTTGACCCCACAGGTGTTTCATAGATTTCATTAGAATTGGGCAGTGAAAATGAAAAATCACATTATTTTCCAATAAGATGTAGCTTTACCTCGAAATTTTTATTTTTTTCAACAGATAAAGGAGAAAAAGCACTGTAACATTTGTAAAGCAACTTCTTTAGAGTACGGAAATACCCCACATGTGGTCATAAACTGCTATTTGGACACACAGCAAGGCTCTAAAGTAAAGGAGCGCCATTTAGTATTTGGAGTGGAGATTTTACAAGATTCGTTTTTTGACACCATGTTGCATTGAGCTATAGTACCAGTACAGTGGTACCCCCGATAAATTACCCCGTTTTGGAAACTAGATCCCTCAAAGAATTTATCTAGGGGTGTAGTTAGCATTTTGACCGCACCAGTGTTTTGCAGAAATGAGTAAACAATAGATGTTGCAGATTGAAAATTGCTGTTTTCCACAGATATGCCATTTCAGTGCCCAATGTGTTGTGCCCAGCTTGTACCACCGTAGACACACATCCCATAAATTGTTAAGCGGGTTCTCCAGAATACAGTAATACCCCATATGTTGTCATAAATTGCCGTTTGGGTACACGGCCAGGCTCAGTTGGACCACCATTTGGCTTTTGAAGCGCAGATTTTGCTTGGTGTTTTAGTGGTATTTTATCTTATAATGTGGGGGCATATGTAAGCTGGGCGGAGTACATCAGGGTATATGTAAGCTGGGCGGAGTACATCAGGGTATATGTAAACTGTGCGGAGTACATCAGGATATGTGTAATCTGTGCGGAGAACATCAGGGTATATGTAATATGTGAGCAGTACATCAGGATATATGTAAACTGTGGAGTACATCAGGGTATATGTAATATGTGCGGGTACATCAGGGTATATGTAAGCTGTGCGGAGTACATCAGGGTATATGTAAGCTGGGCGGAGTACATCAGGGTACATGTAATATGTGTGGAGTACATCAGGGCATATGTAAGCTGGGAGGAGTACATCAGGGTATATGTAAGCTGGGCGGAGTACATCAGGGTATATGTAAGCTGGGCGGAGTACATCAGGGTATATGTAATATGTGTGGAGTACATCAGGGCATATGTAAGCTGGGCGGAGTACATCAGGGTATATGTACACTGTGCGGAGTACATCAGGTCATAATAGGATGATGTAATAATGGGGAGAATGAATAATCCATGGATTGCTGTGGTACGCTTTGAACCAATCCTTTATACACAGGCCGGGTTTATTGGGTATTATACAAAATATCTGCGCTCCAGTATTGCCTAATCTTTGACTTCTTCACCAGCCCTATAAGCCGCACAAGGCCCTAAAGTTTCCTCATCACCTGTGGGGTCCAGCAAATGACGATGTGGGGTATTTAGTGAAAATCTACTGGACCTAAAAATGAGTCTGGGCCGTCATTTAGAATCATTTTGCATCATTGCGTTTTGAGAGTCATAACTTTTTATTTTTCCGGTGACGGAGCTGTGTGAGGGCGCGTTTTTTGTAGAACGAGCTGTAATTTTTATTGGTTCCATTTTGGGGGACATGCGATTTTTTTATCACTATTTATTCCATTTTTTGGGAGATGAGGAAACCAAAAAACAGCCATTCCAGCACGTTTCTTTTTTTGTTTTTTTTACAGTGTTCACCGTGCAGTATAAACAACATGTTAACTTCATTCTGCGGGGCGATACGATTACAGTGACACCAAATTTATATAGTTTTTTTTACGTTTCACTACGTTCCCACAATAAAAATACTCTTTTCTAAAAAAATCATGTTTTAGTGTCGCCATTTTCTGACAGCCATAACTTTTTTATTTTTTAGTTGATATCGCTGCGGGACGGCTTGTTTTATGCATGACGAACTGTAGTTTCTATTGGCACCATTTTGTGTTACTTGCAACTTTTTGATCACTTTTTATTACATTTTTTTTGAGACAAGATGACCAAAAAATTAAATACTGTCATTGTTTTTTATTCAAACTTTTTACGGTGTTCACCGTGCGGTAAAAGTAATGTGATATTTTTAAAGATCAGGCTGTCCTGAACGCGGCGATACCTATTATGTATAGTTTTTTTTCATGTTTTTATTTTTTTTCTAATAATAAAGGAGTTGATCAGGGAAACAGGGCAAGTGTTGTTTTTATTATTTATTTATTTATTATTTATTAATTAATTAATTTATTTTTCTTTCACATTTTTTTTTACATTTTTCACTTTTTCTTTTATACTGACCTGGGGACTTGAAGATCTGGTCTTCTGATCCCCGCTACGATGCACTGCACTACTTATGTAGTGCAGTGCATCGTAACTGTCATTTTTCATTTGACAGTTAGCCGATTAGGTCCTGCCTCGGGCAGGACATAATAGGCTTCCATACCTTGGCAACCATGAAGCCTAGTAATGGCTTCCTGGTTGCCATAGCAACAATCGCCACCCGCGATCCATCGCGGGGAGGCCCGGTGGGTACAGAGGGAGCTCCCTCCCTCTGTAAACCACTTCAATGCGGCGGACGTCATTGACAGCCGCATTGAAGGGGTTAAATGGCTGCGATCGGCGGTAACAGCCATCGCAGCCATTGCAGCGGCATGTCAGCTGTGTATAACAGCTGACAGCCGCTGAAGATAAAGCGCGCACAGCTCCTGTGCTCGCTTTATCTCCAGGGCGTGACTGTACGCCCGAATGCGGGAACTCACTTGGAATTTGGACGTACAGTCACGCCCAATCGCGGGAAGGGGTTAATGTATTGATATTACAAGTTATGTTTACTAGAGTACTGGAATTGGAGCATTGATCCAGGGAATTTATTCTAATTGCCAGATTTGGAGTCAGGAAGGATATTTTTTTCCCTGAGATGAGTTGGTTTGCCTCATGAGAGTTTTTGCCTTTTTTTAGATCAATATTGCAGAATAACAGACTGAGCTGCAGAAACGTACGTTTTTTTTATCAGCATTATAAACTATGTTACTATGTTACTATATATTTTACTTGAGGTTTTGTTTTCACTGAGAATTTCACCCTTTGTATCTGAACTTCCTCTTTTATCTTCATTAGCCCTGTGCATAATAAAACATATAAATAAAACAAATAATAAGTACATACATAGAAGTCACATAATTGAAAACTCACATTAATTACATACATATGGCTCTGTTTACACTGGGGTCGTAGCTTTCATTGTGACAGACACTTATTTACAATGGATTTATCAAGTATATGTTTGTTTTTTTACTGGATGGAATAGAGTTATATGCTATGCTATTATGGCTATTAAAGAGCAATGGAACCTGATGAAAAATAATGAAAGTGTTAACAGAGCCTAAGGGGAGAGCGTATACTCTATATGAGCTAGATACAAGAGGTTAGCCAATAAAATGCTCTGTTCATTTCCATTTCCTTCTGTCAGGTTTCTATGACCCTTTAATGGCCAGAATAGTATAGTACACTGTGCTTAATTGTGTTTAAATTAAAAGGGTCTTTTTGTTTATAAATGTGCCCAATCACCCAGTCTGTGTATTTATCTTTCAAATATGGGACTTTCAGAACTCGTCCTGCAAACCCAAATGTAATTTGTTCACAATATGGCTTCTATAAACGGGACACCAGTTCTTTTTACTGGTGCATTTAACGTCCTTAAGGCTGATCTATGCATAGCTCAAAATTATGTCCACGTATTGAACAGCAATAACAATGTTACTTATTACAATTGTTATGTTTCTTATGGCATGGCATCTTTAACCCCTTAGTGACCAGACCTGAAAGTGCCTTAATGACCAAGCTAGATTTTGGAAATCTGGCATGTGTAAATTTATCAGAGAATAACTCTGTAATAGTTTTACATATCCAACTAATTCTGACATTGTTTTTTCGTCACATATTGTACTTTATTTGGGCGGTAAAAATAGACCTATAAAATTTGCAGATATTTATTTAAAAAAAACATAAAAACTGATCACAATTTCCTATTTTCAACTGCATATGTAGATACAAACTGTACAAATATTTCAGCAAATATATATTTCCAGCTCTTTATTTTATTTTGGCAGCACTTTTGATTTAGATTTTTTTAACATTTCTGATCGATATAGGACACTTACAAATCTAACAATACTTTTTAAAACTTTGACTTACATTTTGCTTTCCTGCACAAACCCAAGTTTGAAGAGGCTCATAGGTGTCAGAATGATAAAAACCACCCCGTAAATGACCCTATTTTGAAAACTAGACCCCTTAAGGTATTCATCTAGGCGTGTAGTAAGTATTTTGACCCCACAGTGTTTGCAGGAATTAAAGCAAAGCAGGTGGAAAAAAAAATTATTTCACTTTTTTTCACAAATGTGTAATTTTAAGGACAGATTTCTTGTACAGCGGACAACAGAATAAGGAAATGCACCACAAAATGTATCACGCTGTTTCTCCTGTGTTCAAAAATATACCCATTGTGGTACTAATGTGTTTTCTGGACACACGGCAGGGCCCAAAATGAAGGGAGGCTTTCAGGACACACATTTTGCTTGAAAATGTTTCAAGCCCCGTTACACATTTATAGGGGCACTGAGCTGCCAAAATGATAGAAACATCCAAAAAATGAACCGATTTTTAAAACTAGACCCCTTAAGGTACTCATCTAGTGGTGTAGTGGCCATGTTATTTGTAAAGTTTTATAGCATGAGATAAGATGAAAAAATCTGTGTATATATATATATATATATATATACAGTGGAGGAAATAAGTATTTGATCCCTTGCTGATTTTGTAAGTTTGCCTACTGTCAAAGACATGAACAGTCTAGAATTTTTAGGCTAGGATAATTTTACCAGTGAGAAATAGATTATATATAAAAAAAAAAAAAATAATCACATTGTCAAAATTATATATATTTATTTGCATTCTGCACAGAGAAATAAGTATTTGATCCCTTTGGCAAACAAGAATTAATACTTGGTGGCAAAACCCTTGTTGGCAAGCACAGCAGTCAGACATTTTTAGTAGTTGATGATGAGGTTTGCACACATGTTAGATGGAATTTTGGCCCACTCCTCTTTGCAGATCATCTGTAAATCATTAAGATTTCGAGGCTGTCGCTTGGCAACTCGGATCTTCAGCTCCCTCCATAAGTTTTCGATGGGATTAAGGTCTGGAGACTGGCTAGGCGACTCCATGACCTTAATGTGCTTCTTTTTGAGCCACTCCTTTGTTGCCTTGGCTGTATGTTTCGGGTAATTGTCGTGCTGGAAGACCCAGCCACGAGCCATTTTTAATGTCCTGGTGGAGGGAAGGAGGTTGTCACTCAGGATTTGATGGTACATGGCTCCATCCATTCTCCCATTGATGCGGTGAAGTAGTCCTGTGCCCTTAGCAGAGAAACACCCCCAAAACATAATGTTTCCACCTCCATGTTTGACAGTGGGGACGGTGTTCTTTGGGTCATAGGCAGCATTTCTCTTCCTCCAAAAATTGCGATTTGAGTTAATGCCAAAGAGCTCAATTTTAGTCTCATCTGACCACAGCACCTTCTCCCAATCACTCTCAGAATCATCCAGATGTTAATTTTCAAACTTCAGACGGGCCTGTACATGTGCCTTCATGAGCAGGGGGACCTTGCGGGCACTGCAGGATTTTAATCCATTACGGCGTAATGTTTTACCAATGGTTTTCTTGGTGACTGTGGTCAAAGCTGCCTTGAGATCATTAACAAGTTCCCCCCGTGTAGTTTTCGGCTAAGCTCTCACCTTCCTCAGGATCAAGGATACCCCACGAGGTGAGATTTTGCATGGAGCCCCAGATCGATGTCGATTGACAGTCATTTTGTATGTCTTCCATTTTCTTACTATTGCACCAACAGTTGTCTCCTTCTCACCCAGCATCTTACTTATGGTTTTGTAGCCCATTCCAGCCTTGTGCAGGTCTATGATCTTGTCCCTGACATCCTTAGAAAGCTCTTTGGTCTTACCCATGTTGTAGAGGTTAGAGTCAGACTGATTAATTGAGTCTGTGGACATGAGTCTTTTATACAGGTGACCATGTAAGACAGCTGTCTTTAATGCAGGCACCAAGTTGATTTGGAGCGTGTAACTGGTCTGGAGGAGGCTGAACTCTTAATGGTTGGTAGGGGATCAAATACTTATTTCTCTGTGCACAATGCAAATAAATATATATAATTTTGACAATGTGATTTTCTTTTTTTTTTTTTATATAATCTATCTCTCACTGGTAAAATTAACCTAGCCTAAAAATTCTAGACTGTTCATGACTTTGACAGTGGGCGAACTTACAAAATCAGCAAGGGATCAAATACTTATTTCCTCCACTGTATATATATATATATATATATATATATATATATATATATATATATATATATATATATAAATACATTTTTTCCTCAAATAGTTAATTTTTAGGACATATTTATCATACACAGTGCATGAAACTGGTGAAGTACGCCTTAACCCCTTAATAATGATCGAGCAATTTTTTAAGTTTTTCCATCGCAGCATTCAAAGAGCTATAACTTTTTTATTTTTGCGTCGACATAGCTGTATAAGGACTTTTTTTTTGCGGGACATTTTGTATTTTATAATAGCACCATTTTGGGGTACATATAATTTATTAATTAACTTTTTAATAACTTTTTTTAGTGGGGTACTGGAAAAAAACAGAAATTTTGCCATTTGTTTTGCATCTTAATTTTACGCCGTTTACCGTGTGGTATAAATAATATAATAACTTTATTCAGCGGGTTGTTACGATTGCGGTGATACCAAATTTATATGGATTTGTTTATGTTTTCCTACTTTTACACAGTAAAAACTAATTTTTTTCAAAATTATTTGCTTTTGTGTCGCCATATTTTAAGAGCCATAACTTTTTTATTTTTTGACCGATGCAGCTGTATGAGGGCTTTTTTTGCAGGATGACTTGTAGTTTGTATTGGTATCATTTTGGAGTAGATGCGACGGTTTGATCACTTTTTATCAAATTCTTTTGAAGGCAGGATGAACAGAAAACAGTAATTCTGGCGTTGTTTTTTATTATATTTTTTATGGTGTTCACCGTACGGGTTAAATAATGTAATCATTTAATAGTTGGGTTCGTTATGGACGTGGCAATACCAAATATGAGTAACTTTTTACTTTTTTTCATAAAGTATTTTGTAAGGGGAAAAAGGGGTTGTTTTTTTGTTTTTTTTTACTTGGGGCATTTATTTGTTTATTTTAAACTTTATTTAACCTTTTTTTTTTTTTTACTTTATTTTTAGTCCCACTGGGGGACTTTACTGTGCAGACTTCTGATCACTATTATAATACACTGCAATACTTCGGTATTGCAATGTATTATTGCCGGTCAGTCGAAAACTGACAGGCACCTGTTAGGTCAGGCCTCTGGCATAGACGAACAGGCAAACACTAAAGGCAGACCTGGGGGAAATACCTGTGCGCCCAAGCGACCTCCCCGATGGTCACTTAAGCGCGGAAGTTTTCCGGCTGCTTATTCTTACGCCTTGGACAGTTGTTCACTTGGTGCTTGTCATCCCCACAGTAGAAGCAGAGACCATTCTTCCTGCGGAGCTCTCTACGTTGTTGGGGAGACACGGAGGCCCCGAGTTGCATAGGTTCTTCCGAGATTCCCGTGGAAGAACGAAGCAATGGAACCTCAGGAGACATCATGGAGGAGCCAGAGGAGAAGGCACAAGAACGCTCAAGTCGTCTTTCCCTGAGACGTCGGTCCAGACGTACCGCTAAAGCCATAACCTGATCTAGAGAGTCAGAAGAGGGATAGCTAACTAATAGGTCTTTCAGGGCGTTCGACAGACCCAATCTAAACTGGCACCTCAAGGCAGGGTCATTCCACCGAGAAGCTACGCACCACTTCCTAAAGTCAGAACAGTACTCCTCAACGGGTCTCTTCCCTGACGTAAGGTCACCAGCTGACTCTCGGCAAAGGCAGTCTTGTCAGTCTGGTCATATATGAGCCCGAGAGCAGAAAAAATAAGTCAACAGAGGATAGCTCAGGGGCATCAGGAGCCAAGGAGAAAGCCCATTCTTGGGGGCATAATTATACCCACTCGCTGGCTCTCAGAACCTGAGGAGTGGGGTCTTAATCAGAAATAGAGCCTACAACTCTCCCGAAAGGAGAAAAAAGTCTTCCGGTCCCCTGAGAACCGATCAGGCAACTTGAGGTGGGGTTCAAGAGGTGAGGTGGAGGGCACTACCTGGTTAGCATCACGCTGGTTGCACCTCTGAGCCAGGGCTTGGACCTGTAAGGAGAGACCCTGCATTTGCTGAGCCAGCGTCTCAAGGGGGTCCATAGTTGTGTAGGAACCAGGGTAGAAAAGGTATATGGGCCTGTGATTATGTAATGTCGGGGTAGGGAGAAAGACAGATGAGCCCTAATCTACCCGCCACTCAGTCCCTGCCTACTTGCACGGCCCGTCCAAGGCAACGGCGTACAACTGGGCGACGGTCCCTACGCTCAATAAGTGCACGACAGACAAACAGACAAGGGTACACAGAAGCTAAGGGAAATGGGACAGTTGCCCACGGCAACACCGTGAGCAACAAGAGTAGTGAACGAGCCAAGTCAAACCAGGAGTGTACGAGGTACCAAACGCAGAGCAGGCGAGTAGTCAGTAAAGCCAGGGTCAATTTGAAGCAGAGGTCAGTAGTACTAGCAGGAACAGCAGAGCCAGGAAACCAGACAGAATCACAGGCAAAGGAAGAGCAGGAAATTAAGGTATAAATAGACCGAGGGCGGGACCTAGCTCCGTCTGGCCAGGCTGTGACAGGTTCTCCCACTCCTCAGCCTGCCAGCCTGAGTGGTAGCAGATCGAGTCACTCTATCAGACCTAGGAGCAGATGCAGACTGATTAACCACTGGCGTCGACACATAAGCTGTGACTGGCAGATCCTTTACAATCTGATAGGCTTCCTCAACGCTGTATCTTCTGGCAGCCATAATGATTATACAGTTTAAACCACAAATAATAAATGTAACTAGCGGTTTAAACATTTTTTTTATCAACTAAGAACACTAAAGGAATGAAACATATTTTTTGAAATTTATTTTTATCAAACCCAAACCCTACGCCTAACACAAACAATAAACCCATGCCCAGACCAGCACCCCACACCGTCCAACAGCGTACCCCAAACTGAAAATATTTTACAGTACGGTCCTAAGTATTTACAGTAAAAATACTTTTATATATATATATATATATATATATATATATATATATATACTATAAAATACTGGAAAAAGTTTTGTTTGTAAGGGGACACTAACACACTTGTATCTGTTTCTCTCCACAGCTAGAACAGAGTGAGGAGAAACAGATACATGTTTTTACTTTTACTTTACTGTAGTGATCACTATGATTGGATCTCATAGTGAACACCAAGATCAGGAACCAATATTATTGGCTCCTGATCACTGCTCTAAGAACAGAGCTGGTAGCAACACCTCATTCTTAGAGCAGGAGCTGTCATTTAGACACTCCCTGCCAGCTCTGTATACAGTATGTCACGACGCGGGGTGTGGACCCACTGGGCCGTACTGCGTAGCAGGCTAGCAGCTGGGCAACTAGGTACAAAACAATGTCTATAGTCCAGAACGGGTACCAGAGGCAAAGTAGACAGTAGCGGAGACACAATTTCACTTTCACTGTAGATGGCTTAGTAGATGCAGCGGAAGACACGACTTGACTCTCACTGTAGATAGCTTAGTAGATGCAGCGGAAGACACGACTTGACTCTCACTGTAGATACGATAGCACGGGATACAGGGTGCAGGCAGCAGTCTACCTAAAGCAGTCAAATTTTAGGTAGACAACAACGCTCAGGCAAGGATAAAGTGGGCAGAGCTGGACACGTATTGGCCCTTTAAGGCCGTGCACGCGCGGGCGCGCCCGCCCTGCGGGAAACAGTCCCAGAACCTGGAAGTGAGTGCCGGCATCTCTCTGGAGGAAGATGTCGCCAAGAACACAGATGTCCATGGCCAGGGCCGTCAGAGGGTAAGTCTGAGTGACGGCCCTCGGCCATATATGTTACACAATAACAGCATGTGACCGCTGTGATTGGCTGTCACAGCAGTCACATGATGTTAGGAGAAAATCGGCTGCTCCTGATAGCTGCACTAAGACCCGGACCTGATACTTACAGACGGTTTTTAGCGCAGACTTCATCAGGTTGCCGCTAAACCCCCTCTACTACAGCAACGCCAAAAGACATCGCTGTAGACTGAATGCCTGCACGCCTGCCGTCAAAAGACGGTGGGCGGTCATTAAGGGGCACAATTACATTATTATTTTAATATGCAAAATTAATTTTGGATAGCTGATATGCACATATTTTTTGATTAAACATTATGTCCTAGACTCAGGACTGGATTTTCAATTAAGCACAAGAAATACATGCCTATAGCTAGCTATGTGTGTAAGGGAGCCAACTACTCAGTGTCAGGATTATAGTTCATGCATTGGGATTTAGTGCAGTAGTCACCATTTTATACATGTGATGAAGCTCTACTTGTTTTAACGATTACTATACTGGTTGTCAGGGTCTGGATGCAGGTTCGGAGTCCAAGAGCTGAAGCAATCTTGAAGGATGGTTTTATGAAGCAAGAATAGTCAAGTATCAGTCCATGTTTGGTAAACAAATAAGCAGCAACAGTTTAGAGAGTAAGGGCCAGTTCACACTGAGTTTTTTGATGCGGAAACCGCGTCGGAAACCGCGTCAATAAATGGCCGAAAATGCCTCCCATTGATTTCAATGGGAGGCGGAGGCTTTGTTTTCCCGCGAGTGGAAAAACCGTCTGGCCGGACAAAGAAGTGACATGCCCCATCTTCGGCCGTTTACATCTCTGACCTCCAATGAACATCAATGGCAGGCAGAGAAAGCGAGAAACGCTGTGAAAATCGGCGTGCAGGCAGAGCAAAATTTGTCTGAAAATTCCAAACGGAATTTTGAGCCAGATTTTCCGCCTGCAAAAGACTCTGTGTGAACCCAGCCTAAAGGTGCCCATTAGATGACAGTCAGCCAAATCTGCCGATTTTGGTGGGACCAGAGTCATGGTCTGAAGCAGTCCCGGTTGAGTACATAAGTAAAAAACAACAGTTTTGGAGAGTAAGGGAGCTTACAGATAGACTATTGGCAAAGCACAAAAATCTGGCAAACTGGACACTGACACTGTAAAAGGAACCATCCAGCATCCCAGGTAGCTCGGTGAGAAGTGCTACTACCTAAAACAGGAACATTTCCAGGATTATATGTTGAAGTTCTTGTTGATTATATGAATTTATTTCTGGTTTGGAGTTGGACCTCAGTGATCCCCACCATTGCCAACAACGTGGGACCCTTTGTCCTTGTTCTTGTCTGGTGAGCAAGAGAAGCATGTATTGTCCCTCTCCTTGAATGGAGGCATTGGAAATAGCTGAATGTGCTCATTTGGCTGTTGCTATATTATCATATATTAATATACACATCATGTTTTATCAGTATGCATGCCATTATCCATTTTTAGTTTTATTTACTCTTAAAGAAATAGTTTTTTTTATTTCTCTTTACTTTTGGTAACACTTAACTGTGGATTATACATCAGATGTAGTATGATTGCACCATAATGATTTATGACTTATTATCAACATCTACTGAGATTTTCACTCTTCCTTTATGTAATGTCATAAACCTTTGGCATGTATTTGGGGACTTTCATATGAATTTCTCTTAGAATCACAGCTTGCAACCTTAATTTGTAATAAGATGTCAAATTTATATTTATAACCTCATTACTGATGTTATCACAGCTTGCCACAAAAGTGGTATAAATTATCAATGACTACAATGCTGCAAAATAATTAAAAGATAACTAACTTAGACCCACACACTGGAAGCATGATGTAGGGTCTACTCAAGCCATTCATCTATGACTAGGTCCATGGACTGACATTTTTATTTATTGAGTCCTATAATTACAACTATTCACAAGCTGAGTCTATATCCCAATGTATTGCATAACACTTATAGTAAGTATTAAACTTAAAATGTAGATCTCCTAATATTTTTTAATTAAAGCTAGACCTTTTCCATATTCATCCTAGTCATGCTGCCCAGAACTGCATTGAATCCAAGTAGTCATATATATTTACACCAGGATTTTGTCGCAATTACACAACCTAAGTAAAAATTAATTTTTCACATTAAATTCATAGGTGCATTTATAATTCCTGAAAAATTTTCCTTGACCGAAAACTATACAGAGAAGCAGAGTCATCTTTCTTTGGCTTTTTTGGTGGCCTTCAAGACAAAGATAATAATAACTCACCTCAAGATAAAATTTGGGTTAAATTAATTCAAGAAGCCAATGCGTCACTATTCATGTACATTTTTTTTTTTTCGAAAGAGGCATTCTTCTTGAATATGTGTGTTTTGTGTGTGCATACCATCTTCCTGCAGAGTAGGATTAGCAGGAGATATGTCATAGCGCACATCTGTCACTGAACTGTATAATCCTAAATGCGTAGTAGTGATGGATGGCAGGAAACAGAAACTTGATTCTGAAGGTATTAGACTTGCTTATTCCCAAGGATATATTGGCTGGAGCAGAGAAGAGCCGAGTAGAGCAATACTTGACCTCTTTTCATGAAGTAGTTACGTAATATTGCCAACTAATTCTGGTTACGTATCTCAATGTTTTATAGGGTATTTGTTTAATAGTGTTTGAAATCAATGTATAACATTTCTTATTTGTACGAAACACTTTTGCAAAAAAAAATTATTGCTCCAATGCATCTCTAATAAAATAAGAAAAGTGCCATATTTGTGTATACACCTTCTAAGCAGACCTGTGTGTCTTCATGTTTTCAATTTAGCAACAAACCCTGTGTAATGTAATCCTACTGCCATACTCCCTTCCATCTGCTCTCTACCGCTTACTAACTAAATGTACTGTACATTGGTAACCAGTAGAGAACAGATAAAAGGGAGTAGGACTGAAGGATTAGACTAGGTGTTGTTTTACATTTCTCTGGATCGAAAACATTTTAATTTAGAAAGATTGAACAATTTTAATATTGTCATCAACCTTTTCTCATATGTACACCTTCGAAAGTGATTATGTTTTTATATAAAAATGTCAGTCAGTGTATTTGGTACAACTTTCAAATTAGTTTTTATTAAAAATAATTTTGACTTTTTGAGATACAGTTGCTTTGTACTCTGTATACAGAGCAGCGGTATAGTTCACTAAGACCTGAATCCATCAGGTCTGCGTGACTGACGGGTTCAGTGTCAGCTGGTCCTGCGTTTCTCTAACACGCAGGATCCGCCTGTAATCTATCACATCAGGAATTTTGAGGCAGATTTTAACCTGCTTGAACTCTCTTTGCCGCGTTTTTCGCTGCGTTTTTCGGCCGCGGCCATTGAGCTTAGTGGGCAAAAAACGCTAAGAAAAAACACTTTCTCTGCCTCCCATCGATGTCAATGGGATTTCATAGACGGAAACACGTGAAGAAAGGGCATGCCGTTTATTTTTCCCGCGAGCTGGAAAAAAACGCCTCCTCCCATTGAAATCAGTGGGAAGCGATTTTGGCCTTTCCTTGGCAAGAATCATGGCAAAAAAACTCTGTGTGAACAGGGCCCAACAGTTGCTAGCAGTGAACTTGGGACTTCACCATTATTCTACTTTGTTTCAAAATATTAGCCGGTTTGGCAAAAAAAAAAAAATATTCCATCTATGCTGAACTATTTTTAATTTTATTCCATAGCAAATGGTTCATAATATATTATCCAAATAGCGGCTCTTCTCTTTGCTGTTCATCATGTATATAATATTATTTGTTTTAAGCTAAACAGGTAATGGTTAATTTTTGCTGGAAAAAAAAAGCATAGGGCACCCATTTAGGTTCTAGATTGTAAGAAAGCATATGATTGGTCTACATGCTTGATCTCAAGTAATACTAGCAATATATAGTCATGGAGTCACTGAAGTGTCTCCTATATTATAGATCATGCAGGTCCTCCCTTTGTTGCTGTATGTCCTCTCAGGTTAAGGTGGTTAGGAGGTATACATTGTCTTCAATATTTTTCATTTCAAATGAAAGTATAGGAATGTGTCTAAGGCTGAGTTTTTTGCAGGCAAAAAATCTGGCTCAAAATTCCGTTTGGAATTGAGCGCCGCGGGCATAAAACGCCGTGAAATACGCTTTCTCTGCCTCCCATGTCAATGGGAGGTCAGAGGAGTAATCGCACGAAGATAGGGCATGTCCCTTCTTTCTCCCGTGAGCCGGTTCTACCGCTCACGGGAGAAAACCGCCGCCGCCTCCCATTAAAATCAATGGGAGGCATTTTTGGCCCTTTTTTGGCGAGTTTTACGGCACGGTTTCCGCGTCAAAAAGCTCGTCAAAAAACTCAATGTGAACCCAGCCTAATAATGATTACATTTTACAGGAAAGGTAAATTATTCATCGAAAAACCTGGAACAAATGTATCAGAAAATATGAGATAAACAATATTTATTAGGATATTGCACATTATTTACCTGTACACCGGACATATCAGCCAAAATAATGCAGTAGACATATGGGAGGTATGTATAAGTTCCCCATAATATTTTCAGAGAAATGTTACAGATTTAGGGGCCTCACAAATAAAACAAAAGAAATGTGGTATACAAAAGACAATACTAATACATGACCCCCTTTTTAATCATAAATATTTATTGTAATATTGTATCTTCAGCTATGATCACCATAAAGCATTGTTTTGTTCCTTGTCATGGTTTATGGAGCTCTGCACCTGCCACTTTCTATGATTCCCCCTCAAGCAAAGATCCTTGCCAGTCAAGCTGCCATTCCAAATAAGAACTGTTCCAGATGCCACCGGCTCTAGTTTTGAGCCACTATTAAAAGACAAATTTTATTTTAAATGAGGAATTTTATTTTTAGGCAAGAAGACAATTTCATATAGGTAGAGTGTGGTTTTGATCTAAGACATCTATATATTTGGCAAATGTCTGCATTATGCGTTTTAGACAAATATTAATATATACACTGTTTCTACCATGGCCTGCACATCATATGAAGACTGGAAAATACTAAACTTAGGTTATGCATTGTATGGATCTATAATACAGCGCCCAAATACTGCTCTGGGTTTATAATGTACCACCATGTGCCTCCTATTTTATGGAACTACACAGAGGTTCTCCATGAGAAAAAAGTGACATACTCTGACATGTATTATGGAGCTATTTTCACAAAGGCACCACACTGCAGGTGCCTAAGGGCATGACCAGACGTGGCGGAATTACTCTGGAATTTCGCTGCGTACACGTTTCTCCATTGCCTTCCACAGCTTTTTAGTTGGGTTCGTGTACACGTTGCGGACAATTCCGCTGCGGAGCATAGGCTGCGGTGCGGAATTTGGTGTCCGCAGCATACACTGGTTGTTGCGGACGTGTAGCGGACTTGTTGCGGACTCATTGCAGAATTTCTCCATTTACTTCAATGGAGAGTCAATATTCCGCAATGAAGTCCGCAGATGTTATGTGTGCTGCGGAGCGTATTGGTTTTACTAACATGACATTTCTTCATTCTGGCTGGACCTATTATTTCTAGGTCTACAGCCAGATTGAGGAAGTCAATGGGGCTCCCGTAATTACGGGTGACTACGTGTGTGTGCACCCGTAATTACGGGAGCGTTGCTAGGCGACGTCAGTAAATAGTCACTGTCCAGGGTGCTGCAAGAGTTAACTGTTTCAGCACCCTGGACAGTGATTTCCGATCACAATATACATCAACCTGTAAAAAAAAAAAGACGTTCATACTTACCGAGAACTCCCTACGTCTTCCTCCAGTCCGGCCTCCCGGGATGACGTTTCAGTCCAAGTGACGGCTGCAGCCAATCACAGGCTGGAGCGGTCACATGGACTGCCGCGTCATCCAGGGAGGTCGGGCTGGATGTCAGAAGAGGGAGGCATCACCAAGACAATGGCCAGGTAAGTATGAATTTCTTTTTCTTTTACTAGGGAAAGGCCTGTCCCTTCTCTCTATCCTGCACTGATAGAGAGAAGGGAAGCCCTCTTCCCCTCAATACGCAACGGCTAGTCCGCATCAATTTAATGCCCATTTTAGGCAAAGCCGCAACAGAATCTGCAACGCAGATTCTGTGCTGCATTGATGCGGACAGTGTATGCAGAACTCCGCCACGTCTCGGCATACCCTTAGACTCCATAATAAGGACCTGTGTGCCATCATACAGTGTGAGACACACTGCTTTGCCATGTGAATGAGTTCTTAATTTTAGAGAAGTAGCGTGTCTGCAGTATTTACATTATTTTGTACACTATGCACAGATCGGAAAAACATAGAGCAAGCTTCAATTATTTTGACTTGGTCTAGAAATGCTTTCTAGGGCTTAAAGTGATAAAGTTATTAAGTAGGTAGAGTATGCAAAATAACATAAGGAAATAGCAATTTTAGATAAATTTCCAATTCCAGAGGGCCTCCACCTTACTGGGAACAGAAGCTGCAGTTTACATGTCATAAGACATACCAAGTGATATATGTCTGCCATGGTATATTACCTTTTACATTTCCAAAACGTATGGCTAGTGGAGAGCTCAGAACCATGTGGTGTCTGGGAATTACATAGAGTCATTGGTTATCAAAGTAGAAACAAAATCTTGTCAATTTTCAATTTCTCGTTATGAACAAACCCAAAGTGTCTGCCAATGCAAGATACTATAAATAGAAATAAATTTTGTAAGCTTTCCAGAATGATCGTGCTGTTGTAAAATTGAATAGTTAAATAAGAAATTGGGCGCGCTTAGTATTTTCAGTCTAGAATACACTGTTCCAAGAATAAAATATATTAAATAAAATTAGATCTATATAAGCACAATAACATGCTATATGTGCTTGGATTCTTCCTATAAATATCACTTAACATGCATAATATAGAAAATAAACATAGTTAAAAACAGTAAGCTAATGCAGTATAATCTTCTGGAACAACGACTTGGCCTTTAGAAGGATGATATCAATAGACCCCATTCAATACATCATGATCCACAGTTGGGGCCGCGAGAATTTTCCTTTCATTTTCATGATAAAAATCAGCAGTTTGACGTGACATAAATCTGTCCGGATAGGAAATCCTTGTCCAGCTAGATTAACAGGTTTCTCATGGTTGGTGAGCTGCAAGCAGTAACCCTGGGATAAATAATGTTTCCTTTATATGATAAGAAGCCCCTATATGAGCTATGGGTATGTTTGCAGAAAACCCACATACAACATGGCTAACTGACAAATAAAACTTATATGTATATGAGGAATTTGGTTCTTGCCACATCTTGATGTACATGTCCGTCTCATTGATTTACAAGAATGAACTAAAACCTACGCAGACTATAGTAGACAAAGAACAAATAGTAATGGCCGTAAAAGAGGGCGTCTATTAATTATTATGATGGACACCCTAGAGATGAACATCGATTTGCACTAGAAACTTTGGATACCAATCAGCCACATAGACTGCCTGACCTTAGCCAATGTTGTGCCAATGTTATATTTCTATCTATTATTGATATATTACTCTCATTTGATTCTACTTTGTCTCATATTACAATCAAAACTGTGAGAAATAAATGAAGAATAATTTTATGTGTCCAAGGAGATCAGCAGTTTCCCCACTCCTTTTCACACACCTGTGTCTGCAACTGGCTGTAACTGTAGCCTTTCCCTACAGCACTTTCAATAGGAGACCAGAAATGTTAAACTCTACCCTTGATCAATTCTTGCTCCTGATCGATCGGCCAGCTTAAAATGGCAGAGATTATGGGGAGTTTAACATCTGTGTTCTCTGAAAGATTTCTATAAGAGTGTTTATCTCATGTGGATGCTGCAAAAACTATGGACTGACAGACCATATTGACTAGATTTTCTAATATTTACATTTAGCATTCATTTTTAGGTTGTGCTCCTTTAAATTTTCCATTGACCTTTCCTTCATCCAGAGTGATCACTAATTACACCTTACCTCTGTGTGGACTTGGTCCTCTTTAGCTGCTGGGTGCTATAGCAGCTCCAATACCTCCTGGTAGTTACTACTTTGGAGCGATTGTGTACATTTACACATTTTGTTATGTTTTTGGCATTGAATGTGTACTATGCACAAGTATTAACCAGTATATCTACCTGTACACTTCAGGTTATCTGCTTCCTGCGTACAGCTGAATTCTTGAAATAAATATTTTCCTCTGACTTTAGTGCAGGATTATTTCATCCGCCACTCCTTTCTTTCAACTAATAGAAATGTTTACGTGCAACTTGATCAGTAGTACTTTGCCTCCAGCTAAATCCTTCTCTTGCAGAATTCTCACACATAGAAATCAATAAGAAGCACATTGAACTTGACAGGGTATGTTTTTATGGCAAGTAGGATACCTTTGTCACCTTTTAGTTAAAGAATGATCTCTGAAAGTTGTTAATCCTTCCATGCTGTTCACAATGGCTCAACTGGGATCTTTTTATTATTTCACAAGAAAATACTTACCTATACAGAATGCATAAATAAGCGGGTATTGTTCATAAATTTCATCTTGGTCACAAATATGCTGAGCGGATTAGTTGACAGCGTGTTCCTATCACTTTTAATATCCAAATATTGCTGTAACAAAATTATACATGCAAATAGTTTAGAGGACGAGAAAATTAATCCTCAGGATAGGCCATCAATTGCTGATGGGCCGGGGTCCGACTCCCGGGACCCCCGCCGATCATCTGTTTTGAAAGGGGTGCAGCGCTCGTACGAGCGCTGCTTCCCCTTCATTTCTACTTGCCCACTGTGAATCTGCGACATGAATGTGGCGGCGATTCACAAGTATTGCTGCCTTCTTCTCCCATTCACTTCAATGGGATTAAATGCTGCAATACCTGTGAATCGCCGCTAAATGTGTGTCGAAGATTCACAGTGAGCAAGAAGAATTGAAGGGGAAGCAGCGCTCGTGTGAGCGCTGCACCCCCCTCAAAAAAGCTAATCGGCGGGGGTCCCGGGAGTCAGACCCTGACCCATCAGCTTTTGATGGGCTATCCTAAGGATAGGCCATCAATTTTTACTGTCTGGAAAACCCCTTTAATTTATTAATGAGTAGCAACAGTCTGAAAAGAAGCCCCTCTTATGGTTACCTAAATATTCTTGTCCACAGGGGTGAGTAGTAGGGGTAGGCAATGTAGGGGTAGCCAGTAAAGATTGTAACTGTTTGTCAACTTGATGAATGAACGGCTTGGAAAGTGACAGCCCCTAATATGAGGCAGAAATGTACTCACTGCAGTTGTCACCATTTCTTATGTCAGGACATAATTCAGCAGGCAGAAGAAATTAGCATTTTTCAAACCCATTTAGCCATTGTCTTAACAAACACCCTTAACATTTTGTGTAAACTTTTAATATTTTATTTGTAATACTCCTAATTGCTTTTTAATAATATGAATTATAAAACCAATTTGCCTTAATGTAAGATCCATAATTTTTTTATAGTGAGTGAAATATTGTATTTTCGACTTTATGGAAACACATATACTTGACCTGAACCACAATCTTTGAAGCGCATACATATGTCAATGCATGTGACCCATTGTAAACCAAATACACCTATGTTTTTTTTTTAATAGGAAGAGAGGAATAAGCCACTGCAAACACCTCTGGTTGCAGCTTATCTCCCACAGGAACGAAGAGTTGGGTATGTTAAAATCCAACTGTTGGGAAGCCCACACACTATGGTTCCAGGGTTTTCAGCCAACTTTGATCTAGTCTGTATGACCAGTTTTAGAGTAATATTGACTAAACCTGCATAAATGTATCTCCTTCTCCCTAATGAAAACAAAAATAGGTATATCTGGTTCAAAATGGCTTGCATGCATTTTCAGCAGCACAGAGTATTTCTGGTGGTGAGCATACAAACTGTATGGAAAACCATGAATTCTCAATTCAAGACATTATAGGGAGGAGAAGAGTACTGAGAGCACAAGTGTAATTTCATATAAAAACAATACGTAAATATCGTATAAAGACAATCTAATAGTTTAGTACTAAATAAAGTGGGGAAACCCTGGACAAAAATAAAAATGATGCTTTCGTCCAGAACAAAGTCAATCCCCCTACTTCCCCCAAGACCTGACTTACCTGGGGAGCCATGATGTGTAGGTCTCATGGATTCTTCCAGTCTTTTTCTGCACATGTTTTTTGCAAGTACACTAAGCTTTTCAATACAGTTTAAAAAAAATTACCGATGCATACCAGCCATATATATGCCTAAAAGACGCTCTTTTTATTTAAATTTGGCTAATGATAGTCTATAGCCATATACGCTCTTAATGTGTATGCCGAACATACAACACAGATATGATATGAACACAGCCATTGGTGAGATAAATGACTTTTAGCAAATTTTTCAATTACCAATTATTATTGTGATTAAAATTGATCTGAGGTATAAAAACTTTTTTTCATGAGACTTTATCATTGTGTAATTTTAGGTCATCTTTATAGGAATGCATGTATTTGTATTGTGAAACTCTGATTAATCTTATATTAGAAATAGCTACATCCTTTCAAAATAAATCCACTGTTTCTATACTCTTTGTGCAATAATACTCATATTGTCATCATACTGAGCGCACCTTAAGTGAGAACCCAGCTTTATTAAAAACTCTTTCTGTTATTGCAGAAATTACATTATTATCATGGACACTTTCTGCAAGTATTGAGGGCATGGGTGTAACAACAGTTGTTGCTGCCATAGAAGCTGCCCCAGGGCCCAAAGGTTTAGGGAGTCAGTGCCACTCATGGAAGTAGCCATCCAGCAATAGAGTTACATGATAAAATTCATGCCTGCAGCTGCCACTGGAGGGGGGTTTCTTACCTATGAATTTAGACAGCTAGTATTGGATTTAATGGGAGCTGCATACATAAGCATGCAGTGAGATGCCCCTAGTGGTGGCTGTAGGTAGACATAATTGTACCATGGCTGTGTGAGGCAGAAGTAGTGGATTTTACCCTCTGTATTACAAACCTGAAGGATAAATTATTACATTTTTCAGCACTAAACTTTAAACTTATTTATAGCAAATCAAGTGGAATAATATTTACGCATTAATACTTTTACTGCCTATACCACAAATAATTAACCAATAACCATTATCAACAATCAGCATCTTAAACCAGCAAGAGTATTAGGTATTAACCTATAAATCCTGGGTTTATGGTTTATTTCTGCTGTGGTGACTTTCTGTTGTCTAGATCCACTATTCGGGTTCTCCTTTAGGTAGAAGATTGTATATGACACTACTATAAATACTTTGGTTAGTGGTCAAATAAAAGTACTTCTGCTGCTATTTACTGTCAACAAAGTATTGGGCCCATTGTGAATTTGCTATGGGGTGCCATGCATTTTTTTTTGCCCCAAACACATGGGTATCATGATTACAAGGGACCAGGTAATGACCGCATTGTTGAACATGTATACAACTATGTATACATTGAGTGCAAATAAAAACTCAAAGTGTTGCTCACGTGAATCTTTTAGATTTCAACAGTATTTTTTAAAATGAAGGCTATAAAAAGAGAATTTGTATTTGGCGCTCGCTGCATGACGAACTGCAGATTTTTTTTATCTGCTACTATTTATACATGCTGCTATTACCACTACTGCATTTCATTGCATTACACTCTACATTCGGGAATGGTTTGATTAAAAATATGTTTGTCTAAATGTTCTGGGTTAAACTGAATTACTTGTATTTACCTTTACTTCATCCAAGGCAGTCTTCTCAAAGACACGGATAGTAGCAACCAAGAGGCCCATCTACTTATGGAACACACTGTGGCACCAACTAAAATGGCTGAAACATTATTCTTTCATATGTGCAAGGAGGGTCCTGAGGGTGGAATAAGGGAATGATGTCTTTATCTCTCATTCCCTGCATGTATCCCACTACCCAGATCACAGGTCCGAGCCGTGATTCACACCTCCATAAACATACTTGCTCTGCCTTTCTGAGCGTGCATGTTTATGACAGGGGTAATAGAATATATACAATCAGGGCCGGCTCCAGGTTTATGTGGGCCCTTTGGCGACACAGACTTAGTGGGCACCTTTGCGGGGAAACTCACGGAGGCAGTAAAATGCCAAAAATCGTTACTTTGTGCCCCCATATAGACGTTAGGCCCTGTTTATGCCCCCATATAAAAGTTAGGCCCCCCCAGTTTGTACCCCAATAAACTTAGTGCCCTCTGTAGCTGTGCCACACAGCCCCCCCTCCCAGGTAGTGCCGCACAGCCCCCCCTCCCAGGTAGTGCCGCACAGCCCCCCTCCCAGGTAGTGCCACACAGCTCCTGACGTCACTGTCTATATATGGACAGTGCTGTCAGGGACAACCCCAGATCCATAGTCCCGGGCAGAGCACTACTAGCACTCTGCCTGGGAGTAGCGTAGCTAAAGGCTCATGGACCCTGGTGCAAGAATTCAGCTTCGGCCCTCCTACCCAACACCACCAGACCCCTGCGCACGCCTATCCCAGCTGCCTTGCCCGACAGACCCCATGAGTGCCCCCACAGTATAAAGACCCCCCCATAGCTGCCTCTCACACAGTATAATGTTCCCATAGCTGCTCCCCACAAATTATAATGCCCCAGTAGCTGACCTCCACAGTATAATGCCGCCCATAGCTGCCCCCCACACAGTATAATGCCCCCCATAGCTGACCACCACAGTATAATGCTCCCCGTAGCTGCCCCACACAGTATAATGCCCGCCATAGCTGCACCATACAGTATAATGCCCCCCATAGCTGCACCATACAGTGTAATGCCCCCCATAGCTGCTCCATACCGTATAATGTCCCCCATAGCTGCACCATACAGTATAATGCCCCCCATAGCTGCACCATATAGTATAATGCCCCCCATAGCTGCCCCATGTAGTATAATGCCCCCCATAGCTGTACCATACAGTATAATGCCCCCATAGCTGCACCATACAGTATAATGCCCCCCATAGCTGCCCCATGTAGTATAATGCCCCCATAGCTGCACCATACAGTATAATGCCCCCACAGCTGCCCCATACAGTATAATGCACCCCATAGCTGTCCCCTACAGTATAATGCCCCCATACAATATAATGCCCTCCATAGCTGCCACATACAGTATAATGCCCCCTCAGCAGCTACAATAGGACCCCCCTCTCATACCTAGTATAATGCCCCCATATGTACCTAATAGAAAAATAACAACATAATTACTTACCTACCGACGTGTGGAGGATCCTTCTCCTCCTCTGTACTGTCCTGTGAGTGACTCGTCGCAGACAGGCGCGATGTACTGACGTCACTACATCGTGCCTGCCTGTGCTGAGCTGCTCATGGCACAGTGAATGCTGGAGCGAGGCTGGGACATTGCTCTGGTCCTGGCATCGCTGTCCATATGCACTGTCCATATATGGACAGCGATGTTAGGGGCTTTCCCAGAGACAGAGTCCCGGAGCAGAGCCGCTAGCACTCTGCCTGGGACTCCTCTCCTTCTTACATCACTGTCTATATATGGACAGTGATGCCTTAACGACGGCAGCATCAGCACCCGGCGGCCGAGTAGGCTCCCCCCAAGTGGAGTGGGCCCCGACACTTCCCCGGGTTTGCTGGGTGCTGACGCCGACCATGTATAGAATATATAGTATAGTTATTGACCAGCTTTTACTTACATTCTGAAATATACAGCTTTTAATTTCTGAGCCCATCAGTCATGTTTTTCTCACTGGCATCTTTATCAAGAAACTTCTGTTTTCAATACTTAAAGCGGTTGGCCTAAAAATAAGATGACCGCAAAATCAAGCAAATTCAGCTACTTTGGGATACCTTTAGAGACCAGGTTTGTGGCATTCCTCTTTTTTATGGGTGGTAAGAACTTGTGCAGGGATCCATTTACCTCTATGTACAGACCTACCAAAACCTAAGCACCTAAGAGATGGCGGTTGACTTGCTGTCACATGGCCTCTTGCTGTGCCATGGACCATTGTAAAAGTGATTGACAAAGATTGACAAAGATACTGATGCTTGTATGAGAATCTACTTCGTCATTCAGTAAGGTTTGTATATTTTAATACACTAGAGAACATTTTAATATTTGAAATTGTGCAGCTGGCAACTAGCAGTGGTGAGTTAGGAAGGAGACCCATTCCGTGTTTCGCTGTGTAGCATTTAAAACATTTTTCAGTCATTGGATATTCCTATTTTATGTAACAATTAAAAAATGAACATTTTTAGCAACCTAATTGCCAATTTAATGTATACTATAAACATTCTACATGCATGATATTGTATTAAAGCAGATCTCCAGTCATGACCATAAAACTTCATGAGGAGATTTCCCTAGATACCATATTAAAACAATTGTGTCTTACCTACTTTTGCCAGTTTTCCTTTCCAGGCTTTTATAGGTCAAGCAGTGCATTGAATTCAGTGTAAAATAGTAGGAGAGTGGCTGCGGTGGAGAAATTAACAGCTATACATATTTATGAGTGTTTGGTGACTCTATGACTAAATGACAGCTCCCTAGTTGCTAAAAATGGCTGCTGTAAATGAGCTACTTCCTGGACCAAGCCACAAGAGGAGGTAGGTATCAGGAACATAATTGGCTATGGCCCCCGTCACATATGTCCGACAATCCAGTTTTGTTTCTCTTCGGCGTGGTCCAAAAATCACCAGAAGGAAACTGATGCGAGAACTGACCCAAAGCTTTTCTATGGAAGCAGTTTCGGCATCTGATGCATCAGTCGTGATGCCGAACCTCTCCCTGCGCTGGACAAAAAACCATTGCATGTAGCGTTTTTCTGTCCAGCTATATAGGTTATGGACTCTGTACCAGCGCACAAAAATATCATCAGTTGGTTAAAGCTCAGGCATACAACAACTGGCCGGACACAACTGATATATATGAGCCCAGTTTAACATGAAAATAAAAGCACACAATATGATAGAACAAGAAATGGCTAAGCAACGGTTTGAAGAGTCAAAATGTCTCAACAGGGGATTCTCCCTTGATCTTATATTCTGACACAGTAATGAGGTCCAACCATAAGAAGAACCATAAGATTCTGCAGAGACAGACCCCACTTGTAGATCATTCCTGGGATTAATAACTTTTTTAGGGTTATTTACAAGTACACATACAAATATAGCTTTTGAATAGCTGGAAGTTAATAATTTCACCCTGGTGTGGTTATTAATCCAGTCCAACACTGACAATTTGACTTGAAATATGATAAAAGGGAAGTTTAAATTTATGCTCATATTAATCTGAAACCCTTAGAACACTAAAGTTATAGTAATAAGCTACACAAATAATACAAACAATCTTGTGTTTTGAAGCTGAGTTGTGTATTTAACTGTCCAGGATACTTATCAGTTTCATCCCTGAGTGTTCTGTTGATGAAAATAAAGTATGACAATATGAAGCCAATATATGATTTAACCAAGACCTTTAAATGAATAATGCAGATGAAGATATCAGATCTCCATCGTCTAATATTGAAACCACAGATAATCACAGCTCTCCTGCCAAATGTAATTGTAACAAGATACCATTTGTAACAATGTGTGGCAAGGCATGTGTTATCTATGTATTTTATACGTCTGCAGTGCACAAGGTGACATATGATCTAGATAAGAGGACAATTGCTTTTAGTATTGATAAAGTGACATTTGCAGATTATACATGGCTATACACAGTATTACTACCAGCACTAATGTCCATGTCTATGTGTGTGGTTATGAATACACAAGGATTGACACTACAGATGGAATCTGGTTCTATGACCAAGCTATGATGATTGTGCAATGATTCAACCTTAAAGAGGCTCTGTCACCAGATTATAAAATCCCTATCTCCTATTGAATGTGATCGGCGCTGCAATGTAGATAACAGTAAAGTTTTTTTGTTTTTTTTTTAAAAAACGATAATTTTTGCCCACGTTATGAGCAATTTTAGATTTATGCAAATGAGTTTTTCAATGGACAACTGGGCGTGTTTTCTCGTTTTACCAACTGGGCGTGTTTACTCGTTTTACCAACTGGGCGTTGTGAATAGAAGTGTATGACGCTGACCAATCAGCGTCATACACTTCTCATCGTTCCCACCCAGCTTCTTTCACTGCACAGACACACAGCGTGTTCTCGCGAGATCACGCTGTGACGTCACTTCCTCCCACAGGTCCTTCACCATCGCGTCGGACGACAGAAGACACATCGGCTCCAGGCGTCCGAGATATGCTGCTGCAGATTCAACTGTACCTTCTCGGACGCCTGGAGCCGATGTGTCTTCTCTCATCCGACGCGATGGTGAAGGACCTGTGGGAGGAAGTGACGTCACAGCGTAATTTCGCGAGAACACGCTGTGTGTCTGCAGTGAAAGAAGCTGGGTGGGAACGATGAGAAGTGTATGACGCTGATTGGTCAGCATCATACACTTCTATTCACAACGCCCAGTTGGTAAAACGAGTAAACACGCCCAGTTGGTAAAACGAGAAAACACAACCACTTGTCCATTTAAAAACTAATTTGCATAAATCTAAAATTGCTCATAACTTGGGCAAAAATGATTGTTTTTTAAAAATAAAAAAAACACTTTACTGTTATCTACATTGCAGCGCAGATCACATTCAATAGGATATAGGGATTTTATAATCTGGTGACAGAGCCTCTGTAAGCCGTCTATGAAAATCGTTACTTCTATGGTACCAAAATTGCCATGTAAATCCATAAAAAAACATGATCATTGTATTTGTGATGACAATTCATTGTAAGGCAAATATTGATCTGAGCTAATGGTAAAGAATATACAAATCATTGTAATGTTACAATTAGTCACTTTATAAGTCATTGTTATTCTAAAACAATCTTGCAAAGATAAATAATTTGTTTTTTAATGCTTCTGAGGAAGAAAATGATCTCAATACGCAGTGCCCCACCTCTTTTATTTGTCCTTTTATGTCCTTTTTCTAAATGTCCTCATTTTATTAATGGAGCCCCACACCCCAGGATGAAGATAGTCAGATTTAGCTGCCACTTGAGGATCTCAGATGCTATCATTATCTGCGCACAGCTTGACTTCACTCTAATCCTCTCTGGAACTTACAACAAGTTTAAATGTCCATGCATGATGTTATTAGCTGGCTTTAAATAAGTACTTAAGTGCAGGAACTCACCACAAGGCTCATATCATACTCACCAATCACAATATTTGGAAGGAAATTGTTGACCCAATATCCATTGTAAGCTTTTTCGATCATTCCCATTTTGATTTGTAACTTTTGAAATATGAAAACCTAATTATTATTTTTCCTGCAGGGAAAATTCAGTCTCAGCTTCTTTCTAAATCGAAACCTAGATTGTGCCAACCCCATAATAAATACTGTGTAGGTAAAGGGGTTTTCTGGGGACAAAACAAAAATAGCACACAGCGCTAAAATAATAATAAAAAAAATTATTCAAAACACAATCTAGGTCTGAATATATTAGTTGTGTCTGGCCAGTTGTTTTAGCTTGAACAGTACAATGTTGACTGCATTTATGTTCACTTTGTGCACCGGTCCAGCGCTCATAGCCGGACAGAAAAACGCAAAGTGCAATGTTTTTCTTTCCGACAATAACTGACGTCAGCAAAAAAACGGATGCAACTGATGTTAGAATTGATCCAATAGGAAAGCATTGTATAAGTTCTGGCATCAGTTTCCCTCCAGTGTGGTACGGAAACGGGGAAGTAAACTGATGCATGCAATGAAACTACGCCTTATCACTGGACATATGTGTATTTGGATAGGACACTTATTATACACTCAACTGAATCTCTCCTTTCTTTGCAGTCAAATGTCATCTATTGTTCTCTTTTATCGGCCATTTCAGGCTGGGGAGAGGATGACTCTAGTGTTCTTCAATGAAGTTACTGACAAAAGTTCAGAAAATATCTTCTGCACTTCATACGCTTTTGGTGGCTCACAGAATCCCTACAGCTCCGTCGTAGGTATGGTGCCTTTGTATGGTCCCTGTGTGGTCCCTTATTACAGAGGTATTCTCCCCTAGAAATGTAAGCCATATTTCTAAACATAATGCCCCCTTTTTTTAATAAACAGTTGCAGTATTTTATTTCCTTATAAATAAGTGGTGACAAAAGAAATGCTAAATCGTAACTTATATTTCCTCACATTCCAGCAGTTTTTTGTGTACATGTATAACAGGTGTTTAAATGACAGGTGACATTCTCAACAGCAATGCATCTACAGGTGTGACTCAAATGATAATATTAAGGGCACATTCAGACGTGGCGGAATTGCTGTGTAATTCCGCTGTGGACAGTCCGCAGTGGAATTCTGCAGCAGCCGTTTTTTTCATGTCTTTCTATACATTTTTAGGAAACTTAGTTCAGACGTTGCGGAAAATAACTGTGCGGAATTTAGGCTGTGGTGCAGATTTTTCCCTCCGCAGCATGTTCATAACGTTGCTGAGAAGAAGCAGAATTTCACTCAGAATTTCAGCCTTTGCAATGCAAAAACTGAAATCTGTGGCAAGTCCGCTGTGATATCCGCAACGTCTGAATTACCTGTCAAATATGCAAATGTTGCTGCAGATGCGTTGCGTAATTGCCGCACAACCATAACGAACCTGTGCTACATGCTGATTATTTTTTGCGGATTCAGCAGCAAATTTGCCTCAGGTTTCAGACTATGCATTGCAAAGGGCGATATGCCAGGTGTAAATCTGATGCTTCAGAGTCTAAATTCTGCTGTGTAAACTATTTTATGCCCAGATTTTTTCCGCAGCACCTGCACTAACGAAAATAAACATCTATGTAAATCAATGAAATACAAGTTCATTGCAAGTTTCTGCTGCGGACTGTCCACATCAGAAATTTGCGACCAGACTGCCGCATCTGGATGTGCCCTAAACCTAGAAATGAATAAATCTTGCTGACGATAAACATAAGATAATATAGATGTCACACAAGCTATAGTTCAGATGACATCTATGTTCCCTGACCCCCACAAACAGGCCCAGTTAGGACATCATATTTTTCTAGGGATGGAGATAAGTAGCTGCCAGTTACATCTGACTCCCCTTATCTCTGAGAAAACAATAGGATTAGACAGGTTAAATTCCAACTGCAGATGTTTTTGGTAGATGACATCAATACACATCAGATTACAGAGCAGTCAGGATTTAGTTGGGTCAGTGTCCATATATGAGGCACATGGGTGAGTCCTTCTCTTGCATTGAGCCATAGTTCTGGGGGATAATCTGATGTTGGGGTGCGGGGTTCCAGAGATCAGCAGCACCTACTACACACAGAGCATCAGAACACTGAGCTGGGAGAGAACAGCTGCGTCTCCTAGGAAACACCAATCAGCAGCGCCGGAGCCAGCAAGTCACAGGAGCAGAGAGCTGGACCATCCAGCGGCAGCACCAGCCTCCTACAGAGAGATGACTGGCTGCACGTCAGCATCTGATGCTACAGGGGGGACCTGGACTAGATCTTCCCTTCTACCCCGAAATATTCCATCCCCGGCTCCTGTGCGAGCAGAACAAGATGTCAAAGCTCATCCACTGAATGATGAGAACAGAGGACAACTGCTGCACTCTAATGGGGCAGAGCAGAGGTTATTTTATCACACACTATAACATATAGAAGCAGGAAGACAGATAGAAAGATGAGAGAGAGAGAGATATAGAGAGAGAGAGAGAGAGAGAGAGAGAGATAGAGAGATCTTCCATCTATCTTCAATGTATCTTATTTCCATCGATATATCTATCTTTATTTCTATCTGTTGTTATGTATCGCATATCTTTCTATTTCTCATATCAGACATTTTATTTGCCAATTATTTATCTATCTATACCTCTGTCCCTCTGTTGTAATGTATATTATTTTAGACACTAGATAGTAGAAGCAAAGACAAGTAGTTTTGTATGCAGTTCTTCAAGAAAATGTCTATCTATCTATCTATCTATCTATCTATCTATTATCTATCTATCTATCTATCTATCTATCTATCTATCTATCTATCTATCTATCTATCTATCTATCTATCTATCTATCTATCATCTATCTATCTATCTATCTATCTATCTATCTATCTATCTATCTATCTATCTATCATCTATCTATTATCTATCTATCTATCTATCTATCTATCTATCTATCTATCTATCTATCTATCTATCATCTATCTATCTATCTATCTATCTATCTATCTATCTATCTATCTATCTATCTATCTATCTATCTATCTATCTATCTCTCTCTCTCTCTCTCTCTATCTATCTATTCCATATCTATCTATTTCTCTATAAATCATCTACCATATAATCAAATAAAGCAAATAAACAGTGCTATTTCCTGTGCTGCATTGCCAGATTCATATTTTCCAAAGTGTTTGAAAAATTTCATTTTATTTAAAAAAACAAAAGTTATTTTCGTTCCTTTTCTATTGGCTATATGTGCCATGCTATATAAGCCTTTACCAACGTGATTCACTTCTCCTTATTAAAGCTAAATCCTTAATGTAAATAGCTAAACACTTATACAATACACATGATCTCCTATCCAGATAGATAGATAGATAGATAGATAGATAGATAGATAGATAGATAGATAGATAGATAGATAGATAGATAGATAGATAGATAGATAGATAGATAGATAGATAGACTATATATATATATATATATATATATATACACTACCGTTCAAAAGTTTGGGGTCACCTAGACAGTTTTGTGTTTTCCATGAAAACTCACACTTATATTTATCAATAGAGTTGCAAAATGACTAGAAAATATAGTCAAGACATTCACAAGGTTAGAAATAATGATTTTTATTTCAAATAATAATTTTCTCCTTCAAACTTTGCTTTCGTCAAAGAATGCTCCATTTGCAGCAATTACAGCATTGCAGATCTTTGGCATTCTAGCTGTTAATTTGCTGAGGTAATCGGGAGAAATTTCACCCCATGCTTCCAGAAGCCCCTCCCACAAGTTGGATTGGCTTGATGGGCACTTCTTGTGTACCATACGGTCAAGCTGCTCCCACAACAGCTCTATGGGGTTGAGATCTGGTGACTGCGCTGGCCACTCCATTACAGATAGAATACCAGCTGCCTGCTTCTTCCCTAAATAGTTCTTGCATAATTTGGAGGTGTGCTTTGGGTCATTGTCCTGTTGTAGGATGAAATTGGCTCGAATCAAGCGCTGTCCACAGGGTATGGCATGGTGTTGCAAAATGGAGTGATAGACTTCCTTATTCGAAATCCCTTTTACCTTGTACAAATCTCCCACTTTACCAGCACCAAAGCAACCCCAGACCATCACATTACCTCCACCATGCTTGACAGATGGCGTCAGGCACTCTTCCAGCATCTTTTCAGTTGTTCTGCGTCTCACAAATGTTCTTCTGTGTGATCCAAACACCTCAAACTTCGATTCGTCTGTCCATAACACTTTTTTCCAATCTTCCTCTGTCCAATGTCTGTGTGCTTTTGCCCATATTAATCTTTTCCTTTTATTAGCCAATCTCAGATATGGCTTTTTCTTTGCCACTCTGCCCTGAAGGCCAGCATCCCGGAGTCACCTCTTCACTGTAGACATTGACACTGGCGTTTTGCGGGTACTATTTAATGAAGCTGCCAGTTGAGGACCTGTGAGGCGTCTCTTTCTCAAACTAGAGACTCTAATGTACTTGTCTTGTTGCTCAGTTGTGCAGCGGGGCCTCCCACTTCTCTTTCTACTCTGGTTAGAGCCTGTGTGTGCTGTCCTCTGAAGGGAGTAGTACACACCATGGAAGGAAATCTTCAGTTTCTTGGCAATTTCTCGCATGGAATAGCCTTCATTTCTAAGAACAAGAATAGACTGTCAAGTTTCACATGAAAGCTCTCTTTTTCTAGCCATTTTGAGAGTTTAATCGAACCCACAAATGTAATGCTCCAGATTCTCAACTAGCTCAAAGGAAGGTCAGTTTTATAGCTCCTCTAAACAGCAAAACTGTTTACAGCGGTGCTAACACAATTGCACAAGGGGTTTCAAGTGTTTTCTAATCATCCATTAGCCTTTTAACACAGTTAGCAAACACAATGTACCATTAGAACACTGGAGTGATGGTTGCTGGAAATGGGCCTCTATACACCTATATAGATATTGCATTAAAAAACAGACGTTTGCAGCTAGAATAGTCATTTAGCACATTAACAATGTATAGAGTGTATTTCTGATTAATTTAATGTTATCTTCATTGAAAAAACTGTGCTATGAAAATTTCTAAGTGACCCTAAACGTTTGAACGGTAGTGTATATATATATATATATATATCTATCTTCGGTAGATAGACTGTATGTTGTCACTACTGATCACACCTGCACTGTGAGGCGGTCGTTCCTGCCATAGAAGTGGTTAACAGACCTGAAGCAGCTGGCATCTTGGCATCTTGGAGCCACGTTGGAACATAAAATAGTGGCATGCTATGGTACCTATTATGGGAAGTCTGCTCTTTATTAATAGTGATGCGGATTGCTGCTCTGTATAGAGGAGACATATTCCGCCAATATTATAGCCATTTTTCTTACATACACAGTGTATCTGACGTTTGCTGTATATGTCGTTTACCATACATTTAATGTTTATTTTCTCACCACTGATTGCATTGTGCTATGTTTCATAAGAGCACACTAGATATACAGTTATATCAATACCTCTGCTAACCGTATTAATGTTGTTTGCATCACTGATGTCTCATCTCTACATAGTATTCTGACACTATGCTGCATCTCAAGTGCTTTTAAAAGGAAAAAGAATTTCCAAAAAACAATCGTGTGTTTGTGTGTGCGTGTGCGTGCGTGCGTGCGTGTGTGTGTTAATAAATTCATTTTCCATGAAGCAGATGCATTCAAATGCCCAGCAGCATATTGCATGCCCCATATATACTGATTGATAGTGCTAAGTGGCATCTATGTTACCCAGGAGGGCACACAGGGAAGCATATATTTCACAGAGTCTTAAGAAAAAAAACTACCAATTAAAAGCTGCATTAAAACGATGCAATGAAGTGGAAGAATGAAGCT